>NC_137287.1:121550000-122150000 GCF_054371585.1 Giraffa tippelskirchi | reverse complement strand
GTTTTTGTTTAGCAGGGCTCCCACTTCCCTCACTGGCCCTCCCCGCATCCCTGGCCTGGTGGCGGGCTCTCCGACAAGCTGTGTGTTGGCTGAGTCGATGGTTCTCAGGAACTAATGTGCCGTCGTAAACTGGCGCAGTCACTTTGGAAAGCCACTGCTGGTTCCTCAAAAGGATAAACCTAGAGTTCCTTCACTGCTGAGTAGATACCCCAGATGACTGGAAGCATATATTCATAATAGCCCAGAAGTGGAAACAAGCCTAATGTCCGTCAACAGAGGAGTGGACAAATGAAATGGAATGTTTGGCAATGAAAAGGGATAAGGTATGGACACATATTGGGCTTCCCTGGTAGCTCAGCTGGTAAAGAATCTGCCTGCAATGCAGGAGACCCCGGTTCGATTCCTGGGTTAGGAAGATCTGCTGGAGAAGGGATAGGCTACCCACTCCAGTATTCTTGGGCTTCCCTGGTGGCTCAGACAGTAAAGAATCCACCTCAGGAGACCTGGGTTCAATCCCTGGGTTGAGAAGATCCCTGGAGAAGGGCAAGTTTACCCACATCAGTATTCTGGCCTGGAGAATTCCACAGACAGAGGAGCCTGACAGGCTACAGTAGTCCACGGAGTCGCAAAGAGTTGTACATGGCTGAATGACTTTAAAAAAATAAACAAAAAACGGACACATATCACAACACAGGTGGATCTTCAAAACGTGAAGTCAAGTAAAAGAAGCCGGTCCCGGCGGGTCGCACGTTTGAAAGGTGTGTGCGCGCTCAGTCGCCCAGTCCTGTCCGACTCTCTGAGACTCTGTGGGCTGTAGCCCTCCAGGCTCCTCTGTTCATGGGATTTTTCAGACAAGAATACTGGAGTCAGCTGCCATTTCCTTCTCCAGGGGATCTTCTTGAACCGGGGATTGAACTCATGTCTCCTGTGTCTCCTGCATTGGCTCAGGTGGGTTCTTTACCGCTGAGCCCCCTGGGAAGCCCTTTAAAAATGCACAATAGTCCAGTCCATAGAGAGAAGACTCGACTCGTCTGCTAGAGGAGGGTAGGGCTGGGGCAACTGGGGAATGCGTGCTAGTGAGGAAGGGCTTCTTTTTGAGATAATGAAAATGTTCTGGATTTAGTGGTGATGATTGCACAATTCTGTGAATAAACTAAATGCCACTGAACCATATATTTGAATAGGTGAGTTGTATGGTATGAGAATTATATCTCAAGAAAGCTATTTTAAAAATAGCTGACATGCCCAGGGAGGAGTTGGATGACCAATACTACACCTCATAGAATGTGTAGCTGACTGTTGCCCTGCCCATTCCATTGACTCATGGGTCAGGTTGCGCATCACCACACAATTCTGTTTATAAGACAAGGCTTCTGCCTGTAGCAACGCATTTGAATACGTTAAAATCTTTATCCAGGAGAATGGTCACCATGATGCTTACTTTTTACTAGTCTTTACCATTCAGAGTAAACAGTGTCATTCAGTGGAATGACACTTGACCATTCAGAGTAAACAGTACCATTCAGTGGAAACGGTGTCAGACTTTTATTTTGGGGGGCTCTAAACTCACTGCAGATGGTGATTGCAGCCATGAAATTAAAAGACGCTTACTCCTTGGAAGGAAGGTTATTGCCAACCTAGATAGCATATTTAAAAGCAGAGACATTACTTTGCCAACAAAAGTCCGTCTAGTCAAGGCTATGGTTTTTCCAGTGGTCATGTATGGATGTGAGAGTTGGATGGTGGAGAAAGCTGAGCGCCGCAGAATTGATGCTTTTGAACTGTGGTGTTGGAGAAGACTCTTGAGAGTCCCTTGGACTGCAAGGAGATCCAATCAATCCATCCTAAAGGAGATCAGTCCTGGGTGTTCATTGGAAGGCCTGATGTTGAAGCTGAAACTCCAATACTTGGGCCACCTCATGCGAAGAGTTGACTCATTGGAAAAGACCCTAATGCTGGGTAGGATTGGGGGCAGGAGGAGAAGGGGACGACAGAGGATGAGATGGTTGGATGGCATCACCGACTCGATGGACATGGGTTTGGGTAGACTCCGGGAGTTGGTGATGGACAGAGAGGCCTGGCGTGCTGCAGTTCATGGGGTCGCAGAGAGTCAGACACGACTGAGCAACTGAACTGAACCATTCAGAGTGGCTGGGGCCAATCCATTTAATAAACCCATTTAACTAAAAAAATTGTTTTTTTGAGAGCCTACTAAGTGCCAAGCAGTGTCCTAGGACCTGGAGAGACAGTGGTGAAGGAGCCTGAAAAGGACACAGGCCTGATGGAGGAGGCACCCAGGGAAGAGAGACGGCCGAAACCCAGTGCGCACAGACAGTCACGGAAGGTCGTTTCAGGAAATGACATGCGTGCGCCTGCGGGCATCAAACAGCCCCACGGCAGAAAGGACAGGAGGAGGAGGGACAGCATTCAGACGGGTCCATCTGAATGAGGAGGAGACGCCAGCCTTGGGGAACACGACCGAAAGTGTGTTCCTGGCGGAGAGCGGCGGCTGCTAAGGCCCCGTGGCAGGCAGAGGCGTGCCCGACAAAGGCGGAGGAGCAAGGCTGGTGCGCTGTTACCACGTCGCTGCATGTTGTCATTGGGAGCAACACGCAGAGCGGAAAGGGCTGCAGGGAGGCAGGCGGCCCCGGTCACAGAGGTTCCGGGGCCTTGGGAGGGAGCTTGATCCAGTCGGATGGGAGCTGCTGGAGAGGGTGCGAACACACAGCGGCAGGGTCCGATTCGCTTTTTGAGACGATGGCGGACTGTTGCCGAGAATGGATTGCCGGAAGGCAGGCGTGGGGCCGAGAGACCTGTCAGGACGCCAGGGCAGCTGTCTGTCCTGTTTTGTCTTATCGCAAAAACAAGACAGAGGGCCTCCACGTGTTGTTAAAGTTGTCCAAGTATTTACAAGCCTAATTTGTTTGAACAAAAATGTAGAGGGGTGAGTTGGAACGCAGAGAGCTCCAACGCTTCAATTTATCTGCTCGCGTACATAGAGTCTTAATCTCAACCAGCCTGAACGCCTGCGCAGATGGACCGCATTATTCACCGGGCTGCAACGGCCTGCAGGTGACACCTGACCCCGCGGTGTGGTGTCTTTCTGTGCCAGCACAGATGTCAGCTGGGCTGAATGATGACTAAAGATTTAAAGGTTAGATTAAGGGAGATCATAAATATATATATAATATTTTTTAATTTATTAGTGTGTTTATAAGTGAATGAAAGATGATGTTTATTCAGTGTATTTATAAGTAATGAAGGATGATATACTAATTATAAATTAAAATTTAATAAAATGATAATCATTATTTATATATTATATATGTATCTATAATATAAATATAGTCATTGTATATTAAATACTGATATATATGAAATATATGTGTGTATATGCATATTCTTTCATACCATATATATATATAGAAATGTATCAGTTTGCAATTGCTGCACATGGTTCTTCCCAAATCAAAACCATTTATTTCCATTCAAACTCATTTAGGCTAACAATTCATACTTAACCATCAGCACAACCCTGTTCAAGTAGGAACATGGGTTTCTATCATTCAGGTCATTTCTATGGCTGCAATACGTCTCAAAGTGTATCTAATGGGTTCATTAAAACAGTACTTTTTCCCCTTTGGGTTTAATAATACTTTGTGGATATTGAAAAGCTCTATTATTCTCTTCTTCCCTCTAGGCATTCACAGACCAGCTTAATTCTGTGTAAGTGGACAGATTTGAGGGTATTTTATGGGATACGTATTCTGCATGTTAAAGATAGAGACAGCAAAGAACCACGGGGCTGGCGTCCTTCTAGATGGTTCCTTTTCCCCTAAGGCTTTACCCCACGGCCAGTCAGCGCTGAATCCTCAGTTCTGTCTACAGTGCCCCGGGGATGCTTCTGCCCGTCCTACCGTCGGCGACTTGCATCTTCACAGTCTCTTTGCGTAGCGACTGGACAGCGTCTTGTCTCCAGACGCTGCTGCTTCCCCGGCTAGAAGCATTCACGAGTCAGTCTTGACACCTCCTTCCTCCTCATCCTCCTTGTCCAAACCATTGACAAGTCCTACCAATTTTTAAAAATATTCATTTATTTGGCTGTGCCGGGTCTTAGCTGTGGCACCTGGGATGTTCAGTCTTCCTTGCGCCACGCAGGATGCAGGATCTTTAGCGGAGGCATTCGAGATCTGTTTTTTTTTTAAAGCTGTGTCATGTGGGATCTAGTTCCCTGACCAGGGATCAAACCTGGGTCCTCTACACTGGGAGTGTGGAGTCTTCACCACTGGACCACCAGGGAAGTCCCAGCCCTACCAGTTTTGCTGCCTAGAAATCTCTCACATCTGCGTGTCTCCCACTGACCCCCGTCCAGCCCACCCTCCTAGACTGGACCATCGCAGGCACCTCCGAACCGGTCCCCTGCATCTGCTCTCATCCTTGAACAACCCATCCTCCTCTCCCACTGCACTTGACTCAGCTGTAAGGCCACACTAACTGGCGTCACATTTAAATGACATCTTTCAGTCCCAGATTTCCCTGGTGGCTCACTGGTAAAGAATCTGCCTGCCAAAGCCGGAGACTCAGTAGACGTGGGCTCAATCCCTGGGCTGGGAAGATCCCCTGGGGGAGGAAATGACAACCCACTCCTGTATTCCTGTCGCGAAAATCCCGTGAACAGAGGAGCCTGGAGGGCTACAGTCCACGGGGTCACAAAGAGTCGGACAGGCCTGAGAGACTGAGCATGCGCGCACGCACTCGCACTCCCCTCCCCCAGGGCTCAGAGCCCGCATCACTGTCCATTTTTTTATCGTCTTTAATTGTGTGTTTATTTTTGGCTCGCTGGGCCTGGGTTGCTCCCCTCCGGCTTTCCCTAGCTGCGGCTCGAGGGGCAGGGCGTCTCTCGCTGCAGGGCACAGGCTCTAGGGCGCGGGTTTCAGTAGCCACAGCACAGGGGCTTAGGTCGCAGGTCCCGGGCCCCGGAGCACACGCTCAGTAACTGAGTCTCGGGCTTCGTCGCTCCACAGCACGTGGGATCTTCCTGGAGCAGGGGCTGAACCGGGGTCCCCTGCAATGGCAGGTGGATCTTTAACCACTGAACCACCAGGGAAATCAGGTTATCCATTTCTGAGAAACAAATTATCCCCAGACAAAGCCCCTAAAAACAGCAGTGATTTTTGCAGCTGGTATCACAGTGGCTCAGGAATCTGGGTTTAATGGACACCTCTAGTTCCAGGAACAACTAACGTGTAGGCTGGGCAACTTCCCTGTCGGCTCAGTGGCTAAGACTCTGCACTCCCCATGCTGGGGCGTGAGTTTGATCCCTGGTCAGGGAGCTACATTGCTTCACGCCGCAAGGAAGAGTTTGAATGCCGCAGCTAAGGCTCCCACATGCCGTAGCAAAGACTGAAGATCTCGAGTACTGCAACCAAGACCCGGGGCAGCCAGATAAATAATTTTTAAGTTACATAGCAAGTGTGTGGCAGTGGTTTAGTCAAGTCAGTCGTGTCTGATTCTTGCGACCCCATGGACGGTAGCCCTCCAGGCTCCTCTGTCCATGGGATTTCCCAGGCAAGAAGACTGGAGTGGGTTGCCATGCCCTCCTCCAGGGGAACTTCCTGACCCAGGGATCAAACCCATGTCTCTTATGTCTGTTGCATTGGCAGGCGGATTGTTTACCACAAGTGCCACCTGGGAAGCCCACAAAGCAGCTGTGCTAATCATGGAAAACATAAATCAAGTGTAGGCTGGGGTTGCGGCCTGATGTAAGGTGTTCATTGGGGAAGGGTGTGTGGTCGTTGGCAGAATTCAGCTCCTGGTGGCTGCTGGACTGCGGGACCACGCAAGTCTCTGGCTGTTGGCTGGACACCTTGCTGAGCTCCTGCCAAGCGGGCCCCTTCCAGGGCAGCTCACAGCATGGCAGCCGACCCTCTCAGGCCGAGTGAGCTGTGAGACAGAGCAACAGTGGGCAAATGGCACAGAAGTCACAACCTTTGTGTACCCAAGCTTTGAAATGACACCCCCTGACTTCTGTCATATTCTATTCATTAGAACTGAGTCACTGGCTTCAGCCCACACCCAGGGGTGTGAGTACCAGGGGGTGGGGACCACTGGAGCCGTCTCAGAGGTCACCTACCCTGGAGCCTAGCTCTGTTTTGACTCACCATTATTTCCCCAAATTATTTGACCATGTGGCTGGAGCATGGTAAATAAGTAAATAGTCCATAGTAAACCCCTAAGTGTACCTAAAATGCCAACTGGATCATGCCACATCTGTGTTTAAAAACCTTCAGTGGACTCCTGCTTCCCAAAGTATAGAATTTTGATCCTTCATAATCCTCTTATAAACCACCTTTTATCTCAGAAACTACTTGCCACTATCTAAAGGCATCAACAGGGCTTCCCAAGTGGCGCCAGTGGTAAAGAGCCCACCTGCCAACGCAGGAGATATAAGAGGCTGGGGTTTGATCCCTGGATCAGGAAAATCCTCTGGAGGAGGGTGTGGCAACCCATTCCAGGATTCTTGCCTGGAGAATCCCCATGGACCGAGGAGCCTGGCGGGCTACAGTCTATGACGTGGCAAAAGAGTGGGACATGACTTATCGACTAAACAACAGCGGAGCTTACTGTGGTAATCATTTCACAATATAGTCATATGTAAGTCAAGTCAGTACACTCTACGCCTCAACCTTATGCAGTGCTGTGTCTGTTTCAGTAACTGTGAAAAAAGGTAAATGTATGTATGTGTTATGGGGCGCTGCAGAGAGAGGAATTGGTGGAGCACTCGCTACCATCATAAAAACCGGAGGAGGACTCTTAGGGGCGTGAAAATACTCTGCATGACACTGTAGTGCTGAATACCCGTCCTTGTATGTTTGTCCAAACCCACAGAACATACAGTACCGAGTGAAGCCGACTGTGAACTCCGGGCTTTGGGTGGCGATGATGCGTCAGTGTAGGTTCATCAGTGGCAACAAATGCCCCACGTGGGTGTGAGATGCTAACAGTGGGGGAGGCTGTGCACAGGGCGGGGGGGCACCAATATTTAGGAAGACTTTGTACCTTCTGCTCAGTTTTGCAATGAACCTAAAACTAAGCTCAAAAATAAAAACAAAATGTATTTCTTCATAATTAATTCATCAACTTTTAAGAATAATTTCAATCGTTGAGCAGAACACATGAGCTTAATAAGTCAGCCACCTGTTTCTGAATGTATTTTACACGGCTCTTCTCATTTAATCCTCATAATGTCATTAGTGAAGTGAAAGTCACTCAGTCGTGTCCGACTCTTTGCCACACCACGGACTATACAGTCAGTCCACGGAATTCTCCAGGCCAGAATACTGGAGTGGGTAGCCGTTCCCTTCTCCAGGGCATCTTCCCAACTCAGGGATGGAACCTGGGTCTCCTGCATTGCGGGCAGATTCTTTACCAGCTGAGCCACAAGGGAAGCCCGGCTTAATGTCATTAGGGAGGTCACTAATATTATCTCCGTTTTCAGGAATGAAAAACTGAGCCGTGGCAAAGCCAAGTGTGCTATACACGCCACGCGACTCGTTACAGGGAGAGCAAAATCCAAAGACAGCATAACCTCAGAGCCTAAACAGAATCAAGCCAGAAGACCTCACACTTTCAGTTTCCTTTTCAGAGGAGGGAAGAGATACAAGTCAAGTAAGGCACTAGGCCCTGTGAATGCCTTAGTAGTTTTTCTTCTCAACTCAACCAGACAGGGTTCCTAGAATGCAAGTAGGTTGTAAGTGATCTTGCTTTGGAGCCAGATAGGTTTGGTTTTATATCCAGCACCCCCATTCAGTGGCTCTGCATCCTTGAGCAGTTGTTGAACCTCTCTGCGCTATTCTCACGGATAATACAAGTATGATGGTAGCATTTCTTTGAATGGTTGTGAGGGTTAAATGAAATGATCCATTTAATGCTCTTAGCACAGGACCTCAGTAAATGGTAAAAATACAGTGATTATTTTCCAAACTGGGTTTTCATCAACTCAGTGTTCACAGTTGCCTGTCACAGAGCCCAGTACCTGGGTGTTTAAAAACATACTTTGGAATTTATTTCAATTTCCAGTCTGCAAGTTGTATTTCATGCAATCAAGCTCAACTGTAGTATTTAGAAATATGTTTTTTAAATGCCCTGTGTTGCTGTTATTAATGAATTTCTCATGAGAGGATGCCATCTCATACTCAAAATTACGTAGTAAACAGCACATACATATCTTACAACAATGAGAAAGCAGTTGATTTCTTTTAGAAGAAAGAAAGAAGGGTGAAAGAGAGAGGGAGGGAGGAAGGAAAAGAAAAAAAAGGCAGGCCACAAAGTTTCCCCACAGAAGAAAAACTATCTCACAAATCAGTATAATGAGAAAGATCCAAAATGCCATAGGCAGTAGTATGGAATAACAGGTATAATTTAAGTTCTAATATTACAATAATATGGTTTTCAAAGAACTCTTTCCTTTTTAATCAAATAGTTACAGGAACAGTATACCGTTGGCACAGAGAACCATAAAATGTATTTTATTAGAGAAAACTAATTAAGAAATGTAGTACACATTTCTCTTAGCGTTTCAACGTACCACACACTTTCTTTTTTTTTTTTTGTCAAAAATAGAAAACTTTCAGTTCTCTTTTGAGTTAGCAATCCATATTGTGCTCAAAGAATCACAGTTGAACAAGGCACAGATCTCCAGGCAGTGCACTGACTGGGGAGGAAGGCAAAGGTGAAATTGGAGTTTCCAAATCGCTGCTTATCCGCCCGCCCCCTCCCAGACAGAGCCGTGAATCAGGGCCCCAGACAGGCGGCTTCCTCCCCCGGGCACCTGCTTCCAGCCGTGGGGACCGCAGGCGGCCTGTCTGCTCTGCCACGGGTCTCCTCACAGCCACCCCCAGCAGCTGGGGCAGCAGCCTGCAGGTTCACCCCAGCCTGCAATTCAGGACGGTCCAGTGATGGAGAGTTGGATTCGATGAATTAAGATCAAAATGCTTCCTGAACTGGCACTAGAACACTGACGATAAGGACTTAGTGTTTACCGAAAGAAAATATCTGCACAGCTGGGTCAGGTCCCCAGAGAGGCAACTTTGTGTGTGTTTAAAATAGATGGGGAATTTATACAAATAGGCAAGATTCTAAGAGACTCATTACACTAATAAGGCTCACTCATTACTAGGTAACACTAGACATTTCAAGGACGGACTGCATTTACAAAATACTTCTCTGTTAAAGGGGGGTAAACTAGAACCGATCACACGGGGTCATTGTGAGGGTGAAATGAATGAATACCTGCCCAGTAATTATCACCATCAAATGTTCAGTCTTCCAGGCTCTTTCTTAGGGTGCCACAGTATCTAATAAGGACCAGTGCAAAATGAAAATGTGAGCTCCTTTTTCAAAAATTACTAAGAATTTCAAGATGATGACAGGAGAGCATTAAGGCAAGGGTAGGACTCTTCTGAGCCTGGGGCCCAGACGCAGGCCCGTGACGCCCACCCTGTGTCTAAGAACGAGAGCACCGAGGCCGCGGTGTTCACTCAAATCGTGTACGACCCTAAAGCATCCATGCCTCGCTCAGTCCCAGGCACAAGTCACATTCTCTGGGCCCGTGGGGATAAAACTTGGGGATTATGCTGCAAGATCAAGTATCCTTAGCTCAGGAGGCTACGAAGTTTATAAATAAGCCTGGGGAGTGGGTCTGAGACTGAGCGGAGGCACTGATGTTTTAGGGTAACCCCTGAAACTGTGCGCCAAACGCTCTGTTTGTATGTCCTTTCCTGAGGAAAGCAGCCACAGAGAACCCATGACCACGAGAACAAAGGGTGGGAACCACTCTACCAGGCTTCACACCCCTGACATCTTTGTGTCCCCAGCTCTCGGCACAGTGTCTGGTGTTCAAGGGACAATTGGCAAATGCCAACTGGCAAAGATGAGGAGAAGGAATGAGTGCGTGGGTCCAGGAACAAGGAGCATGAATGTGAAGGTTGCTCCTGTTCAAACCCCAACATCACTGTCACTGGCTGTGTGACCTTACGTGTGTGAGTCACTTGGAGTTAAGCCTCTATGTCTTCACCTGTAAAAGGAGAGCATTAACCAGTGCCTCCCACCTTGAGCTGCTCTGGGTGTAAAGCGAGCTCATCACCAAGTCTCCATCTGTTAGCGATCACTGTACCTCCTCTCACCCCTCACGTTTTTCTTCTGCTCAATTTGTTGGAACTTCAAGCCAATCTAGAAAAGAGAGATTAACCTTCTCAGCTCTTAAATTATATGGTATGGCCTGTAGCACATCGGTTTATAAAGAAACAAAGCAATTTTTAAAATTAACTTTTTTTCCTTAATTCTTCCAGAAGGATAGAAATTAGCTATTGGTTTTCACTTTCTATTTTATACCTTTCTGCATCGTCTGCATTTTATTTTAAGGTCAGCAAATATTACTTCTGCAAATAAAGCCAAATAAAGATACATATTTTCTAGGTCCATGGATCTCAAAGTGTGGTTCCCAGACCAGCAGCATCACCTTTAATGCAAGTATTTTATAAAGAACAAACTCAAATGCCAAGAGGATGAGGGAGGTCCTAAAGAATAAGAGATTTTAGCAAAGTTCACGCCTCAACCAGAGCTCACGGTCACTCAGCTACTGCTGCCATGTGGGAAAGCTGCCTGACTTGCCCATGTTTCTAGGGGA
This sequence comes from Giraffa tippelskirchi, assembly GCF_054371585.1. Taxonomy (NCBI): domain Eukaryota; kingdom Metazoa; phylum Chordata; class Mammalia; order Artiodactyla; family Giraffidae; genus Giraffa; species Giraffa tippelskirchi. The sequence goes on along the minus strand of NC_137287.1, from coordinate 122,139,313 downwards.
CATCTTTATTTTTTTTATTTATTGTTTGATTTTTGGCCGCACCTCGCAGTGTGTGGTCTCTCAGTTCCCCGATCAGAGATCAAACCCACACGGCCTACAGTGGGAGCAGAGTCTTAACCACTGGACCGCCAAGGCATTCCTAGGAATATGTGAATGTGCAAGCAAGCTGCCTCCTTCTAAAAACCTGTATATACTCCACGAACCAAACACCACATGTTTGCAAGTGCAATCTGGCCTTGGGTCACCACTCTGCAGTCTTAAATTCTAGGACAGGGACACTGCTGTCCTTCCTGCTCCACTCAATCCAAAACTGTTACAGGGCAAACGTGACATGGTAGTACTGCTCCTCCCTCTATGAGCTCGTACATCCACTTTCTCCTTCAACCCTACTGTCACCTATTCGACAGATACCATTATCATCCCATTTTACAGATCACAAAACTGAGGCCTCCAAACTCTAACTAGTCTGCCCAAGGTCACACAGTCCATATATGATGACAGTCAGGACTCCTCCTTAGGACGGGCGAATGTGAAGTCCAGGTTCTTCACTGCTACACTACTGGGCAATAACATGGGTTAGTTCTCCTGACAACTCGGGCCTTTTAAATCTTCTTTCACAGTCAGCCCTAGGCCTACCTGACAGCCCCTCCTAGGTCTTATCTGTCCATCTCAGCGAAGCACCTTCCCGTATCACCTGGTGCTTCGGTGGCTTCAGTGTGGTTGACTGCCTCTCCCAAGCCCTGCACGTGCTGGGGACAGAGTCACGATGCCCTCTGTCCTCAGGTGACGCGGCAGTGCGCCGGTAACCAGGTGAAGAGCCGCTCAGGACACTTGCCGTTGGCTGCTTACAACGATCAATCCAGACTGTTGTCACTGCCGGCTGGAGGGTCATGAAGACCTTTTCCCGTTCCATTTGTTGCCACCAGTTGTAGACACTTGCCCGGTTGTCTACTCTGAACGTACAGCAATTTCCAATCCAAAAAAGGCGGCGAGGGGCCCCTGGGCAGGAGGCTGGCACCCGGCCTGGTGGAGCGGGGCGCAGGCAGCAGGGCCCAGACCGCGGTCCCTGCTCTGGGTGGCCGGGCCTTCGCCGGGGGCCGTGCGCCCAGCCTGCCTGCCACGGGGCCGCAGCCCCTGGGGGCCACCAGGGGTCCTCGGTGTCTCCCGGCTGAGCCCCAGAAGATGCAGAAGCACTGCAGGCACCCCCACCCCATTCCAGGCAAAGGCTCAGTCTGTGTGAGGCGCCTTCCACCTGCAGCAGAAAGGGTCGGAGCCCAGGAGCGCCGAGGAGCCGAGTCCAGCCTGCACGGGCCGCGCGGCTCCCCGCGCCCGGAGAGACGGGTCTTCTCCACGAGAGAAGAGAAAGGATGCCAGAGGAGGAAGGGCCGGAAGGAAGGAGTAGTGGGTGCGATCGGATACGGGGCACGGTCCTTACCTCATAATGCTCTGTTCCCCTTCTCCAGGCTCCCAAAAATTAGATAGTAAAAAATTGGAACTATTACAACTTACAGAACTTGCAAGACTTACCTCTGAAGAAGCATGATAGCAGGAGAGTTAGGAATCCAGGCTACATGACACCCCCAAGTGCTGATAGTGCTGTTACTATTGTTACTACTGTCTATTTTTGGATAAATTTTCCTTTTCTTTTTGACACAAAACCAACAGCTACTCCCTGTAACCAATAGAGCCTTATTCCTCGAAGCTCAAGTTTATTATACTTTTCAGAAAATACTTTTTCCACAAGGGCAGAACATCACCTCCGTGTAACTGCGAAAGTGTTTATCTTGGTAGGAATTGAGTCCTGCTTCCAAACACTGTTTTCTAAAGCGCATGAACATTTTCCAGGTACATGGATTTAGAGGCAAGCCATTCTGTTTTAAGTTATTACGAATCACACAAAAGCCAACTCATCAAAACAGAAGCTATAGAAATGATTTTAAGCAAAACCGTGACCACCTGCTAAACAGCTTCTGACACCTGCCATGAACCAGAGCTGCATGTTGCTCCGTATACCTCATCTGGTTTAATTGTGGCAACGACTAAATGGAATAAATTATTATTATACCCATTTTACAGGTGAGAGGATGAAGGTACAAAGCAAGTGCTTAATTAATTTGTCCAGGACCTTGAACAGTAGAAAGATCAGCCCAACATCAGAGCACTTCACTTTTCCTTCCAAAATTATTATCTTGCATGAAATCACAGTAGCTTCGAGTCGTGAGCAATTCCTGGAAATGTGCTGACAAATAAAAGTTAACTCTCTCCCCATATTCCTGATTTTTTTTTTGCCCCCTATCTTGTGTATATTTCTGGTTTAAAAATAACATTCTTTTGGAACTTCCCTGGTGGTCCGATGGTTAAGACTCCCTAACCAGTGCAAAGGGCTTAGTTTCAATCCCTGGTCCACATGCCCTGCCCAGAAAAGATTTGCAAAAAAATTATTCTACATCAACATAATAATCCCAGGATGATTATCAAAATCATGAAATTACCATTGATATAGTACCTATGATTTAATCTACAAACCTTACTCAGATATGACCTATTGTCCAATGTATGTCTCTTATAAGAAAAATGTTACAATCTGATCCAGGATCCTATTTTCATGTTGTGCTCAATTTTTCTGTAAAAGCACAATCTGTATTATTTGTGTGACATAAAACATAAAAGCTGTGGTTGGCACTGTGAATGTCATGTCTTTCCTTCCTTAAGAGGTGCTGTTTGTCTGTCCTCTAGACCCTGAGCCATAGGTGATTTATAGAGAAAAATTCCACACACACTCCCTAAATAATCAGTATCCCATCACTTTCAAGTTACAACATCTCGATTTGTTTCTTTTTAATCGTCTTCCATCTATTTTCCTGTGTTCTGCATTATCATCTGCTAAAAATATTCCAACGTGTTATTTGTTTTAGTTCGTGGTGCCAAGACCTTGATATGTCCCTTTGCTCTCACCTCAGGAATTTCCCAAATGAATCATGAAATGGAGGACAATTGAAGTTAAGCACCAACCCATGGAATCTAGAAAGAAGTGGCCTCGAAAAACATCAGCTTCTATGTCCCGTTTTCCCTTCCTGTCCTAATCCTATCATTTCTCTTTATAAAAAACACACGGCACTTAATAAAAGCACCTGGTGAAACCCTGATTTATTTTTGTCTCTTAAGGAGTTAGCTATCAGATGTTCTCGGGATTGCTCTGTCCCTGGCCTGCCAGCGCTAGCCAATTAGTCCTTCCAAGAGCCTTCATTCACCTCTTTCAGAGCCAGCCCCCTGCCTTTTACTTGGGGATGCCTTCAGTCAAAAAGGGCCTTTGAGTCTGTGGCCGGGGAGGTCTCACCCAGCTCCTTGCCTTCCTGATAGCAAATGGGAAGCAACAGCCGCACAGGCTGCTGTAAACTCAAGTCCGCCCTGACCAAGACTAAAATCAGCCCTAGATCACCAACAGTCCTGTACACAGGCTTGGTGTTTGGAAGCATGGCTGGTGTTCGACAATTCTTTGAAAACAGCCCGCGGTCAGGGAGGGACTCCGAACGACTGTACATGTTTTGAGCTTCGCGTACGATTTTTTTTTGTTTCCTTCTTCAAAATGAACATTCAAATCACTCCCTCTGCCATTTGTATTGTAAGTACTATAATGAGCACTATTTAAACAATGTAGCCATAACTAAACCAGATTATCTATCTGGATTTAATCTCATGAGAACAAAGAAATCCATTCAGTTTGCCCTGAAATCCGATTTAATACATAAACATGAATGGGCAAAGTCAACATCCTGGGTGACTTTAATGTAATCATATGATTTTTAAAGTACAATGTGCCAGAAGAAGGTGAATGTCTGAACCATTACAAAGGCCACAGACTCCCACTTGCTACTACTATTTCTCGCCGAGGGGCCTCGTAATTCAAGGGGAAGCCAGGCGAGCTCCTGTGCTGGAAGGTATTCATCGGAAATTGCTTTGTGCATCACAGCTGTTTGTGTATTCCGACACCCTCCCAGAAGCAAGGTCCTCCAAACTGGTTTCTTTCATCAAGATAGAAATATAAACCGGTGTTCAATAAAAATATAGACTGGCATCCAAAATGCCAAACTTCTAGTAGCAGGTAATGTCAGAATTAAAATCAAAGAGTATGATTAGAGTATCTGTGTTCCTAGCTCTTAAAGGAATCAGGAACTAGGGGAAAAAAAACGCTAGTCTGTTAAAAAGACATTCTTGTCTCTTCTTCACTTGATGTCTTTCTGCTTTGGTAAAACTCAAGTGTAGCTTTCTTTTTCCTTTTAATACTGCAATCCAAGTTTTAGAGTTATTATTATTTTGTTAACATCCAATATGTTCGAGCTTTCTGTGCCACCTCTGCTTTTGTTTAATGCTATTAATTATATTCTTGTTCAGTCTGCTATAAGCTGGCCCTGTCAGCAGAGATTCAAGGAAGATTTGAAAGAGCATATTTATCAAAGGAGAAAAAAATGAAGAAAATAAAGACAGCGCTGGAGCATATTGGATATATAAACTGCTCTTTCTGAAAAGATAAATGATTTGGTAATGAATAGATCCTTTAGGCTATAAAAAATCCATTTATTTTCTTTTGAATTTGAATAGGAGAGATTTGCATTTTTCCGGAGCAGTTACACTTAAATTAAAATGCAGAGCATGAGGCTAGCATACAATCAAACTAAATAATAACCGAGACATACTGTATTATTCATAAAAACAGAATTAATAGTTTGGGTAAAGGAAGCATTATGGTAGGAAACAAAAATCTACATTGACACCAAACACCTACTGTTGGAGAAAATAAAGGGGATTTACAGTACCTACGAATTGGTTATAGAAGTTTGGCATTTATTTTTAGTTGTTCGGAGGAGGGGGGAATGGGCGATGTCTTTATCTTGTATGTAATGGGCAATGTGAAAAACGTCTGCTTTTTTGATAGCAAAATGTTAAGAATGTTTCTGTATTTTTTATGTCTCATTATATAACAGGGAGAAGATAGTTCTTTGCTCAAAGCAGAGTAGAATCGAGGGGTTTTTTTCCCCCTCCTCAAAATATATATTTCGAGTAAGCGTTCTGCTGGGGTCAGAGGAACAGCCAGGACTGGCAGAGAACCGACAGCCGGGGCAGCGGCCCCGCGTCCTCGGGGTCTCCGGCCTCCGCCGCCCCGCCCCCGCCCCACGTGCGCGGGAGAAAGTACCCGGGGCCTCTGATTGCCATCAACCTGCAGGGCGAGTTTGCGGAGAGACGGGTCTCTCCAGAGAGCTGTCCCTGCCAGCCTGGTGCAGACAAAGAACAACGAAATACAGGTTATCACGGAAGGCTCGCGAAGCAAGTTCTTAAAAACTGCGAGGAGAGAGAGCTAGTCTGTTCCTCTGAATTTCAAGAATAATCTCAGATAAGAAGATCTCCAAGGTACACAGTCCAAACTTTAAAAAACAAAAAAAAGGTGTGGCAAAATCCAGATGCCTGCGGGGCCGAGCAGGTGGGGCGCTGCGCCCGGCGCGGGGTGGGGCGGGGCCGGGGGCGCGGGGCGGGGCCGGGGGCGCGGGGCGGGGCGGGGCCTGGAGCGGGGCGGGGCCTGGAGCGGGGCGGGGCCTGGAGCGCGGGGTGGGGCGGGGCCGGGGGCGCTGGGCGGGGCCTGCAGCGCGGGGCGGGGCCTGCAGCGCGGGGCGGGGCCGGGCCGGGGGTGTGGGGGCCGGGCCGGGGGTGTGGGGGCCGGGCCGGGGGTGTGGGGGCCGGGCCGGGGGTGTGGGGGCCGGGGGTGTGGGGGCCGGGGCCTCGCGCCCCGCCCCCCATTGTCTGCGGCCGGAGCTTCGGCCTGGGATGGCCTGAGCTCGCCTTCTGTCCAGAAACGCCAGACCTCTAGGTTTCTATGTCAAAGCTTACTTTAGAAATGGTGGCTGTTATTTCAAAATATTTAAATACCACCTGGACCGAAAATGCTTTTAAAAAGCCATGAGTGTGGCGCTTGGGCACCAGTTTGCTGCCTCTGTTTATGGAGAACGTGAAAGTTCAGGAGAAGATTGCTCAGAGCTTGGACTTAACACTCATCGGTTACCTATGAGCGGTTGCTGAACAACTCGGGCTGATTAGACTCCGATGGATCTGAAGGACACGACTTTTTAACTTTGCCGATGACATGTATTCATTCAGCTGTGTTTTTAAATTGAGCAGTTGCTACACTCCAGGAAGTAGGCGTGGTGTGAAGTGCCCTTGTGTAAAGGTAAATCCATCTTTAGAAACCCACTCAGGAACTTCCCTGGTGGTCCAGTGGGTAAGATTCCACTGCACAGGCCGAGGTTCAGTTCCTGGTAGGGGAACTGAGGGCCCACATGCCCTTAGGTGAAGCAAAATAAATAAATAAATAAATAAAAGCCGTTCATTCTTCAAGACTTATTCGGTCAATAATTCGAAGAATGTTTCATAAAGCAAGTTCCAAATGGCTCAGAGGGTAAAGCCTGCAAGGTGGAAGACCTGGGTTCGATCCCTGGGTCAGGAAGATCCCCTGGAGAAGGAAATGGCAGCCCACTCCAGGACTCTTGCCTGGAAAACCCCATGTACGGAGAAAACTGGTGCAGGCTACAGTCCACGGGGCCCCAAAGAGTCGGACACAACTGAGCGACTTCACTTTTACTTTCAAAGGCAGTATCCTCCCTTAAGTGATCAGATTGTCTGTTGTACATTAAGTAACTAAATCTTGGATTTGCATAGATTCTTATTTACCTAAAGAAAATCCTTAGACATTTTCCAAACACTGGAAAAGATGAAACTTTTTCTCTTTTATATCTGTGTTATCTCAGATAGTAAACAATCTGCCGGAAATTCAGGAGACACGGGTTCCATCCCTGGGTCAGGGTGATCCCCTGGAGAAGGAAATGACAACCCACTCCAGTATTCTTGCCTGGAGAATTCCATGGACGGAGGAGCCTGGTGGGCTACAGGCCATGGGGTTGCAAAGAGCCAGACATGACTGAGCAACTAACACACATATCTGTGTTATAGTATTAAGTCCAAATTTTATCTCTATCCTGCTTAAAGAACTACTAATTCTCTCCTTATTGTGTGGACAAAATGGAAAATTAACTGGATTCCGTATTGTAGGCATTTTTTTTCCTCAAAAGTGACCCACTTTACAACAGAACCAATCTTTTCTCCTAGGGAATAGTAATACTTTAAAGTGTAGATCAAGAGTGGCCTTATAAACGTGTAAGAATTGCAACTATAAAAGAAGCAATTTCTTGCACATTTAGAATGAGGGTGGCACTAGTGGTAAAGAACCCGCCTGCCAATACGGTAGACATGTGACTTGGGTTCAGTCCCTGGGTCGGGAAGATTCCCTGGAGGAGAATATGGCAACCAACTGCAGCCTGGAGAATCCCATGGACAGAGGAGCCTGGTGGGCTAAAGTACATAGAGTCGCAAAGAGTCCGACACGAACTGACTTCGCATGCATGCAATTTCATAAAACCTTTCTGGAAAAAAATTGGCAACATGGTACCAAATATAAGATATTTGATACAGATATTATTAGAGATTTACCTTAAGGAGAACATCTTTTAAGTGTGAAAAGCTAGACACACAGGGGTGTTCCCACAAGAACTGTAATAATCACAAATTGCAAAAAAGTATAATGTCCCTCAAAGGTAGACGAAGGGTTACATAATGTATGGCACAGTCACAACATGGAATATTTTCAGCCATTAATAAAAATAAGGTTGAACGATATTTATTACTGCAGAAAAAGGTTTATGACACAGCGTAGAATTTATGTACTGTAAAAGCATTGTGTGTGTAAGCTAAGTCAAGAATGGAGTGCACCAAAGCTGCGTGCACCCTGGTGTTCACAGCGGCGCTGTTGACAAAAGCCGAGTCACGGAAGCAGCCTAACGTCCACCCCCAGATGAACGGGTGAAGACGTGGGACGGGTACACGGTGGAATATCACTCGGCCTTAAAAAAGAACGAAACCATGCCATTTGTGGCAATGTGGGTAGACCTAGAGATCATCACACTAAGTGAAGTAAGTCAAACAGACAAATATCATGTGCTATCACTTATATGTGAAATCTAAAATATGGCACAAATGAACTTATTTACAAAACAAACTCACAGAAAACAAACTCATGATTATCGAAAGGAATGGGAAAGGATCAGCTATTACACATGCAGTAGATAAATGACAAGAACCTACTGTATAGCACAGGCAACTCTATTCAATAACTTGTAATAAATTATCTCAATGGACATGAGTCTGAGCAAACTCTGGAAGATGGTGAAGGGCAGGGAAGCCCGGCGTGCTGCAGTCCATGGGATCACACAGAGTCAGACACGACTGAGCCACTGAACAACGAATAATGGAAAATAATATGACAAAGAATATGTAAATAACTAAATCACTTTGCTATACACTAGAAACTAATACAACATTGTAAATTAACTATAATAAAAATTTTTTAAAAAAAGAATGAAGTTCATCAAACCGTTGAGTACCCTTTACTACATGGTAAAATCTTATAAATTTTTACTCTTTGTACTTTCTTTAAAGCTGAACACAGGTGGTTTAAACAACAAACAAAATCTCCTCTGCAAAGAATTAGGACTGTATTAAGCTATTAAGCAGAGAAATGAAAACAAAAAGTATAAATAAGCAAGATGAATAAATAACTTTCTTTAGTAATATGGTGGTGATCATTTTGAAATATATAGAAATACCAAATCACTCTGTTGTGTACCAGAAACTAACATAGTATAATTGATTAATTATATTTCAAAAATGAACAAACTCATAGAAAAAGAGATTGGGCTTTTGGTCAGCAGAGGTGGGGAGTGAAGGAGGGAGAATTGGGTGAAGGCAGTCAAAAGGTAGAAACTTCCAGTCATATGATAAGTAAGTATCAGGGATGTGCCGTACAACATGGTAAATATAATTAGCACTGCTGCTGCTAAGTTGCTTCAGTTGTGTCCAACTCTGTGCGACCTCATAGACAGCAGCCCACCAGGCTCCCCCGTCCCTGGGATTCTCCAGGCAAGAACACTGGAGAGGGTTGCCATTTCCTTCTCCAGGGGATCTTCCCAACCCAGGGATTGAACCTGCATCTCTTGGGTCTCCTGTATTGGCAGGCGGGTTCTTTACCTGCTGAGCCACCTGGGAAGCCCCATGTTATATACGTAAGTTGTTAAAAGAGTAAATTCTAAGTGTTCTCATCACAGTGTTTTGTTTCTCTCTCTTGAATGTTGTCTCTTTAATTTATATGTTCACTAATCTTGTTGTGGTCGTCATTTCATAATGTATCTAAGTCAGATCATGCTATCCACCTTAAACTTACACAGTACGTGGGTCAATTATATCTCAATAAAACTGGAAGGAAGAAATAGCAGTGTTGACCCAAAACTGAGTAGCAGCCCTCTTGGCGATATCCTGAGGTCAGAACAACCCTCACTGACTATAAATAGGCAGCACTTGGCACGACATAGGTTTGCCCTTTGCACCTGAGCGGGGTGCCACAGGGAAGCACCTTGAACGGGGCTGTGGCTGAAAGAACCAAGAGTTGTTAGTGCTTTTGTCTCACTGTACAAGCAACAAACAGCAGCCTTTTCTGCTTCCTTACCGGAGCTATTATGCACCAGGACTTCTGCCGTTTGCAGTTCAGCTTCTGAAGCCGCATCTGCACATGAGCATGAGAATCGGTTGAAACGTGAACGAGCTGTCGTTTGCCTTTCTCCAGCAGTGCTCCTGGAGTTATGTTCTGATCCTCGTGAGCAAACCTCATGTTTGCTTGGATTTCCTGTATACGCAGCAATAGGCTAGAGCTTTCAGACTGTGTTCCACAGTGTTAATAAGTGATAGAAGACATAAAACAACAACAGAAATGTCTGTGGTCAGTCAGCGTAGGAAATGCTGGGTTACAGAACACCAAACTGTTTTCTTTCCTCCAGAACTTCTTAGCGCCTTTACTATGTAAACATATGCTGTGGCTTTTCAAAGGGAGGAGATTGTGTTTCCTGAATTTATTGACTATGGAACTTGTACCTCCCCCAAAGAACAATTAAGTTCTTCTAAAGGATGATAATCATTTTTAGTTCTTCTAAAGGCAGAGGAACCAGAGATCAAATTGCCAACATCCGCTGGATCATCAAAAAAACCAAGAGAGTTCCACAAAAACATCTATGTCTGCTTTATTGACTATGCCAAAGCCTTTGACTGTGTAGATCACAATAAACTATGGAAAATTCTGAAAGAGATTGGAATACCCGACCACCTGACCTGCTTCTTGAGAAACCTGTATGCAGGTCAGGAAACAACAGTTAGAACTGGACATGGAACAACAGACTGGTTCCAAATAGGAAAAGGAGTACGTCAAGGCTGTATATTGTCACCCTGCTTATTTAACTTCTATGCAGAGTACATCATGAGAAACGCTGGGCTGGAAGAAGCACAAGCTGTAATCAAGATTGCCAGGAGAAGTATCAATAACCTCAGATATGCAGATGACACCACCCTTATGGCAGAAAGTGAAGAGGAACTAAAGAGTCTCTTGATGAAAGTGAAAGAGGAGAGTGAAAAAGTTGGCTTTAAGCTCAACATTCAGAAAACTAAGATCATGGCATCCGGTCCCATCACTTCATGGCAGATAGATGGGTAAACAGTGGAAACAGTGTCAGACTTTATTTTTCTGGGCTCCAAAATCACTGCAGATGGTGATTGCAGCCATGAAATTAAAAGACGCTTACTCCTTGGAAGAAAAGTTATGACCAACCTAGACAACATATTGAAAAGCAAAGACATTACTTTGCCAACAAAGACCCGTCTAGTCAAGGCTATGGTTTTTCCAGTGGTCATGTATGGATGTGAGAGTTGGACGGTGAAGAAAGCTAAGTGCTGAAGAATTGATGCTTTTGAACTGTGGTGTTGGAGAAGACTCTTGAGAGTCCCTTGGACTGCAAGGAGATCCAACCAGTTCATCCTAAAGGAGATCAGCCCTGAGTGTTCATTGGAAGGACTGATGTTGAAGCTGAAACTCTAATACTTTGGCCACCTCATGCGGAGAGTTAACTCATTGGAAAAGACCCTGATGCTGGGAAGGATTGGGGGCAGGAGGTGAAGGGGACGACAGAGGATGAGATGGCTGGATGGCATCACCGACTCGATGGACATGGGTTTGGGTAGACTCCGGGAGTTGGTGATGGACAGGGAGGTCTGGCGTGCTGCGATTCATGGGGTCGCAAAGAGTCGGACACAACTGAGCAACTGAACTGAACTGAACTGAAATGCTTGATTTAAGGGAGTGGTTCTCTGGGCTAGACTAGACTTCAATCCACTGAAGAACTGGCTCTGAATAGAGAACAGGTTTGCAACAACCCTCGAGAGTGAAATAACCCCAGTGTGCATCTCAGCACGAAGTAGATCCATTTCCTCAGGACATCCCATTCCTTTTATTCTTCCTTTCCATTTACAGCTGTATCTTGAGCACCTATTAGAAGCTAGTACTACGTCCGACACTGTGAATACTATACTCAACCCACAAAAGCAAGGTTCCCACAATCCTCAGAGGCACTATCTTCAAAACTTTGTTAATTAAAAGAGGTCAGGATTTAAGGTGTTTGATTTTCAACCATAAACTTGGAAATAATTTTAATGTATCCTTTTGGGGCCTGAAAATGGATTTACACTATCCAGCCACAAAAGCAGCAAGTGCTTCTTGGACATAACAACTGTTAATGTGTGAGTGGCACACTGGACTTTAAAATAATGTGCTTGTACAATGTTCATACAAGTCTTTTTATACACAACATCTTTTTATATTTTTATTTATTTAATGAAGATATAGTTGATTTACGATTATTTTATAAGTTTTAGGTGCACAATATAGTGATTCACAACTTTTCAAAGTTACAGTGCATTTATAGTTATTATAAAATATTGGCCACATTCCCTGTGCCATACGATATCCATGTAGCTAATTTCTTTTATACATGGAAGTTGCACTCCCGTGGCTCTCTTAAATCTTAGGAAAAGGTGAGATGTAAAAACCAACCCTCAGGAGGGCTAAGTGGTTTGCACAAGGTCACACAGTTAGTGATCTTGGCCCAGGTGTCAAGGTATGACATTTTTATTGCCATATGCCAATCCCCCAGTATCTCAAGTTAGCTGAGACTCTTCCTGACAAACTTAAAGGATCTAATCTACATTCTCAAGGCTGTGTGGGCTGTGTATGCCAAGGTGTATATACATAAACTTGCTCTAAGAGCTCCACTTTAACGCTAAGTTCAAAATGTAAGTAAAGTCCCACTATCTTGAGAATACCAATTCTAGGGACTTTGCATTAGATGTAATTTTTTAAAACAGATAATGGAGTTTGAAAAAGTTTTTAAGATTCTTTTTTTTTTTAATGCTATAACAATTTTTCTCGTACTGGAATCAGACCAACCATGACTGCCAAAAACTCTGAGAGCAATGATGGTAACAGCTAACGCGTAACTGGCCTCCTCTGGGGAGGAGACGTCCTCCGTCTGACGCTCTGTCCAGCCTTTCACGCGTGCCCTACGTGTGATCCTCACACGGCTCCATGAGGTGGGTGCTATTATCAGCTCCACTGCACAGATGAGGAGACTAGAGATTTAAAATATTTGCTCAAGGTTGTGTGGTCTGGAGGAATGCACAGTTAGCCCTGGAGATTATAAAACCCAGTAAGACGTGATCCCCAGCGTGAGGAGCGTCATGGGTAGCAGATCTCCAAAGAGGAGAGGGTGGTTGGTGGCAGGTGACCCAATCGGGAAGCAAAAGGAAGAATCAACACTTTCATTTCTATCTGCTTCTTATATTGAAGAAAGAAAAAGAACGACTTTAAGCCTTACTATTACCTAACATAGAGTTGACGCTGACTCCTCACTCTCACATGACCCTTTTCCTGGTGGAAAACCGGAGACCCACAGCATAGGTGTTAACAGCAGGTGCCAGAAATAGCACAAGATGCCCCGTTAAATCTGACTTGCAGACAAACAGCAACTAATTTTTTAGTGTAAGTATAGCCCCAATTGTTGCATGCTATTAATAATGTTGCTTGGCTGAATCTGACAGTCCTAGCAGTGATATTACCTCTCGGGTGTTTTTATTCAGTCGCTTATATCTGCCATATTAAGTCGATTTATTGATTATACTCCTTAGTTTTGACTTTGTTTTCCCCCATGGTAACTCTCTATTATTGTTATCTTCAAGTTGCAGAGCTGTGGCACAGGGCCTGAGACGAGACCTCAAGGCACTTTGTATTATATGTTTCTTTTTTTTTTTTTAATGCATTTTATGTGTTTATTTGGCTGCACCAAGTCTTGGTTGCAGCATGCGGGATCTTTCGTTGAGGCCTTCAAACTCTCCGTTGTGGCGGGTGGGATCTAGCTGCCTGACCAGGGATGGAACCCAGGTGCCCTGCTTTGGGAACGCAGAGTCTTAGCCACTGGACCACTAGGGAAGTCCCAGCGCTTTACATATTTCACTCTTTGAGACCGTCAGGTGGAGAAGTTCGGGCTGTCCTGCTGGGGGGTGAAAGACTTCCTGGAACAAAGACAACCCGTCCGACCTGAGGACTCTGCCCAGTGGGACAGCCGGCAGACATGTAGGGGGGGGCTACCCTGCATCATCCAGCCTGGCCCGCTGACCACAGATGCATGTGACAGCCTACTTGGATAGATAAGCCCAATAACTTACCTGGTTTCACTGAAAAGAATATGATCTAGAAAAAGAAATGGTTGGAAGAGGTTGTGCATATATGAAAGCAAGGGGTTTTGGGGAAATCTCTCAACCTTTCTCTCAATTTTGCTGTGAATCTTAAATTGCTCTAAAAAAAGTCATATATATTTTTTTAATTAGTTGATTTAAGCCACCACATTTTGGAGTGGTTCGTTAGACAGAAAAATTGTAATAATTTGATAATGGTTGCACTGAGTAAAGATATTTAGCTGACCAGACCTAGCATTGGCCTTAAAACTGTTTTCTTAATTTTACTTTTTTGTTTTTTGGGTAAAGCTTGGATCTGCTCTCAGACGCCTTGTGCTCTGAAGAAGGAAAAAGCATTACCTAATCGCTTTCATATTTTCTGTTGTTGTTCAGGCCTAGAATTCCTTGGATGCTCACCTGTCTTCCACAGGTATATATATTTCCTTATTGTTTCTCCTGTTACAAAAGCCTAATGCATTTTATACACATGGTTAATGACAGGGGCAATATGCACACAAGCAAACCTGTGGTTGGGAACTTTTAATAGGGCATATAAATGGCCACCTGGTCTTCAGATTGAATGGCTAGCTAGCTATCCACTACACTGCACGTGCAGGGGAAATTTCTCCCACAACTTTTCATGATCTCAACTGGTGCCTCAAGTTCAGTCTACGTCACAGTAGCTGAGTTGGATGCACATCATTCATTCATTCATTCATCTGTTCATTGACATAGCTCCCACCTCCTGCTATGTGCCAGGCCCCTGCCAAGAGCGTGGGATACAGCAGGGAACATAACTTGATTGGCCCTGGCGTTATGGAGCTAGTGTTCTATACACAAAATGCTTTGACTTTTCACATTTCCTTGGTGAGGGCCAAGTCAGGAAAGTTCTATTAAGCACCTACTCTTTGAGAGAATTCTTCATGACACCAAATGATGCATTTTCTGGAAAATTTTTTACAGAATTTCCTGGGTGTTTGTGTGTGTGTGTGTGCGTGTGTGAAAGAATAAAGAATATATTGTTTTGAGCTTCAGAGTGGCATCTACCACGTGACGCACTGCTTGGATGCCTAAGGCTAAACTTCACAATCGCTGCAACTGGTGAATTGTAAAAACCCACCCACATAAGTGAGGTCCTGGAGTGCTGACAGCTCAAAAGAAAGTCATCTCTCTTTTTTTTTAATTGAGTTATAATTGACATATAACATATTAGTTTCAGGTGTATATTTGCATACATTGCAAAATGATCAGCACAATAGTCCAGTTAACATCCATCACCTGATAGTTACACAATTTTTTTTTTCTTGTAATGAGAAATTTTAAGATCTGCTCTCTTAGCATCTTTCAAATAGTGTCATTAACTATAGTCACATTACAACCCCCGGGCTTCTTTAGTCATCTCTGATTTGAATTATTTGGACGACTATTTCCATTTCCCCCCAGTATCATGACTGAAAGCGTGGGAGTGGGAATGGTCTATAGATTGCTTTGTTCATTCAGCAAAATAATTTTGAGCTATTGCCGTCTCAGGCCTTGTTCTGAACGCTGGGGACACGGCAGTGAAGAAAACTAGATAAAACCCTGCCCTCATGGAGTGGACATTGTAAGCTGAAGAGACAGATGAATTAGCGCAGTAAATAAGAACAGTAGATGCTATCTGGGACTTCTCTAGTGGTCCAGGGGCTAAGACTCCACACGGCCAATACAGGGAATGCAGACTTGATCCCAGCTCAAGGAACTAAGAGCCCACATGCCTGGTGGCGCAACTGAATGAGAAAAATAAATACGTAAAGACACTAATAATTCATTCAATATTTTTTCTTTTTTTTGAATTGGAGGATAATCGCGTTACAGTGTTGCGTTGGTTCCTGCCGTACATCGACGTGCATCGGCCACAGGCACACACATGTCCCCCCTCCTGGGCCTCCTTCCCAGCCCCACCCCCCTCTACCCCCTAGGTCTTCACAGAGCACCCTGCTGAGCTCTCTGCTCTGTAGCAGCTTTCTACTAGCTATCTATTTTACACATGGTCGCGTAGGTATCCAATGCTACTCTCTCAATTAAAATTATTTTAAAAAAGAATAATACATATCATTTGAGATCATAGTATTATATATGACCATCCATATAGTACATTATGGGCTTCCCTGGTGGCTCAGTGGTAAAGACATCCGCCTGCAAGGCAGGAAATTGGGGTTCAATCCCTGGCTCAGGAAGATCCCCTGGATAAGGGAACGCTACCCACTCCCCCACTCCAGTATCCTTGCCTGGGAAATCCCATGGACAGAGGAGCCTGGCGGGCTACAGTCAGACACAACTTAGTGACTATACAACAACATACAGACCATTGGTGACATTAGACAGACGTCATTTACTACACGACTGCCAAATACTCCCAATAAACCCCTAGTCACCTTTTTTCATAGCAAAGCAAATAAGGACCACATTTCTGTCTTTGTTCATTTCAGACTGACAGGCAGATGTTGGGCTCCAACACATGAGGGGAGGGAGGGGGTAAAGGAGGTCAGCACACTTCCTGGCCCTAGGTCAGTTCAGTCGCTCAGTCGTGTCCGACTCTTTGCGACCCCATGAATCGCAGCACACCAGGCCTCCCTGTCCATCACCAACTCCCAGAGTCCACCCAAACCCATGTCCATCGAGTTAGTGATGCCATCCAACCATCTCATCCTCTGTCGTCCCCTTCTCCTCCCGCCCCCAATCCTACCCAGCATCAGGGTCTTTTCCAATGAGTCAACCCTTCGCATGAGGTGGCCAAAGTATTGGAGTTTCAGCTTCAACATCAGACCTTCCAATGAACACCCAGGACTGATCTCCTTTGGAATGGACTGGTTGGATCTCCTTGCAGTCCAAGGGACTCTCAAGAGTCTTCTCCAACACCACAGTTCAAAAGCATCAATTCTGCAGCGCTCAGCTTTCTTCACCGTCCAACTCTCACATCCATACATGACCACTGGAAAAACCATAGCCTTGACTAGACGAACTTTTGTTGGCAAAGTAATGTCTCTGCTTTTAAATATGCTATCTAGGTTGGCCATAACCTTCCTTCCAAGGAGTAAGCGTCTTTTAATTTCATGGCTGCAATCACCATCAGCAGTGATTCTGGAGCCCAGAAAAATAAAGTCTGACACTGTTTCCACTGTTTACCCATCTATTTCCCATGAAGTGATGGGACCAGATGCCATGATCTTAGTTTTCTGAATGTTGAGCTTAAAGCCAACTTTTTCACTCTCCTCTTTCACCTTCATCAAGAGACTCTTTAGTTCTTCTTCACTTTGTGCCATAAGGGTGGTGTCATCCGCATATCTGAGGTTATTGATATTTCTCCCGGCAATCTTGATTCCAGCTTGTGTTTCTTCCAGCTCAGCATTTCTCATGATGTACTCTGCATATAAGTTAAATAAGCAGGGTGACAATATACAGCCTTGATGTACTCCTTTTCCTATTTGGAACCAGTCTGTTGTTCCATGTCCAGTTCTAACTGTTGCTTCCTGACCTGCATACAGGTTTCTCAAGAGACAGGTCAGATGGTCTGGTATTCCCATCTCTTTCAGAATTTTCCACAGTTTATTGTGATCCACACAGTCAAAGGCTTTGGCATAGTCAATGAAGCAGAAATAGATGTTTTTCTGGAACTCTCTTGCTTTTTCGATGATCCAGCGGATATTGGCAATTTGATCTCTGGTTCCTCTGCCTTTTCTAAAACCAGCTTGAACATCTGGGCACTCATCTCACATGCTAGTAATGCTCAAAATTCTCCAAGCCAGGCTTCAGCAATACGTGAACCGTGAACTTCCTGGCCCTAAGGAGGAGCCAAAAGAAACACAGTATTTCAATAACCCTGGAAGGCCCTTGATAGAGGAACCGCTGTAGAGCTGCTGCAGGGACACACGTGCTTTCTAAACCCCTTTCTAAATACAGGAAGAAGTCTGTCCAACAAAGAGGCCTGGAGGGGCTTCCCTGGTGGTCCAGTGGCTAAGACTCCACACTCCCAATGCAGGAAGCCGGGGTTCAAGCCTCAGTCACAGAGCCAGATCCCACACGCCACAACAAAGATCGAAGATCTGCATGCCATAACTAACATGTAGTGCAGCCAAATAAATAATATTAAAAAAATTTTTAAATAAGAGGCACGGGAAGGACACCCCAGGTGGAACAGCACAAGCTAAGGCCAGCATCTCCACATGAAGGGCAGCAATGGGGCCAATAGGGCAGAACTATTAGCTCTCTGGTGTTCCCAGATCATACGTGAAGCAGATTGTTTTCTATAATGATGCATCTATCCAGCCAAGATGGCAAAAGCCTTTCCACAGTAAATCGCAAGTTTGCATTCTCAGAATACTGGAGTGGGTTGCCATTTCCTCCTCCAGGGAATCTTCCCAACGAGGGATCCAGACTGCATCTCTTGAGTCCCCCGCGTTGGCAAGCGGGTTCTTTACCACTAGCACCACCTGAAAAGCCCCCTTTCCAAGTATTTACTTTCTTCAAACTGTTTGACAGATAAACATAACACAAAAGCAAAAACATTTTTTTCACACTCATTGAAATCTTTTCCCTTTTCAAAACCGTTCAAATAAAATGTGTCTTTGCTGTGGAATCTGTTCTATTGATTTGTTTTAGAAAAGATCTCTCCTAAAGAAAGAAAAGCCATCTTTGATCTGACTTAACAAAAAGGTCTAATCAAACAATACAATCTATGAGGAAAAGGGGGAAAAAAAAACAAGCTTCTTTGAGCCACATCAAATATATGAAAGAGAAAATACTTCATTTAAATGCTGAAAAGGTTTCTACTGAGATGGATGAAACTGGAGCCCATTATACAGAGTGAAGTAAGCCAGAAAGAAAAACAACAATACAGTATACTAATGCATATATATGGAATTTGAAAGATGGTAACGATAACCCTATGTGCAAGACAGAATAAGAGACACAGATGCATAGAACAATTTTATGGACTCTGAGAGAGAAGGTGAGGGTGGGACGTTCTGGGAGAATAGCATTGAAACATGTATATTATCATATGTGAAACAGAACACCATTCCATGTTCGATGCATGAGACAAGGGCTCAGGGCCGGGGCAATGGGATGACCCAGAGGGATGGGTTGGGGAGGGAGGTGGGTGGGGGGTCCAGGAAGGGGAACACATGTAAACCCATGGCTGATTCATGTCAATGTATGGCAAAAACTATTACAATATTGTAAAGTAATTAGCCCCCAACTAAAATAAATAAATTTATAAAAATAAATAAAAATAAAAATAAAAAAAAATAAATGCTGAAAAGGAACACAAAATAGCTTGTAATGTAATAACCTCTGCAGAATAACTGAGACCACATGTTGATCTGACATGAGTTCCTCAGACACAATTAAAGGTCACTTCATGTACAAACATCTCATTTCTCATCGACAGGCTTTAACTGTTCTCCGCGCTTTTGGCCACTGCGCGGCAGGTGCTGCCACCTGGCCCCATCGGCGAGATGCTGCAGAGGAGACTGAGGGACCAAACCCCGCAAGTCTGCAACCGAGCCCGCGGGAAATGAGCACCCTGGATTTGGGCAGTTCCTGCCTTGAAATCCTAGGAGGCAATTACAGAATTCTTGCTAACTCAAAGCCTGTCTCTCTCCCACGGAAGCCGGCTTTACTCAGAAGCAAGCAGACTTGCTTTCTGCTTTGCCCACCTCCACCTTCACGAGAGCCCCAGGGTCCAAAGACAGAAGTCCGGGCGCTGCCCGGGGGCAGAGGGTGCCTCCCAGCGGCCGGGGGTTCAAGCCGAGACTCGGGGCGGGAAGGCGGGGTGCTTGGGGAGGGACTCCGAAAGCGCTTTCGGCCCGGTGGCCTGCCTCCTTCCACCCTCTCCCTTCCAGAAATGATGCGCCCGAGGAGGACTTCAAAGTCTTCCTTCCGAAGAGAAATCACATCTAGGAAGCTTTTCTCGGAAGGAGAGAGAGACAGATTATCTGATTGGAAAGAGAAGCAAATCTTAAGAGCAAAACTAGGGAGGATCAAAGGGTCGGTTCGTGTGAACTGAAGACGGGAGCCTTTCCGGGGGGGCAGGACCTTTTCCGATTTCGGGCAAGACATTTTGGAGACAGCGCGCCAGTGAGGATCAAAATAAAGTGAGGCTGCGTTCCAGAAAGTCACGTGGTCCCTCCCTTTCTCTCTCACCGACTTTAAAAGACGTGCCCGTATCTGCACACGTTGGGGAAATCCGTGGGTGGGGGAGGCAGAAAATGAGAGCAAGGCGCCCTCACAAAGCCGCCGGAGTCGCCCCCTCCCCGCACCGCCCCCGCGTTTCCTGCTGCCCGGCGCCCCGCAGACACCCTCCGATCAACCCCGTGGCTCTCAGTTCTTGGGACCTGGAAGGTCAACCCCGCGGGCAGCAGATGGTCAAGGAAACCTGGGTGTTTTCTTTGCAGTTTTATTATTTGTATTTTTAATTATTCAAGTAAAATCTGAATACATTCTTGTAAAAAAGTAAAATCTCTAAGCAAAAAAAAACAACAAACAAACAAAACTCCCACCTTTCTGTTAGCGCTGGAATCATCTGTGAGGAGACTTTTCCAGTGTTAGCTTCCTGGTCTCCATTCTACCAAGTGCTGTTCTCAATTTGCTCTGAACTTTCCAGATCTTACGAATCTACAGAGGAGGAAGGAATTAGTGAACCTGAAAGCAGGAACCTGTGACAAAAAAAAAGATCAATCACTGGTTCTTTGCAAAGTTCAATAAAATGAAGACGGTTCATCACGTATGAGTAAGAGAAACAAGAGGGAACCCACATATAAACATCAGGAATAAAACCAGGCAACTGTATCCAATATCCTATAATAAACCACTTTGGGAAAGAATATATATGTATAACTCACTTTGCTGTGCAGCAGAAATTTATACAACATTATAAGTGAACTATATGTCAAGAAAAGAAATTTTAAAAAGAATAAAAACATAGTTACAGGTAGAGAGCAGACTTTTAAAAAATTTAGGCACTGTTATTCATCATTTGGCTTGAAAATCTACTTCTAAGGGGGAAAATGAATTGCCCAAATTACTCCAGATATTTTATTTACACCCCAAAGTATTATTTTTCCTTACCTGTTTGCTGGATGCAGTATATGTTAAATGCCCACTGTAGAAAATTGTAGGGGAACTTGGTTCCTTTTCTCATGGAATTACTCTGTTCTTAGGAGACAAGACAGGTTCAAGTGCATAGAATTTCTAATCTAAAAATGAGCTCTTTTAGAAATTAATTTAGCTTTTAGAAGCTTCTGTAGTGGATAAACCATGATATCAGAGAGAGAAATTTTCTCAAGAATCACTGACTTTTAATGCTTTCTTAGACAATTATTAGTTAATCCAATTCCAGGCTGAAGAAAATCAGCATCACTGGGTAGTTTCTTAACGGGTAACCCCAAACAACCACGAAAACCATGGCCACCCTTTATTCAGAGCTCACTCTGTGCCAGACATAGGCGTTAACATATTTGGTTCTCACAATGAGGCTAAGGCTGGATACTATCATTATACCCATTTTATAGATGGCAAAACTGAGGTATAGAGAGGTTGCCCCGAGGTCACACAGCTTTGAGTGGCAGAATGGAGATTCCTGTGGGGAATGGCTATGACTGCTTCGGATGTCACAGACTGTACCTGCTGCCGTAAGAAAATGCAGCTCTTTCTCTCCTTATCACATCTGAACTGGAAACCTCACAATTTCACCCTGGACAGTGCACCTGTCTTACCTGAACGGCCCTTAGCAAGAACAGGAGTTTAAAGGAGGAAAAACATCACATGCCCTCAGGAAAGATGACTAAAGGATTTCAGGAAACTGAGGGAGTGGCAGCGAGGGTGAGGTTTACCTAACTAGACAGTTTATGCAGTAAGACTAGAAAGCTCTTCCTTAGCCCAGACCTGCACTTCACAAACATCCATACTAATGAACAATTGTCATCGTTACCATTATTGTTATTATTACTCCATTTATCCGTCCTTAATTGAAAAAAAACAATGCCTTTTCTCCTTTCTCCCTCTTTTCTCTGCCCTCCCCCCCAAAAAATCCTCTGACTGACTACGTGTCAATCCAGTCAAAAGGCCTGCCTGGCTGTGAATACCATATCTGCATTCCAAAGGAGAAAAATTATATGTGCCCCAGCTATGCTCCTGGGGCTCCGGATCCTTCTAAATTCACCTCCTCCCTGCCCTCCTCCCCCTCCCCCTGGGGAGCTCTTTTCACTGTCCTTCCTCTGTCCGCCCATTCCCCACAGAGAGAAAGCGGGCTCGGGAGAAGCCTGTGGGGCCCAGGCCCGGAGCCCCTGCAGGCCCCTTCACCGAGCGTTCTGCAAGGGCAGGACAGCCACGCCCGCAGCGTTCCCTGGGGCCCTGAACCCCTCCAGGGCCGGGACCGAGCGCTGCCTTCTTTTGTGTAACATTCAATAAATACCTGTTCCTCCACGGAGAAATTTTTCAAATACTCTAGTAACAGAAAACAGAAAATACGCTGTGAGAAAGCCATCTTGGGTTTACTTTACACAAGAATGGAATTACTGTTTTGTTTGGGTTGGTTTTGGTTTTGGTTACTGAAAGTTTCTAGGTGTGTGTGTATTTACCTGCAACAGAGTCCCCTGAAATGAGCTGGGGGAGGAGAGGGAAGTCTTTGAAAGGCTCCTTATTGCTGTTAACTGTTAAGTCGTGTGTGTCTCCCTTCCGACATGATAAGAAAAACACAAACCATTTTCTTTTCTTGAAACCATAACTCCAGTGGCTTTTTAAATAGCTGAACTTCTCTGTGGGCAGAAGAAAGAAAAAAAAAAATCACCTGCATTTACTTCATGAGCTCCGTAGAGTTTTAGACACGTTATAACAGCTGAGGTTTTATTTTGTTATTTTAAGTGAATCAGATGCTTTCAGATGCTTCAGAAATCCCTCTATGGGTAGTGAGATAATTCCATCTGACCTTTCCAAATTCTTAATAATACTGCAAGTTTGGTTGTAAACGTGAAATCGTCAAGAAGCAGGAATGTGGCTGGTCAGTCGGTAGGTCGTGTCCTGCCTGTGTTCTATGATTTCCTTTCTCAGGCTTGTTGTGTTCAGAAGACACACGTTGAGCAACTTGTTTCTGAATTAAAGTATTACTCAATCTGCTTGCTTGCTTAAGAAGAATTACATTAAACCACTGAACTATGTATGTATGAGATCCTGGTTTTGAACGAGTCAGTAATGAACTTTGAAAGTTTGGTCTACCAAGATGAGTCAATGTGATTGATTTATTAATTAGTAAAAGCCATCCTCTGAAATTACCTTGCATTAATCACAGTTCATGCAAAATATATTCAATTATTCTGAGGATGGAGGTTTGACAAACTATCCCTTCTTCAGAGACCACAGTCAATTTTAATAACTCTTGCTGGATAAATCATTCATGTTCAGCCTAAAATGATGAGTGGTTGAGGAAATTCCCAAAAGTACAAGGGAGCCATTCTGGCAAAGATGAAAACTATGCAAAACAGAGACAGGGAGGAGGGATGAACCGGAAATGAGGTTCTGACAATTCTGGATATTCTAGTATCTGCTGCCGCTTGCAGTAAAGGGATCGACTCTAATCGGATTCTCTCGAGTCAGAAGCTGGTGAAACTGGACAGAAAACGGGCAGGAAACCCCGGCTGCCAGAACCCAGCCTTTCAGTGAAAGCTGGCTAATGCCTGTCCAGGGCAAAAATAAACGGATTCGGGACTTCCCTGGTGGTCCAGTGGCTAGGATTCTGTGCTCCCAATGTAGGGGGCCCGGGTTCAATCCCTAGTCAGGGAACTAGATCCCTCATGCCACAATTAAGACCCAGTGCAGCCAAATAAATATTTTTTAAAAATAGTAACAAATAAACTGATTCATTGGTGGAAAAGTGGAGCTGTCTAGTCACAGCTGGATGTGGATGTCCTATTTTGCATGATCCAAATCCTAGCTCTCAAAATCAGACACATTTAGATAACTTAAAATCATGTCTCCCAATGAACCCACTTTACAGATGAGAAAATGGAGCCCCTTCAGGTGCAGAACAGAATCACACGGTAAATCCAGAGCCTGCATCCAAAGACACTAGAGCATGCTAAATAGCCTTTCTCAGTCTAAATTTCTCTTTAATCATCAGAGGTGGAATAAACAAAATTGTGTGATTTCTGATTCTCAAGTGCTATGTTTTTGGTATCTTGATTCCCAATCTATTTTCTGAACAATCTCACTGAGCCTAAGTACTTGTGACTGTATGAACATATAAAAATATATGTGTATGTGAAAGTATATACTTCAAGAAATAGGAACAAAGTTTTGAAGATTCAGATTTAAAACAACTTAAAACAACTTATGTATGACAATTTTAAAAACAAATGTCTAATATGTTCACTTCCTATTATTGCATGTGGGTTTTTTGACCTACTGACTATATAAGAAAAAAAAAGGGGGGAAGCCAGATATGCTGGAGATTTAAAATTCTCTACTTTTGTGATACAGTGAAATTGATTAGAGATATGGGGAAATAGTGGAGTGTTTTTAATCCTCCTACTTTTATCACAAAGATTGAAATCTCTCTAGATTTTATTAGAAAAAAATGTAGCAGCTTGGGCAAACTCAAGTAACAAAACAGTGAATTTTAGTGAGTTCACTTCCTAAAGATAGTTCACTGCTGGTGGAGTGTGGTTCCTGAATAATCTTGAGAGCCAAGTGATTAATCAGAAATGAAGGGACTTCCAAGCAGTCCAGTGGTTAAGACTCTGTTCCTAATGCCAGGGGAGCGGGTTCGATTCTTGGTCAGGGAACTAAGAGGCCACATGGCAAGGTCAAAAATTTAATAAAAAAATAAAGAAGAAAGAAATGAAGTCATGAATAGAATTCAGGGAGGTTTTAAGAAGAGGCAGACAATGTCCAGAGATAATGTTATTGGAGGAACCCTTTCCCTTCTTGATATGTTTGACATGTTACAAAGTAAAGGAGGAAATACTCTTGAGTATTAAGGCCCTCTCCAGGAGTTCGGATTACTACAAGAGAGAAGGGGGCGGGAGAGACAGCCCTGCCCTGCGTAGACCGGGAGAATGCTATCTGCACAGGCCCTGGAAAACAAAGGAAGCTTCCATATTTAGAAGCAGGAGAAATTTGGGAGGACAACCCTTGCAAATGAGTTTACTGCTTCCTTTACTTTGAAACTCTTGACCTCTTGAGCACTCCCCATGTAGCAGGCTTCAGTTCAGCAATTAAGGAAATAAAACCCAAAGCTGGGTGATCCCTGAGCTCTGCTTGGTCTCTGCCTCTCCCTTCTGACCCAGGATCCTCGCTGAGCATCAAAAAGGAGAGCAGGTTTTCTGGGTTCCTTGTTTAAATGCAGCAGTACCATGAACAAAATGCATAGCGGGGAGTGCTACCTCTTAGGATGAATTTCCAGAGCAGTTGATCTTCGCTGAACTTTTTCCTTTGGTTCTGAAAGCCTCTGGGGAAGTTGATAAAGTTATGATTTATCATTTTGTAAGGGACATTCCAAAAAAGCAGTTTGTTTAATTTTTTTTTTTTTAAGACAAGTAAAGGTCATGGAGACCAACACAGTTTTTAATCTAGCTTCTTGAGGGTTGTTTTGAAAAGAGGGATATTTAAAGAAATTTGGAATCTTTTGATATATCTGTTGAGAATACATGGTTTGAAAAAATAATTTTGACTATATAATAATACCTAAATGCATTGCAATTGTTTTTAAAAAAGTCACTATGTAGTAAAAGGTTTATGAAAAAATGGATTTCATAAGGGGCATCCAAAACAAACCCAAGGATATCGTCATCGAACATGTTTAAAGCTAGGTCAAGGGAACAGTGGTAACTTTCCAAGGAGAAACACTGGGAATTCTAAAACCAGATTCTCAGTTCTGGCCCACACGTGCTATATGCTTGAGCTACTTTTTTTTTTTTAATTGAATTTTTAGCAACCAGCTGAGGCCTCTGTTTCCTTCAAGTATGAGACAATCCCAGTTACTTCCTTCTGCTCCCTCCCTCTGTGGGCCCGGAGGGCAAACGGAGAAATGTTTCCCTGTGAGCACAGACAGCAGTGTGAGAACCGCTGGTCTCCCCAGTCTCCGGTGGATCTTCTCTCAATGTTAATATGTATCAGTCCCCCCTCACTCCTAGGAGAGGAAGCATTAGTTGCTTTTCAGCTCTGGCTTTGCAAACCCTTGCCTGGCTGGAAAGATCTACCTGCTGCAAAATAGAAATGGCATTTTAAGAATGCTTGTTTGCTGCGTGCGGAACACCTCTAAATGCCACAATAGCTCTTGGATTTCTCCTTCCCAATTTAATCTTTCATGGAGCTTTTCCAGAAATGCAGTGAACCTGCCACGTGCTCTTTAACAATAAAAATATAAAAACAGAACATGAAAGCCCTAAAAACTTGAAGGATCCCCGGGCAAATCACTCTATAAAGAAGCCTTTGAAAATAAAACAAGCAAAACGCCACCTTCAGAGATGAATTACAGGGGGTTGATATTGAGAACTACATAATGCTGGCATGATCTTGATAACCAGCAAAACTGAATTAGTCTCAGTTTGAAAACTCACAGTTAAAGAAGCAAACGGAAAAAAAAAAAATCTACTGTGAGAAGTGTTTAAACATCAGTCACTGTGAAAAAGGGTATGAAAATAAAACCAAAGAAATGGAAGAATTGCTCTCCCAGTGCAGAGGGAAAGCCTACCCAAATGACGAACTCTCACGTGGGGATGTCCCAAAAACATTCTTAAGTCTGTTTCCTTTGATCACAAAGGATAGACAGAAGCCCAAGTTTGTGTCTGTCCTGGTTGGTCATGTTCCCTCTTCCCTAAAGTAATTATATGCCACATCCATGAAGCAATGTGTCTAATGCCTTAATGTTCCGAGCACAAAGACAAGTGTGGTCACGTGACGTTGCTATATTTAGAAAAGGACTCGGTTTTCTGTTTTGCTCAACCTTTACAGTTTTCTGCTCTGAAGAAAGGAGTTTCAAACGTACATTGATTTTTTCATATCGTGAATGAACTGAATAAGCACCTGTTTTCAACTGCCAACGTACGTATTTTTTTAAAAGGGGAAAAAGAAGTCTATATACTCTTAATTCAACATGAGAGGTATAATTTTTTCCCCTGCTTTCTTCCAAAGAACATAAATAGAAACGCACAGTGGTAATATTTACCAAATTTTATCAGTGCTAACGAAGGTACTTAACTAAACAAGCAACAATGTGGAATGTGATAATATTCCAAAGAAATTTAGATGAAAATATTCCCCCCCACTCTCCCCAAAATAATAATAATCTTGGGAAAAACTAGCTCATGTAATTAGGCAAAGTGACTGAAAAATTAACTCTAAGCAGGATAATAATTTATTAGTTACAGAAATGTGTGTGACTCTTTTCTCACAAAATGTCTGAAAATAGTAATAGTTTAAAAAATGGATAGTTTTTTTTTAAGTTAAATGTCATAAACCTCAGTTGAATACAACAAGCCCAACCCCTTTGAAAGAATGGACATTCTGTCTATGGGAATCATCCAAACATTTTTCTGCTGTTGACAATCAGACTTATTAAATTAGTGGGTTAGGATCAGGCATCCATATGTACAGAATGCCCTAACTCAGTCAGGATGAATTAAGACCCGCCTCCTAAAGATGGTGACTGTTGAGTTACCTATCCAGGATAGACTCAGGACAGGCACTCAATATATAAGTGTATCTTAATAATGCTCCATTGCATCAAAATGATGTCAGGTTCTTCTAAAAATATTCCAGGTTATCCCTGGTGGGATTCCATGGGCACTGCTGTTTTAATTAAGAAAATGTCCACCCAAGTCTCCCTTATTTTTGTATCATTATAGCTTTCCATCTGCCTTTCTCTAGGACATTTGTTGTTGTTTTACATAATTTCCGTTGCTATTTATGAGCAGAGACTCTTTTCAATTGTAGCCTGAATTCTTCCATTTCTCATTCATTCATTATTTTTTTCATTCGGTGATCACTGATAAACTGAATTCTAGGTGCTCAGGGATCCTAGAATTTCGGTTGTATGAGTTAGTCAAAATTTCCAAGAAAATGGTTATTTAAATACTCAATTGCTTGGAAATAGATAATCTATAACACACTCATTATGCTTCATTGCCATGGTTTGGGGTGACCCAGTAGTAGTTTTTACACTTTAACATAATTGAAATTAGCCTGCATTTTGCAATTGATGGCATATTGTCATTACACTAGGAAGCCTTTCTTTCTTCATAGTCCATAAAACAGTAACGGAACATCTTCAAGTGGCGATATTTCAGGTCTGACAAAAGGCTGTAACTGTCTCCTTCAGTTTTTGGAATTATTTTGGTATTATTGCTTGAATAGTTCTTCCACAGTGGACTTCCGTAGGACAGATAACTGTTGAAAACAATAAAATGATAATAAGTACTATTTACTGAGCGCTTCCTAGGTGTCAACCACTGATATGAATTCCCTTCACAGTTAATCTTCACAAAGCTCTGAAAGGTTATTGTTTGGGATTTTGTTTTTGTTTTTTGTTCATTTGTTCATTTCCTTTGGGTAGATTCTATAAGCTTAACAGTTAGGTCAAAAGGAATATTTATGTAAAATGTTAATATATATTGTCTCATTTATTACCTCCAAAAAGTTAACTAATTTACACTTTGCAGTATGCGCCTTCCCCAACTTCTGCAAATCTTAGAGTGCAAGATGATATTTCATTGTTATTTTAATTTACGTTTCTTTGATTACTAATCTGGCTGAAGAGCTTTTCCTATGTTTTGGGGGGGCAGTTTGTTTCTTTTGAAATTGCTCTGTCCATGAGTCTTTATTTGGGGGAGAGGGAAGATTACTTCTCTCACTTTGAATTGATATATTAGAGTCAGTTCTACTGACACTTCTTTCTGTAGAGGGAGAAACAGCATTTGCCTGTCGTTCCTCACGCGCCTCACCCGAATCTCAGTCCTGTCTTTACTTAAAGGTTTGATGACTGGTTCAGCATGGCACTTTTTGACATGAATTTGATTTTTTTTAATATTGTGTTAAATAATATATATCGCAATCACTCAGACCCAGAAAGTTTGATGTACTCCCTGAATTTTTAATTTTTATTTTATGTTGGCATATAGTTGATTTACAGTGTTGCGTCAGTTTCAGGTGCACACAGAGTGATTCAGTTATACATATAAATAGATCCATTTTTTTTACATTCTTTTCCCATATAGATTAATGCAGAATATTGAGTAGAGTTCCCTATGGTATGCAGCAGGTCCTTGGTGATTATCTATTTTATATTAGACTCTGAATTCTTAAGGGCACCCTGCTTCCTTCATAACATTTGTCAGGATTAGTAATAATGAACTTGTTTGTTCACTTGTCAGCCTCTCCCTAGTAAAATATTACAAGCTCCAGGAAGGCAGGGAGCTAGTTAGCTCATTGACCACTGTATCACCATCAATTGGAACAGAACCAGCTTATACCTCCTTTCAGCAAATTGCTGAATTCAGGCTTAGTCAAGTGGTGTTAGATATTGGGAATGGAGCTGTGAACCAGCTTCTGTCTTCATGGGTTATAGCCTTTGCATAAACAAGTAAAAAATTAAATAAAGCAAGATGATATTGGTTGAATGAGCACTATTAACACTGTTTCCTGCACCAATTGAAGAATAAGTGGGTAATGCAAAACAACTGGCTAGTTCCCAAACTGCTTTATATTTGGCTTTAAAAAGAATGACTACTTAGAGCTAGGGACTTCCCTGGTGGTCCAGTGGTTAAGGCCCCACCCTTCCAGTGCAGGGGGCCACAGGTTTGATCTATGGCTGGGGGGGGTACTAAAATCACACGTGCCTCACCCTGTGGTCAAAAAATTAAGGGGAAACTAAACTGATTTTATATATATATATTTTTTTTTTTTTCAAGTACTTTGGGCTAAAAGTCTTGGTTGTCTTTGTTCCTTTTTGTCTTGTATTAATGGTAAAAATAAGTGGAAAGACCCAGTAACTGGCAGCAAAGCAGGGCAGCCCACAGTCAATCTGCAGATTGGGGAAATCAGCTTGTTTTTACAAAGGTACTGTGGGGAAGCCACAAGGCTGATGATTCTCTTGGGAATCCCTGGTGAAGTTCTGTGTGGGGAGTAACATTCCTCCCTTAAAAACAAAATATCCATTGAGTGTGCTTAACAGGCCCACGCTGGGACAGCAGCCTACTTGCAGCTCCGACTTTCCGCGGGGATGACGAGCTGAGACACTTCCTCCCATTCTTTTCCTGCCCTGCTTCCCACCTTCCTCCACCCTAACAGGGCTGCGTCAAATTGGATCCAGTATTTTAGTCTATTTTGTGTCTCCTCCAAAAAAACCAAACTTAAAAAACACATTATTTGAAGTTTGCATCTTGTATTTACATTTTATCTTATAATCACTGTTCAAAAATAATAAAAGATTGAAGAGATGGAGAATTCCCTGGCGGTTCAGTGGTTAGTGGTCTGTGCTTTCAACGACCAGGGCCAGGGTTCAATCTCTGGTCTGGGAACTAAGAACCCACAAGCTGCACAGTGTTGTTAAAAAAAAAGCACAAATTAAAAACAAAAAAATTCAAATATTATATAATTTCTTGTGTACTAACAAAAACGGTAGAATACCATAAAAGGAAATTGGGATCCTTGTAAATTGGAAGTGTGCCTTAAGTTTTATTATTAACCAGTTGCCTCTGAATGCTATGTCGTAACCATCATGTTTTATCACTAATAATAGCTAACTTTATTTTTTATAGAGCACCTAATACGTGCAGGGTCTCTGCTAGACCTGGGAAAAGAAAGAAGGATCGATGCGAACCGATGTCTGCTCTTGAATCATGTCACATATCAACATTGGTGTCCTTCTCTAGGGGTAAGGGACTGGATGCTGTAGGCCAGGAATCACCACAGTTACTGGAAGAAGTCGGCGCACATTTTAGGCTCTGAGAGCCATACAGCCTGTCTCCACTACCAACCTGCGGTGGGAAAGCAGCCCCAGACGGTCCCTATAGGAAGGGACACTGCGGCGTTCTAAGAGGACTTCATCTATGAGGCAGGCGGCTGCCGGGACCGGCCCTGGGCAGCAGGCTGCTAAGCCCGCTGCCCCAGTGCTCACTCAGGGGCACCGCGCACCCCGGGGGCCAGCGCAGCGATCGTTCCCGCCGTGTCCTTTCATTAGGGGACACGCAGCCAGTGCCTGTGGACCCTGGGCTTTGAGGCCTTTCCCGGGACGGAGACGAGTCAGGAACCGTGCGGACCCTGGGGCCGCGGTCGCAGGTTCGGAGCCCGGCCCGCCCCTCGCTGCCCGCGAGCCCGCAGGCGGACCGGCCCGCCCCGCCCGGCCCGGCGCCCCTCCAGGCCCGGCGCCCCTCCCCTCCCCGGCGCCCCCCCCCACCTCTCCCCTCCCCCTCCCCTCTCCCCTCCCCCCCTCTCCCCTCCCCCTCTCTTCCCCTCCCCCACCTCTCTCCTCCCCACCCCCCTCTCCTCCCCTCCCCCACTCCCTCCCCCCTCCCCCACACCTCCCTCTCCCCCTCCCCTCCCCTTCTCCTCCCCTCCCCCATCTCTCCCCTTCCCTCCCCCCTCCTCCCCCCACCCAAGCTCAGTCGTCTGACCTGCTCTCTTCGATCCACTTGCCTCCTTAGACAACACCACTCCCCTCACCTGGCTTCTATATTTCTTCAGAATTGTGTTTCCACCTGAAACGTGCGTTAAATCATCATTCGCTTGTTATTTGCTCACCGTGGTGAGAATCTGTTACACGGAGGTGGAGATTTATTTCTATTCACTGTGTCCGTAACAGTGCCAAGCAAAAGGAAGTCTTCAAAACATACCTGATGAACGAGTGAATGAATGAATGAACAAGCAAGCAGGCCAGATGGGGTGGTTCTGAACTAGAGTCCATGCCCCATGCAAAGTGGGTACTTCATACTAGGTTCCTCCTGCTTGAGCTCAGAGGGAATCTAGGAACATCTTGCAGTTTTTCATGTTAAGCCAAAAATCTGGATTTTATCATGTAAAGTCTCCAGGTTATTTCATTTATTTTATTAGAAATACTCTTTTATTATCTCACGTGCAGTAAACGTGCATTTTGTAAGCACCTGTGAGCGCGCAGTGAGCTAATGGCCCTAAAATACAAAGAACCGGGCCTAGTGCCTAGGCATGTGCTTGCTCTTCTTTTCCCCCCAGCTTGAATGAGGTGTAATTGACAAATAAAGTTGTGGTGTATTTAAAATGTGCAGTGATTATTTGATACTGTATACATTGTCAAATGAGTCCCATAATCAATTTTTTCAATTTTTAATTAAAAAAATATTTTTACCTCACTAAACAGCATGTGGGATCTTCGTTCCCCTACCGGGGCTGGAACCTGAGCCCCCTGCAATGGAAGCGTGGAGTCTTAACAGCTGGACAGTCAGGGGAGACCCAGAGTCCCCAGATCAATTAACTGACACGTCCGTCACATGACGGTTACCTGCTGTAGTTGTGTGTGTGTGAACTTTAAGATTTCCTCTCTTAGCAAAGTTCGAGTATATAATACAGTGTTATTGCTATAGTCATCATGCTGAACAGATCATCAGAACTTATTCATCTTACAACTGAAAGTTTGTGGCCTTTGGCTGACATTCTCCCACTTCCTCCAGCCCCTGACAACCACCATTCTACTCTCCATTGCTATGAGTTCAGCTTTTTATTTTTTAATTCTGTGTGTAAGTAGTGCCATATAGTATTTGTCTCTGTCTGGCTTTTCCTCCCTTATTGACTGCATAGTGTTCCATTGTGGAAATAGACCATCATTTATGTAACCAGTTCACTAATGATAAATATTAATTTTGTTTTCAATTTTCTGCTGTTAAAATGTTACCATGAATATCTTTGCCTTTATATATTTGTACACATGTAGGGATGAATTTACAGATTAAATGCCCAGAAGTGAAATTTGTGAATTAAAGAGTATGAACAGTTTACATTTCAATAGATTGCACCCATAGGCCTTCCAGAAAGCTCCAAAAAGTCAAGGCTAGTTTATCCACTAAATGTATGTGTCCATTTCCATAGAACTCCATTAACTCTAGGGAGATTATCCATTAAAAAATATGTTTTGTACTTTAAAAAACAGTTATATGTTTGTTGAAAAGTCATTTTCTCAGTGATAGACTAATGTTCCATTGAATAGAAGCACAATTTATTTATTTTCTCCAGATTTGAGTACTCAGTTGATTTTTATTTTGAACGGAAGGGTTTTTTTTTTTATTTTTTAAGCAAGTACAAATATTTTTCATAATTGTGACAAATCAGTGACAGATTTTTTTTAATGTTAAAAAATATTTATCATCTTTACATTGGATTTGTGTTTAATCAGTGTTTCTATAAAATGGTCTTCCTCCAGAGCAGCCTTCTTTTTTTTTTTTTTTTTTTTCCAAAATACTGTAATATTTATTTGGCTAGCATCAAAAAAACAAGCAGAATACAAAAAGTAAATAAATATAATTTTAATCATAGACCTCAACATTTCCTTGCAGGTAAACTAATTAAAAAAAACTCATCAAATATATTGCTGTTGTTTAGTCACTAAGTTGTTATCCAATTCTTTTGCTACCCTACCCACATGGACTGTAACCTGCCAGGTTCCTCTGTCCATGGGATTTCCCAAGCAAGAACACTGGAGTGGGTTGCCATTTCCTTCTCCAGAGCAGCCTTCTTGACTAGACACTAGGCCCATGAAAAAAGTTTTAATGTCTTTTAAAACCAGAAGAAACAAGTGACCTTTTAGGTTGAAGAAAATGTTTTACTATTTAATGTTAATGTATTTATTTTTATATCAATGCAGTCATCAAATAAAATTTATTTTATTTTTTATGGAGGAAAGGACGAATGAAAGTCTGCATAGCTTTAGCCTGAGTGTGTGTGTGTGTGTGTGTGTGTTCAGTCATGTCCAACTCTTTGCGACTCCATGGACTGTAGCCTGTTGGGATCCACTGTCCACGAAATTCTCCAGGCAAGAGTACTGAAGTGGGTTGCTACTTCCTTCTCCAGGGGCTCTTCCCAACCCAGGGATAGAACTCGTATCTCTTGTATCTCCTGCATTGGCTTCTTTACCAAGAGGGATTCTTCACCACTGCACCACCATAGATCAGCAAGAAGGAAACTGTGACATTCGCAGCAACCTGGTTGGACCTAGTGAATATCATACTAACTGAAGTAAATCAAAGACAAACATCGCACGATATCATTTATGTGGAATATGTGGAATCTAAAAAAAAAGATACAAATGAACTTATTTGCAAAACAGAAATAGACTCACAGACGTAGAAAACTTAGGTTTAGCAAAGGGAGAAGAGGGGAGGAGGGATAACTTAGGTATTTGGGATTAACAGATACACACAACTATATATAAAATAGATAAATGACAAGGACATACTGTATGGCACAGGGAACTATATTCAGTATCTTATACTCATCTATGATGGAAAAGTGTCTGAATCACTTTGCTGTATCTTGGAGGAGGGAACGGCAACCCACTCCAGTATTCTTGCCTGGAAAATTCCATGGACAGGGGTGCCTGGTGGGCTACAGTCCATGGGGTCACAAAGTCAAAATGACTGAATACACACACACTGTACACCTGAAGTACTATAAATCAACTATATTTCAATTAAAAAGTTAAAAAATAAAAAACCCAAAACCACATGGATCCAATCTGGTTGCTTCCATATAGAACATGTGGAATAAAAGTAGCAACTTGTATCTCAGTGTGTAAAATGTTGAGATAGTTTTTCATTAATTATGACCAATTTTCAATTCTGAAATGTAACTAAATAAAGGAAGATGAGAAATGTTTCACATCACTTTTTTGTAAAGAATGATGAACCTCAGGGTCTGTCTGTCATTGGCCTTCACCAAAACCTTGAGAAGGAAATAAAATACACATTTTTCATTTTTTAGATTGCCATGTTTTATTTTTATTGTTTGGCATCTTTTTGTAGCTAATAGGTATGTTCTGTGTTCAACCCTCCTGCACATTGCTTAATGTGATGTTTTTTTGTTTAAATAAAACTGTATTTCATTAGAAAAATCCAGGTATATTTTATTTTTACAACTTTGGATTTATCCTGAACATTTTTGGATTTTATTCATTCACTCATCCAACACATTTAAGTGCAACCATGTTTTAATCGCAAAAAGTTTCAGTGCAAAACAAGAAGACAGCCTGGCGAGGCCCATCTGAAAGCAGATGGTCAGATGTGAATGATGAAAACTCATAAATTTGCAGGTTTCTTTTAAAGATTAAATTTGGAGGCTGAGTTCCCAGCGTCAATCATTTGCAGTTGGACAGAGGAAAAAGAGAGCCGGAACAGAGCCGCTGGGAGGAGGCTGAGCTGGGCATGGGGACCTCTGAAGGCAGGACTGGGCTGAGGAACTGCCCCGAGCAGGGAACTCGCTTAATGACCCGCCTCCTCCCGGGTGAGTGTGAACACTTTCGGTTACAGTGTTGCGGTGAATCATTTCCTTCCAAGGCTCAGGGTGATCACTCACACCAGCACCTTCACTAGATTTTAACACGTATGAACAGAAAAGGTTCCTCATTCCAGCAATGCAAAACAAATTACATAAGAAATATGTTCTTTTTCTCTTTTTACAAAATTTTCATTTCATATTGGAGTATAGTGGATGAATGGTAGTTGTGTTAGTATAGTTAGCATAGTATAGTTGTGTTAGTTTCAGGTATATGAAGTGACTCAGTTACACATATATGTGTATCTGTTCTTTCTTAGATTCTTTTCCCGTTTAGCTTATTATGGAGCAGAGTTCTCTGTGCTACAGAGGACATCCTTGTGGGTTATCCATTTTAAATATAGCAAGAAATATGTTCTTAAAAAAAAAAACAAATCCACATAAAAGTGTAATGACTGGAAGGAGAAATTATGTATAAGAAAACAAATCTCAGGAAAAAAAAAAGGCTTGTCCAAGAAATGGACAAGCTCTTTGCTCTTCTAATTTATAATACTGACATTCCTTTCTGAAGTCAGGAACTGGGGCGGGGAGAAGGGGAGAGCGGGGCGGGGGAAGGGTGCTGGGTACATTTTCCTCTGCTGAGCTTGCAGGATTTCTCTGAGGACGAGTGAGTCAGGACTGGGAATGGTGTGGAAACACTGGCCCTTGTCTATCACTGCTTGCATTACAGGAGGTTTTGGTTGCCAAATCCATACCTTGGTTGTCCTTGACAACCCCTGTAGGTCTTTTTTTAATAGCTGGCTACACGGGTGAAATTACACTGATTACTTAGCAAAGCTTCACCTTTGATCTAGTGATCTAGTTAGGGATGTGTGACAGGGAGAGCCTGTGGCCAGAGAGATCATTAACAAATTAAAAGAAGGGGAAGGCGAAAAGTTGCAGAAATACAGGAAGTCTGAGGTTTGTCAGTTGTTGAAACATTTGATACTGTCTTTTAAGAGTCACAGAGCTCTAAGGGCTTTTTTTGGATGACAGAAGCAAGGACAACAACGGCAAAATCACACACACACACACACACACACACACACACACACACACACACACTGTTCAAACTCAGGAACAGTGGACGGATTCCAAGTCAAGAAGTGGCGGCTGGCACTGTTTCCACTTCACTCTCTCAAGAGATACGTGTGCTTAACAATGTGTTCCCTTCCCATTGATACTACAGTGAGATGAAGGGTTGTCTTCACAAGTTTTGTGCTCATTAAAAAGTGTGCACATTTTACACTTTTATTCTTATTTCTTAATTAATAGACTACTTTTCAGAGTGGTATTATAAGTTACAGAACAGCTGAACCATCACAGAATGTTGCCATATACTCCCCTCCCACCTCCCATGCAATGTCTCTATTATTAACAGCTTGCGTTAGTGTGCTACATTTGGTACAACTAACTGAAATGTGATTATTAACTAAAGTCCATCATTTGCATTAAGATTCATTCTTTATGTTGTGCAGTTCTATGCACTTTATGCATAGTAACCTGTATCCACGACCACAGCATCATACAGAAGAGTTTCACTGCCCTAAAAATCCCCCTTTCTGTTCTAGCAAACAGCCCTTCTAAATTCTGTACTTTCAACGTAACTGCTATTTTTTCCCTTTTTTTTCCCTCTCCAAGGGGCTTTTATTTTAGGAATAGAAGAGAGTCGATTCTCCTCTTTGGCAGAGACCCACGGAAAGTCACTTTGTTTGGCTGCAACTTACATACCCCTGGAAAATCTCCTCTCCCGGTGTTGGTGTTTTGGCCCGTGCAGGAAAATACCAAAACTTGCTTTGCCAAGTACCCAAGAGGAAACCCCTCTCCCCGAAATAG
This sequence comes from Giraffa tippelskirchi, assembly GCF_054371585.1. NCBI lineage: Eukaryota > Metazoa > Chordata > Mammalia > Artiodactyla > Giraffidae > Giraffa > Giraffa tippelskirchi. The sequence goes on along the minus strand of NC_137287.1, from coordinate 122,102,248 downwards.
AGCAGACATGCAAAGAGCTGGCAGGGGTGTGTCCTGCTCTTGCCCTGCACTCACCGTGTTTTATTTTATTATTATTGGTTTTTAAATATCTATTCATTCTTGCCCATCTCTTGATGTGACATCTTGCTCCCAATCTCCTCTGTGACATGCCTGGCTGGTGTTAAGCTTGACTTCTAAACTGAAAGATCGACAGGCATATTGCTGGGCTCTAGGGTGGAGGAACCTACTAAACAATAAGGGTAGAGTACACAGAATATATGAAGTAGAAAATTGTCTTTTTTATCCTCTCCTTCATTTGGTTGTTGCTACTGTTTTGTTGTTCAGTCACTAAGTCGTGTCTGACTCTTTGCAGCCCCATGGACTGTAGCACGCCTGGCTTCCCTGTCCTCCACTGTCAAACTCATGTCCATCGAGTTGGTGATGCCGTCCAACCATCTCATCCTCTGCTGCCCTCTTCTCCTGCCTTTAATCTTTCCCAGCATCAGGGTCTTTTCCAATGGGTCAGCTCTTTGCATCCCGTGGCCAAAGTAGTGGAGCTTCAGTCCTTCCAGTGAATAGTTAGGGTTGATTTACTTTAGGATCGACTGATTTAATCTCCTTGCAGTCCAAGGGACTCTTAAGAGTCTTCTCCAGCACCACAGTTCAGAAGCTTTGTTTTGTATTCAAGAAAGATTTGGGTGCCTACTGTGTGTCAGGCTCCGCCGGAGACAAAGTTCCTGCCCTCGGGGAGCTTAGAGTCTCATTGTGCAAAATCACTTCCGTCGTGTCTGACTCTTTTCGACCTTATGGACCATAGACTGCCAAGCTCCTCTGTCCATGGAATTTTCCAGGCAAGAGTACTGGAATGGGTTGCCATTTGCTTCTCCAGGGGATCTTCCCAACCCAGGCATCAAACCCAGGTCTCCTGCACTGCAGGCAGATACTTTACTGTCTCGTCTGAGCCACCAGTGCTTAGAGTCTCATAGGAGAAGAGAAATACTGAACCTAGGAATTGATAGACAAAGCAGGGTCGTGGTGAGTAGGGAGCTATTTGCTTAGATGAGTCGGGGACAGTTCCTGCAGAGCTGGTATTTTGTGGAGCTGTGAATGAAGTGGGCCGGCAGGCATGCAAAAGTCTGCACACGGAGCGTCCCAGGCAGAAGGGGGAGCAGACAGGGGGCCGAAGACTGCATCAGTCAGTTCAGTTCAGTCGCTCAGTCGTGTCTGACTCTTTGCGACTCCATGAACCGCAGCACGCCAGGCCTCCCTGTCCATCACCAACTCCCGGAGTCCACCCAAACCCATGTCCATCGAGTTGGTGATGCCATCCAACCATCTCATCCTCTGTCATCCCCTTCTCCTCCTGCCTTCAATCTTTCTCAGCATCAGGGTCTTTTCCAATGAGTCAGCTCTTCCCATCAGGTGGCCAAAGTATTGGAGCTTCAGCTTCAACATCAGTCCTTCCAATGAACACCCAGGACTGATCTCCTTTAGGATGGACTAGTTGGATCTCCTTGCAGTCCAAGGGACTCTCAAGAGTCTTCTCCAACACCACAGTTCAAAAGCATCAATTCTTCAGCGCTCAGCTTTCTTTATATTCCAGCTCTCACATTCATACATGACCACTGGAAAAACCATAGCCTTGACTAGACGGACTTTTGTTGACAAAGTAATGTCTCTGCTTTTTAGTATGCTGTCTAGATTGGTCATAACTTTCCTTCCAAGGAGTAAGTGTCTTTTAATTTCATGGCTGCAATCACCATCTGCAGTGATTTTGGAGCCCCCCAAAATAAAGTCTGACACTGTTTCCACTGTTTCCCCATTATTTCCCATGAAGTGATGGGACCAGATGCCATGATCTTAGTTTTCTGAATGTTGAGCTTTAAGCCAACTTTTTCACTCTCCTCTTTCACCTTCATCAAGAGACTCTTTAGTTCTTCTTCACTTTCTGCCATAAGGGTGGTGTCATCCGCATATCTGAGGTTATTGATATTTCTCCCGGCAATCTTGATTCCAGCTTGTGTTTCTTCCAGCCCAGCATTTCTCATGATGTACTCTGCATAGAAGTTAAATAAGCAGGGTGACAATATACAGCCTTGACATACTCCTTTCCCTATTTGGAACCAGTCTGTTGTTCCATGTCCAGTTCTAACTGTTGCTTCCTGAACTGCATACAGGTTTCTCAAGAAGCAGGTCAGGTGGTCTGGTATTCCCATCTCTTTCAGAATTTTCCACAGTTTATTGTGATCTACACAGTCAAAGGCTTTGGCATAGTCAATAAAGCAGAAATAGATGTTTTTCTGAAACTCTCTTGCTTTTTCAATGATCCAGCGGATGTTGGCAATTTGATCTCTGGTTCCTCTGCCTTTTCTAAAACCAGCTTGAACATCTGGAAGTTCACGGTTCACGTATTGTTGAAGCCTGGCTTGAAGAATTCTGAGCATTACTTTACTAGTGTGTGAGATGAGCGCAATTGTGCGGTAGTTTGAGCATTCTTTGGCATTGCCTTTCTTTGGGATTGGAACAAAAACTGACCTTTTCCAGTCCTGTGGCCACTGCTGAGTTTTCCAAATTTGCTGGCCTATTGAGTGCAGCACTTTCACAGCATCATCTTTTAGGATTTGAAATAGCTCAAGTGGAGTTCCATCACCTCCACTAGACTGCATAGGCTGGATCTTCTGGAGCAAAGATAAGAACAATGCAATTAGAGCTGATGGAATTGGAAGAGGAGAAAGCTGATAGGAGTATCAGTCAAAAAGGGTTGACTCTCTAAGAATTTAGGATTTTATTATGAAAAAAGAGGAGAGCCTGCTGGGGGGCTCTCATTGGATGGATGAGGTTGGGGGGAGCATCCCGTGAGTCCTATTGGATCTCCTCTGTCTCTGCTCGCTCCCTCAGTGGTCTCATCCAGACTTCACGGCAACCACAGCCTGCTGACCCCCAACAGCTGTCCTGAACCCCAGCTTTCTCCTGGCTCCTGCCTCCCTGATCCAGCTCTTCACTTGACATCTCCCCTTGAGTGTTTAAAACCATCTCAGGGAACTCTCTGGTGGAGTAGTGGTTAGGAGTCTGCACTTCGTAAGCAAAAAAAAAAAAAAGAAACGAAAGAAAGAGAAAAAAAAAGATAGCATTCCTTTTGGGAATCCCGTGGTGGTCCAGTGGTTAGAACTCTGTACTCCCACTGCCGAGGGCCCAGTTTCCATCCCTGACCAGGGCGCTAAGATCCTACAGGTCTTGCAGGACGGACAAAAAATAAATAAAAGTGAAACTCTCAAATTTGGCAGAACCCAAGCAGAATGCTTCTTATCTTCTCTCCACTCACCCTACTGCTCCTGAAATCTACCCCAGCTCTGTTAAAGAAAATCCCAGGCTTCTCTTGGCTCTGGCCAAAACCTGGGAGTCAGCCCTGACTGCTCCCGTTACTCTGCCACTGTTGCTACTCCCAAGCAAATCCTGTCGGCTCCACCTTCAACATTTACTCAGACCCTACTAGCTAAACCTCAGCTGTTCTCTTTTGCTTGGTTCATCACCTCATCATCCCTTACCCAGATTATTAGAATAACCTCATAGCTGCTTTTGGTGTTTTCATTCTTGCCCTACTCCACCCCACTTTACTCTTAAAATAGGAAACTCTGTTAAAACCGACCACATCACGCCTCGGCACCAAGCAGCGGAGGCTCCCGTCTCGCTCAGGCTGGGGCTAAGCTCCTTGGGGTAGACTGCTCACGCCGTGGCCCCGTGCTTTCTGAGCCCATCCACTCAGCTCAGTTTCAACGTGTCCCTCGTCCTGCCAGGGTCCTACCTCAGGGCCTTTGCATGTGCTAGTATAGCTACTTGGCTACTCCCTTAGAGAAATGTGTGACTTGCCCTTTCACCTACTTCAGCTCTTTCTCTTCTTCTGTAAAAAGCCAGGCGGTCAGTATCTAGGCCCTGTGGGACGCACGGGCTCTTGGTGACAACACTCGGGCATTGCCGGGCGGCGGGGACATGGACAGTAAACAGAGCAGCAGAGGTATGATGCAATAAAACTTTATTTACGGACAATGAGATGGAACTTCATATGATTTTCATGTGTTCCCAAATGTTGCTCTTCTTTGATTTTTATTCCAACAAGTTAAAAATGGAAGAGCCGTTCTTAGTTCGCAGCTGTATAAAAACAGGCAGTGGGCTGGACTGGCCCTCAGTTCCTGGTGCATCCACCCGCCTCAGACATGACTTCCCTGCCCATCCTCCCCAAAATGCTAGGAGCGCACCCTGCCTCGCACACACACACACACACACACACACACACACACACACACTCTTTTCTTCATAGCCTTCTCTCTTACTAGCTTATCACCATCTGGTTTTCTCTATATTTAACTTACTGTCTTGTTTATGATTATTTTGTAGTCTCTCCTCCCAAACCTCCACCTATAAGCTCCATGAGGGCAGGGATTTTAGTTTGTCCTGTGCACCGATGTGTCCCGACATCCCGGAGGTCCTGGCCTGTACCGGGGCTCAGGGCGAGGCCGTTTGCAGAGTGAGCAGCCCAGACTGGAGGCAAGCGGACTCTCACGGCCGTCCCCGGGGCAGGGGAGCGGAGGCCGCCTTTGTCAAGCACACGCTCCGTGCAGGCACCAGCTGCAGGCTTCCTCCAGATGAGACGCGGGACACCTTCCAGCTGAGAGGAGGGTTTGGCGTGGGAGACCAGATGTTTGCGGGCGACCACGACGCAGGGTGGTGGGCAGGGGTGGACTTCGGTTCCCAGACCTGGGTCTGCCTCCGAATAACCCGACAGAGTTTTCCAGAAATGGAGTCTCTCCGGCCGCAGGCTACGCTCACCAAAATCTGAATCCCTTGAGAGGCAGACAGTTGGGAGATTAAATCCAGACTCCACCAAATACTGACCAAATGACCTTGGACGAGTTACTTAATCTTCCTGAGTGTTTACTGCAGCGTGGGGACCGTAATTACCTCATGGAATTGTCACGAGGATTCCATGAGCTCATGCGAGCGAATCTGTCCGCACGGTGCTTGGCACATTGTTTGCAATAAATAGCAGCTCTTATTTACTTTTCGTGAGAAAGGCATCCTCATGGGGGGAGTAAATAATGAGATATGGATGAGCCAAAATAAGACAGAAAATAAGGTCATTCTACTTCCCCAGAATAACTACAGATAAGATTTTTTTTTTCTGGTGTACGTCCTTCTAGATTCTGATCTCCCTGTGTGCTTTTTAACACAGTACGGAGAACTGGTTTGCCTGTTGTCTTAAACAGCACCGAGGAATCAACTCTTTACTCTGATCAAGGTTCTAAGTCTAACTCCGGCTCACAGCGAGTCCAGAGAACAAAGAAGCATGTTAAACGACAAGGGGGTTGGAATCAACAGAGTCTGCACTGTGGACATGTCTGCAGGACAAACACCCCAATTTCTTCCCTAAATACATTACTGGGGTGAAAAGGTCGGGCACATCCCATGGAGCAGAGCTCGCCAACAGAACTTTCTGCGATGATGGCAGCGTTCTGTACCTGTGGCTGTTTCACACCTGTGAGGCAGCGGGACTGGATTTCGAATTTAAATTTAAATAGCCTCCTGTGGCTGGTGGCTACTATACGGAGCTGTGCAACTATAGATTAAAAGGGACTGCTGCTGCTGCTGCTGCGTCGCTTCAGTCGTGTCTGACTCTGTGCGACCCCATAGACGGCAGCCCACCAGGCTCCCCTGTCCCTGGGATTCTCCAGGCAAGAACACTGGAGTGGGTTGCCATTGCCCTCTCCAATGCATGAAACTGAAAAGTGAAAGTGAAATCGCTCGGTTGTGTCTGATTCTTAGCCATCACATGGACCGCAGCCTACTAGGCTCCTCCGTCCATGGGATTCTCTAGGCAAGAGTACTGGGGTGGGGTGCCATTGCCTTCTCCCTGGTGGGGGATAAATTGGGAGACTGGGATTGATGTATACACGCTACTATGTATAAAATAGATAACTAATAAGAACTTGCTGTATAACACAAGGAACTCTACTCAATACTCTGTAATGGCCTAGATGGGAAAAGGCTCTAAAAAAGTGGGGATATATGTATATGTGTATGTATATATGTGTGTGTGTATGTATATATATATATATATATACACAACTGATTTGCTGTACTATACAACAGAAACTAACAAAGCACTGTAAATCAACCATACTCCAATAAAAATTTAAAGATATATAAAAATAAAAGGGACTGAGAGACACGTTAGCACCTCCACTGCAAACACTGTGGTTGAATTCTTAGTCAAACAAATGAACCTTCAAGAATAGAAATCTATGAGGCAACTTAAACACTGACGAAAACTTTGGTGACATTAAAGACATTGCTAATTGTGATAATGATGCTGTGGTTAAGCTTTCTAAGGAAGTCTTTATCTTTTAGAGATACTAAACATCAATAGATGAAGTTGCATGATATCTAGAATTTTTATCATAACATGGTGGAGGGAGTGGTGTGTAGATGATGTAAGTGGTCCCTCAGTGGAAGCTTGATAGATGTGGAAGCTGTATAACGGGAAGATGGAGGGCCCTTATTCTCTTTTCTCTACCGAGTATTTGCTTGACATTGTCCATTGTAAAGAAAAGTGTCATAAAAACCACTTAATCAATTGGTTTTATGTGTATGTCTTTCTTCCTTAGGGGGCTCCATTATAAGTGAACACTGACATTTATAAATGAAAAGCCATCCATTCTAAAATTATTATTAGAGTCTTAAGTAGAAGATAGGGTCATGCTTTTTATAAAATTCGCAGTTAAGCCCAAGTTACCAGCTTCCTTCAAGGGGACTGAGATCACTTGTATTCTTTGTGATATTCACATGTCAAACTGACAGGCTAGGACAGAGACCCTTCTTGCCTCAATATCTGTATCCCTTTTTCTGTCAGCAATAAAATGTCCAACTTTTAGTTGGCACATGGCCATCCAGATAAAAGACCATGTTTCCTAGCTTCCTTTACACCTGAGGATAGTTGTGTGACTACATTCTGACCAATAGTTTTTAAACGGAAGTGGTATACATGACTTCCCGGAAGTATCTTTAAAGCGGTATGTCTCCTTTTCTGATCTCCCCTCCATTTCCTGCTTGTTGGAATGTGTCCTGATGGCTGGAGCCTGAGCAGCCATGTTGGATCTTGAGTCAGAAGCTACATGAAAGAATGGTGGAAGAATAAGATAGAAAGAGTCCATCTCCTGGCATGATGGAGTGCCACACAGCCCTAGACTACTTCCAAGTTTACTTTTCATGAAGGAGAACAAAGCTCTTACCCTGTGTTTTCAGTTGTTCAGAACTAGTTCTGATCCTAATTAATATAGTTGCTAAACTTTATTTTTTCAAGTCCCTAATATTTGCTACTTCATAGAACCGTTCAACTTCAGCTTCTTCGGTGTTACTGGTCGGGGCATAGACTTGGATTACCGTGATATAGAATGGTTTGCCTTGGAAACGAGCAGAGGTCAATCTATTGTTTTTGAGATTGCATCCAAGTACTGCATTTTGGACTCTTTTGTTGACCATGATGGCTACTCCATTTCTTCTAAGGGATTCTTGCCCACAGTAGTAGATATAATGGTCATCTGAGTTAAATTCACCCATTCCAGTCCATCTTAGTTCGCTGATTCCTAGAATGTCGATGTTCACTCTTGCCATCTCCTGTTTGACCACTTCCAATTTGCCTTGATTCATGGACCTAACATTCCAGGTTCCTACGCAATATTGCTCTTTACAGCATCGGACTTTGCGTCTATCACCAGTCACATCCACAGTTGGGTATCGTTTTTGCTTTGGCTCCATCCCATCATTCTTTCTGGAGTTATTTCTCCACTGATCTCCATTAGCATATTGGGCACCTACTGACTTGGGGAGTTCATCTTTCAGTGTCCTATCTTTTTGCCTTTTCATACTGTTCATGGGGTTCTCAAGGCAACAATACTGAAGTGGTTTGCCATGCCCTTCTCCAGAAGGGGATGACAGAGGATGAGATGGTTGGATGGCATCACCGACTCGATGGACATGGGTTTGGGTAGACTCCGGGAGTTGGTGATGGACAGAGAGGCCTGGCGTGCTGAAATTCATGGGGTCGCAAAGAGTCGGACACGACTGAGCAACTGAACTGAATATTTGCTACTTACTTTATAGGTTGTATCATGTTAATTGATGTGAGAAAAACAAGCTAAAAGTTGTAAATTCAATTTAATTGAGAGAAAGATACACAAAATATAAGATGATTAATTAAGATATGCATGCATGCTGAGTTGCTCAGTCATGTCTGACCCTTTGTGACCCTGTGGACTGTAGCCCACCAGGCTCCTCTGTCCATGGGATTTCCCAGGCCAGAATACTGGAGTGGGTAGCCATTCCCTTCTCCAGGGGATCTTCCCAACCCAAGGATTGTACTCATGTCTCTTGCATCTCCTACACTGGCAGGTGGATTCTTTACCACTGCACCATCTAGGAAGTCCCAGGTAAGATATTAAATAGTTATTACTCGTTAGTGCATGTCGATTACTTCTTGTGTGCCAGATACTGTCCTAAGCACTTTACACGTATTCAGTCCTCAAAACGAGACTAAGAGTTATTATCATTCCCATTTACAACTGAGAAAACAGAAGCCCAGAGACGCTAAGTAACTTGTCCAAGGTCAGACAGCTTATAAACTGGGAGAGAGGACAGACATGGTATTGGCTAGGAAGGTTTCAGAAGGAGAGAAGAAGCTAGGGTTAGCTGGCAAATCTGTAAAGAAGACAAGATCTCGATTCATTCAACAAATATTTGTCGAGTGCTTGCTGTGGGTCGGATCCCATTCAGGGTGAGAAGGGAGCAAGCCGGGGGCCTAAATTCTAGAGGATGTGGAGAGTCGGCTGTGATTGGGAGGCGAGGCTGCCACGTCACACAGCTCCAAGGCACGGCTCTATGAATGGTGCCCCCTGGAGCTGTGTCACCACTGTGACCCTGGACTTGAGGCTCACAGGCCGAAAGTGGCCACAGATGCATACTGGTCCAGTATGTGGTATTTAGAGGGCTTCCCTGGTGGCTCAGATGGTAAAGAATCCGCCTGCAATGCAGGAGACCCAGGTTCGATCCCTGGGTCGGGAAGATTCTCTGGAGGAGGGAATGGCAACCCACTCCAGTGGTGTTTAGAAAGTTGAGAGACTTCACAAATGTCAAGTAAAAACTCAGATATTTGGTTCCTTTCGGAAAAGCGGAATATTCATCAATATTAGAGCAGCATGTCCAGCCCCCGGCATCCGGCAGATGTTGCACGTGGCTGGCCTTCTCAGAGCCCCCCGTTAGCAGGGAGAATGGCTACGGGAGGCCCCTGCGGGATGTGAGGTGAGTCAATGCCCTGCAGACACGGAGCAAACGTCACAGTGCTCACAGTTTTACTTCTCTCTCTCCTCCCAGTTACAAGAGCAGCCGGTACTTTGAAACCCAAATCTTCTGGAATATTCTTAAAATGTGACGGAAAGCTTTTGAGAGCTTTCCAAACTGTAGCATTAGTAGTGACGACTTGGCTGTCCTGCCTAGTGATCAAAGTATCAAGGAGACTTCTAGAAGACAAAGAAGCTGGTTCATTCTATGTGCAAAAAACAGGAATATTTTCTTCTTTTCTCAAAGGAACCCCGAACCCCTAACAAACAAAAATCTAGAGGCTTATTTAACATTGAAAAATAATAACTAGGGGCTTCTTTGGTGGCTCAGTGGTAAAGAATTCAGGAAACACAGGTTCGATCCCTGACCCGGGAAGATCCCACAGGCTGCCGAGCAATAAGCCCAATGTCCCACAACTACTGAGCTTGTGCTTCAGAGCCCAGAAACCGCAGCTACTGAAGTGCCTGCACCCCAGAGCCCCTGCTCCTCACCAACAAAAGCCTGAGCTCCGCAACCAGAGAGCAGGCCCTGCTCACCGCAACTGGAGGGATGCCGGAGCAGTGAGGGAGACCCAGAATCGCCAAAAGGAAATAAATAGAGTTCAGAGAATGAGGTAATAATTAAAAAGAGATACTCGTGCACATTTTGCAAATCAGTAAGACAAACATCAACACATGTGAAAGGTTCCATCCCCTTGGATGCAAACTAGGAATTAGGCGAAGGGAGGGGTGGGCGGATGGGAAGTGGGGCAGTGTCTTCTTTGCCGCCCAGGCCTGGCATTGGCCACCCCCGGCACAGTGCTCACCGTTCTCCCCACCCCAGAGTCTCCCTGACCCCACTGTCAGCGTTTGGCTCCTCTCATCTTCACGCTCTTCCCTACCCCAGGGTCTCTGCACCCTGTATCCCTTTCCTTAGAATCTCTTCCTTCCTCTAACGCCTCCCTGTGTATTCCTCCCTGTGCTGACTTTAATACAGAGGATTTCTCTTCACCCTGCAGGTCTCAGCTCAACTGTCCCTCCTACCTGGAAGCCTTAACCAACTTCCCACCACCTTCAGGGCTACATCCCTTGTGTTTGTATATACATGTATGTACATAGTTGTTGTTCCGTCACTCAGTCATGTCAGACTCTGCAACCCCAAGGGCTGGGGCACATCAGGCTTCCCTGTCCTTCACTATCTCCTGGAGTTTGCTCACACTCATGTCCATTGAGTTGATGATGCCATCTAGTCATCTCATCCTCTGTCGTTCCCTTCTCCTCCTGCCTTCAATCTTTCCCAGCATCAGGGTCTTTTCCAGTGAGTCAGTTCTTCACATCAGGTGGCCAAAGGATTGTAGCTTCAGCTTCAGCATCAGTCCTGCCAATGAATATTCAGGGTTGATTTCTCTTAGGATGAGCTGGTTGGATCTCCTTGCAATCCACAGGACTCTCAAGAGTCTTCTCCAACACCACAGAAAACATCGATGTTTCAGCACTCAGCCTTCTTTATGGTCCAGCTCTCACATCCATATATATATATATATATATATATATATATATATATATATATATTCCCAGAGTGCCAGGGCTTAACTGAATCATGACTGTAGTAGATCTGATGTATTTTTGCCTGTGTGGGTCACTTCTTCCATAAAAGGATGTTAAAAATTGTATTTTGCAACTGCAGATACATAAATGAATGAAGTTGAAGATAATCCAGGCTGGACTTATTATGATATATTCATGATTATTATATTCATTTTTTTCTTCTGACTTTAAAAGAAGTGAAAATAGAAACATTTTTGTGGGCTCCTAAAAGTATCATAGATCCCAGGTACTGTACCTCTATTCCACATAGAGAATCTGGCCTTCACAGCAAATGTGTAATTTTTCTATTGAGCGTGTATCCCAGCTGTTGTTAGCTAGTTTCTGTGAGGTGCAGACTAAGAAGCTTACATCTCTGACTTTCCTGGTGGTCCAGTGGTTAGAACTCTGCACTTCCATTGCTGAGGCCCCGGTTTGATCCCTTGTCAGGGAACTCAGATCCCCAAGCCTTGGGGCCAAAAAAACAAAACACAGAACACCTGCATCTGAACCCCCAGGGGGTCGAATTCAGAGAGTGAGACCTCTAGTGTCCCCAGGAAGGACCTTCTCAGGGTCAAGCCCACCCTGCATTTTTAATCAAGCCTGTGGTCATGCTAATACTTACAAATGACTGAGATTCTCTATAATTTACTATTTAAGGCTTTTTGGTGCTTGGTGCTTAGTCTCTCTTAGTCATATCAGATTCTTTGTGACCCCGTGGACTGTAGCCCACCAGGCTCTTCTGTCCATGGGGATTCTTCAGGCAAGAATACTGCAGTGGGTTACCATGCCCTCCTCCAGGGGATCTTCCTGACCCCAGAGAGCAAACCCAGGGATCAAACCCAAGTCTTGTGCATTGCAGGCAGATTCGTTACCATCTGAGCCACCAAGGGAGCCCTTAAGTCTGTTAACCTAGCTAAACTTTTGAATGCAGTTAGGATCCTTTTGTGTGTGTGCAGTTCTGTACCAGCACAGGTGCCAGTAAATAGTAGATGTTCAATAAATTTTCAATGACTAAGAGAAAAAAATGTACCTGGACATATTTCAAAAGCCTCCCATTTTGCCTTGGTTGTAGGAAGGTAACTCTATTTTCGAGGCTCTGTGAGTCTAATCTATCAGCCTGCCTCCCTCCCCTAAACTATTGCCTGGTAGAGCAGGTCCACAATGGATGGTCTATTGGACGGCAGCCCAGGGGTGTGAAACTTTCACGATTTTACCCAGATTACAGATCAGTCATTTCATGAATCTCTCTCTCTCTCCTTTTTCTTTTTTGGCCTCATTGTTTGCCATCTTAGTTCCCTGACCAGGGATTGAACCCATGCGCCCTGCATAGAGTGTGGAGTCTTAACCACTGGACCTTCACGGAAGTCCCATAAAGGTCTTCTTTATCTATTTGAGTCTGAGATCTGTAATGCCATAGACATAGGAAGTCCACAGATTGCACATAGGTGATTCACTTGGCTGAATTTGCTTACTGTATTTTCTTTTAGTTGAGGTTTGGGTGAATGAAAAACATCCTCCATATAGTAGAGAGAAAGAAGGCTACTTCTCCATAGAGAAGGGATTGACATAGCCTTTTGCATTCACAATGTTTGGCTTTAGCAGTATAACTCTCCCACGTGAATAAGAATTTAAAAGTTCACTGAGCTCTTTCATGCAATAAAATCATTTCAACTTTCTCTGTGGGATTTACATTGAGTTCACTTTAAGATGAGAATCTTCAGGTCTTTTCATTAACCACATATTGGAGAGCTTAATTCAATTACACTTGTCATAGCTTTTGTGTGTGTTCTTTAGTGGTTAGCAACTTGATAATAATAAGCTTTAATGACCCGTATAAATTCTGTACATTTCAATTGAGTCCCAGAGATAGAGTTTCTTCCTGTTGTTAAAATTGCACTGCAATATCCACAAAGTGGGTACTGCATTTAAAGTGCATGTGTGTGTGTGTGTAAAAACAGAGACCTTTTTTTTTTTCACTTCCCCTTTAGAAGGAGGAAGAGATAAATCATGAGAACAGAACTCATATTAGGAATTTGGCCCCCAAAAAAGAAATTTCCAGGGAATTCTATGAAGTCCATGTAGGTAAAAGTTAAGACACCTCTATTTCATCATGAATGATTAGTCAATTCAGAATGAAAATATTGAAGAATTACTGAAGAGTTATGGATTATCCATAATTCTTTTTTTTCTACTGTGGTTTATTTTATTGCTATCCAAACTTGTTTCATAAAAGATGTCGTATTTCCTGATTACACATGTTTAAAGATTGGAAAATATTTCCTGTATATTTAAAAATGTATAAGAAATATTTATTTATATACATATAAATATATTTCAGTATGCATTTAGAATATATAAAAGCTGAAACTAAACTTTTGTTTGTGGGCATCTGAGTAACTGGAAACATAATTCAGCACGTTCTCTGTTTTCTTGGGCGTCACGGCAAGATCGAATTTGGTGTTTGCTTGGTCGTGTTTGTTTCCTTCTGGTTTCTTTCTAGTTTGTTTGTTGATTGCTTTTTTTTATTTTTTAAGATAGTTAACGCTGAGTCCTTCAGCTAGTGAATGAAATCCTCTACTTTTTAGCATTCTACAGTTTGCTTCATAAGCATTTAAAATGAATTTAAATGCATCTGCTTGTTCAAAGCTAAGGTATCTAGCGCTCACTAGAAAGATACATCTTATTTGCTAGCCAATCTGACTTTGCTAGGGAACCACAATTGACTGATGTTGCAACAAAATGATTGACTCAAGCGTTTAAAGGAAATATTAATGGATAGAAATGAGGTGTTGCTGCAGATCCATGCCATACCCCTCCTCTTTGTGGGTCAAAGCGCTCTACTGAATCCCAGACTCTGGAGTAAGATTTCCCCACCTTTCACCTATACGCCTTTGACTTTAGGAGAAAAAAAAATCTGTCTCTGGGACAAAGGTCAATGAGCTAACTTCACTGAAGGTCTGCAGGCTGCTTTAATGCCTGAAGGCAGCTAGGAGTAATGGGTCTGAGCCTGGCACCTAGCTGTGTGATCTAGGGCAGGGGAACTGACATTTCTGTGCCTTTTTCCTCCTCTACAAGATGGTATCTGCCCCCCTGGGGCAGTAGTAAGGATCCACAGAGCCGAGACAGAAAATGCTTAAAACAGCACTTTGAGACGTAGGGGTGAGCTGTATAAAAGTGTTTGTGTTACTGTGGTGTGAGTTGGTGATGACCCCCCTCCCACAACTTAGCAAATAAGGGTCTACTCAGGAGGGCGCGATCTGTACCCACTGAGGGAAGTCATCGACTACAAGAACAAAGTTTTCTTTTACGTATTTTGAAAATGGGATCCTTCACAGGAGACAGTAAAGAAGAGAAAACGGACTTCTTCCAGCCTGTGGCATCAGGAAGGAGGGACTTTTAGAGCCACAGGGACTTTTAGCTGAGTAATAAAGTAATATTCCTCATGAACACCACCCTCCGACCTCCCCGTGATTGTAAAACTCGGTTACAGAATGTTCAAGGTCTCCTAGGTACTTTACAAACATCACTTGAGAAAGGCTGCCCCCAATCATCAATTTCTAACCAGTGCTTACTGGGCATATTCTAAATAAGTGATACCCAAACAACTGTTCAGCGGTTTGTCACAAAGCTCTGCGTTCGTTTTTCTCCTGGTGTTAGCAGTAAACATCCATTGCGTGAATTATGCCACATGAGTTACACAAAAATGATAAGATAGTTTTTAAAAATGATTTTTCTTTAAATAACCAAAAAAGTTGTCACTGTTTTAAAAAATGTGAAAACTACACACATATACCCAGAGGAAATTGAAAATTACCGGTGATTATTAGTAACATCTTAGTGGATGAGAGAGGGTTTTTTTTAAAAATCCCTCATATGTGGGATTTTTTTTTTAGGTGTCAGGATAAAATAAGACCAAAATAAATTTAGGGAGAAAAAGAGGAAGCTATTCTACACAAATGCCAGAATGGGAGACCACTTCCTTTTCAAATAGGTACATCCTCCTCATTGTGAAATGGGACCAGGATCTTCAAGGTAGAAGCAGAAACAAGAAAATTTCTTGGGAATCCTAGGAGTTAAAAAGCACAGTTTAATGTAACAGCAGCAGGCACAGGAGCTAACAGACTCTCTGTACAGAACTGGACGTGCAGAGCCAAGTTACAAGGGACAGGGTATGTCAGAGGAAGGCCAGTTCTCTTTTCCAGGAGTCCTGGATTTAAGTTTGAGCTCTGCAGTGAACTAACTTTGTGACCTTAGAAAGGTCAAAGTCTCTCCGAGGCACTGTTTCCTAATCTGTGAAATGGGACCATACAGTTCCTCTTTCTCCCTTGCAGAGTCATGTTAAGATAATGTATCTGAAAAATCCTTTCAGGAGTACAATGCAAACAGACTGTTAAGGAGGCACAATTCCAAGCTGTTTTGTATTGCTTGGATCAAAGCATGATTTCCTTGTCTACATTATTTACCTACATGGACTTTCAGTTGTTTGTAAAGATGAAATGAGTTGGTTCCCCAGGGCCTGTTCAGAAACTCGGGTGGTTTAATTCTTTGCACATTTATCTAAAGTCATGTTTTTAAAAATAAGTATCTAGAAATATGCTTCCTCAGCTGTCCCGAGGTTAAAACCACCTCACTCACAGTTTATTCCTGACTGAACATTTGTTGACTGTTTTTGGACACCGTTTAATGGCCTAGGCTGAAGCGCTCTTGATAAATGGATCAAGAAGGCAGTATTTCCTCGCCAAACACATTCTCATCCGTACCCCATCTCTGGCCAAATTCTGTAGGGCTCCGGCCATAAGTATGTAATGCCTCCTAGGAACATGGGCCTGCCTATCTGCGGGCCCACACCCATCTGCTGTTCCACACGAAACTTGGAGGCAGGCCAGGCTATGGTCAAATAATGACTGTGCCAGAATGAGTTAATCACAGGCCCTCCAGAGCAGGGGAGGGGGCCAGAGCCCCTCCAGCCTGGACCCGGGCAGGCTGTGGCGGCCGTTCTGGTGGGGCAGTAACCCTTGGGGGCAGCAGGAGCCTTTGTGAAATTACTGCAGTGTTGTGCTGATTTGGTGCCGGCTCCTTGGATGCAGGCCATGGTTACTGGTTGGCTTTTCTGAGTCTGCTCTTGGCAAGGTAGGAAAGGAGAGAAAAAAATGCTGTAAGCAAGTTTCGAAATCTTAGATCATTTCATGAATGACTCAGTGTTTCCTTTTGGAAAAGTGCAATAATTGACATTCATTAATAACTTAGCTAAAATGAAAAAAAAAAAAGCTTCTAAATACCCAGGAGCCCTTTGTGCTATCTGAACACAACCATCCTCCAATCTTCATTTTTATAGCTTCCAGAGGAATTTCATTCACTTGATAACGTGTACTTGTCGAAAAATAAACTGTCACATACTTCCTCCTTCAGGCTTCCTGTTCTTTCTGAGAAAAGCATTGAGGTTGTCTTTTTCTTTCTTTTTTTTTTTTCCATTTAAAAATGCAAAATATGAAGTATCAATTAACATGTTGTACAATTTAAACTTACCTTATATTTTCAGTTATACCTCAATGGACTGGGAAAAAAAATTCAAAATATAAAGCTATTACCCTTCTTTATAAGACTAATTCTATTCAGACAAGAAGAGAATAGCAAGTTCTTTATCTCTTCACAGAATGAGAAAGTCATACAGTATATTTCTTTAGTGTATGAAATAAATAACAAAATATGTTTCAGATATTATGTTTAATTCATTTAGGCACGTTTCAATTTTAGAATAAAAAAACCCAAAACAACAAAAACCTCTCTCTTTCTGTCTCTCTCAACACAGAAAAAATCCTGAAGTTTTAACACAGAAGACACCCATTTTTCTGGCATTAGCACTGTAGAATCCAGCTTCAGAGTTATAAACCCAGAAGATGGCTCCAATGACTCACTACTGGAATAAATGTTTCTAATGTTAAAGGTATGCAAATAGAGCTTAATCGGCGAAGGGAGACTCTGCAATTCAATAAATAAGGTTGAGAATGTTACTGTGGTTACTGTGGACTTTATTTGCATACAGGCTTATCTTGTTTTTAAAGCAGTAAGAAAAAAAAAAGAGGAGGGAGAGGAAAAATCCTAACTTTCACCACATGTTCTCAAAATGTAATCTTA
Source organism: Giraffa tippelskirchi (assembly GCF_054371585.1). Taxonomy (NCBI): domain Eukaryota; kingdom Metazoa; phylum Chordata; class Mammalia; order Artiodactyla; family Giraffidae; genus Giraffa; species Giraffa tippelskirchi. The sequence goes on along the minus strand of NC_137287.1, from coordinate 122,085,182 downwards.
TAATAAGGCGCCACAGCTCAGGCCCCATTAACAAGCAAAAAAAAAGAGAGAGAAAGGAAAAAGTCCTTAATGTAGAAGAATCCTACACATTAGAAACATTTTCTAGAATGTAGAGGGTAAACAAGGCAGTAGCCTCAGGACACCTTCCAGAGAGAATTCCACAATCAAACTTTTTTTGTCGCTCCTGTCTGGTGGGTCAGACTGGGGCTGATCCTGTGACTCCTGGTTTCAGGGGCCCGCTCCGCCTGTGGGCTCATCACTGCCTGGGTCCCTGGCTAGTTCCCCAGGCCAGAGAGAGAGGCTCCATTCCAACAGAAAAGCAAAGAGGACAAAACAGGAGAGCGGCCCCATCGCAGATTCTCAGGCTGTAGAGCGAATCACAAATCTCGCCACGTTTAATGCTGTGCATTCAAGCCAGAATCACTCGTCCTCATTCTGCAAGAAAAGCTCAAACTGCCCATCCTTGTCCAGCTGTGCGAGCACATGTGAGCCACTTCGTGCTCCGGAGGAAATGCGCTCGCATGCAATTCCTCTTCTGTGTGCGGTGGAAATACTGCAAGGAAATGGACTGGGCAAAGTTCATACTGACTCAGGAAGAGAATGGATTTCAAGCTGCAGAACGTGGCTAGTGACTCACACCCACGGTGGAGCCGGGCGGGCCAGGAAGAGCGCATCACAGGTAGACGCCTGGACGGCCTGTGGCGCCCACGCCAGACAAGCATCCCGATGGCGCGGACCGCCCAGGGTCCTGCACATCCTCAGCTCCAGGGGCGGGTTCACCACCTTCGACGACGGCGTGCGGGAGAGACCCGTGAAAAACGCCCCCGAGTAGAGATAAACACAAAGGCTGCGAAGATTCACTTCATAATCGCCGTTAGGTATTTCTGCTTCATACAATTAGACAGTCTGGCTTTGGGGGCGTTGTCGAGGCTGTTCTGAAGCAGGTGTCGTCGTTTTAGCTGCTGTGCCCCGCCCCGGCCAAAGTGTGATTCTGAAGTGGAAAGCAAGAAACAGGAGCAGTGGTAAGAATCTTAGGTCCTGAGAAGCTGTGCCTGTTTGCGGAGCTCGGTGCCTGCAGATTGTAACGCAGACCTATGTATTCCTGGACCTAAAAAATCCAGTTTGTATTTTGTCCCATTCTAATACCTGCCTCTGATGTCAATTTCAGGAAGCACAGGGAGGGACAGAGAAAAAGCCTGTTTCCCTCCACCCCCTTTTACCATGTTCCCTCCCTGGAGGTCTATGACCAGAGTGAAGATTTTTCCAAGGAGACAATTACCCTGCCAATTTGGTTTTCCTTTACAATGTAAATACCTCTTTTGTGGTATTTATTCCTGGATAATTTGCTCTGAAATATCTTAAGATACGAAGGGAAATAAGAGTTTCCCTGCTACAACAGGCTTTACCTATTAGGGTTTTAATTCAACTATCAATGAAGCCCTTTTTTTTTTGTTTGCTTTGATATTCTGCCCCATTCTACAGACCAAAAGGAGTTGGAGGTGGGGTGCGGGGAGGGGAGTGTTCTGTACAGCATTTGCAGTTTATAAATATTTATAAGAGATAGAAAACAAGGCATGACTTAAGAAGTTAACATTTTGGACATATGAGAAAAATCATCATTGGAAAGGATCAGGGGAAGAAAAGCAGAAGAAAACCAAGTACTATGCCATTTTTTAAAAGCTGCCAGGAAACCCACCAATTTAGGGGCCATGGTTGTTTCTGAGGGTCATGTGTTGGGTTTATGGGTGTTTTCTTCCGTTTTCAAATTTTCTATCATGAACAGTAAGTCTTTCTCACCATAAACATTCAAAAGTATCTTTTATGTATTCTATATTGTGTCTAGAATGTTTCCTCTAGTATTTTCTCAGTGATATTGTAGAAGTTGAGAACTCCTATATTGAAAGTGTGGCAGGTGCATAGACTTAGTAACAATATTCTTCTAGCTTATTGTGGGGTTACCCTGAATCGTTCCGATTCATCTCCTGTGGGCTCCACTGTCTCCCGTTGACATTTGTTCAACACATGTTACACAGACTTGAACCAGATAGATAGCATTTCAGCAGCTATCCCTGCAGTTTGGAAGTTGGTATTTTTAACACTATTCAAGATAGCCTGTATCAGGTCAATAAATAGAAATTAAACTTGAACACTGAAGATCTGGTCAGCTTTTCTCAAAGAGTTGGTCTTTACACCTGAAAATGGATTACAGACACTCCATCTAATGTTCTAGATGCAGGTATAGCATCTTGCCTTGATCAGCTTAATGTTTCATTTATATTGTAATGTTATTTTTCAGTTGTATGCCTGTGTGTGTTTAAAGTAAAAACGATCCAGAAATAAGTTTTTGGGGGGGGGAATAGTTTTAATTGGTTTCAAATGTTCCAATAAACTCACACCCATATACTCTTGCTCAAGAATTTCTTTGCCAGATTATTACATACTTGTTTGCCACCTCTCTTTAGTTTTCTCTTATTTTCTTCATCTTAGGAACCATAGAAGATATTATGCAGGCTGGGTCAGAAAATGTAAATATTTTCAAAAAACTTAAACATTCAATGTCATAGGAAAGAGTTAAAAAAAAAACAAAAATCAGATCTCTACTCCTAAAAACAACTAACAGTTTAAGAATCAGAAAATAGCAAAACCAATCTTAAGCCCCAAAGAGAAAAAGAATATATATTTTTTCACATTCATGTTTAATTTTGTTATCTTCAACTGTAGTTCCCACTGCAAACATCCCAATAAACGGCCAGTCTGTATGACTAAGGGAATACTCTGACTTATGATCCGCTGATAGGCAAAGAAATATCAACAAGGCCAGGAGGCCTCCTAAGTCACTATCTAACAGTTGGTGGCACCGCCAGATGGCCCAGCTAGTTGATGAGGAGCATTGGTTGTACCAAAACCATTGCAAGTTTGCTAAGATTATTTCAGCCCATGAATAACTTCAGGTACAGACCATTCACACTGGATTCTCCGAGACCAGAATACAATAGAATATGGATGAGTGGTGGGTGCCCTGTGCTCCAAGTAGCAGCTTTGAACCCTTACAGGTTGAAATTCCAGGGCTCCTCTGATGAATTTAGTGTTGAGGTGCATACTTGAAAACTCAGAAAGACATAAAATCTGTAATAACTTGGAAAAGTGCAGAGAAGGGCAGAAATTGCTTTTTAACACACAGAGATGGAAGGAGACAAAATTTTAGCGTGAATTCAGACATTATCTTTTTTCACAAGCAAAACTCTCAGATAAAAGTAATATCCCTAACATGTTTATAAGAACAGTTTTATATCAATCTTGATTTCCTTAAAGGTGAGACAGCTTCTTGGGTTTAGGATTCTCTTACAAAGTACTGTGTTTATAAACATTATTTTCAAGACAAAAAAAAAATAATCTATGACACCCTGATGTCTCCAAGAAGACAATATGGGACTTCCCCGGCAGTCCAGTGGTTAAGATTGCATAATTCCACTGCAGGGGGCAGGGGTTCGATCCCTGGTCAGGAAACTAAAATCAAAATCATGGAAGCCGTGTGGCATGGCCAAAAAAAAAAGACAATATGATGGTCTTGGGGCATTTTTCATGCACCCCTTCAGTGTCTTGTGATATAAGGAGGAGAACTTGGTCAGGGACAGAGTCAAACTGTAGCCCTTACATGATCCAAGAACACCAGGAGCCCAAAGTCTTACTTAACTGAAGCCCGTGCCCTTGACTCTCAACTCAACTTGACATCATGGTTATTTGAAGCACGTGAATTTTAAAAAATAGTTTTCATCATGATTATCATATAGTGTTAGAAGTAATTCACTACTCTCTGAGGCCAGAAACAAAGGCTTTCATTCTTAAGAGACCCAATCAAAGGTTAGTTTACCCACTAAATAGCCTCAGACATTCTCAAATGCCGGAAGATGCCTTCAGAAGAAATAAAATTCCTAAGTAGGCCTTCTTCGCTCCCTTTCAGACTGCTGAGAAGGGAGGTTTGCCATGAAGGCAATCATCTGCTTTATTTTGGAGTCTTAAGACTGTGGGCTTTTCTTTTTGTCTTCTTATTTACAGCTAAGGTACTTAATTAAAAATGAAATATAAATCTATCAAACTGGTGCGCAAAGAGAAGTCTTTGCAAAGATACAGTTTAGGAAAGAGAGGTCTGAAAGAGAAAAATGGAATATGATGTCATAGAGCAGATTTAGTATCTTTCAAAGTCCAAAATAATGTTTTCCCAGTAGTTTTTTAAGTGTCTGTCAAATCTGTCAATTACTTGCTTAAGGTTACTTCCCACTTCTTCAAAATCTCTGAAGTTCAAAGTAAATAATTGTTACAACAGTTAAATCCAGTATTTACCAGGAGACTATTTCCTGAGATTTTGACATTTCAATTAAGATTGCAATAGTGTTGCCCCTGCCTTTTCAAAGATGATCAAATATATCACATTGGAAAACCGTGTAATCTTGTTTGGAACCCTCTCTCATGCCTTTGCCCCCGGTAAGAGATCTGCGAGAGAACTTTAATACAAATCAGAAACTTAATTGAAGTAAAAGGTACTAAAAGAGAAACTTCTGGCTCAGTACTTTGACTCTTTGGACTATTAATAACCAAGAGAACTGTATTTTCAAGCTGGTGTGTTGCTCATCTATTCTGCTCCCACCTTTGATCTCAGTATTTACAGAGTGTCTGTGAAGTCTGGAAACAAAGAAGGAAACACGTAATACCATCTTGAACCCTCTTCAGTCTGCAAAAAAATAAGAATACAACAGAATAGACTGATAGAATGGTACCATCAAATAACAAAACAAAAAAGAGTAAGTAAATTAAATAAAGTAAAAGAAATAACACTATGTTTCCAGACTTTATGGAAATCCTCCCTGTGAACTGGTGGGGTGTGTTGAGCCATGGTGAAATGGGAAACTCCACTGCAGGAAGTGGTGCTTTTCTGATGCTGCTAATTAAGGAATGTGGAACTCTTGCTTCTGAGTCAGCCTGGCGGTATGTGGAACTCTGGGCTGCTTGCTGCTTACATGACTATTGCATGAAACTTTGGAAATAAAACCAGAATATCTTGCCACTTAACACTTAAGAGGCAGGAGGTGGTGTGTGTGTGTGTGTGTTTAAATGGTTCCTAATCTTAAAAATGGTTCGCTGCAGCTGGCCTTGTTATCAGCTGATCATATTTACAGCATCGTCTCAGACAGTGGTGCAACCCACAGAGAGGAATTGAACCATTTATGGGGTCGCATTTTAAGGTGCCTAGGCTTATCGGAGTTTTCTGATGATTCACGACTACTGCACAGCAATAAAAACATCTCTGTGGGACTGCCAACTCTTTGTAATTTCTTTTTGGTAAAATAAATGTTAATTTGTTTTTTTTTCAAAGGTAATACAGGTATATAAGAGAAAAATAATTTGAGAAAAAGAGGTAGAAAAAGGCCATGCATAGCCCGTGATCAAAAAATAACCATTAAAAAATGTTTAATAGCAAAATTTTCCAAAAAATTTTTTGATGTGGGCCATTTTAAAAGTCTTTGATTTACTGCAATAGTGCTTCTGTTTTATGTTTTGGTTTTTTGGCCACAAGGCATGTGGGATCTTAGTTCCCCGACCAGGGATTGAACGCGTATGCCCTGCAATGGAAGGCAAAGTCTCAACCACTGGACTGCCAGGGAAATACCGAGAAATTTTGAAATGAACATAACAATAGAATCAGTTCTGCAGTTTCAAGATGTGAACCACATTTGCTTCAATTCTCTCCTATTTGAAATTTGCTAAAGCATTATAAATTTCAATGTATCATGCCATTCTCCTGCTATACTCTTCAATATATGTCTAAAAAAAGTGTACATTTTTTCCCTAGTAACTCAAAATGCCATTATCACAGCGAATGCATGAACAATAAGTCCTCGCTATCACATAATGTGCAGTCCGTGCTCAAATTTCCCTGATAAGAAAACCAATTTTAACAGTTTTATGTATTCTTATGTGCTATTTGCTTAATAAGAAGAAGACATAGTTTATGAAAAATATGATTTTGCATCTTGATTTTTTTCCATTTGCTATTTTAACTATTTCCCAATGGCATTCTTTTCAAAACTTTCTAATTTCAAAATGGCTATGTGCAAAAGTGGGGCATAATTTGGGTGATTAGCTATTCCTGTGTGTCTCCACATGGGTGTGGAGAGAGAGTGTGAGTATTGTGCCTCTCCTTATAGTAAATCTTGTTGCCATGAATGTCTTTGTTCATGACACCTTTTCCTTGATTGGGCTATTTCCTTTGGGTTGATTTCGGGAGTGTTATTACTGCACCCAAATGTATGAACATTTGTAAGACCCTTGACTTGTGTCACTGAGTTGTTTACAAAAGGACTGTACCAATTTACACTTCCACTTACAAAGGATGAGAGAACCTCTATTAAAATGTTTAAAGGCAATGCTTTTCAGAGCTCTTATAAATCACTGGCTCGGGCTGACTCCTGTATCATATGGTCAGAGCCATCTCAAAATAAATAAATACACATTTTCTATAGCCATAAAAAGCTGGCATGCGCAGACTGCCAAACAACCACAAACTAACTTTGATTAAACGAGGAGAGCGGGCTGCTTGTTGAAAACGTGGTGATGAGATCGTCTCTACCCGCCGGGAAGCCAGTCGTGGAGGGGCGGGGCGCCGGCATTTCTCCTGCCTCTACCCGTCCTGGAGAAGGTAGACGAGAACAGGTCAGCGAGCTTGACGATTTTTTTTTTAAGCTGAGTGTTTTTACTTGTTTCCATATGGCTGAGGGGATGATGCAAAAATACGATTGAAATCGGGTTGGAAACTAGCAGAAAACTTCTGGTTGCAGGCGCTTCCTGTAAACGCAGCCCCATGGTACCGGGTAACAGAGGATTAAGGCAGAGCCATTTTAGCTTGGAGTCCAAATTCTACTTTGTTTCCTTGGGGACACGTTGTCCTTATTCCTTGGCTTCAGACACAAGTGCTTGAGAAACTTGTTTATTTCTGTTTGTAGCATTATTTAAAGGACATAGCATAGTAGTTACAAATCATTATAGAAAATTCAATTGTATTAGTTTGGAGAAATTTATGTGTCAGATTTTTTAATTTAAACAGGGAAGAAAGAAAGGCTATATCATTACTGTTGTGTTTATGGGGGAGAAAAAAAAGAGAAAAGGAACTTGATAAGAAAATACTTAGCAAAATAGTCTTTAAGAGCATCTGAATCTTTCATTCTTTGCTTTTTTTTTTCTTTTCTTTCTTTTTGTAAAAGTTCAGGAAAGATGGTCCTATTTTCCTCATTTGCTTTTACACTGTTTTCATCCCACTCGCTGAAGCCATTCCTCAAAGCAAGTGGGAACAAAACATAATCTCCTAAAATATTTTTAAGAGGACACGCAGGCTTGGTATTTGTAAAAATATGTCAACAAAATGTGCTAACCACATTTGAAAAAAAAAAAAGTTGTCAAAGAGGCCAAGGGGATTAGTTCAGTTGAAGGGCTGATTAGGACAGGGAGAAGGATGGCTAATGTCATTCTGGCTGACGTTGACACTGAGTCACTTTTAAGGTTTTTAAGGTCCCATTGCCATCAGCTCCTTTAAGCCTTAAAGGTGTCCGGTGCACTGGGGACTCATTATTCCCATTTTACAGATGAGACAGGGAGGCTAAGTCATCAGGCTGAGGTCTCTGGGCAGTGGAGTCAGGATGTGGATCCAGGAAGGCTCTGGGGACTGCATTTGATTCAGTTCCAGTTTCTGGGGAACACTTGCCGTGTTACTGCTGGGAGCTGCTGAAACCGAAGTGGTGAAGGAGTTGGGGCGGGATTAACCAGCTCCAGAGGTTCAGGGCAGCTGTCTGATCTCTCCTCTAGACCCAGGGATTCTTTCTGGCCGCTCTGTGCCTCTCGAGGGTGTGGCTCTGGCCTTAATCTCCTCCAGCGTTTCTCCGTCCCCGTGTCCTGCTGGCGGGCGTGGCCTGAGAGGCGCACCTAGGGTCTGAAGGCCGCTGTCCCAACCTCCCTGCTGCCCCTCACCTCCCAGCTCGCCCTTCCGCTGGGAGAAGGTGCCCAGGGGACGCTGAGAGGCTGGTTGTCTCCGAACCTCCGAGAGATCGCCCAGATTAAGGTAACCTTCTGATTTTTCCAAGGATTTCACGTGCTTAGCCGATGTTGGGTGGGCTAGCAGATGATTGAAAGCGCCTCAGTTCTGGAGAGAGCAATCTGGGTCCAAATCCTTTTGTCGCCCTCACCTGCTATAAACACACTCGCTTCTCTTCTCTAACCCGTGAAAAAGCACCGTAGCAGGTCCTGCGCTGGCTGAGCTTCTGTGGCCGTAGGCAATAATCTTTATAATGTTCAGTCCAGTCCAGTCCAGTTCAGTGGCACAGTCGTGTCCGACTCTTTGTGACCCCATGGATGGTAGCCCGCCAGGCTCCTCTGTCCGTGGGATTTCCCAGGCAAGAATCCTGGAGTGGGTTGCCATTTCCTCTTCCAGAGGGTCTTCCCGACCCAGGGGTCCAACCCGCGTCTCCTGCGTTGGCGGGCGGGTTCTTTACCGCTGAGCCACCTGGGAAGCCCGCCGTGTGGCAAAGTGTCTCCAAAGCTTTTACAGGCGAAGATTTGTTTATTTCTCTTAAATACACTTGTCAGTGAGTATTCTTACCTCCATCTGTAAAATGGGGAGAAGAGGCGAAGAAAGTTCAAATGAGGTGACAGGCTGCACAGCTGGGTCGTGCAGAATCTCGGTGTGAACCCAGCTTCGTGAGCTCAGCCCTTGAACCACCACCCACGTGACCGCGCAGAGCTGCCCGTTTCTAATCTGGGTGAACAGGGTACTAAGTCGGCCTGGGTATCCAGAAGTGGTGCATACAACTTACTAGGACTATAGGGAGTGCTCCATCAGTGATCCTTATTATCCTCTGTTTTCCTAAGGCCAAGGTCAACAATCTAGGATAAGAAAGAATGGCATGTGGCAGCGTGGGCTTTGGAATTAAATCGGGCTAGAATTTCATTTTATTCTTGTCGAACTTTCAAGGAAGTTAAACAAGCTAGTAGGTCAGAAAGCAAACCTCTGCTGGCTCCGGTTTCCTCATCTGGCAAATGAATTTAAATATACTTAATTTATATATAAATATAAATATAAATTGGAGAAGGCAATGGCACCCCACTCCAGTACTCTTGCCTGGGAAATCCCATGGACAGAGGAGCCTGGTAGGCTGCAGTCCATGGGGTCGCTAAGAGTCGGGCACGACTGAGCGACTTCACTTTCACTTTTCACTTTCATGCACTGGAGGAGGAAATGGCAACCCACTCCAGTATTCTTGCCTAGAGAATCTCAGGGACGGGGGAGCCCGGTGGGCGGCCGTCTCTGGGGTCGCACAGAGTCGGACACGACTGAAGCAACTTAGCAGCAACAGCATCAATATAAATTAGTGTATACTTACATAAATATAGATAGGTCATCAGGAAAATTCAGTAACAGCCTGACTGGGCACATTTGGTGTGGAGTTAAGACTGGCACGTAGCAGGGGCTCAATGAATCGTTTTCTGTTTCCTGTCTGCTTATCCTGTTTATTTCTTCTATTACTATTGTTGTTATCAAAGCCGCCTGCAAATATGAACACAGAAATATCTGAGTGCTTTTGGCAAAGGAGACTATCTGCTTGACTCTTTCAGGAGTGCTTTTAATTTTTACCATCTCCTTAATAAAGCTTCTTAATACCCGGTCATCATTCCTCTGCTCAAACCACTCAATGGCTCTCAGGCACATTCAGATAAAATCCTATCTTCTCAAAACCCCAAAGGCCCCAGGCAACTGATGTCATCACCACCATTCTCCTTTTCTGATTTGTCTCTTTCTACTCCATACCAGCCACTCTGCCACCATGCTGGCCTCCTTGGTTGCTCCTTGAATCACTGGGCATACCCTTTAAGGTCTTTGCAGAACCAACCTTTTAGACTCTTTCCCCAGGACTGCGCACGGCTCCCACTGTCACCCTATTCAGACCTTTCCTCAGATGTCTGCCCCTATGAAGTCATCCCGGACTATCTTATTTAACACCCCCTCCCCCTTCATTTCCTGACCCCCCTTCTCCCCTTATTTTTCTCCATGCCACAAGGCACTTGGGGGCTTATTTCCCTGCCCAGGAATCGAACCCACATCCCTGCATTGGGAGTGAAGAGCCTTAACCACTGGACAGCCTGGGGAATCCCGGCACGTATTGAACACATTAGAATATTAAATGCTAACTCTGTGACGATAGGCATTTTGATTGGTTTGCTTTCCAGCTGCATTCCTAGCGCCTGGAACAGTGCCTGGTACACAGTAGGTGCTTAAAAATGTTTGTTGAGGAGGAGAGAAAATTCATGAGTGAAGGAAAGAACCTAGGGAGCATGTTTATTTAGTTAAATAGTACAGCTAATAGCACATTCTTTTAATTAAATGTGCGATGTGCTAAGTCGCTTCAGTCATGTCTGACTCTTTGCCACCCTACGGAGTAGGGCTTATTTCTCCATGGGGTTTTCCAGGCAAGAATACTGGAGTGGGTTGCCATTTCCTTTTCCAGTATTTAATTAAATAGAACAGCTAAATATTGAGCCACTTCCTGTGTGCCAGCAACTGCGGCATGGAGGAAACTGGCCTTCCCTTCAAGGGGCCTGCAGTTTACACAGGTGGGCTCAGCCCCATCCAGCCGGTGTCACAAAGGAGGGGCTGAAGGGTGACTGAACAAAGAGGGTGGAGGCCTCTGCAGCGGGCCTTGGGGAGTGGGCAGGGTGGCTACGGAGGGCCTTGCACACGGATGGCACGTGCGTTTGGACACATTCAGGGTGACGGCGGCCCAGGCGGGGAGGTGGGTAGGCAGAGAGTGGTGTATCTCCTGTTCATGAAAAGGCAGTAGGTGGGGGTACTAAACATTTTATTGCCTGTTGTTGTTTTTTTTCTAATTTCTGAGGTTATTCCACACAGTTTGGAATTTCTTGTTAGTAAGCATATGTGTATGCTTTACATGTAAAGAGATTAAAATTTTAGCTATCACCAAAATGTCCTGGATCCTTGCCCATTTTTGAGAATTAGCCAAATTTGGTGTATTTGCATATATATATATATATTTATTTATTTATTGAGATATAATGATGTGTAACATTATATTAGTTTCAGGTGGTGCAAGATAATGATTTGATTATTTATATATATTGAGAAATGATCAGCATGGATATATCTTATGATGTGTGTTCATAAATATATTTACACTACACACACATACAAATATACATGTGTATACGTATACACATGTGTACATGTACATAATGTAATACATATAAGTGTACATTATTAAATATATACTATATATGTAAATGTATGCATTTATATATGTAAATATAAGTGTATATATTTATATAATACACACATAAATATACAGTATCCATGTATTTTCTTTGGAAAATACATTACTGTGTATATGTTTTTAAACAAAAGTATGGCATTACTTTTTGCAACTTTTTAAAAAAGTTTTATTTTTTAATTGAAGAATAGTTGCTGTACAGAATTTTGTTGCTTTCTGTCAAACATCAACATAACTCAGCCATAGGTAGCAGCCTTGTTCTTTTACTCCACCATGTCTGGGTAATCTGGCCATTCTACTGCATCCTTTCCAGCTGCTCTCTATATTCTTCAGTTTGGATGTGGCCCAACGTATGGGGCATTTTCCTTTTGATGAACACATGGGTTGTTCCCAGTTCTTCACTCTTACAAACAATGCTGCCCTGAGCATCCTTGTGCATGCTTCTTGATGTAACTGAGGCATTATTTCTCTAGAGTAGGTATTCTAATTACATGCTTTTCTTCATATGTCTTAATTTGTTTACGGTTTCTCCTGTTAAAATATAAGCTCCACAAGGGTAGGAATCCAGTTCGTTGTGTATCTCACTGCTTAAGTACTATCTAGCTAAGTGCCTGGGACAGAGGAGTGCTCCCAAATAAATACTTCTGGAATGCATCCGGCTGCAAGGTCGGCGGGGGCCATGTGTAGTTTTGTTCCCTGAGAGAGGGCACTGTGGTTTATTTTGGTAAAACTGGAGATTTTACCGAATCTCCACTGCACAAGGCAGTGGCAGGGTGGTTATTTGTGGGGTTCAGGGAAAAGTATTCTGGGTTAAGAAGACAGGGACAGGAGGATTGGTTATGAGATTGGTACACAGATCAGAATGAAACAAGAGCCAAGGACTCTGGAAATAAAAAAGAAAAAGTGCATTTGAGAGATTCTGAGATGATAGGAGCTGTAAGACTTGCGAACTGGTCAGCTCTGACAGGCGGTGTAAAAGGGAGGCATGGAAGTTTGAGACTTCATCTTACAAACATACACTGCCTCCCAGCTCTGCAGAAAGCACTCTGCTAATTGCTGTTGGGACATAACTTGCATGACCTTTCCTCCTCGCCTTCAGTACCTTCACAGGAGACTTGCAGACTGCTAGGGAACGCCGGGGAGTGACTGTGGTGGCAGGGGACCAGCCCCAGGGCGGCCAAGCCACAGAAGGCTGTTCCAGAACGGGGGAGGGGAGGCTGGCTGGGCGAGGAGGTTTCACCCTTGCCCCAGAGCCGCGCAGGGCTGAACATTCAGGAAATAAGTGTCAACAGTGTGCATTAGGGTTCATTTTCAGAAGAGCTTTAGGTTGGTGACAGAGCTGGGGTTCAGCGTTGGATTCAAATGGTCCACTGACCTTCATCTGGAAGATGGGGAATCAGACTGTTAGCGGTGTGACCTCAGGCAGCCTGCTCAAGGCTCCTGAGTCTCGGTTTCCTCTTTTTTAAAAGAAAGGCATAAGATGGTTAAGTAATAAGGACTTACTGTATCATATAGGGAACTCTGCTCAGTGTTATGTAAAAATAAAAATTTAATTTTATAAATAGAGCATCTATCTGATAATGAAAAAAAAGGCAGGTGGGAAGAAAAAAGGAAAGGCAGTAATAACTCAAGGGGTGAAGACTGATCAGATTACAGCTGGTGCCAGGGAGGCAGGGCTGATTCTGAGATCCTGCCCTCAAGGGGAAGAGAATGTGGTCTTGAAGTAAGAGGATGGTAACTTCTTCCCTTTTTGCCAGGGCTTCTTTGTTTAAGCGGGATGAGATCCTTCAGGAGATCTAGAGGAAGAAACACCAGAAGTTTGATAGTCTTTCGGTTTTACTTTTTTTTTTGGTGGCAGACTAGTGCTCTTAGAACAAAGTCCAAAGTCTTCAGAGGGCCCACTAGGCCTTACCAGAAATTCTGTCTTTCTTCTCAGAGATGTTGGGATTTCGGGGCAGGGCCCTGATATGATCAGACTTGACTTTTTTTTTAAAAAATATTTGTTTATTCATTTGGCTGTGCTGGGTCTTGTTGCGGTGTGCCAAGTCTTTGTTGCAATATGCGGGATTTAGTTCCCCGACCAGGGATCGAACCTGGGCCCCCTGGACTGGGAACGTGGCGTCTTAGCCACTGGACCACTGGGGAAGTCCCCAGATTGGACTTTTGAATCGTAAGGAGCTTGGGGTGTGGCAGAGATGTGCTTGTCGGCATCCACTTCCCTTACAGATGTTTCCCCAGCACGTGGGGAAAACGCCCGGCTCATGGTAGGTGTGCGTGCCATTGGCCGAATGTGTGTTCAGCGTCTGCCGTGAGATCAACGCTGAGGACAGCTGTTTCATCGTGTTAGTAGGAGAATGTAATGAGAAGGTAGATGAGTGCCTGGCACACAGCATTCATGCTCAGCTTGCCTCTAGTGTTTAATGAACATCTACTATGTGCTGGTAGTATGCAGGGTCCTAGTAGTACATCTGCAGGACCCCGGAGATATACCACGAGGTGTTGGGGTGAGGCCTTGCTGGTGTCTGCACAGGAGAAGGAGGCCATTGTGATGAAGGACACTGTGGTGAGAGGGAGGAGAGAGAGGAGCTGAGGGGGAGACCGAGGCAGGGGACCCCACGATGAGGGAGGCTCTGTCTGTGGATGAGGACCGAGGCCCTAGAGGCAGGTGCTGAATTTAGACGCCCGGATCTGCTGCTTATTACCGGCTATTTCATCTCTTGGTGCCCAGGTTCTGTGTCTATAAAAATGGAAAAATGTAGGCCCTGCCTTGCAGGATTATTAGGTGAATTAAATGAGTTGCAAAGTGAAAAGCACCCGATTAACGTTGGCGTTATCGGCAGGTTGGCCCTGTTTCTGGCCTGGAAGTTTTTTAAGTGTTGGTGGCTTAGTCCACATAACCCATCCTAAGGCAGAGAAATGCAGGAGGCTCTGCTGGCAGTGAGTCTGTGGACAAGTCCCCATTTTGATGGAGTTAACAGTCTGATTCAGACCAAAAAAATAAAATAAAATTCGTAACCAACCAACTATATAAACAATTTGCTACACCGATTATCTCATTAAACCAGAGAAAAGTGAGTTCAGAGCCTCTGAATGCTCTTCTAGCAAAGTACAGGACCTGTTGGGTTTCAGGTCAAATGGACAGGAATTTGAGCAAACTCCGAGAGACAGTGGAGGACAGAGGAACCTGATGTGCTGCAGTCCATGGGGTCGCAAAGAGTAGGACAGGACTTAGCGACCGAACAGCAACAAAAGGTCATCAAGGGGGCCGAGTTCCAAGAATATTCAGAGTTGAGTCCAGACAAAAGTGGAGCCTCCTGCTGAGTTGATACTCAGTAGTCAAGACAAGAGTTATGGTAACAATCCTTTGCTGTTACAGGGAAGCACAGAACTTCCCTCTGGTATGACACAGGGCCACCCAACCATCCAACTAGGCAGGTTGAATAGAGGTTAGAAGCCCCCTTGTACGTATGAGGAAACAGCCCAGACCCCTGTGAGTGGCCTAAACACTCAAACTTCAGGTCCCTTTTGGCGGGATCTCACTGCGGCTGAGTTCTGTTCTTCGGTCGCCAAGTCCTGTCCCACTCTTTGCGACCCCATAGACTGCAGCATGCCAGGCTCCTCCATCTTTCACCGTCTCCTGGAGTTTGTTCAAACTCACGTCCATTGGGTCGGTGACGCCCTCCAGCCATCTCATCCTCTGTCGTCCCCTTCTCCTCCTGCCCTCAAGCTTTCCCAGCATCAGGGTCTTTTCCAGTGAGTCGTTTCTTTGAATCATGTGAGTTCTGTACATTAATGTTATTTCTGTATTCATTTGTCTGGGACGCGTTCATTGATTTCTGCTGTAGACAGACATCATACCAAGACTTAGATGTCAGCAGCGAACAAATCACAGTGTCATGTATTTTTATGGAGTTTAGGCTGCAGTGGGAAGGGGCGAGGCAGGAATAATTGCTATAATGGTGAGTATGAGGGCGTTGGTTTGAGCTGGGGGGTCCTGGCAGGGATGCGTGATCCTGGTGTCAGTGGCTGACCCATCTCTACCGGATCTTTCTTCTCCATCCGCATTCCCTTCCCGGAGCGCCTCATATGATTCTATGGTCTTAACGGATCCGTTAGTGGTGGGGGATTGCGGGAGACGGTCTGAGAGTTGAAATCCAGAAATAATTTCTGGACATCTAAATGGAGCTGGAGTAGACAGCTGGAAATATATTTTGGGGTTTGAGGGGAGAAGTCTGGGTGGGAAATATACAAAGTTAGGCGCCTTATAGATGGTATTTTGAGCCATTGGACAGGATGAAATACTTTGACAATGAGTAGGAAAAAGAACAGGCTCCCTTGTTGGACCCTGGGGCACTTCAGAATGTGGAGGTCAGGGGAACAGAACTATGGAGGGCATGGAGAAGGAGCAGCCAGTGAGGACTGGTGGAAATCAGGAGGACAGGCGGTGTTCTGAATCAGGGGAGAAAGTGTTTCGAGGAAGAGGTTGACTCTATCAAGGGCTGCAGATGAGATAAAATAAATAAAGTGAGAGCAGAGAACTGATCATCTTTGATATCCTCCTGCTACCAGGTTCAAAAACCAGCCCTTGCGACTTCCCTGGTGGTCCAGTGGCTGAGACTCTGCATTTCCACTGCAAGGGGCATGAGTTCAATCCCTGGTCCAGGAACTAAGGTCCTGCAGGCCACCCAGTGCCACCAAAAACCCAGAAAAAGTCAGTCCTTGCCTCTGTCTCACTTCCTTGCTTCCCTGTTCTCACTCGCTGGGCCCCTTGCAGTGGCTTCCCCAGGGTAGCCTGTCCTCCACCCTGAGCCTTCTCACATTCTGCGCCTCATCTTAGAAAGCTTTCCTGGCGGAGTCTGCTCCTCAAGGAGCCCCAGTCCAAAAAACAGCAGGCTCTTCCCATCTCTACGGAGCCTGTGTTGTCTGCCTCCCTCTAGAAAATAAGCTCCAGAAGGGCAAGAGCTGCATTTGCTTTGTTTCCTGTAAGCTCTGGCTCTGGTGCCTACAGCAGGGCCAGGCCCGCCAGACTTTGGGCTTACAAGCTTTATGCAGTGTCTCAATTCCCTCAAGTCTTATATAAGCAGAAATATTTGTCTAAATAATTACATTATTATATAGTTCTTCCAGTTTTATTGAGCTATGATTACCATATGTGCTCAGGCGCACAGTTGTGTCTGACACTTTCCAACCCCGTGGACCTTAGCCCGCCGGGCTCCTCTGTCCATGGGATTCTCCAGGCAAGAGTACTGGAGTGGGTTGCCGTTTCCTTCTCCAGGGGATCTTCCTGACCCAGGGATCGAACCCATGCCTCTCGCATTGGCAGGAGGGTTTTTATACCACCGAACCACCTGGGAAGCCCAAATGATTACCATTATAGCATTGTATAAGCCTAAATTGTACAATATATAGTAATTTGATATATGTACATATTTCAGAAATGATGACCACAATAAGTTTAATTAACATGTACCATTTCACATAGTTACAAATATTTTTTCCTTGTGATGAGAAAGGTCTACTTCTACAAAAATGTATTATATGGCACAGAGAATATAGCCAACATCTCCAAACTTTACATGGAGTGGACATGATTGAGCACACACATCCACACACATAACCTATAAAAATGTTGAATCACCATGCTGTATCCCTGAAACTAACATAATATTATAAAGCAATGATACATTTTCAGGGCAGGGTCTCAGTTCCCCAACCAGGGATTAAACCCTGGGCCCCTGTAGTGAAAGCTCTGTCTCATAGCCACTGGACTTGCAGAGAATTCCTTAACTATACTTCAATTAAGAAAAAAAATTTTTTTTTAAAGATGTACTTCCCCCTCGTTCCCTCCATCACACCATTTTATGGATCAGGAATGGAAACTCGTGGAGATGAAATAATATTCTAGGATTAATGCAACTGTCTAGAGGTTGAAACAGGAATATTTGAGCCCAAGATTGGATTACTGGAGAGAAGACATTCCAACATCTTGCCACAGGGCCCTGCCCAGGGGGTTTAAACCTCTCGGGAGGAACAGAAGCTGATGTTTTGAAGGCTTGGGAGAGAGAACTAGGCAAAGGGGACCACAGGGCTGGAGACTCGGGGTCAGAGAGAAGGCTGAAGCTTAGAGCTCTGAGTGACGGGCCTGCCAAGACTTGAGGCTGGAGAGTCAGGCAGGGCCCAGATCAGCAGGGCTGGCAGGCAGGGCCTGGAGTTTGTTCTTTTTTCCTGAGGCAATAGGAAGCCATTAAGCAGGGTGGTGACACCATCTGATTTACACTGTAAAAAGATCTCTTGGGCTATGGGTGGAGAACATATTAAGGCAAACCTAGAAAGGAAGAAGTTTGCAGACACCGAGGTATATTGGCAGGAGTGGGAGCTCACGGTGCTGTGGAGGAGCCTTGTGTTGGAGATGAAGGTCCGTGGGCAGATTTGAGATATATTAAGACAGAAGCTACAGGCCCTGCTGATGGATAAAGGGTGTGTGTGTGGGGGGTGGGGATGGAGATGAAATACCACAGTTTGATTTCTAGATTTTGGCATACGTGGGTGGATGGAAGATGGTTCCCTGTTTTGAGATGATGATGAAGACTGGATTTCAGGCCATGCCAGTTACCTTCCTTCCCTATTTTCACCCCCTCCTCACCCCGCGGGTCCCCATCTAGAATATTCGATGAGGACAAATGCTTTCAAGAGGCACTCCAAAAGTTACGTGGCCCGTGTAATTTATTTTTCTTCTGGTTTTATTGTGATGTGTTCAACGCACGGCATTGTGTAAGGTCAAGGTGTATAGCGTAATGGTTGACTTAAGAAACAATCATGAAATGATCATATAAGTTTAGTGAACACCCAGCATCTCATACCGACACACACACACAAATTTTCTCTCAGGATGAGTACTCAGGATTTACTGTTTCGCTTTCATAGATAACATTAACTACATCAATCATGTTAATTATATCAATCGTGTTAATTAGATCAATCATGGCGCATACTACGTCCCTAGTACTTGTTTATATATATATATATGTTAGTACATATAGTGAGGTGTAGTTGATGTCCAATGCTGCATGTCTCCGTCTAAAGGCCCACGATGGTTAGAGAGTCCCGGCTCGATCCCCTGACTTGCACACCACATCCTCGCAGCTTGTTTACTTCCCTGTGGAGTCGTTTGTCTGCCTTCATCTTCCTCCCCTGGCTTGCCCCTCCCCCTCTCCCCGTTCCGCACTGATAACCACCAGTTTGTTGTCTATATTTGACTGTTTCTGTTTGTGCTATATCCTCTAGTTTGTTTTATTTGCGACCCGTGTAAGAAACTTGAATTGACATTTTGAGTGGAGTCCCCCTTGGACCAAGCAGATAGTGGAGGGGGGTGTGAATAAGTTGTGCTTGTAGGGTGGGGGAGGGTCCTCAGTCAGGTTACCAGTCATGATTGGTTAGTCAAGTTGGGATTGCATCTAAACCTCTATTTATATTGAGCCTTATTCTTGGCTCCTCCCTTTTTTGGTTTGCTTATAAAAACCAGCAATCACATCTCTTCCAGTATTGTTCCGAGTCAGGTGGACGGGCCAACTCAGGGAGAAAGAGGCCCCCCTGGTTCCAGACCCTGTCTACCCTTCTCAAAGGTAATTTCTGCTATTTGTTTCCTATCATGTATTGTTGTGAGGTTTTACAGGGCATTTGAAATTGTGAGATGACTGAAGGGGATCAAGAAACTCCATAGAAAAGAGAGAAGTTTTGTGTTCCCTGGAGCGGTTGGGCATCCATACTTCCTTTAGTGTGTTCAGTCTTGTTAAAAGAGCTGCCCGGCTTCCTTCTCAAATGTCCCTTGTAGTTTGCAGAGTCGGCAAGGGTTTGCCTAACTTTTTCATTTTCTTTTCCTGCTAACTCCTCACTGCAGTTTTTCAGGTTTTCCTGCTCTGAACACTGAATTCTTTTAAGTCTGTCTTGGCACCGTTTCAGCCCCTGGATTTACATACAGTTTCCAAATCGCTTCTCTATAATAGTTCCACAGTAAAACAAATACTGGCGAAAGTAAGAAGATAGTACTGGCATTCTCTTCTTCTCATTAAGGCTAACTCTCAAATGGTGATGCCAATGGATGTTAAACATAGCAAATCAGAAGGGGTTTGGTTTGGTTTTGTTTTGTTAGAAATCTGAGAATGCGGTGGCAGGCAGGAGGAGCTGGAGAGAAAATCAGAAGTTAGCTAAAGGCAGAGGGCTCCTATCACGAGGGTTAGATCAGAGATAATGGTGCGATTTTATAAGCATACACTGGGAAATGGATCTTAAGGAAGGCTGGTCTGTGTGGATAATTGTGAAAAATGAGGTGTAGCTGATGTGTGCGGCATTAAGAAGGGGTGAAGTGGGGTCTTTCCCTCTCTCCCCGAATAACGTGTGAGCAGGACCATCAGCTCACATTGGAAGGGACATTTCTGGTTCCATTGTTTGTGTCGCCTGCGTCTCTGCAGCACCTGACTCGTTTAGAGAGAGTCTAGCTGGGGGGTGGTGATGGCAAAACAGGATTACGCGTGGGCGGAGCTAAGTATATGGAGCCCAACGTTCGATTTTCGATTTTCATTTCATAAGATAATAATGAGTTCTTAGCTTTACTACAAAACCGAGTGCTCCCAGTGTCCTCCTGTTGCTTTTGGAGTTTTCATCCTTAATTGTTTTAACCATACACGCTTTCCAAGGAAATCTGAAGTGTGAGTCTCCACCTTCTACAAGGGACGAATGTGGCTCACGAGACGCCCTTACGGCGCATTCAGCTCACTCCGTGTCCATTTAAAAACACAGTACGTGTTTGCAACCCAGCTCTCAGACACTGGCAGAATTTTGCAACGACTTCCCAGTTTTGTTGGCACGTCTCCAGGAACAAGGTTCTTTGTAATTCTTTGCTCAAACATAAAGATCGCCTATAAAACTCTTAGCGGACAGTTTAGTTAATACAATTATCTTTCAATTTTAAAAGCCACAACATAATAAGGTTTTTTGTTGTTGTTGTTGTTTTGGCTAGGCCGGAGTGGTGGTGGGGGAGAGAGAAACAGTAACTAACAAACCACATGATGCTATTAGGCTCACAAAGCAGTAACTTTGTGAGGGCATAGGGAAAAGCACCTTTTTTTTTTTTTTTTGCTCAGAAAATAATTCAGTAGCAACGTCTGAGAGCCGGGAGCCTCATTGTTAGTGGAACGATTATTTGTCAAACATTTTGATTGTTTCCCTATTCCTACTGAAAAGTTTGGACTTTTCTTTTTGCTCCATCTTAACACTAGGAGTTTTAACTATCAGTGCTATTGTGTTTACAGCATTCAAGGTTTCAGAGTTCAAAGGTTATCTATTAACATGTAGAGTGAGGCTACACTTAAGTGAAGACTCAATTTGGTTTCACTTGTTCATAGTTTCTTTGTTTTGTAGTTTTGCCCAGAGTCATTTGTTTTGATAAGTTAAATGAAGTTTCTTGTTTAGGAAGAGTGTGTGTCTTTGGACTGTGTTTTGGGATGTGACTATTTATAAAGTCTTTAAAAAATATTTTAAAGAATGATATTCATCTTCCCTGAGAAAAGGAACTCTAGTACTAGAAGTGATGAAGTGATCAATATCAGTGTACTTGAGTGAAAAAAAAGTTCTGGCTTAAGACTCTACTTCTGGCACTGCTAATTAAGTGTGAGTAAGTAATTGGTTCACTTCCTTTTTAAAAAAGACTAACCAGACCATATGTGGGGTTAGTAGTTATATATAAAATGACAGCAAAACATCACACTTGGGCAAATTCTTCCCCTTTGCTAAGAAACTGTCTCTCAAATTCCATTTCCTATTTTATTAAGGATTGCATTGCTCACCAGCCGAGCATTTAGGTAGGGCTTTTTGGTGTACTGATTTATTAAATATATACTTGAAGGGTCTTTCTTGATACGTTTTAGGTTTTTCCATTTTGGATACATTGAAGGCCAGTAAAAATTTTTTTAAAAAAAGTTATTCGTTAGTGGTGACTTGCATAGCTTTTACTTTTGCATTCGTTTGCATCTTGAGGCAGAGAACTTGCTGGATGTGATTATTGCTTCTGTGGTTCCTCCTTGGGATTTACGTAAACTGGGGGCAGGGGGGATATCTCTGGCCTTCGGAATCATAACCTTTGTGCGTGTGTGTGAACAAATAAAAAGAATAGTTGGGAAACACTTTTAGTTAAGGGGAGGGAGAAGGCTTATTTTGTTTTCTGGTCCCCAGCTTTAAGTCTGATTTCACCCATGTGGATTTCTATCGAAGTCAAGATGATTCTTGGAACCTAGGCCAAGTTTAGAAATTTCAAGTTGGAGCAGCTCAAGCTCAGCCCTTTCAGAAAAACAGTGACAGTTAAAAGATAGTTTTGTGCAGAGGCACATTTGAGAGACATTTTAATCATCGCACGGACCTTTCTCGTGCCTGAGGAGAACCTGAACAAAACGTGCGCAGCTGCTTCCTGACCCCCTCGATGGGCGTCGAGGCCCGTCGTGGCCGGGGGCAGCGCCGCTGACCGCGCGTCCGGGCACACCTTGCGGGGGCGGGGCGGCGGCACTGCGCCTGCGCGCGGCCCTGGCGGCCCCCGCCCCGCGTACCTGTCGCTGAACCGCCGGCGCGCGGGCCGCGTGAGGCCGGATGGCGGGGGGGGGGGGGGGGGGGCGGGGGGCGGGGCGGCGAAGGGCGCGCGCGTGCGGGGGGCCGCGGGAGCGCGCGCGCGTGCGGGGGGCGGGGCGGGGGCGCGGCGCGCGCGTCACGTGGCCCGGGGGCGGGGCCGGGGGCGGGCCCGGCGGCCGGCGGGGCGGGGCGGGGCGTCGCGGAGCCGCGGGGCCGAGGGCGGGCGCAACAGCTGCTCCGCGAGCACTTTCTGACCCAACAGTCCCCGTGCGCCGGACGCGCCGCGGCCCTGCGGCCCTGGGGACCCCCGCGCCTGCACTGTCCCCGCGCGGACGAGTAGGGGGCGCCCGCGCCTCGGCCCCCCGTGAGCACCCCCGCCCCGCTCACCTTAGCCCCGCGCCCGAGGTGAGCCCGGCCCCCAAATTCTCCGGGCGGGGGTGGGGTGGGGGCCGCCGCCTTCGGGGGGGCCTCCCCGGCGCGGGGTCCCCAGGCGGCCTCGCCCGCGGGCTCTGGCCCCGGCGGGGGGCCCGGTGCGGGCGCGGGGCCCGGAGGTGCCCGCACAAAAGGCCGAGGGGGGCTCGGCGTGGCCCCCGCCCCGGCCTCCGCGCCCCCGCTCCGCGGACCCCGGCCGCCGCAGGTAAAGGGGCGCCGCGCTCCTCTGCGCCCCCGAGCCCGCCCCCCCCTGCCCTCCACCTCGCCCCTCTCGGGCGCCCCCTCCCCGCCCGGCTGCGCGCGATCCCACCGGCGCGGTGCCGGGGAGCCCCGGGTGTGCACCGGCGGGGTGGCCGTCGCGCTCACTCCGGGGGACCTCAGGACGGCTGGGGGCGCGGGGGAGCTCGGGGCCCCGCGGGGGGCTGGGCGGGGGGCTCCTGTAAAAAGTTCGGTGGCTCCGCCCGGCGGGTCCCCGCGCTGGCCGGCCCGGCCGTGAGGGGCGGGGGGGCAGCGGCCCGGCGCGGGGTCCCCGGCGATGGCCCGGGAGGGGCCGGCGCAAGTTGGGAACGGGCAAAACAATGCGTCCGAACAGGCGTCCCCGCAGACAATGGCCGGGACCGAGCGCACGGGCCGGCGGAGGGCGCGTCTACCGGGCCGAGGGAGGGGCTTGGCCGCGCCGCCGACCCGGGCGCGCACCCCGGCCAGCCCCCCGGGCGCCCCCAGACCGGTCCCCCTGGTCCCGGGCTTCTGCCCATCCCAGAGCTGGCGGTGCACCGGGCTGCGTTTCCTGGATGTGTGTGATACGGTTTTTTTTCCCCCTTTAATTTTAAAAGATTAAAAAAAAAAAACTTAAAAAAAGTAATCCTTAAACGCTTTAAGACTGTATCAGTCAATTCTAGTGGGACGCGAAAAGCCAGCTGGAAGCAGAACTAGGAACTCTAAAGGGCAGGAGGGATTGAAATGTTAGCCTAAAAGTGTTTCTTTTTTTTAAAAGGGAAGTTTCTGCCAGGAGGCGCTGAGTGGCGAAACCGCTCAGTTTCAGATGTAGAGCCTTCTTCACTCTTGATTTGGCCTCAAAAGGCGAGCCTCGGGGGGTGGGTAGGGGGCGAGAGGGGAGGGCGCTGCTGGGGGCCCCGGGCGGCTGGATTGGGGCGGCCCGGGCGGTCTTGCTCGGAGGGGGCCAGACCTGGCCCGCGGGGTGCACAGGTCGGCACCGGCGCCCCGGGATCGGGATAGATGTCCAGGCCCGGGGTTGGAACCCGCGCTTTAGGATTCAAGGTAGGGCCACCGAGGACGGGAAGCCGCATTCTTGGGCGGGTGGGTGGGGGTGGGGTGGGCCGGGGTTGGGGAGGGGAAGTTTTCGAGCAAGGCTTGGTAACAAGAGCAGGAAAGGGCCATCACTGGCCACTTCTGGGCCCCCAAGTAGTCTGTTCACACTTGGAGCAGTGTAAACTTTTCTTCTCTTTTTATTTCTTCTCTTTTTATTGCGTTTTCCAAGAAAAGAATAGTCACTTCAGAGTGTGAGGCTTTGGTGCGCTGGTTCCCCTTTGAAATTCCTTGAGCCTCAATTTATCTTTCTGGATCAGCCTATAGGCCTTGGAGTGTTGAGCTTGAACATTCCTTAACGTGTATTGAGGACATGGCGGGTCCGGTGATTCTTTGGCAGGTCTGGGGTCCTGTGTTACTGAACACTGTGCAAGCTAGCTGGTTTCCTAGTTTTCTAGATCGTTTGGAAACATTAAGCTGTATGTTTTAAGAACCCTAGGTCTGATTTAGTTCAGGTTGATTCAATTATGTCTTCATCGCTTTTGAGTTGGTTGAATGAGTTGACATGAGATTAAGCTCAACAAAAGAAAAGGCCGGCTAACAGCAGCTGCCCGCCAGGCCTGGCCACTAGGTAGGGGTCTTGAAGGAAGCCTTTCACCTCTTCTGTATGTGTCAAGAAGTACATTTAAATTTTTCATACTGTACTTGTTTCCCCCTCCTGGGATCGATGGAGTGCCTTGATTGATTGATAGCAAATAAGATTTAAAATAGTGAATTTGGTAATACTTTGAGTAATAGTCCTAGATTTTCCATAAAGCCTTTAGAGCCCTAGTGACAAGTGCAGAGTGGTAACCTAATTGCTTTTTGTCTGAAAAATTTAACAGTCAAACCACTAGTTGGTGCTTGCTTAGTTAATGTGTGCTAAGGACTTTTTAAGGTGTGTCCTTAATGGTAGGTGACTTTTTCTGAGAAGTCCTATTTATTTTAGATACTGTTTTGTTTCGTATTCTAAAGACTGTTGTGATGTGTGTGTGTGTTTGTGTTTAATCCCGGTGTTGTAGTGGAAGTCGACCCCCACCCCAAATTGCTGCCATTTTGAATCAGTTATACAAGGATTGAATTCAAGAGGCAGTGACTTATTTAAAAATTCAGTGGTCGTTAGTTACAAGCCAAACTGACCATGTATTTGGCTTGTTTGGTAGAATAGGGTTTATAATCTCATTGTCTGGAGTTTTAATTATTTGGTGAGAAGGGGGAGGCTGCTCCTTTAGGATTGCGCATGGATTTGCATGCTGCAGGAGGAAGTGAGGGAAGAGCATGGCTTTTCTAGGTAAAGGACACGTACTTTTTTCTTTCATGTCCAACTTCTTTCAGTCCTTTCCTCTTCACAACACCATCAAACACTGCTGTTTGACCTTTGCTGTTTTTTTTTAATTTGTGAGACCTAAGTTTAGTAGTTGTCTTGGGTTCATATTATTCCCTTTCACTTCTTAATCAAAAAAAGGAACTAATACACCATTCAGATAAAGCTTGTAGAAAATATTCCCCCCGGTCACCCTGAAGAATTGATTTAGATAACAGCTTGATCCCCTGCCCCCGCCCCAGGTAAGGGAGGAAGATGGAGGGGTGAAAGTTTTGCCTTTGCCAGTAAAGGTTTAAGCAGAGGCTGATCTGAGTTCTCTTCCTAATCCTCCATTTTTGGCCTCTCTTAATAAAAGCCCCGACCAGTGGTCCTTTTCAGAGGAAATCTGAAAATAGAACTCAGTCATCAAGTCACTTACAAACTGATGAAATAATTAAGGAATATAATGGCCTGGCAAGGACCGGCTCCCTCTGCCTCTCATTTCAGATAAATGCTAATCACTTCTCTGTTCTTTAACAACATTTATGATGAAATGGCCTGTTTTTGCCACAGCAGGGTTGCCTGCCCAACCCTGGAGCACTCTTAATTCTGATACGCTTGATTAGAGCCTCGGGGGTCCCAGAAGAAGTGCTGTTTTCCCACTTTGTAAAATTATATTCTCTTCTCACAGTTGTTCCAAACATGATATTGGTTGATAAGAACTTGGGAGTAGTTTTAATGACTCTTGACTGCTTAAAATCTATTACTTAAAAAAAAAAAAAAAAGACCTTTTCTTAGGGACTGTAAATGATTGGACCTTTTTCTTTATGTTTTACATGAAGCTTTTCCATTTGGTTAAAAAAAAAAATTCAGATTGTTCCAGCTCACAGATGCCACTGTTGCCTGTGTTTTAAATTGTTCATTTCTAATTTCTTATTTTAGCTTAATTGTGTAGTAGTGTGTTTAATGGATGAATTGGAAAGGTGCTGTCAAACAACTGAACAATGGCTATGTATTTTCAAGCTTAAGAATTACACAGTAAGAATGAAACACATGATACAGTGTTATCAACTGATGAGTATATTTGTTCCACTAGAATAAAATAAATGTAAGGAGATTTTAAGTTAAACTTCATCTGGAATACACTGAGTAGTTTTCAAATTACTGAGATGTGTTATAAAATTAAAAAAAAAAACAAAACAGCCTGGAAGATATTTACAGAGCAGCCACTGAAGTGGAATCAAAGGATTCCCAATTGTATTAAATATTCTAAATAGTGAAGGGTTTAGTTGCAGCACGTAAATGAAAGTGGTGACTGTGGAAGAGTCCTGATTCGTTACCTCCTTTCCAGATCTTTGGGGGAGGGGTGCTGACTGGTTTAAATGCACGTGGAAGAAAGGATGAGTTACACAAAGACAGCAGGAAATTTCTTAAATTTGGGGGGGGGAAGCTGGAACATTACAGCTGAATAGCCTCATTTTGAGGGGGCAGTGTTAACCCTTCCAACATGTCAGTGAAATGGTGACTTTGGGGAGGAAGGTGATGTGGATTCTTTCCTCTAGCTTTTTACTATAGTCAGGCAAATTTGTAGCGGTCTGTAGGGCGGAGGATTTGGAATGGAGACTGTGAGGGCAGATAGAAATCTGACTTTGAGGAAGTGGGAGGGACGTGGGGGGGGGTAGAGAACCATCCTTTCCTAAAATCTGCAGCTCATGGTGAGTAAGCTCAATTCTTACAGAAATCTTCCCAACAAACTGAGGGGCACCCCTGCCGGCCAGGTGCCAGCATGCACCCCTCCTTTATGGCTCACACTGGAACGCTCATCAGAACCCCTTACAAAGTTTGAGCGTTTGTTGGCGGACTGTTCTGAACAGCCTCATTACTTCCTGCCCAGGGTCACAGCATAACTGAGTTACTGGAAATCTGGGGCCAGTTTGGTAATTTTATGATAAAGTTGAGAAATAAAATTACTAAACCCGAAAAGACAGCTGAATAAGTTGTGTTCAAGAGAATGCGTTTAATTCTGTTGTCTTTGTTCTGCGCTCTCCCCAAGTTGCCTTTGGCCTGCAAGGCCCCTGCTTCTACAGGAGAGCAGGCCTGCAGTCAGCTGCCAGTTCCTTGATGGGCTCCCAGGGTGCTGGCTGTGTTGGGTCTTGATTCTGGTGTCAGGGAACCTCCTGGATTTAACATACGGTTCTATGGACTGGAAATGGAGAGTCCAGGTATGTTTTGTTCCCCAGTCAGCATTTAGGAGAAAAGCTTGTTTCTTGCTGTATTTCCTGCCTGTGACAAATCAGGATAACCTCAGAACAGTTCAGTTACACCAGAAGAAGTATTTTTGTGTGTTTTCTAGGTCGCCAGATCAGTTCAGTATATAAGTCTACTGAGCAGTGATTGTATTAACTGAATGGAGACTTTTTTTCTTCTTTTTGAAATCAAATAGGTGATTTGAAAGAGCCAGACTGCACAGCTTTAGTATTTACTCAACAGAGATAGGGAGGGGAATATTTAAATATGGCTAAAGAAAGATCCCGTGCCTTAAAAGGCATTGCCCTTGTTTATATATAATCTGAAGTTGGGTTAAATTGGGTATGATTAAGAACACTCACCATTTGGCTCTGTGGAAAAAGAGGTGTGGGTGTGTGGGGTAATGGGTAATGTAATGGTTATGGTGATTTGTATATCTGTGTGTGTATATATATGTACATACAGAAATACAAATATATATATATATACACTCAGTTATCTGTGTGTGTGTGTGTGTGCGCATGCAGCATTTTCTTTGTAGAGTTAAAAAATACACAGTTTTTTTTGGTTTGTTGAAATCGGTCGTTAGTTAGTCCTGTTCAGAATCTTTTCACAATACTTAAGGTAGTACTGGTTAAGTGGTGATAATAGAAACTCACTGATAGCAATGCTTCTTGCTTAATTAAAAATTAAAACAATTAATTTCCCTTACAGTTCTCTTTCACGTCAAGATGGAATTTTTAAAAGCTAGTTTACAGGCCACATTATCTGTTAATGTTGATATTCCTGAAACTAAAGCTAATACGTGGTGCTTTAAGTTCATAGTAAGATCCTTTATTGACCTTAATTGATTAAGGAGGAATCAGGCTGAGTTCGTAATCATCATCTGCAAATGTGCTAGTAGGATTGTATTTTTACCCTATCTTGGTCTCCCGTGTAGAACTGAGCACCTGAATTTCAAGAAAGTGAGACTGCCTTGTTGCAGCTTCTCAGGCTTTGCCTTTGAATAATCATTCGCTTTTGAATAGGTTGTGGTGTTGAATATAAACTGAATATTTTTATTTTTCTCTTTGGCTTTTAAACATCCTTCCACAGCTATATTAGGAAAGTCAGGTTGACCATCTGCTCAATGGGTGTGACCTTGGTGATTTCGTTGAAATAGTGTTGAAGGATTTAGTCAGTGGGTTTTGATCACCACTGTAGGTTGCTATGCAGAGTTCTCTTCGCTTGTCAGACTAAGGAAAAAATAGTGTGTATAAAATAGAGAAGGGAAACCTGTAGAAAAACTGTCAGTTTCCTAACCTGATCTTGGAGATAATTTTGAAGTTTAAAGGATACAAATGAACTGGCCGGAGACTAGCGGTTTGTGTTAGACTGAAGGTCTCAGTGATCATTTGTTTGGATACCTTGGATGACTTGCTGGAATACTGCAAATTACTTGGCTATAAATGGAATTTTTATGTGTTTTTAACAGGTTTTGAGGACTTTGAATACCTTACTGCTGCACACCATGCTGGTAAATATTCCATGTGAGATGACCTGTTCAGTTGGGGTGTACTGTCTTTTGAGGTCACCGGTTTGAGAACAGCTGTACATAAAGAACGGTATTTCCAAGTCACTTGGTCAGCAAGGTGGCATTCAACTGTAATTTATTGGGCATAAACACAAATTATGGTGCTTTTCATCAAGCATTGTAGAATGGGTAGTATTTGCTAATTTCAAGGTCTGTAGGTATTGGCAGAATTCATAGTAACTTTACTCACAAATGAGTATCTGCTTTTTAAAAAATAAATGGCTTAAAGAACACCAGACTTGCATTTTAGGTGGTTACAGCAGTATGGGTCTTTCTTTTCAAAGCTTATGTTGTGGTAAATGAAAAAAAAAAAGTATCTACTGAAGTGATCACAATATAACTTACCTAGTTTTCTCTCCAAGTAGAAGGTCATACTGAATAACCTGTTGCTTTAGGTGCCTGAGGAGTAAATGGCTGACGGTTGAGTGCTGTCGTTAACCTGAGGAAAAGTTGAAACAATTTTCATTTAGATACTGAAAAGCTTTTTTGCTGAGCACCTTTTGGTCAGCTTAGTGTGTTCAGAAGGCTCCCTCTTCTGCAAACTGAAAGCGTTTAGACTGAGTTGAGATGGAGCGTGTTGGTTTGTGACATCCCCCCCCCCCCCCCCCCCCCCGCACCCTGGCTCCAGTTCTTTGTGGAGACCGACAGGTCTCTTCAGTCCCATCAGTTACTGTCGGCTCCACCGAAAGCTGCGGGTTCTGGGGGCCTGTGCGCTCACACTTCCCTGAGCTGGGATGCTGATCTGTCACCGTGAGCAGGAGGGAGGTTAGAATGTCTGTTTTTCATAAGTTATTATTCAAGTCTTTGGTATTGCAGGCGCTCTACAAAGATTTTTGACTTTGTTGTATGTATAGTCTAGTCTTGGTAGTTACTGATTTGTAGTTTAAGGAAGTGTTTTGTCTGCATTGAGTCTCTATGTCAGGAGTTGAGGGCAGGGACTTGCCTGGGGGTCCAGGGGTTGGGACCCCACATTCCCGAGGCAGGGGGCCCAGGTTCCACCCCTGGTCGGGGAGCTGAGGTCCCACACGCTGCACAACTTAACCAAAAGTAAATAAATAGAATTGAAAAGAGTTGAAGGCATTTGCTGTGAGTGATTACCCTAGTAGGCCTTGCATTTTGGTTTTGGTAGGTCAGTAAGAAAAGTGGTTATAAATCCAAATGATGCAGTTTTGCTTCTACTAGTCAACTTTATGTATGATTATATATGATTCATTTTTATTATACTCTTAACAATGTAGAAAATGATCATTAGATGGCAGCCACAGACAGCCATGTAGAAGTTGGTGAACATTCAAGTTAACTTTAGTATCGAGTCAGTTGCGGTTGGTGAGTGTGGCCAGAGACCCACATTCTGCACACCTGTGCTGCACAGAGCCTGACCCTGTGGCCCTTCCTGGGCACTGGGGGGCAGCAGTGAGCCAGCAGGCAGGGTGTGAGCCCCTGGCTGCCTGCGCCGGGTGTCTTGAGAGAACAGGAAGGATGGCTGTGACCGGGGCCACAGGCACTTGGGCACAGCCAGTGACTGTTAGGGTCTGTCCCTTGGCTGGAGGTGTTGCCAGCAGAAGACTCCTTGGCTTGGGACGTCCATCCCCCAGCTTCCCGCCCATCCTAATCACCCTCTTCTCTTTCTCTGGAGATTTTTTCCAGCGTCCTCCTGTACCGCTCCTTTGGGTCTTGTGTTGCAAGCTGATGACGACTTTCTTAACCCAGATATTTGAACATCTCAGAGATAAAAGTTGAAACTAAACTGTCAGAAGACAGGAATTTCCAGTATATGCCACCACCCCGTGTGGGAAGTGTACCCACATCACAGTTTTCATCCAGAGTTGTTGGCGTTGAGGATTGGTGTCTTTGGGGAAAGATTATTTACAGAGAAGTGGACTTCCCCAAAGCTTACAAATGTCAGATTGCTGCCAAGTTTCTTTAAAAAAAAAAGTGTTGAGGTCTGACATGCAGGACTTCGATTTTTGTCAAATCAGGACATTAAAAAAAAAAAAACCCTTTCCTATTGCC
Source organism: Giraffa tippelskirchi (assembly GCF_054371585.1). Taxonomy (NCBI): domain Eukaryota; kingdom Metazoa; phylum Chordata; class Mammalia; order Artiodactyla; family Giraffidae; genus Giraffa; species Giraffa tippelskirchi. The sequence continues at coordinate 122,054,371 of NC_137287.1, read as the reverse complement.
TCTCTTTCATTTTATAAAAAGGGTATTTTGGCACCCCCAAAAGTAGAAAGGGTCTTAAATAAAGGGCAGTCTTGATTCAAACTGAAACGAGTCCACGTAGCCCTGTGTGATGCTCATTGAGTCACCCCTTGCTTCTCACTCAGCTGTCGGCCAGTGAGAAGTGTCAGTGAGAAGTGTCGTCAGGGTTTGAGAACTGCCTTTCCAGAGCACGTGCTGTTACGTTCCTCACAGCGTCACCTGGGACACTCACATCCAGTCAGTGTTTGCTGAGTGAGTCAACGACTACGCGGAAGCCTCAAGTGTGACTCACAAATCCAAAGACCGTCTCACATCGTGAGCAGCACGACCACCGAGTTAGTCTGCCCATCAAGTGTGTCTGACCCCAGGACCATGGATAGTTTGAACTCTGCAAGTGGTCCTGTAATTTAACCACCCGCATTGAGTAGACGAGAAAGACGAGGTCTGCGGTGGTGACGGCTTCAAGGCTGTAACTCAGCCAGGACTGGAACTCGGGTCTCGGGAGGGCCCTGTGCTGCCCAGCAGCTGGTAGCCCAGTCTGTGTTTATCCTCCATGTGACGGCAACAAAAGGCTCAGAAAGTAAAGATGAAACACTTCAGTCCATTCTTTCTTTACCCTAAACTTTGATCTGCAGGCTTACTTAGAAAAACTTGATGTTAGCGATCTAGTTTACTCCAAACTAAAAGATAACGGAGTAGGAGAATTTTCTTTTTCTGGGTGTGAAGAAGGGGAAGAAATGTTTCCTCCTGTTCTGAGCCCACTGGCTCCTGCTCTTTGAGGAAGTGGAGAGAAGGAAAGGAAAGTTCTGTGTGTGTGTTTTAACTGTTGACTGTGGTGGGAGTAGTTTGCATGTCTTTCTGTTTTCTTGGATGGACTTGACTGACTTCAGTTAAAGTAGCTGGGACTGTGTAAAAACAGTTCCTGTGCTCACCTTGAAGGTGGAGGGTGTTGGCTTCACAGGGTAATCCTTCTGCAAGTGTGAAAATGTGCTTCCAGCTCAGAGCCTGCAGTTCAGTCAGGTCATCCATTTTGCACCTGGCCAACGCATACGTGAAAGGTGGAGTAGAAACGAGAGGGTCTGTTTTCTTTCTGATGGAAGCCTAAGCCGTGTTGAACCTCCGTGCTGAGGGTCTTATTTAAAATGTGTGCATTCACCAAGTAGCTTTGTGTCTGTATTTCCTTATTTGTAGTTTGGGCAGGGAGGTCCCACGCGGCGCCCATTGAAGGCAGGAGGTGGTTAAAAGCATCGGGTTTGGGCAGTAGAATGAGGGCGTGGTGTCCAGTGGTTCTGCGTGGCCAGGATGAGGAACGGTTCCAAACTGTGTTTCTTGAAGGGGGCTTTGAGGAAAGGCCCCTATTTCTCGGTGCTTCTGTTGGTGACTTCGGTTATGTGTAAGCCTCCAGTGTGCTTAGGCGTCTGCGTTTCTTGTGTGTTTGTCTGTAAGACAATGTGAAACTCGGGCTTTTAAAATTTTGCCTCAGGTGCTTTCATTGTTGTTATTTTTTTATACAATTCTTAACGTCTAGACTTGTAGAGATTGTTTGTAAGGATACACATGCACTTTAGTGGCAGTTAAAACACATTAAGCTCAATTTGATCATTTCTGTTCTGAAACTTGACATTTTTGATTTAAATCATTGAAGCACCAGGTTTTCGGTTTAGCTGTGAATTTCTCGCAGTTTGATAAGGGTTATTGGATAAAAAACGCTAATGGTTTAATTAATGAGCATGTGTGGCAGGATGCTCTGTACACAGCGATATTAGCTAAAAGGGAAGCGACTGAATTGGGTACCTTCTTTGCTTAGTGGGGAAGACCACTGTGAGTCATCAGCCCGCCTTCTCTCCTCTCTGATTGGAGCTCACCTTTTTTTTTCTCCTCTAGGTTTTGGAAATCCCTTGTCTCCAGGTTGCTGGAATTGACTTCTTGCTCAACTGAATCACTCACTCGGTGAAGACAGAGAACTCATGCTTCGTGCTGATTCGGCTCTGCGTCCACGCACCGGGGAGTCTGTCTGGTCCTAGAGAGATCCAGCGATCGGCTTTGTGACTGAGCTTCCTGGACTTGCAAAGAGAAGACGGTAGAGGAATACACACTTTCTTTTGAATTTTTTTTTTTTTCTTTTGAATTTTTGTAACAAATATTTGCTCTAGTTTTGAAGCCTCGGGCTGCTGGGTGTGTGAGTGACAAGTCTTTTACAAGTGGCCTTATTCCAACTCCAGAGATTCCTCAAGCAGATTCTAATTTTATATACAATCCTCAGGAGACAGGAAACATGCCAACGCAATCCCTCTTGGTGTATATGGATGGACCGGAAGTTATCGGCAATTCCCTTGGCACCCAAATGGAGCTCGATGACGCCATGACGATCAAAGGGACTACCGCGGTTCCCTTCCGAGCCGTGCAGGAGAAGAGCATCATTCAGATGGAGGGATACATGCCCCTGGACTGCATGTTCTGCAGTCAGACCTTCACGCGCTCGGAGGACCTCAGCAAACACGTCCTGCTGCAGCACCGGCCCATCCTCTGTGAGCCCGCCGTCCTGCGTGTCGAAGCGGAGTATCTCAGTCCTCTGGATAAAGTTCAGGTGCGCAGTGAACCTCCGAAGGACAAGAACTGCAAGGAGAATGAAGAGCTGAGCTGTGAAGTGTGCGGGCAGACGTTCCGCGTGGCTTTTGACGTCGAGATCCACATGAAGAAACACAAGGATTCGTTCACCTACGGGTGTCACGTGTGCGGCCGGCGGTTCAAGGAGCCCTGGTTTCTGAAGAATCACATGCGGACGCACACGGGCAAGTCAGGGGCGAAGAGCAGGCCACAGCCCGGCCTGGAGAGCCCGGCGACCATCAACGAGGTGGTGCAGGAGCCCGCGGCCGAGGGCGTCTCGTCACCGTACAAGATCTGCATGGTCTGCGGCTTTCTCTTTCCAAATAAAGAAAGTCTCATCGATCACAGGAAGATGCACACCAAAGAAGCTGCTTCCGTGCCCCGCGGCCTGCAGACCGAAGCCCCGCAGGAAGGAATGCTGTCGCCAGGGCCGGAGCTGCTGCAGTTCCTGAAGCTGAGACCTGCGTCCCCCGCCGAGATCACCAAGAAGCCGGCCAAGTGGATACCTCAGCTGGACCCGTTCACCACCTACCAGGCCTGGCAGCTGGCCACCAAGGGGAAGGTGGCGGTGTGCCGAGAGGTGAAGGAGCAGCAGCCGGGCCAGGAGGGCAGCACCGACAACGACGAGTCGTGCTCCGACAAGGAGGAGCCGGGGGAGGTCTGGAGTGCCAGCAAGAGCCAGCCCGAAGGCTCTGGAAAGCCCAGGACGAGTAAAAGCAGTTGCTCTGGCCTCTCCCAAGACAAGGAGAAGTCCAGGCACCCCCACGGCGAAGTGCCTTCCGTGGACGCGGACCCCAAGTTGGCCAGTAGTAAGGAGAAGCCGACGCACTGCGCCGAGTGTGGCAAAGCCTTCCGGACCTACCACCAGTTGGTGCTGCACTCGCGTGTGCACAAGAAGGAGCGCAGGGCCGACGCCGGCTCGCCCCCCATGGCCGCGGACAGCAGGCAGCCCAGGACGTGCTCCCCGGAGCTGCCGCCCACCCTGGAGGAGAGCGGGGCCCTGGACCGGGAGGCGGGCTCTGAAGATGGCTCTGAGGACGGGCTCCCGGACGGGCTGCACCTGGGTGAGCTGACCCCCGACCCCTGACCCCCGCCTGGTCCTGGAGGGGGAGGACACAGCCCACGGAGGGCGGGTCTGGGTCCAGGTCTCACTTTGTTGTAAACGTCCCTAAGCTCTCAGGGCCTTCGTCTCCTTTCTGGAACAGTAGGGGGGCCTTAAAAGGCCTGTTGAGGTTGCTTCCTGCTCTGAGGGTGATGTGATGTCACATTTTGCCAACAGAGGCCCCATGTGAGCTCACCTGGCGCGTGCGCCGTCACAGGGGCGGGTGGGGGCCTGGGCTGCTGTGCCCGCCCTGGGCCCAGGGTGGCCCACGGCAGAGGGGGCCCTGGCCCCCGATGTCCGCAGCGCCGAGGGTGAGAGATGGGGGTCCCCACTTCCATCCCGGCATCCCAGTCCTAATGGGTAAAAGCAGGGTGCCCTGAAAGGCAGTACACTTGCCTTTCTGTCAAGAGCCAGCTTTCACACACGTATTCCACATGAGTATCTGCGGGCACACATCAGGACGGGAGGGGCCGTCCACCAGAGAGAGGGTGTGACCGGGGGCCACTGAGTGCTGCCTGCACCCCGACCCCTGTGTCTGGGGGCTCAGTCACTCCAGTACTTGGTAAAGTATAGAGAATGAACACATCAAAGATAATTGAAAGAGCTCATCTGCTCAGTCAAAATCCTAGTGTACTGACGGCTCTTAGAGGAAACGGAGGCCGTTGCGGAGGGCCTGTTAGTGGGTCTCTTGGGTCCAGTGGGCACCGTCTAGGGCAGAGCGTCCCACCTGTGGTTCAGGTCACGCCCATCTTCACGTAAGCCACAGCTTTTCTATCCATGTAGTAATGTTTTATTTGACTAGAGGATTCTGCTGCTGGAGGTTGGTTCATAAACCCCTGCAAAATCAGCTGGGGAATGATGAGAACACGAGTGAGTCTTAGAAAAATAGTATCCTTTACAGAGGTGGTCTTGGGTTTACACACGCACTGGCGTCTTGTGTTGTAAGTTGGCTGTGTGTTAGTGTCTCCTAAGAGCCCCATGTATGAGACCCGGGGGATGTGACCGGATTATAGCCCCATGTATGAGACCCGGGGGATGTGACCGGATAATACGTCTTCTCTCAGGCTAGTGCCCAGTTTGTTTCCTGATTACATGACGGGTGTGAGAATGGTAGTTTTCATAGCAAATATTTAGCGTGATTTGAGTTTCCTTGGAGACAGGAAATGTAGTACTTGGCATGCTTATAATCTTCAGTTTTTAGAAATCTAGAAAATGCATTAGGTGTCTTAATGACATCATAACAATGACTGTAAATATAGCCTTCTAGTCTTCTAAGTGACTCCTTAGACACAGTGGCAGTGCTGTGCTGTTTGTGGTGAGAGAGATGCCCCAGTGCCCGAGAGACGTGAGTGGATATCCTGCCTGTAGGCGGCGTGGGCAGGACCGAGTGGACGGTCTCATTCTGCCTGTAGGCGGCCTGGGCAGGACCGAGTGGACGGTCTCATTCTGCCTGTAGGCGGCCTGGGCAGGACCGAGTGGAAATACTGGGCCCTGCCAGCGGGCAGACAGGATGGCCCATAAAGGCTGGGAGCGCCGAGCCTTGCACTGGGTCTGGTACAGACAGGATGGCCCATAAAGGCTGGGAGCGCCGAGCCTTGCACTGGGTCTGGTACAGACAGGATGGCCCATAGAGGCTGGGAGCGCCAGGACTTGCACTGGGTCTGGTTACGTCTTGCTTAACCTTTTCTTTGCCCTGATTCCCCTGTTTACACAATTGGTTCATTGACCCTTGTCTTCCACCTCCCAAGGATGATTTCAGCTGCCTATTTATAAAAAAATCCTTTAAAGGACAGCACAGCGGAATCACGGGTGAAGCTAAAGGAGCAGGAACCAGGTAGACTGGACATTTCACGTCCTTTGTGTTAGAATAAAGGCATTTCGTAACTTTGGATGTGATGCAACGTACCGTAAATCCCGACACGCAGCTGGAAGTAGTGAACTGCTGTGACGTGCAGGCTCAGCTACAGGCCTGGCGAGCTGCGCGCTCTGAGGGCTTGGAGCCTCCTGCAGCCACACTGTGATGAGGCCTTCTGGTCTAGACTTCCCTTACTGTCACCTGCTGTCAGCCTGGCTTGCTTTAGATTTATGATCAAAAAGCAAAGTAAATGATCTGTTGTTTTCAACTTTCATAAACTGGATTAATAATAGTGATTCATGTAAGGTGATTTTTTTAAGTCCTCGTGACACCTTTTTAGACCAAAGGTCGTCTCTGCTGTCTTCCAGCATTTGGAGGTGGCTGTACGGTCTTCACGGAAGTTCAGCGGTGACAAATTACACGGTCCCGTCTCTCTCTCTTTTTAAGTCTTGCCTAAGGCTTGTGGGATTTTAGTTCTCCCATCAGGGACTGAATCTGGGCCGTGATAGTGTAGACCCCTAACCAGTGAACCACTGGGGAATTTTAAAATCCGTGAACTCTATAAATCTAGACTTCGGAACGTGGAAGGAGCCAGGCAGAGGCCCTTCAGCTGGAAATTACAGGGTTTCCAGGGAAAAGGATGAGTTACACTGAATTTACCGATGCCCCGTCTTCTGCTGCAGTCACACTGTGATGGGTGTCATGTGACCAGCGCTGACAGGAGGCTCACGCGGAGCTCTCGGTCCTGCTGGACGAGCTGGGCCGTGACTGCAGCACCTGGGCCCGCGGGCGTGCTCAGCACCCTCAGTGGACCTGTGTCTGCTCCACTGTCCTGATCGTGGACACAGTGGAGCTTAAAGTCGAACCTGCTGTTCCTCGGGGACAGATCGTGATTCGTCAAGGTTGCCCATGTGAGCACTTGCGAATAATATAATCTGCTTTCCAAAATCTGCTTTGCTAAATTTTGACCACCTTCCCTCGGTGTTTGCCCGGCCAAGCTTTTCAAGATTAAGTTGTGCCTGCTGCCCTCTAGTGGTGACCGGCTTAATCTTAAGCAAGTTCATCTTTTCCTCTGGTGGTTGGGAAAGTTAGCATTTGTGTTGGCTGGGTTTTCTAAATTACTTATTGTGAAGAAGCTGGTTATTCCAGCCCGTGTGCAGGTCCAGCTCAAGTTTGCCAGATTCTGTGTGTCTCAGGCCTGGGAGCGCAGAAAGCTGCCTGTTCATTTCAGTCTATGAAATGGTCTCGTGACCGAGGCCATGAAGAAGGGAGTGTTCCACAGTGAACGCCGCTGCGCTCAGGAAACAAACAAAGTCACGCACACAGGCTTCTGCGCTGCCGCAGCCTCAGAGCAGCGGTTGGCTGCTTTTAGCCAGTACCTAATGTAAAAGTTACTTCAGATTTTCCAAAAATGTTCTACCAAGAATCTTTAAGTCAGCTTGCCCTGTTCACATCCTTGAGCTGTCTTCTTACATGAATATTTTTGTTTCTGTTTTAAGATAAAAATGATGATGGAGGGAAAATAAAGCATCTTACATCCTCAAGAGAATGTAGTTATTGTGGAAAGTTTTTCCGTTCAAATTATTACCTCAATATTCATCTCAGAACGCATACAGGTAAGGAACTCCTTAGATTTGTTTCCTGCATGTATTAGGTCTGAGGGTTGTGATGTAGTTGTGTGTCTGATTTTTGTCGTTCAGATGCTCTTCTAGATCCTTGGGACATCTTAAGGATATAGTGTAGCCTGTTGATTTGTAGCTGTCGTTTTACTTCCTTTAGTGTTACTGTAACTTTGCCTGTTTTCTTGTGAAGTTGGTCTCTTGTTTGATGTCCAGTTCCCTTATTCTTACTGTCATCTTATTAACATCTCTAATATTTCTAAATTTCACAGCTTTATTTTTATGATTTAGAATGGAATTAATATATCTTATCATCTTTGGTTTATTATTATTTTGGGGGCGCCCTGCCCGGCTTGGGGGATCTTAGTTCCCGCAGCAGGTGATTAAACCCATGATCTTGGCACTGAGCGCTGAAGCCCTAACCACTGGACCGCCGGAGAATTCTCGGTCATCTTTTCTTTAGATTGTGGAAGCAGCTGTAACATAATGGTTTGGGAGGCCGTGTGGACTTGAATTTGCATCTCTTCTACTCACTGGCTGTGCAACTGTAGGCAGATTAACTTTTCTACGCTTTCATTTTCTTAGCTGTAAAGATGGGATAATAATATTCACTTGCTTAGGGCTGTTATGAAGATTAAATGAGATCATTTTAAGGTGTGCTTTCTAATTTTTACATGGAAGACACACATTCACATTTTCAAATATTCCAGGTAGAAAGAGTGACGAAGCCAACAACTCATGACAGCTCTGGATGAGAAGATTCACAGACAAGAAGGGAAGAGGGAAGAACTCTGTTCTCCCTGTGTCCTGTGTTGTTGCCTTTCACAAACGTGTGTAGTAAAATGCCACTTCTCGTTTTAGGTGAAAAACCATACAAATGTGAATTCTGTGACTATGCTGCAGCGCAGAAGACCTCCTTGCGGTATCACCTGGAGAGACACCACAAGGACAGGCAGGCGGACGCTGCCGCAGACGGCAGGAGCGACGGGAGGCCCCAGGAGGCTGAAGAGGCACTCCTAACCGCCGACGGCGCGCAAACCAAAAATTTGAAAAGATGTTTCGACGGTGCCAAAGATGTTAAAGGCAGCCCCCCCGCAAAGCAGCTGAAGGGGGTGGCCCCCGCCTCTCCGAGCGTCCTGGGCGGCGCCGTGCTCCCGCCATTGCACAGGGAAACTCAGGATTTCAGCAAGGATGCAGCGGACGACGGTGCCGAGAAGCCGAGCAAGGCCCCCGGCCCCGCTTACTTGGACGCCTTGAAGAAGAGGCCGCCCGCGGACCCTCAGGCTAGCCCCCTGGTGTGCAGGACAGAGGCAGCCGCGGCGGCCCGCCACGCGCAGCTCGGGCCCCGGGAGAGGCGGGCGGCGGACGCGGGCTGCCAGGAGAAGCCCCTGAACCTGTCCCTCGGCACCTCCCACGGGGGCACGGGGGCGTCTCTGGGCAAGAGCGTGACCGCCAGCAGCACCTGCCCGTTCTGCACCTTCAAGACTTTCTACCCGGAGGTGTTGACGATGCACCAGAGGCTGGAGCACAAGTACCAGCCCGACGCGCACAAGAGCTGCCGGGGCAGGGCTGCGCTGCGCAGCCGGCGGACGGGCTGCCCGCCTGCCCTGCTGGGCAAGGACGTGCCCCCGCTGCCCGGCGCCTTCCGGCCCAAGCCGCGGCCGGCCGCCCCGGCGCAGCCCAAGCCCGCGCTGGTTGAGCGGGCCGCGCCCGGCGCCCCGGGGCCCAGCCGAGCCCCGCCGCCCCCGCCATCCGCGGGCGCCGATGCCAGCACTTTAGCCCCTAGCAACCTCAAGGCGCTGCGCCCGCCGCCATCCGGCCTCGGGGTCCCAGGGCCCGGCCCCTCCCGCCCGACGCCCGACGCGCCGCCCTGCAAGGCGGGCCCGGAGAAGGCGCGGCGGCCCGAGCCGCAGCCCCCCGCCGATGCCGCCAGGAGCGACGGCCCCTGGGTGCCCACGCGGGACTACGCATGCGGCCGCGGCGGCGCCGAGCCGGGGGAGCCGCTGCCCAAGCGGCCACGGGCCGCGCCCGAGCCCCCCTGCGTGCCGTGCCGCCGGCCGCCCGAGCTGCCGCAGTACCGCGTGGTGCGCGGGCTGACGTCCCTGCTGCCGCCCGAGTGCGCCTGCACGCCCCCCGCGCCCCCGACGCGCCCGCGCCCCGCGCCCGGGCCCGCCTTCGCCACGCTGCTTCCCTGCGCGCCCGCCGCCGCCGCGCTGGAAGGTGGGCGTCCTTGGGGGGCCCCTGGGGGGCCCTAGGGGGTGGGGGTGTCCTGGGCGCAGCGCCCCTTTTCCAGCTCCTCCCGGGCTGGGGGCAGCGGAGCCCGGGGGCTGTACCCCCTTGCCGTGTTGGGCCCGGTGTCCTTGACACCCAGCCCGCGCGCATCGCGGGGCGCCCAGCCGGGGGAAGGGGGCCCGGGGGCCCGCCCTGCCTGCCCACCCCCGTGACCAGCGCGGGTCGGGCGCCCGCCCGGGGGCACAGGGGTCCTTGGAAGCACTGCGCGAGCGGGGACCGCCGGGCCCCTTCCAGGCTGCTGGACTCCGTTGGTGTCCAGACTTAGGGAACCGCGCTGCCGCCCTCGGCCTGGGCTCAGCCTTCAGTGACTCGTAAGGCGTAGTCTTCCCCTTGCTGCCCCCGGCGCCCGCAGGTGCCTTGAAGGCTCTTGTCCCCGCGGAGGCGGCTCTCAAGCCCCCGCTGACTCGGGCGCACCTGCCTAGACGTGTCTAGCACACCCGAGCCTGTGAGAGTAGGTGAGACAGGCGTGGGGACCTGTCTGCCTCGGCCGACCCGGTGAAACCGCAGTGCCTTCCCGGGTTGTAAGCTCTGCAGGTTTCTCCGCCCAAAGGGACAAATCCAGTTTAGACGTCTAATTTGAAATGAAAGGTTCTGGGTGGTGACAGTTCTGTATCAAAGATGGCTTGATGCCAGTTGATCTGGGGATAGCTAATTAAAAAACAATCACTTTTACACAGTCCAGTGATTTTTATAAAAATTTTGATGAAAAAATAATTGCAGCCTTTTGATTAGAAGTGTCCCCTTTTTCCTCCCTCCTCTGCTCTTAAAATGGACATGAGTCATAACTGTGTCTTTTACTTGAAGAGAACTCTGTATTGCAAGTAAATCAGTCTTTTTTTTCCCCTCCTCCACACAATTTTGGTTCATGATACACAAAGGCTTAAAATCTTTATGCTGCCATTTTGGCTTTTAATTTTTACTGGCACTTAGATAATTTTACCATTTAGTGACTTAAAATCTTAAGCTAAGAAATGTCTTCCTGGCAATTAAAAACATTTTACATTGTAACTAACTTTATAATACATATGCATCTTATGCGTTCTGGTCACATTATCAGGAATTTTGAAAATTAACTTCTGACAACCCACACACATCTTACCTAATTGTTGAGCTTAATTCTAAATGCCCATTTATGCTTTTTTTTTCCCCCCAATCAGGAAAAAGGCCTGTATCCTATCAACACTTATCTAGCAGCATACTGCAAAAGAGGAACTATGAGAATTTTATTGGGAACGCACATTATCGACCAAATGACAAAAAATCTTGATTTCCTATTTTGGGGATGAAAGGTGAGCACATACACTGTATTGATTTTACCTAATTGAAAAACAAACCATCTAACTTATCCAGTGTAATATTACAAAGTAAAATTGCCTTTAATTTGAATTTTGAAGTGTTTCTAAAACAGAGCCCTCAGGGTCTCTGGATGTCAGTGGTGATGATCATGGTAAAGTAGCAACAGCACCTGAAAGTTACTGAGGGCTTATTTCATGCTGGGAGTTGAATGAATAGTTTATCATCATGAGCTAGTTTAATTCGTCTTAGAGCCTTAGATCAACTGCTCGCCATCTTTTTTTTTTTAAATATCTGTTTTTGTTAATAAAGTTTTATTGGTACACAGCCACCCCCTTTCCTTTACATATCTATGGCTGCCTGGGGCCACAAAAGCAGAAGTGGGTAGTTGTGACAGGGACTTCATGGTCGGCAAAGCTGAGAGCTATCTAGCCAGTTATAGGAAAAGTTTGCCAATCCCCGAGTTAGGAGGCTCTGTGCCTACTTTACAGATGTGGAGACTGAGACTTGGCTTATGTAACTTGCCCAGCGCCTTCCTCTGCCTGCTTTTGGTCCTAGGTCTGCAAAATCCAAGGCCTGTGCCCCAATCCTCCAGTTTTAAATGCTTGTTCAAAACCTTTATAAATCCTTACCAGAGTAGGAGCAGGAGTGGGACAGAGCAAGGAGGTTTATTCTGACTTTCTGGCTCACGCGGCAGATGTATCTAGTGGTAGCTACCCGAAAGCTTCAGGTGGTGCTCGTGGAGTTGTGCCCATGCTAATTTAGTTACTTCCAAGTTTGGGCAGAGGGCGTGACATCTCTGTGAGAGTTAACAATCAGGTGAATAGAAAGACGGGGGCTCATGGACAGATTTCATTCCCTCCCAGATAGCTCTTGTTCTGCTAAACCCCTACCGTATCCTTGTGGAGCAGACTCTTGACCCAGTGCCTGCTAGATCTAGATTCAGAGATAAGAGACCCGTGGAACAGGGCGGAGTTTCTCCTTCCTGTTTTCCCAGGGGAAACACCTGGGGCATACGGGCCTGTCGGTCTACATCCTTCGCTCCTGCTCAGGTGATGCCAGTGGTATGAGGCTGGTATCATTGCAGACATGGGATTAGATCCACTCTGCCTTAAAACATAAACACGATTTAGGGGTGGTTGGTTATCTGCACTGTGTGTAGCGGCAAGTGGGGACTGTCGTGTGTGTGTCCAGCTCCTGCCTCTTCTGAGCCTCTGGGCTTCTCTGCTTGCCTTTCTTTCTACTATGGAACGTCCTTTCCACACCCTCCTGGCCAAACGACCTTGTTCTGGTACTTGAGCTCACGTATGTCTGCAGCATGTTTGTGGGGAGCTGGGCCTTCCGTGCCTGTGTTCCCTCTGTGCTGTGGTTCATACCTTTATGCCCACCTGACCTGTGCCCCGACTCCCATCCTGTGCAGGTCTGAGGCGGTGCCTGGCCCAGGGCTGGGAATTTCAGCTGTAAAACTCCATAGACCTTGGCCAAACAGTGTTCCTTCCGCGTGTCTTACGCCCTGTCCTTCTCATGGAGGAGGTTATTCTGTTCTGAGTCTTATCTTAAATATCCGTGGACTTGTGCTGTGTTTTCCTTTCATTAGGTATAAATTTCCAGAGTTTTCTATAGGCGGCAGTTGACTTGACACCTATATCGGATGTAAATTCTGGTTGTTGGTTAAATCATCGTCATTAAATCACTGTTCATTGTACGTGACCATTTCCTAAATAGTGCAGCTTATTTATTCAGACTCCCGAGACTTGGTTAAAAATTTAAGCTTAAATGGAACCCATTGCATTTCTAGACCTTTTTAGTTCTGGGTATTTATTACACTTAAAAAAAAAAATTTGTAAACTGTATTTAGTTTTATCCTAATCATGTTTTAAACCTTTTTTCCCCCCTTAGGTCTTGATGGATATAAATGTGTACTCTCCATGAAATTAAATTAGTTCATCCTTTGAAAAGCAAATGTTGAAAGCTACTGAAATAAGCTGTGATTGTACTGTATATATAACACATAAAGGAACACTACGGTTTTGTAAAGTTGTTCTGTTAACTTTTGTACCAAATAGCAATAAAAACTATAGTTGGAAGAGTTGGGTTGTACACAGATGGAGACCGGACATCATCTCTTATTTTGCCGCGAATAATATGTTTTTTAGAATTGACCAAATAAGAAATGGAGTTTTTTTTTTTTTGCATACTTGAGCGCTGCTGAAAAGAAATCATTTGGGTTGGGGGTTGGGGTGGGGAGAAAGTCTATAACGCTTGCACCTCAGGTAAAAACTTCTGTACATACATGTTGTAAACCTGCTTGTTTAAATACCGTGTGTTCTTTCCCTCTAACGTCGCTCGTCACTTTGAGCGCATTTCTGCTATTTGTCCTCTTTCATCTAAAGTGTACGGTTTTTTTTTTTAATCTCAATGATTTGTATTATGTGAAATCCTCTGCAGTCTATTGTCTTAATGGAATTGTTAATGGAAACATTGACCCTCTAAGAAGATGTGCTGCGTGTACCAAGGTCAGCCTTTCTGTAGTTGGTGCCCTTTTATTGCAAATCGGTAGGTCGGCCGAGGAAGACCCAGACCCATACTCCCCTTCTCGGGGTAGCGGGGGGATTTTTAAGTGTGTGTAGAGAAGCATTTCCTCTAGGCCAGCCACACACTCAGTAAACATACCAAATTGTATGTGGAGTTACTTAGTTTTCTATCAAATGAATCATTTGTGTTGGAAAACTCTGGCGTTTGCCTGAATTAGTTATATAAAAATATAAAGGCTAAATTACACATGTGAATTACATATATTGGAAGCAGTTTTAAGTGACAGTTGAGGGGTAAATTTCGGTTTGCATTTGGCGGTCTCGGTGTGTCTGGCGCGTGGGTTGACTGGACGTGCTCAGGTTAATTGCGGACACACGGACTGCAGGAGTGCGGACAGGGCTCCTGCTGCTCTGGAGACCTCGGTCGTCTCCCGTTTTTGGTGGTTTTGGTGGTTTTGAGGCGGCACCGTTTCCTCAGTGTCCATGGCAATTCGGGTTTTAAAGCGAGCCTGGCCACCAGCTGGCTTACTAAATGTTCGATGACACTTCTGTTCCCTTAACGCACTGCCCTTGGCTGAGTGTAGCAGCAGCACCTGGGTTTAGTGACCACAACACACTTTATTAAGAAAACTGTTTCAAAAGTAAATTTGCACTGTTAATTTTTCTTGCCTTGCCCTTCTCCATTAGAACAAGGGTAGTGTCCTCAAAGAATCCTGATTTTTCGTTTGTTCTCATTATGCAACACGACACTGACTTGATAGAAAAGTCTTAACTCCCAGTTGAGAGGGGAGACCTAATCTGAGCTGACTCTGCTGGCATCGTGGTGAAGTGCTTTGTATCAGGAAAGTGTACACTATTGACCTTTCTTTCTGTTCACAAGCTGAGCCATATGTACATAATCTAGATTTTTGTTTTCCTAGTTTTGCACTTTTATAGCCTATTTTTGAAGATTAACACATTGACAAGATGATTGACCTGATCCTTACCTAATCCAATGAGTGTTACAGAAAGCTTGCTGTGACGATAAATACAAATCTTAAAAGGGGATATACACAATGATAGAGGGCTGAAATTTAAATCTGTATTAAAAAAAAAAAATCACCAAATCTATTTGAAAACAAGTCAATTCATGTTATGCTGAAATCTGGGGGGCTCTCAGATTTCTCCTTTTTAACCAGATTTCTGAATGAATGCATAAAAATACAGTTTTGTTTTTCTTTCCACAGCCCTTGTACTCCAAAATGTTTTTTTTTCCTTTTTTTGTCCATCAGTATTAACTATTGGGATACTACTGGTTTTGTATGTTTTTTTCCCTTTGAGACAACAGTACATATACTAGAGGTACAATCTGTTGGATTTTTGTTTATGTATTTATTTCATTCCAGTTTGATTTATTTTAATTGTTGATACTTAAGTTGTCAAACAGTAGACATTACTTGTTTTATTTATGATATATTTCAGCTTAAAGTTATGTTATTATATGTGGATGTAAATATAGATTTGGTGTTTTGCAATCTTTGGCTTTGGTCTTTATTGTGTCCCTGGCTTCTGACTTGAACTTTCTGTAAACGTACACAATGAGAGATGCGGGTGCGGAGTCCCGTGGGCTTGCCAGCAGCAGTCAGTCTCTCTGTGACTCCCCAACCCTTCCTCCTTTCTAAAGCAAATCTCCGACATGTTTTAATTTCATTCCTCAAGGGCTTCAGCGAGTCTCTGTAGCAGATAGGGGCTGTTCCCGATCACATCTAAACAGACAATGATTTCTCATAACCTATCTCCATTTCTGCATTTCCAATTGTGTCAGAAACGCCTTCTAACAACTGGGAAGTTGCAGTCAGGATCCAAACAAGAGCCCCTTAGTTTAGTTGAGAGGTTTCTTAACCCTGTTTGAATCCTAACCTCCTCCCTCTTGACACCCACATGCACACTTGATGACATTTATTGAAGGAACTGGGTCATTTGTCCTAGAGATTCTCACTTCCTTGTTTGGGTTTCTTGGATCGTCGCGGTTTCATCTAACTTGTGTCTCCAGCCTCTACCTGTGACCCTATAAGCGGGTAAATAGTCTGGACGTTTAGTTTTGAGCTCAGTTTTGGGGAGATGGGGGCTTCCTCCTCCCATTCCAGTCCTACCCCATCCCTCCTGGACATGCACAGCGTGTGACTGTTAGCCACTTTCGCATATTGAAGCCTTTTTTTCTGTACGGTTTCTCAGTTGGCTAAAGTGCAAAATTTTTGTGTGGGTGGACCATATTTTAGCCCGGCTCAGACAAATCCTGAAAAATAAGGCAAGGGCCCTCCCCACCCCATGAGTGTGAAATGTCAAGAGGGTGAGAGAGCCGAACCTCCCAGCGACTGCACTCTTCTCCTTGCACAGAAGAGCCTGAGGTCCCCAGAAGGCCACGTGTGTCCCCAAGGCCAGACAGCTCTGCTGGGCGTTAGATGGAGAGGCTGGGTCTCCTGTCACAGTCTGCTTTCCTGCGGGCTGCAGAGAATCGCAGCATCTCGGGTGCATTTTCAGACGTGAGACCTGAGTCTGCTCTGTCCTCCGCGCTGGGCAGGCTGTGGTGCCCGGGGAGTCGACGTCTGTGCCAGCACCCGGTGGCAATCCAGTTGTATGGCCATTCAGTGAGACTCGACTTATTAGCATTTTTATATATATATAAAATATATATATATATATATATATGCTTAGATTTTTGTTTTTAATTGGATGTGGGCTTTGAATTTGTTGAATTTGTTTTTGTTGTTTAAATTTGTTGCAATACTGTTTCTGTTTTATGTTTTGGTTTTTTGGCCTTGAGGCATGTGGGATCTTGGCTCCCTGACCAGGGTTTGAATCCACACTTCCTGCACTGAAGTTCAGTTCAGTTTAGTTCAGTCACTCAGTCGTGTCCGACTCCTTGCGACCCTATGGACTGTAGCACATCAGGCCTCCCTGTCCATCACCAACTCCTGGAGTTTACCCAAACTCATGTCCATTGAGTCAGTGATGGCATCCAACCATCTCATCCTCTGTCGCCCCCTTCTCGCAAATTCAATCTTTCCCAGCATCACGGTCTTTTCCGATGAGTCAGTTCTTCGCATCAGGTGGCCAAAGTATTGGAGTTTCAGCTTCAGCATCAGTTCTTCCAGTGAATATTCAGGACTGATTTCCTTTAGGATGGACTGGTTGGATTTCTTTGCTGTCCAAGGGACTCTCAAGAGTCTTCTCTGACACCACATTTCAAAAGCATCAATTCTTTGGCGCTCAGCTTTCTTTGTAGTCCAACTCACATCCATACATGACCACTGGAAAAACCATAGCTTTCACTAGATGGACCTTTGTTGACAAAGTGATGTCTCTGCTTTTTAATGAGCCTGGTGGGCCGCCGTCTATGGGGTCGCATAGAGTTGGACACGACTGAAGCGACTTAGCAGCAGCAGCAGCAGCAGGTTGGTCATAGCTTTTCTTCCAAGGATCAAGCGTCTTTTAATTTCATGGCTGCAGTCACCATCTGCAGTGATTCTGGAGCCCCCCAAAATAAAGTCTCAGTCTTTCCACTGTTTTCCCATTTATTTGCCATGAAGTGATGGCATTGAAAGGTGATGTCTTAACCAGTGGACCGCCAGGGAAGATCCCTACTTGGTATGAGTAGGACATACTCATGTGACAAAAGATTTCCAACCTCTTGAGTTTGTGAAAAGTCATACCAAAGAAGGAAAAAGAAAATCACATTTCTTTTCTGCCGTTGAGCCTTATTCGTCACTGAAATTTGATCATGACCTTTGTACACACGTCAGACTCCCGGGCATCTGTGGCCCCTGCAGGCTATAGTGGGCAGAGTCGCCTGGCACGGCCGCAGCTCCCTCTCCTGCAGGCTGGTGGGCAGGCCTGGAGTAGGAGGGAGAAAGCCGAGTGCCTCCCAAGCACACCAGGTGACTCTTAACTTGAAAGAGCGAGAAGTTAGCTAAGGCTCCTAGACACTGGAATTCTGAGCGACCGAAAAGAGCCTCAAAAGGGCAGCAGGGAGCCCATCACACGCTCGCTCAGTCGTGTCCGACTCTGTGACCCTATGGATCGTAGCCTGCCAGGCTCCTCTGTCCGTGGGATTGTCCAGGCAGGAATACTGGAGTGGGTTGCCGTTTCCTACTCCAGGGGATCTTAGGACCCGGGGATGGAACCCACAGCTTCTGCATTGGCAGGCGGATTCTTTACCGCAGAGCCACCTGGGAAGCCCTAAAACAGTGGGCAGCCTCCTTGCAGAGGTGACCAGAGAGTGGCCTGCATGGGGATTGAACCCTTGACCTTGTCGTTAACTGAGCCAGCAACACGATCTCATCATGACGATTGTTAGAAAGCCTCTGAGCTTCCTGCCTCACAGGTGGCATGCTCGGTGGGCTGGTTACATTCTCAGCGCCCCAGGGCTTTTCACTCGAACCCCCAGCAAGAGCAGGTGGATCTTTTACTTCCAGGCCTCTGACCCGGCAGGAAGCAGCAGGATCCCAGGGTTCAGGACTCTGTCCACGCTGGTCATGCCCTGGCCCCGCCCCTGAGCCCAGGTGTGTCCCTCACGACTGCCTCTCACGGCTGCACTGGAGCCCCCAGCTGGCATCTGAGCTCAGCACGGCCCCCGTGATGGCAGCCCGTCACGGCCTGTGTCCCCCCCAGGGATGGACCAAGCCCTTTCAGTCCCCCTGCGCCCGTCTCTCATCTCCCGTCCAACCCAAGAGCAAACCTGCTCCTTCTGTTCCCTTCGGAACATACCGGACACAGGCCCGTCTCCAGGCACCCCCATCGCCGCCACCCTGAACCAGGCCGCCAACCGCCCCTGGAAGAAGCCACCCTTCCAGCCCCCCTCCTCCCCTCTTGAACCTCTTCCCCTTCAGCCTCACCTCCACGTGGCCGCCACAGCTGTCTTTTCCCGAGAGAGACAGGTCTACTTCTGTCATTGCTCGACCCACCCGTGACCGTACACGACTCAGAAAACACCCAAGCCTGCCCACAGCTCTGCTCTTCCTGAGCGGGTTCCCCCAGCCCTTCCTCCTCGGTCACGGCGGCCACAGGGACTCGAGTCTCCTTCTGGAGCCTTTCCGACTCCTTCTTTCAGCAGCCGACCCGGTAATCCACACTCACGTGCTTGTAGGCCCCTGACCCCAGGTCCCCAGCCCTCTCTGTCTCTGGATCTGGTGGAATTTTTCTCTGCAGCACTCGGTACTGCCTGCCACTACAACGTGCATTTGTTTGATTGGTCTTCCCCATCTGAAGGTGAACCCCCGGAGGGCAGAAATTTGTTATCAGTATATCCCTTGGGCTTCAGCAGAGCTTGGGATATTTGTTGGTAGGATGGATGGATGGATGGATAATATATGTGATTTATTCTAAGCCAGCAAGTCATTAACGACAGAGAGGTGGGTGCCTGGAAGTTTATCAATAACCTCATACCTTTGAAATTATTTGGAGTTCTTCAACATAAGCATTTCCATGGCAACAAATGTAATGTGCACTCACCGCTGGTCAGTTTCATTTTCCTTACGTGCTGTGCTTGGTTGCTCAGTCTTGTCCGACTCTTTGTGACCCCGTGGACTGTATGTAGCCTGCCAGGCTCCTCTGTCCATGGAATTCTCCAGGCCAGAATACTGGAGTGGGTTGCCATTCCCTTCTCCAGGGGATCTTCCTGATGCAGGATTTGAACCTGGGTCTCCCGAATCGCAGGCAGATTCTTTACCATCTGAGCCACCAGGGAAACCCCCCTTATTTTCCTTATACAACCATATATTGGGAGTGAGAGGAGTTTTTACATAGAGGATGATTGTGGGTGGTGCAGGTACTTTAGAGGAATAAACATAGGTAGGATTAAGAGAGCTTGGGTAAGGAGTACTTAAAGGATTGTGTTTTTTACTGGGTGTGCATGTGGGTGGGGTGGAGGGCGTGGAGATAGCTGGAGGGCAAGAATTTGATAAGCAGATTGTAGGAGATTATAGAGGAAAAAATATGCTTGGAAAAGGATATTCACATCTGAGAGGCTTACGATTCACAAGTCACTGATAACATATGCAGAAAAAGCTGCCAATCCAAGCGTCCTTCATTGTAGGAAAGGTTGACATCATATGGTCATTTCTGTGGTAAAGAATCCACCTGCAATGCGAGAGACCTGGCTTCTATCCCTGGGTTGGGAAGATCCCCCGGAGAAAGCAAAGGCTACCCACTCCAGTATTCTGGCCTGGAGAATTCCACGGACAGTCCTGGGGAATCGGACACGACTGAGCGACTTTCAGTTTCACATGGTAAAGAACCCGCCTGCCAATGGAAGAGACGGGGGCTCGATCCCTGGGTCGGGAAGATCCCCTGGAGTGGGGAATGGCCACCCACCCCAGTGTTCTTGCCTGGGAAATTCTAGGAACAGAGAAGCCTGGCAGGCTGCAGTCCATGGGGCCACAGAGTCAGACATGACGGGGTGACTGAGCAGGCACCTCTCCGTCTACATATAGTGTCGAAAGTGAAGGCTATGTGCCGCAGGGGAGATCCCGCATGCCGGAAGTTAAGACCCCAAACAATCAGATAAATATTAAAAAAATAATATGTTAATATATAAGAGGATTCCTTGAGTGTATATCTAGGAGTGGAACCGCTGAGTCCAAAACCATTTAAAAATAAAAACAATTAAGGGACTTTACATGCATTATCTTAACATGGAGAATTGATCCTCACTGTGTTATTGATGAGGAGGCTGAGGTGCAGAGAAGTCAGTAAGTTGCCCTAGGCTGGTAAAGGGACTGAGCCAGCTCTGTGCTTGTAACAGAGAGGTGGGTAGCTGGCTGAAGTTTATACATGAGTTTTGTGAAATGTCAATATTTCTGTGAATTAAGCTAATGCAGTTCCTGGAATTTGAGTATATTTGGAGCCAAACCAGACTCTAGTCATGAGGAAGGTGATTTGAGCACATTCTCGCCAAATTGTATGTGACAGGTGCGTTCTTAAAGACAGTCAATAACTGAACACTTTGAATAATTACAGATTGTTTTCCCAGTGGAACTGACCAAACCCCAGACATCTTAACCCTGAAGTGAAGTGAAAGTCTCTCAGTTGTGTCTGACTCTTTGCGACGCCATGGACTGTAGCCTGCCAGGCTCCTCTGTCCATGGAATTTTCCAGGCAAGAATACTGGAGTGGGTTGCTATTTCCTTCTCCAGGGGATCCTCCTGACCCAGGGATCGAACCTGTGTCTCCCACTTGGCAGGCAGATTCTTTACTATCTGAGCCACCAGAGGACACTGGAAAGTGTAAAATAAACTATGCCATCGGGTGGCACTGTTTGTAAACAAACTTCATTTACTTGTCCAACCAGCTTTGCTATTCAACTATTTGGAACAAAATTTCTAAGGCAGAACAATAATGATCTGTGTTATTGCAAATGCTGTAGGGACTCTGAGACTCTATTAATAGGATTTAATTGAAATACTTAACATTTTTGCAGTCCAACACCTCCTGAGCTAGGCTTTATGTTCATTAGTTAGTGACTGTAACCCTGGAGCAGAATGACAGCGCTTCTGTTTTGATGTTTGTTTGTTTTTTTCCAGGAATGCCCCAAACTCACTTTAATTTTTAAAAAAGTAAGAAAGAGACGGGTCCGCATTGTCTCCTCCACTTTGCCTCAGAGCTGGCTTCTGAGAACGGGCGAAGGAGGGCCTCTGCCGTCCGGGTTACCGTGAGGATGTGGGCAGGAAGGTCCAGGGTCGTCGGTCATCTCGGCAAGGGGGTGGGGGGGTCAGTCCTGCACGCAGGGAGCCTCTGTCTCCTGCCCGCTCGCTCTCTCCTGCTTTCCCATCTCCCCACTCCTCCTCCCCGACACCCCCCGTCTCAGGCGACTCCGCCAACAACCTCCAGAGGCAGATCTGGCCCAGTGTGGCCAGTGCAGAGGCCTGGGTTCCTCGAGGACAGGGAGGAGGGGCGGGCGGCTGGCGGGCCCGGTGGCTGAAGAGAGGGGACGGGGACCTGCGGCTGGGCTCTGAGCACGATGGGGAGTCACCGGGGCTCTGAGCAGGGGACTGACCTGCTTGGACTGATGTTCACGCCATATCCTCAGCTCCTGACTTGACATCTGACCATCCTGGTGCTTGGTCCCTGAGTCACTGATGCTGCCTCCTAGTGTGTCTCCCCAGGTGGCTCAGTGGTAAGGAATCCGCCTGCCAGTGCAGGAGACTCGGGTTCGATCCCTGGGTCGGAAAGATCTCCTGGAGAAGGAAATGACCCACTCCAGGATTCTTGCCTGGAAATTCCCATGGACAGAGGAGCCTGGCGGGCTACAGTCCTGAAGAGGGTTACAAAGGGTTAGGTATGACACAGAGGCACATAGGTGTGCCTCTGCGTGAGGTTAAGACTCTGTGGGGCTGCTCACGCCACCTTCTTGAACTTCATTTCCGATTTCTGGAAGACCTCACTTGTTGGCGCATCTGAGCCCCGTGAGGAGGATGGGGAGGGCTTCCTGGAAGAAGTGTCATCCAATCTGAGACTTGTACGTGGAGCTCAGAGGGTTTGCACCTGCTGTTACCTTCCAGCTGCCCTCTGGATGTTGAAGGCAGCAGGACCCATTTCAGGCACCATCAGGAGGTGGGATCGACTTGAGTAGGAGAATTATCTGCCAGGGCAGGGACTGAAGAGGCTGCGGAGGTGCTGCTTAGCTAGTTAAGGAGTTTCCGTCATCGTGTGACCGACAGATGCTGGGCAGAACAACAGCTGCAAAACGACAGGATCCATGGTTTTATCAACCAGAAGCAGAAAGGCGATGTCAGAAATCAACAGCAAGACTTGAACTTTTGGCTGAACTTGTATTAGCTCTCTCTCACCAACATCGGTTAGATTTTGAAGGTGAGCAGGCAAGTGTAGCGATTTGGAAAATGGAATCCTTTAATGACTCTTTTTATTGCTTTTTGCTGATCCTTAATATAAAGCAAATAATCATAAATCACAGCCAGCTCGTTGGCCTCCTTCCATCTGCAGTATAAACGACACCAGGGCTGGAGAAGTTTACAGGTTTTCTGAAGTAGCATCCTCCTAGCTGGACCCCAGCTGACACAGCGAGGTTTTGTTTTATGCAAATTTGAATCATGCAAATCTAATATTCTGAATTGGATACATGTTAAGAGTTCCCTTGTACGCACCGAATTTCCAGTAGTGTGAATCCGGCAAAAGCAGAAATTCTCCTAGAACCTGCCTTAGGGCAGCAAGGATGGACAGCCGGGGAAACATCATTGCCACAAGGTGGCGCCCGTCCTCGGTAAACGGAAACGTGGGTGCTCCTTTGTTGGGATGAGATGTGAATTTTGTGGCTTCAGATGGTGCGTTTTCTTCCCATGAAAAGCAGGCAGCAGCTCTGTCGTTCCAAACTGAATTTGCCTTTGAAACTGAAGGCCATGTAGCATTAGAAAATGTTAAAAATTCAAATGAAAGATAGTAGCTGATAGCATGCCCTATGTCATAGCTGGTTCCCCACTTTTGACATGGCCACTTACATAAAAATGAATGACATCATCTAAGCAAATGGTGAACACAACCAAATAGTGTCTATAATGTGAAACGAGGCTCTTGCACTGCTTCCTTCCCAGCCCCCACCAATCCTGTCCCTGGGACACAAGAGCATGTAAGCTTCTACCTGCATTTGCAGCGAAGCGGCTCCTGGCTCTCCAACCTCGGATCCTCTGCATTCTGTTATGCCAGGAATTTTACTTTGCCCGTTGCGATGTTTCTCAGCGGCAGTACCAGTGGCGTTTTGGGTGGGACAGCGTTCTGTCGTGTGGGACTGCCCACTTGTCGCGAGACTGAATACGGGCATTCCTGCCCCCAGCCCCGCCCCGAGGTGGAGCGTCTGCCAGTTATGTGAGAACATCTCCAAGTGTCCTTGCTGGTGGGCACTACCTGCTTCCATGGAGAACAGCGGCTCTACTTGGACCTTCAGAACCCTGAGTAGTGATGATGTCTCATTTTTATTTCCTCACACTTGGTTTTTCTTGCCTCCCTTCTTCGTAAAATGACGATAATGACGGTGCTCCCCCGTCTGTCTCATCCCATCTCTCACTTCCACTTCTCAGTTTATGCCATTTGTATTGTTTCTGTTCCATGTTCAAAACTGGCAACACTTAATCTGGCCTCTGGAACCGTAAGAACGTTGTCCATCCTTATTTTGCTGCTGTTGTTCAGTCGCTCAGTCGTGTCTGACTCCTTGTGACCCCATGGACTGTAGCCCACCAGGCCCCTCTGTCCATGGGATTCTCCAGGCAAGCATACTGGAGTGGGTTACCATGCCCTCCTCCAGGGGCTCTTCCCAACCCAGGGATCGAACCTGTGTCTCCTGCATTGGCAGGCGGATTTTTACCACTGGGCCACCCGAAAGTCCCCCATCCTTATTTAGCTTGATTCTAAATGCCGAAAATCAGTAGTTATAACTATACAGACGTCTCTGTGCACTTCCCTCTTCTGGATATTTCATACAAGTGGAATCACACGATATGAGACCTTCTTGTCTGGCCTCTCTCACTCAGCATTACCTTTTTTAAAAAGAGTATTTTATTCGTTTGGCTGCACCAGGTCTTAGTGGCAGCATGTGGGAGCAAGTCCCCGATCAGGGGTTGACCCTGGGCCCTCTGCATTGGGAACGCGGAGTCTTAGCCGCTGGACCACCAGGGAAGTCTCAGCACCACGTTTTGAAGGTTTATCCATGTGGCAGCAGGGATCAGTGCTTCCTTCCTGTTTACAGCTGAATAACATTGCACTGAAAGGCTGGAGCACCCTTGTTTATCTTCCATTCTCTGATAGGCGTGGGGTGTTTCCGCCCCTCGGCTGTGAATGGTGTTGCCAGGAACTCCCGTATACCTGTTTCTGTTTGAATATCTGTTTCCAGTTCTTCTGAGCGTGTATGTGATGGTGGTGGAATTGTTTAGTCATGTGAGTCACTATTTCTCACACTTATTTTTTTCTTTTATTTTTCAGAAGGAAAACCCGTTTTTACTGTGCTACTTTCCCCAGACTTTAGCTATAAATGATAGTAACTGAACTTTAGGATTGAGTTGCAAATGCCTGGAGCAGTGATCAATAGGAGGCGATAAATATATTTTGACGGGAATTCCCTGGTGGTCTTTCAGTGGTTAGGACTTGACACTTTCATTGTGGTGGCCCAAGGGTTCAACCCCCCGGGGGCAACTAAGATCCCGCAGCCAAGTTTTTTTTTTTTAACTTTTTGGCTGCACCTCGTGGCATGTGGGATCTTAGTACCTGGACCAGGCTTTGAACCCCTGCCCCCTGTATTGGGAGCTTGGAGTCCCAACCATTAGACCGCCAGTGGAGGAAAAAACAAAAACATATATATATGTATATATATATAGAGAGAGAGAGAGTAAATGAATGAATAATAGTCCCCGAAGCAACTCTTCATAGTGCAACGCACCAGGACTTCTATCGTGCTAGTTGTGAACGAGTACTTTATTAATCATAAGATTTGAAAAATTGTGTATATGTGATACATATTCTGGGTACATCATTCTCTACAGAGCTGACTGTAGTGAATGCTTATTGACGCTTATTCACGCCAAGGAGCACAGGCTGTGTTTTTCGTGGTGTATCTCAGTCTCCCAGGAGTGGGGCCTGCGGGTCCCTGTACTGAAGAGAAAGCTGAGCCTGGGAGGGGGGTGTCCTCTTAGCAGTGGAGCCTAAATCGTACCCACATCGCAGAGCAGTCTCCGCCCCACGGGACCGCTTTCTCTGGAGCGCTCTGGGGCCCTCGGAGCCCGGACACCGTGGAGAGGGAACCTGAGTTTCGTTCAGGAAAGCCCATTCTTCCTTCAGCGGTGGCTCCAGGAAATTTTTTCCAGGCGATGGTAATGCAGCTTCGGTCCACGCGGCGGCAGGCTTCTCCCAGAACAACAGCTGGCAGGGGACAAAGGCCGCCGTCTCCCGCCGCGGCGCTGGCGGCCGGCCTTCTGGGCCAACTTTAGGGAATTAATCGGCAGCTGGAGGGCGCTGCGTCGACAAACCGGACAGACCAGCCAGCCGCTCGGAGGAGCGCAGCGAGGACTCTCAGCTCTCCCACGGAAGGGGAAGGGCGCACAGCACACGCTCCCAAACGCCGGGTGTGGCCCCGGCGCCGACGGCCGCAGACGGGCGGGACCCAAGGGCAGGCCGCCGTTGCCCGGGAAGAACCTTCCACTGGGAGGCCGCCGGGTGCAGGACAAGCAGCTCAAAAGCAGCGGAGGCGGCGTCCGGGAGTCGCGTCCGGTGGGGGCAGGGTGCTCAGGTTTTTGGAATCTCAGTGATCAGAAAGATTGACAAAAACTGGTGTCATCATAGGGGTGGCTATCAAATTTCGATCTTGCCAGCTAAAGGAATAAAAAAAAATACAGTTGGCCTTTACTATCACCTTCATAAAAAAACAGGAAAGATACAAAAATATAATTGAAAACTAAAGGGTAATCGCTTAAACTGACAAAAAAAACTTTCCTAAAAAACAAATCTATGAAAACTTCATTGGCTTTCTCAGTAGCTCAGTGGTAAAGACCTGGCCTGCAATGCAGGAGCCACAGGAGACCTGGGTTCCATGACCCCCTGGAGAAGCAAATGGCAACCCACGGCAGCATTCTTGCCTGGAGAATCCCATGGACAGAGGGGCTGGTCGGCTGCAGTCCACGGGGTCACAGAGAGTCTCCCATGACTGAGGAGAATGAGCACGCAGCGCGTGAAAACTTCATTGAGACTCCAGGAGGCATATTCTAAAGGTCTGATTCTTTTGGTTTGGAAGAACTTGTTAAGGAATCAAGATTCGCAGAACAAGTAGCTCACCTGTATTTCCCGAAGTGTGCTTCCCATTTCCAGCAGACAGGAGGCGAGTTTGCCTTTCCTGAGCACTTGTAACGGCATGTTCCTGTTCCTTTCTTTTCTTTCTTTAAAGTTGCAGTAGGGCTGACTTACGGTATAATGTTAGTCTCAGGTGTACAGCACGGTCATTCCATATTTTTATTTTTTTCTACACCCTGACTCATGTGATTCTCAGGCCTCCCCTTTGGGAGAGGAGCTTGATATCGTTCCTATTTTACAGGAAAGGAACCCAGGCCTTGGTGAGGTCTCACCAGACACCCGGTGAGGCCAGTGTCCCCTCCTCCACCCCCCCTAAGCACTAGGCCGCCCGGCTTTGCTGTCCTCTGGTCGTTCCAGGTGGCTCTGTGAAGAAAAGATGAGGGTTTCCTAATTAAATTAAAAACAACTACCACCCCAGTAGAGCATCAGAAAGGAAAATCATCCATATGTTCCCATTTCAAGGCAGCTAATGTGTGAGCATAGCTGTCTTCGTTATTTTTTTAAAAGGATTATTTTTTTTTAATTTATTTTTAATTGGAGGATAATTGCTTTACAGTGTTATGTTGGTTTCTGCTGTACAAAACCATGAATCAGCCATACGTGTGCATATGTCCCCTGCCTCTTGAACCTCCCTCCCACTCCCACAAGCCCCCCTCTAGGTCATCACCGAGCTGAGCTCCCTGTGTTACAGGGCAGCTTCCCACTAGTTAATCTGTTTTACGGCTTCCAAGGTGCTAAAGAATCCGCCTGCCAGGCAGGAGATGCGGGTTTGATCCCTGGGCTGGGAAGATCCCCTGGAGGAGAAAATGGCAACTCACCCCAGTTTTCTTGCCTGGGAAATCCCATGGACAGAGGAGCCTGGCGGGCCACAGTCCATGGGGTTGAAAAGAGTTGGACCTGACTTAGCAACTAAACAACAGCCTGTTTTACTCACGGAGGTGTGTATACGTCGACGCTACTCTCTCGATCTGTCCCACCCTCTCCTGTTCCTGCTGATGTAATGAAACACTGCAGCCTGGGTGGCATATAAACAACAGCACTTTATTTCCCGTGGTTCTGGAGCCGGAGGCCTGGGATTGAGGATCGGCGTGGCGGGGTGAGGGCCCTCTCCGGGTGGCAAACTTCTCACTGTGTTCTCATTTGGTGGAAGGGCCTAGGATCTCCTTGTTAATGTACCCTCCCACTCAGGAAGGCTCTGCCCACGGGACAAACCACCTCCCAAGGACCCCCCTTCTAAAATCATCACACTGGGCATTAGGATTGCCACATATGAATTTTGGGAGAACACAAACATATAGCACTTTAAGTTGTTCCAAGAGTTCATTATTTACAGAAAATATTGCACTGGACATCTTTGTTCATTAAACTTTTTTTTTCATATTTCAGATTTACTTCTGGTTAGATTTTTCAGAATGAGATTATTGGCTCAAAGGTTAGACTGTTTATTATATTTTTTCCCTAGCTTTGTTGAGAAATAATTGACATACGTCACTGTATAAAGGGCTACAGCGAGATGGTTTGATTTGCATATATTGTAAGATGATTATACAGTAGGTTCAGGTAACATCCATCTTCTCATGTAGATGCAATAAAGTCTCCTGAGAACACAGTACTCTCCTTTGTTTACATGTTGTCCGTGGCTTTTGTGTACAATAGCGGAGCTGAGCGGTGGCAACATGGACGTGTATTAACCCCATCAACTCCACCCCCAAGCCCCTCCCCCACACCCAGCAAAACATTTACTGTCCGGCTCTTCACAGAAGCGTTTATTAACCCTGATCTAGCAGCTCTTTAATTAATTAATTAATTTTTATTGATGTACAGTTGATTTACAATATCATGTTAGCTCAGGTGTACAGCATAGTGATTTAATATTTTTATAGATTATAGTTATTGTAAAATACTAGCTATATTTCCTGTGGTGTACAATATATTCTTACAGCTTATTTATTTTGTGCATACTAGTTTGCATCTCTTAGTCCCTTACCCCTGCCTTGGCTCTCCCCTTCCCCTTCCTTCTTCCCACTGGTGGCCACTAGTTGGTTCCTGTACCTGTGAGTCTGTTTCTGTTTTGTTATAGTTATTCATTTGTTTTATTTTTTAGATTCCACATGTTTTGTAAATGATAACACACATAAAGTATTTGTCATTGGACTTATTTTACTAAGTATAATACCCTCCAGGTCCATCTACGTTGTTGCAAATGGCAAAAATCTTACTCTTTTTTATGGCTGAGTAGTATTCCATTGTATGTACACACATGTCTTTATCCATTCATCTGCTGATGGACACTTGGGTTGCTTCCCAATCTTGGCAACTGTAAATAATGCTGCCATGAACATTGGGGTGCGTGTAGATTTCCAAATTACTCTTTTTCTTTCCTTCAGATATATCTAGCATCTCTTTAGATAGCCTATGAGTTCCCCTAAAGGTATAATTCTCATGGAAACTTTCTGAATATTAACAAAGCACAGTCTGAGTTAAATAATTATTTCCATAAAATATGTCCAAGTTTCTGTTTTAACTCCTTTGTGAAATGAGGCAGAGCAGAAATTTTTAAATGTCACAATAAAAGGCCATACTATTTAATCTAATATACATAGAAATATCATCTATAAATTTTCTTATGAAGGAAGAGAAAGAATCTCTATTTAGTCATTTCTGGAGTCTGTTTAATCAGGAAAATTTTTTTAAAGTTGTATTTCATCTTTGGCAAGAAATTCTGAAGGTAGAGGGGAGGCTTATCTCTCCAGCATGCCAAGGCAGGGACTGTCTTAGCTTGTTCAGGCTGCTATAACAAAAACACCATAGATCAAGGGGCTTAGACAGCAAACATTTATTTTCCCAGAGTCCTGGAGGCTGGACGTCTCACATTTATAAATATATTAGTGACAACAAGCAAGCTGGAAGCCCAGAGGCCTGGGGTCCGGCCCCAGCTACATCACAACTTGCCGTGTACCTTTGGGTGGGCCGCACAACCTCTCTGAACGTCCCTGGGGAAATGGAGGGGTTGGATTAGAGCAGAGGTGACAAACACCGAGGCCGTCACGTTCGGTCAAGTGACTCAGGTGTGAGTGGACCTGGGCTCCTGTGAACAGAGGCGTGGTTAGGGGCAGGGGTGGGCTTCCCTGGTGGCTCAGCTGGTAAAGAATCCGCCAGCAAGGCAGGAGACCCCAGTTCGATTACCGGGTCGGGAAGACCCTCTGGAGAAGGGATAGGCTACCCACTCCAGTGTTCTTGCCTGGAGAATCCCATGGACAGAGGAGCCTGGTGGGCTACAGTCCACGGGGTCGCAAAGGGTCAGACAGGCCTGAGTGACTAGACCAGCACCATCACTGGAAGGCATCTGTGGATTTCCCGTGGATTTCACCAAAGTGAACTCTCAATTTCCCCTCCAATTCTCGCTCCATCTTTGACCTCGCTCTCTCACCCCGAACCTCAGGGGCTTCCATGGGGCGTGTGGAAGGGTCTCGCGGAAGTGCCGCCAGCAGCCGACCCCTCAGAGTGACCTTCCACCAGCACCTCCTCGTTCCTACTTCCTCTGCCCTTCAGTCCTAACCAGTGAACAACGCCTGGACCTGCGGTGTCCCCGTCCTCTCCTTCAGGGTCCCCCTGCCCCCTCTGGGCCCCCACAGCCTGTCCTTTCGCCCAGCCATGCTGGTGGCTTTGGAGCCAGGCAGCCTGGGTTCATGTCTGGACTCTGCGACTCCTCATCACGTGATTTTGGACGCGCCTCTTCATGTCTGTGTGTCTCAGTCTCCTCATGGGATGGATGGAAATAATCATGGGACCCAGAACCATCTTAGGGGATTAAATAGGTTCATCCATAAAAAGCCAATTAATGTTAAGCAGTGGCATTGTGGTTACTATGGTTTTGAAATGTATTGTCACTGTTTATTTGCATGTTTATCCATTTCAGACCGAAATGGTCCCTTAAGAATGGGGATCCGATCTAAACTAAACTCTGGTTTCTCTAGAGTCTGAGTCTGACTTTATGCTTATTTTGTAGGGGATCAATTAATGTTTGGGGGGGAAACAGGAGGGGAAGACAGGAGGGAAGACGGGGGTGGGGAGGGAGGAGGAAGGCTTTTTCTCAGTGGAAAGTTAGGACGCACCTTAAGACCTCAGGTCTGCAAGGGGGACCCTTCCCGGGGTCCCTGGGTCGGCGGGGTCTCCACTTTACTCCAGATCATAGCAGTGCATCCCCTTTCTGTTTTTGCAAGTAACAAACACCACAAAACGTAGTGGCTTAACGCCACAAGCAGTGTTATGTCTCTTGATTTTGTGGGTCAGGATTTGGGCCAGGCTCACCAGGCGGTTTTCCTCGTGGGGTTGAATGCGGTCCCTTGAAGGATGGATGGTCTGGAGGTGAAAATGGCTTCACTCCGTGTCTGATGTCCTGCCAAAGCTGGCTTCAAGGTGCACCCCCCGACACTATCTGCTCCACGTGACCTCTGCCTCGGGGTGATACCAGGTAGCCAGAGTCCTTACTGGAGGCTGGATTGCCCCCAAACCAGTGTCCACAGGCCGAGCTGCAAGCCAGGCTTCGTAAGAGCAGCCTCGGAAGTCCCAGGCACAACTTCCGTTGCATCCTACTGGTCACAGAAATCACTGAGGCTTCTCAGACTCTAGGCAGGGTAGAATGAGACCCCACATCTCCAGGGAGACGCAGCAAGGACCTATTGGCAGGTTCATCCACCATAAACTGTCCCTCCATCACTGGTCCATTAAACCAGGTGTCACCCAGTCTCACGGACACTTTTCACTGAAACCCCCTGAATGCAGTTTTTTACAGGTGTGCAAAATGTACATTTTTTTTTTTCCAGTGAGATGAGCTGTCAGGGAGATTATGAATCACTGCATGGTGGTCTTCCTTTTTACCGAGGTTTATCTAATCCCAGGGCCCTGCAAAAATTTCCCAAGCAAACATGCATAGTCTTGTAAGCTATTCGAATAATGAAGAAAAAAACCTAGTCACTCTTGGGTTCTCTGCCCTCCCCACCTCACTCCCCTCCTCGAAGATAATCCCCACCAGCACTTTGATGAACATTCTTCATGGAGTTTTTCTGTGCGTAACATGGACGTGGAAGGTTTTTAAAAATGCAGATAGCCTCGTTCTCCTTGTATTTTTTCTGTAATTTGCTTATTTTTCACTCTTAAGATTATGGAGAGGAGATTGTTCATGTCAGTACCCTGGACTTATTCTGTTGTTTTCAGCTTGTAAATTGTTTTATCTGATGGTGAATATATGTGAATCGTGGTACCTGGCGCCCAGGAGGTGCTCCCTCCCTGGGCTTTGGACAGAATCCACTCCATGTCTGATCCGGGCAGGAGTCTGGGACTCAGGGTCTGGCGATCAGAACCTCGTGTCCCGCTGGCCACTGTCGCTGGTTTGGGGACAAGTGCGTGATATCGTGGGAATGCTGTGCCCTGATCACCTGGGGTTCATCTCAGGCTTGCCCGGGTCACCTGCTCCATGTGGGGGATGCATGAACCCTGCAGCAGGATCAGGGCTCTGTGGGTGAAAAAGACAGGGCGATGGGCTCTGGCTGCTAACAAACTAAAAAGACAGGGCGATGGGCTCTGGCTGCTAACAAACTAAAAAGACAGGGCGATGGGCTCTGGCTGCTAACAAACTGTGGCCAACACAATGCTCTGCTCATTTTCAGAGCCTGAGGGTCTGAGGAGCAGAGACAGGAGGAGACTCACCCAAGAACAGCCAGCCAATGCCAGACCCCACGTTTGCGGTCAGAACCCAGTCATCTGCATTTTTGCTGGAACCAGTTTGTTGTGGTTCAGTTGCTCAGTCGTGTCCGACTCTTTGCGACCCCGCGGACTGCAGCACGCCAGGCCTGCCTGTCCTTCACCATCTCCCAGAGCTTGCTCAAACAAGTCGGTGATGCCATCCAACCATCTCATCCTCTGTTGCCCCCTTCTCCTCCTGTTTGAGTTGGTTTTTCTGTCATTTTCAACAAAGAGGAATCTCCATGAAGGCATGAACCACGGAAGGAACACTCTTCGGTTTATCCTCGTGCCCCAGCCGGGGCTTGGCACAGAGCCTGACAAAGCAAATATTTGATGAGTGGATGAGAGAGTGAACCGAGAATGCCATGGAGATCCTGGTGGTCTTTAGCTCCCAGAGGGGCTTCTCGGACTCTGCTGTGCACACAAACCACCGGCTAATCTTGTGGAAACACAGATTCAAATTCAGCAGCTGCAGGGGGTGGCCTGAGATTCAGGCTTTGCTACAGGATTCCCTGGAGAAGGAAATGGCAACCCACTCCAGTATTCTTGCCTAGAGACTCCGGGGGACAGAGGAGCCTGGTGGGCTGCTGTCCATAGGGTTGCACAGAGTCACTCACGACTGAAGCGACTTAGCATGCATGCTTGCACTGGAGAAGGGAAAGGCAGCCCACTCCAGTGTGCTTTCCTGGAGAATCCCAGGGATGGAGGCGCCTGCTGGGCTGCCGTCTATGGGGTCGCACAGAGTCGGACACGACTGACGCGGCTCAGCAGCCGCAGCAGCACAGGATTCCAGGCCCGCACTTTGAGAAACAGGGTCTGGGTGGCTCTGTGTCCTCCTGTCGTCACCAGTCACGTGTGGACACTGAGCATCTGAAATGTGACTCATCTGAACTGAGACATGCTGGAAGTGTAAAGGGCACACCAGATTTTGGAGATTTATTTTTTAAAAAATCTGAAAAACATATTTGATAATTTTTTTATTTATTATGGGTTGAAATGACAACAATACATTATTTTTATATTATTACTTTAATAATATAGTTACGTGTACTCTATGGGGCTTCCTAGTTGGAGCTCGTGGTAAGGAATCTGCCTTCCAATGCAGGAGACATAAGAGACACAGGTTAGATTTCTGGGTTGGGATGATCCCCTGGAGGAGGGCATGGCCACCCACTCCAGTATTCTTGCCTGGAGAATCTCACAGGCAGAGGAGCCTGGCAGGCTACATATAGTCCATGGGGTCACAAAGAGTCGGACATGACTGAAGTGATTTAACATGAACGCATTTACGCTATATTATTAAACAGTAATACTATAATACATATATTATTAAAACTTATTTTTACCTGGTTCTTCTTGTTGTTTGAAATGGGGCTACTGGAAATTTTATTTTTCTTTTATTGAAAAAAAAGAGCCTGTTTATTTATTTTTGGCCTCGTAGCATATGCAGGGTCTTAGTTCTCCCACTCGGGCTCTGGGAGGCCGTCTTAACGACTGGGCCGCCAGGGAAGTCCCAGGGCTTCTAGGCATTGTAAAGTGTGTGTGTGGTTCTCACATTTCTCTTGGACAAAACTGGTCTCAAGTGTGGGCTCCCTGCAGACAAGGAAATATGTCTTCAATTGCTGAGGTTTTCTCCCCACCAGACCCCAGGCCAGCGAGGTCCAACAGGGCAGAGGAACCAAGAAGAAGGGAGACTGAACAGAGACATGGGTGCTGGGGTTTTCTGGAAAGAGCCACATGCTCTCGACGCAGGAGAGGAACGCTGTCACTGCTGGGGACAGTGAGTGAGGCTGGGGAGGTGGAGGTGAAGACTTCCTGCTAAGCAATTTGATGAGATTTTTGTTCCAGGTCTGAAAAATAAACTGTCAAAAATTTTAATTTTTATTAGCAAGAATTAGTTGGGACAGGAGCAAAGGGAATTTTCACGGACATATTCCAAGACTCAGCGATTTCACCCCTAGGCGGATACCTAGGAAAGCACATGTGTGGACGAGGCGGCGACTGCAAGAATGTCTGTGTTTCCAAACTCTGGAGACAAGCACAAGGGTGAGCATTAGGAGACGGGGTGAATGGACTGTGCTCTGAAATGGGAAGCACGTTTCCCTGGAAGGAAGGAGCAAGGGCTGCTCGAACCAGAGGCTGCAGGTCAGACGGTAACAGAGCGTGGGAAAAGCAAGTTGTAGGATAAGCACAGATTGGCACCCTCAGTATGAAGCTTAAAAACGTGCAGAAAACTGTATGGAACACGGGGATAAACATATAAAAAACATAAAACATCAAAGGAAGACATAAAATCCAGGATCATGGTTATCTTAGGGGAGAAGGAGGGAAATATGATCAGAGAGACAAGACGTTCACAGGAGTCTATTATAAAAAAAATGGATGTAATAATTTATTCATTAAAGAAAAACAGCTGCTCAAAGACACAGTCCATTATCAGTACGTAAGATGCTGCCACTGTAATTTTATTCTTAAATTTTCTTTTGTTGCTCTGTCTACTGTTTGCCTCACTTTTTAAGAGCTTGTTTTCATGTTTTACGTTTATCATGGCCAGAGTTTAAAGACTCCTATTACTCTACATGGTTTGTTAATTATAGAAAGTTTTTTTTTAAAGCTGGATGGTAGGAACAAAGGTGTTTGCATTATTACTTTCCAACACCTTTTTATAAATCTGAAACGTGTCATTAAAATGTACCAAGGCATTCATAAAATCATTATAAAAATGATTCAGAATACCTCTGCGTACAAATTCAGTGATCTTAGTAAACTTTTCTGAAACTGGGATTCCTGCTTCTCTCATCCCACTTGTTTCTTGGTTTTCTTTTCGGCCACACCTAGAGGCATGCCAGGTCTCAGTTCCCATCCTTGCATGGGAAGTCGAGTCTTAACCACTGGGCCACCAAGGGACGTCCCGGTTTCTTTGCTTCCTCGGAGTCAGTTATCGTCCTGACTTTTCTTGCCTGTTTCCCACCCGTTGGATCTGAGTACCATCGGGAATTTTCCTAATCTCTGTTAGGTGCGGCGGTGGAAACAGTTTGAAGATCATGATCGGTACCATAGTGGCAGCTCGGATGACAGCTGGAGAACTCCTTGCCCCTTGATATCTAGGCAAAATCGCCTTGAAACCCTCATTCTCTGAGCTCGTGCAACCCCGAAGCTGCCCCAAAGACGTCTGCTGCTTCCTGTGGGTGTAAGGGGTGTAGGGCAGCTCTCTCTCTCTCCGCATCCTGACGGTGCTGCCTTTCTCCTCCCGCTTCCCTGACACTCAGTCTTTCCTTTGTGCGAAACTGTAACAATCCACTCGGACCCATCATTTCAAAGGCTCATCATTTCAAAGGTTTGTCCATTTCTTAGGACAAACAAGAGGGGTTTTCCATCCCAACACGTAAACGTCTTTTAAAGGGTTGGCATTGCTCTATTTGAAACGTCTGGAGGGGCATCTGTTGGTTCGGTCTGCTTTCCTTCCTCTTTACCCTGGGGCCACAATTTGTATTTTGTTTGGGAAACCCCCCTACCTCACTTTCATGTTTTTGAACATGAAATTCATTATGGACTAAAATTCATTATGGACCAAAGCTCCCTGGGGAGAAGATTAGGTGGGTATTCTTACTCCCATTTTATAAAGAAGGTTTATAAAGAGGTTTGCATATGGTAGTCAAGGTCAAATAACTAGTGAGTGCATGGTTTGGAATTTGAACTCAGATCTAACACCATAGCTTGTGCTCACAACTGTTATAATATAAGAATATAATAATAATATAATAATCCTACACTATCAATTCCCAGACTGTATCTCCATTTAAGGCCTCTCTACTGAGCTCCAGATGTGTATAACTAGCTGCATGTACAATAGCTCCACTTGAATATATAATAGGCATTTATGATGGTTTAAGAAAAATCTCATGACATCTTTGATACAACGTCCTCCAGGAGTGAAATTTGATTTCCGTCTCCTTGAGTGTGAGTTGAATTGCTGACTTCCTTTGAACAGAATACTATGGAAATGACAGTGTATGATTTTCAAGGCTAGGTCATAAACGGCGTTCTGACTTCTGCCTTAGTGTTTTGAGTTGTTCATTTTGGAGGCAGCCCGATGCCATGATGGGTGAACACTCGACAAGTCCCAAGAAAAGTTCTGTGTGGTGAGGAAGTGAGGACTCCTGCAACAGTCACTGAGAAATCGGAACCTCTTGCCAATAGCCACGTTGAGTGCGCCATCTTGAGACTGGCTCACTCGGCCCTCATCAAGCCTTCAAACCACAGCAGGCTGCCTGATGTCTCGTGAGAGACCCCGGGCCAGAACTTCCCCGTGAGCTGCTCCTGAATCCCTGACTCACAGAAACTGTGAGGTAATAAATACCTGTCATTTTAAGATGCTAAGTTTGGGGAAAATTCATTATGCAACAATAGATAATCAATACAGCATCCCAAACATGACATGTGAAAAGCGGAACTCCTACTCGTTATCCTGCAAACATAATTTTCCCTCTGTCTTCTCTGTTCAGAAAATGTCCATGTCGTGATTCTTGTTACTAAGGCGTTCCTCAGACACGTCCTCCTCAAAACATCCTCAGAGCCTGTCTCCATGTCACATCCCAAATTTAATCTCAGAGCAATTCCAATTGTTCTAACTTTGACCTGTAAGCCAAATCCCATCAAGTCTTCTCAGAGCCTCAGTTAGCATCCTGGTCCACCCCACCCTCTCTCGCTAGCTTGGCTGCAGTTGCCATCTGCCTAAATTCTCTTTACCTCTCACTTTCCTAGAGTCAGTTCGGTATACAGCAGCCAGAAGGACGCTTTAGAAAGTGTAAGCTGGACGATTCCTCTGCTCCGGACCCGTCACGTTACTCTTCCTCTAGACCTGCGAAGAGCTCCCTCCCGCCACTTTATTTACCTCTTTGCCAAAAAACACCTTCTTTCTTAATGAGGAATTTTCTGACTTCTGAGCAGTCTCTATAGTGTTTATATTTTTATGTCTATTTACTTTCTCTCTCTCTTCCAAATGACAGCTCCTTGAAGAGTCTTTTTCGTCTGGTTTGTGGACTGTTGTGTCCCCAGCATCTAGAATGATTCTTGCACACAGTAGGTGCCCTAAAATATTTACTGAATCAACACGTTTTTGTTTTCCTAAGACTACTGACCTTGGTGTGTTTATCACAACCACCTGGGAAGCCAGTGAAAAATGAAAATGCCCACTGGGTCCCAGGGATCCAACTCCATCCTAGGTACTCTGAGTCTGATGAAAACCAGGTGATTGGAAGATGCATCCCTGGAAACGTCTATTGCATTTGTCTCCTAATCTTTCAGCAAAATTTGTTATTTCTGCTTTAACAGAGGCAAGGAAAATAGTAAAATATATTGAAATTGGTTTGTATTAAAAAAAAACTCCTTTGTAGTTAGGGCAGTAAATTATAGGCATAGGATTCAATATAAGCCATAAATTGAATATTTTAGTGTGAGTAGAGTTGTATCGAGTGTTCCTTTGGGGATTAGAGTTTATTTCCTAAGCTTTTGTTCACTACATCATGAGTCTTTTCAATAAAACGATCTCATTGCCTGACAGCCAGACAGGGCTGTCAGTGATGCTGGAGGATTTTATTGGGTGTGGTTAGCTCAGAAAATGGTTCTCTGAAGATACTTTATGACCAAATATTTACTAATGTCCCTTAGCAGCCCTGGTTAATTTCAGAATACCTCAGAAAGTCAATAAATGTGGACAAACTAGGATGTGTACACACACATCCACTGTGGCCCCTCTGCTTCAAGTAGATAAAAGCCCAGAAATGTAACCGAAAGAGGAAACTTGATGTTATCATAACCTTGCTATTAAAAATTGTTAGGCAGATGAAAGGGATTAAGACTGATGGGCACGTCACTTAAAGATCCAAATCCATGCATGCATCCGTCATCCATCCATTTGAGCAGGCAGGCATTTGTTTGAGAATAGTTGGGTTCAGGGACCTCCCTGGTGGTCCAGCGGTCAAGACATCGCCTTCCAATGCAGGGGACACAGGTTCCATCCCTGGTCAGGGAGTAAGATCTCACCTGTCGCTCGGCCAAAAAAGAAAAAAACAAAACCAAAACAGCCCACCAAAACATAAAGCAGAAGCTGTATTGTAACAAATTCAATAAAGCTTTAAAAATGGTCCACATCAAAAAAATCTTTAAAAAATAGCTGGGTTCAAGGTTTATAATTCATTATTTTGTCCAAGTGATGGAAAGATCATTTCTTACTCTTTATCCACTAGAATTTTTTTTTTTAATAAATTTATTTATTTTAGTCGGGGTGATTACTTTACAATATTGTAGTGGTTTTTGCCATACATTGACATGAATCAGCCCTGGGTTTACATGTGTTCCCCATCCTGAACCCCCCTCCCACCTCCCTCCCCATCCCATCCCTCTGGGTCATCCCATTGCCCCAGTCCTGAGCATTTGTCTCATGCATCGAACCTGGAATGGTATTCTGTTTCACATATGATAATATACATGTTTCAATGCTATTCTCCCAGAACGTCCCACCCTCACCTTCTCCCTCAGAGTCCATAAGACTGTTCTATGCATCTGTGTCTCTTATTCTGTCTCGCATATAGGGTTTTCGTTACCATCTTTCAAATTCCATATATCTGCATTAGTATACTGTATTGGTGTTTTTCTTTCTGGCTTACTTTTTTTTTTTAAATACATTTGATCACTTTGTAAAGGTTGGGTCTGCCTTTTTAAAAAACTAATTTGTGTGTATGTATTTTATCTTTGACTGTGCTGGGGCTTCCTCGTGCTGTGTGATGTGAGGCTTCTCGTTGCGGGGCTTCTCCTGTTGTGGAGCGTGGGCTCTGGGGCGCTCAGGCTTCACGAGTTGTGGCTCACGGGCTCAGTAGTAGAGGCACGTGGGATTAGTTGCTCCACAGCAAGTCGGATCTTCCCGGCCCAGGGATCGAACCTGTGTCTCCTACTTTGGCAGAGGGGTTCTTAGCCACTGAGCCACTGGGGAAGCCCCATCCATCAGAATTTGACGATGCAAGAAACAGAAACGGCTCTTCTGAAATGGTATAGGAGAGCTGACTAGCCACCAGCTGAAGGACTGGGTTTGAGGGCGCCTGGGGCCCCAGGGGCCAGAAGTGAATTTAGTCTCTCCTGGATGAGAGAAAAAGCAGAAGGCCTGGACAGCTGCCCACCCCTCAGCCTGGGAGAGGGTGGCAGGCAGTCTCTGAGACGCCCACCCCGTGGTGTTCATGACCCTGTGTGATCCCTTCCTGGTGAGCTTGGCTGGAGCAAGTGGCTTGCGTCTGATGGACAGAGTGAGGCAAGAACGAGGGGACACGACATTGGAAATTAGGATACAAAGCAGTCTGGCTTCTGTCTCCTTGCCTTGCCTTCTTCGTTTGCTTCCCGTGATGGAGCAGCTGCCACGTGTGGACCAGGTAAAGAGAATCCCCCGGGCAATGAGCTGACCGAGGCCTCCAGCCAACAACGGCGATGAGCTGAAGTCCTCCGCCCCACCGCACATGAGGAGCTGGTCCTGCCTGCAGCCACGGATTTTACCTGGAAGTGGATCCTGCTACACTTGAACTTTCTTTTAGAAAACAACATCCCTTTAAAAAAATTATTTATTATTTACCTGTGGCCGTGCCGGGTCTTCACCACACTGTGGCGACTTTGACTGCTCTCCGGCCACGGAGTGCAGGCTTCTCCCGGCAGCGGCTTTCCTGGCAGCTCCCGGGGCCCAGAGCACGGTCTCCGCGCTTGTGGCTCACAGGCTTAGTTGCCCAGTGGCAGGTGGGATCTTCTGGGACCA
This sequence comes from Giraffa tippelskirchi, assembly GCF_054371585.1. Taxonomy (NCBI): domain Eukaryota; kingdom Metazoa; phylum Chordata; class Mammalia; order Artiodactyla; family Giraffidae; genus Giraffa; species Giraffa tippelskirchi. The sequence continues at coordinate 122,014,689 of NC_137287.1, read as the reverse complement.
GGGACCGAACCCGTGTCTCCTGCAGTGGCAGGTGGATTTGTTACCACTGAGCCACCAGGGATGCCCTTTACTCATTTTACGTGTGTTTTTTTTGGCTGTGCTTCTCCAAGTGTGGTCCTGAGGACAGGAGCATCACGTGGGAGGTGGGAAGGTACGTACCTTCTCAGGCTCCCGTCCCCAGATTTCTGAGCCCAGGGCAGGCAGCCATCTATGTTTCATCAAGCTCTGCAGGCGGTCAGATGCATGCTTGGGCTTGAAAACCCCTGGTTTGCAAGGGTGCCGGTCTCCTGTGTGCTGAAGGCCTGTCTCCCGCCTGCTGTCAGCCACTTCACTGAACCGCCAGGCACAAGCCACCCCATCCCACAAAGATGGGTCTTTACAGCACTGAAGCTCCCCGCTTCCACGACCCGTCTTCAGAACCCTCTCCCCGCGCCCCCCACTCGACAGGCATGCAGAATTCAGCCGCGATGACAGGTGGCTTCTCCCGAGACGAGCAGACAGGCCCTCTCCCCGGGGTGTGATTGACAGCCCCCTAATCAGAGGGAAGAGAATGGCGTGCCTCTAGAATGATGTTTGCTCTGTAAATATTTGACATTATCCACCCTGCAAACCTCAAAGAGAACTTCATTTTTCTTTCTTTTCCGGGGAATACAGCAAGTCGGAGAACACCCTTAAGTATAATTAGTCTGACAAGGGAGCTCCCGATCGGGGCTGGGGACCGAGCCTGCAGGAACGAAGTGTGGCTGTCTTCGTCTCTCTGCTGTTCGACGTGCGTGAGGGCCACTCACCGGCGTGTGGGGACCCCAGCTCCCTTGGCTTCTGGACGTGCAGGCTGTCCTCCGGGCGAGTTGTGGGTTCTCCGCAGGCAGGTCTGGGGCAGGGCTTGGGAATCTGCATTCTTGCATTTTTAACAAGCTCCCGGTGATGCTGCTGTGGCCGTTTTAAGGACCACACTTCACTGAGGAGCGGGATTCGCAGGACCTTCCTGGCGCTACGTGGAACTTAGTGTTTGGAGCCAGTTTTCAGATGTCACTGAGGTCCTGGCTTCCGTGAGTAGACCTGGGCTTGCATTCTTGCTGCACGGATCAGGAGCCGTGCGCCCACGGCCAAGTTGACGCACCTCTCTGAGCCGGCACCACGTTCACCAGGACCTTCCCTTTTAGGGCAGCGTGACTCAACCTCGAAAAAAGAGCTGCCTCTTTGAGCAACGTTTTTAGACGCGCCCCTCCCCATGGCCTTCCTCCCCGCGTTGAGGCTTTGATGCCACAGACACGGAGCACATCTGTTTTTGTACTTTGCGGAGGACCGCAAAGCACTGTAACAGCCTAAGATGGCTCACCCCTCAAGGACTGGTGGTCTCCCCGGGGGGGGTGATGTCACCCCGTGGGGAATGCTCATTTTAGGGCGACAGTAAAGACGGAGAGAAGGTAATTTCTGCCAAGCACCCTATACAGGAAGCGCTCAGCGATGGCTATGTGTGTGTGTGCCTTATGTATACTGTGTTAGAGATAATGTAGTCTATTGATGCAATATACTGTTGACCCTTGAACAACATAGATTTGAACTGCGTGGGTCCACTTATACACAGGTGTTTTTTCAACAGTGAATATGACAGGATGACATGGTCCGTGGTCACTTGAAGCCACAAATGTCTAGAACCTCGAATATAGACAGCCAGCGCCCTGAAGCCCTGGGCTGTTCAAGGGGCAACTGTACACTATATACTGTTATATTATTGCTGTTGCTTAGTTACTGAGTCATGTCCAACTCTTTTGAGACCCCACGGACTGTAGCCCACCAGGCTCCTCTTCCATGGGATTTCCCAGGCAAGAAAGTGGAGTGGGTTTCCATTTCCATCTTCCTGACCCAGGCAAGTCTCCTGCGTCGGCAGGCGGATTCTTTATCACAGAGCCACCAGGGAAGCTCATTGTATCATCCTGTATTATCCCTCAGTCTAGTACCTGCAGATTGGGTAGGAATGAAAGAAAGATCAGGGTAGAAGAAGGCAAAGCAGCAGAAGCGAGCTGAGGTTTCTGCAAACATCTCAGCCGTCCGGGACCTGAGCCCAGGCCTGGGTCTCCCTCACAGGCCTGCTGATCCCCGAGGTGCTGCTTAGCGCTCTGGGTCCCTGTGTCTTCACCCCTCCCTGGACACAACCCTCTTCTCCCCTCGGACGCAGGGGCAGGTCAGTGCGGGGGCCCCGGGGCGGGGGGGCCCACCACGTGGTTGGCTGTGTGGATTCGGCCTCTGGGGCTCTCACTAGGCAAGGGCCTGGGGCTGGCAGTGGGGCCAGGCGGCCCGGCGGGCAGCATCTGTCCCCTCGAGGGCAGAAGCACTGTCCAGCGGGCTCGTCCCTCCCGGAGGGCCAGAGCAGAAGGCCGGTTACCACCGTGCAGAGGCCGACGTGGGGGGCTTGGCTGGAGGGCGGAAAGTGCTGGAGGGCGCAGGAGCCCTGGGCTAGCGGCCTGGCCAGGACTGGTCTCCCGGGGCCAAGGCAGGGAGCATTCTCCAGGGCCGCAGGGAGCCAAGGACAGAATCAATCAGTCAAGAGACACGGGCCGGCGGAGGGGCCGGGGTGCAGCTTGCTTTTCCACTCTGGATTCTTTGTGTGTTCCCAGATTCTCCCCACTTCCCTTGGCATGGGAGGAGCTTAGTTCTGGAGTCTGGGAAACAGACCCAGGGGCCCGGATAACCTACGGGGCTAGTGAGACACCAGCTTGTATTTCAAATATCTCTGCTGTCACGTTTGCTTTGGTGGCAAAGTGTCACTTCTGTTCCTCAGCCTGCAGCTTCCAGGCCCCTGGCTGGCCCAGGAACCCCAGAGACGCACACAGCTCAGACCCAGAACCTGGGCCCAGTGACCACTACGTGGTGACCAAACCATAACCTTTTTTTTTTTTTAAACAAACAGAATTTTAATAGCATGCTTACTGCCTGATGAAGAAGAAAATGAACCCTCTCTAGTATTCCTGCCTGGAAAATTCCATGGACAGAGGAGCCTGGCCAGCTACAGTCCCTGGGGTTATTGCAAGAGTCAGACATGACTTAGCGACTAAACCACCACCACCATATCTCCTGAATACATGGGACCTAAGCAGGAAAACTGAGTCATTCCCTGAAATGGCCCAGTTCAGTTCAGTTCAGTTCAGTTCAGTTGCTCAGTTATGTCTGACTCTTTGCGACCCCATGAATTGCAGCACGCCAGGCCTCCCTGTCCATCACCAACTCCTGGAGTCTATCCAAACTCATGACATTGACTCAGTGATGCCATCCAACCATCTCATCCTCTGTCATCCCCTTCTCCTCCCACCTTCAATCTTTCCCATCATCAGGGTCTTTTCAAATGAGTCAGTTCTTCGCATCAGGTGGCCAAAGTATTGGAGTTTCAGCTTCAGCATCAGTCCTTCCAGTGAACATTCAGGACTGATTTCCTTTAGGATGGACTGGTTAGATCTTCTTGCAGCCCAAGGGACTCTCAAGAGTCTGCTCCAACACAGTTCAAAAGCATCAATTCTTCAGTGCTCAGCTTTCTTTATAGTCCAACTCACACACCCATACATGACTGCTGGAAAAACCATAGCCTTGACTAGATGGACCTTTGCTGTCAAAGTAATGCCCAAGCCATCACCTTAAGTACCATCTTCAGCCAAAAACGAAAGAAAGACCTTAGGTAAAGGGGGAAAGCCAGTTATGGCACGTTATCACACAACACACAGTCAGCAAGTGTATAAACCATTAACTTTAAAGGGCCTCCTGTTTGCCAAGCCTGGTGCCGGAAGCAGGCGTGTGGCTTTCCCATATCACAGCTCAGGTTTGAATCCCGGGCCCACTGTGTTGAGTGGAGTGTGGGGTTGCTGTGAGGATTGGGACGTTTCTTCGCTTCATGTCTGGCTACCAGGTGGACATCCGTACATACGACATGTTGAGGTATCAGGGAGGGCTGGTTCATGCACTCACAGGTTCTTTTCACAAATATTGTCTTGAGCAAGTGTGCTGTCCTAGAACTTGGGGGCACAACAGTGAATCCAGCAGGCTCTGGTCCAGCCCTCATGGGGTCAGCTGTCTAGAGACAGGGTAGCAGGGGCTGGCAAAGGTTTTTGGTAAAAGACCAGATAGCACATAGTTTTGGTTTTGGGTGTGTGGGGGGTCAGTGCCAAGAAAAAATTGAGTTATAACCATGTTACTCTGACTTGAAGGGTATGGGCAGCCCTGTGGAATGAAGAGGCTCCATAGATGTCTCTGACATAGCTCCTGAACTTGGCTGTTTTATCGTGAGAGCAGTCACACGCTTAGTACACACATGATCGAGGCTGTGTTCCAATAAAACTTTATTTTAAAAAAAAGAGAACAGTTGAGCGGTGGATCTGTTTTGTGGGCTGCAATCTGCTGACTGCTGCTAGAGAACATCCAAGAACACAGCTGTTGGAGCCATTCTGCCCGGCTGAATCTCAGCGATCCCACTTCTTAGCTGGTCAGTCTTGAGCAACTTACTTTCCCTCTCTGTTCTCAGCTTCTTCCTCTGTAAAATGTGGGTGACAGTCGTGCTTACCGCCCTAGGGTTGTTTGTTGGGATTATATGAAATCATATATGTCGAGTGCTGTACAACATTTGAAATGTGGTGCCTGCCGTGATAAATGCTAGCTCTTCATTTTTATATAAGTGAGAAGGTAGGTGTTAATCAATTATGATCACTGATTAGTGATGAGTCAAATTACCACCGTCATAAGTGTTGCTTGACCAGGTCCTGGGGGACTTCAGCCAACTGCGGGCAATTGCTGACTTATACCCTGAGAAATTCCCCCAGCTTCCTGAGTAGAACAGTTACCGTGGCTACTTCATTGAAATGATTTTTAAAAATCACTTTATTGTCTTCTTCTGCACATTGTAGTCATGCTACATTAAGATGTTTCTTTAAAAATTAAAAAAAAACCCTCAGCCCATATAAGTGAGATCCTGCAGTGTTTCTCTGATTTATTTCACTTAGCGTAATATTCTCTAGGCCCATCCATGTTGCCACAAATGGCAAGATTTCCTTCTTTTTGAAGGCTGAATAATTTTCCATTGTCCCCGTATACCACATTTTCTTTATCCATTCACCTGTCAGTGGACCTTTGGCTTGTTTCCGTATCTTAGCCATGTAAACAATGCAGCAGTGTACATGGGCGGGCAGATGTCTTTTTGAGGAACTGATTTCGTTTCCTTTGGATATATACCCAGAAGTGGCACTGCTGGATGGTAAGGTAGCTCCGATTTTTAATTTTTTAATCAACCTCCATACTGTTTTCTATCATAGCTGCACCCTTCGACCGCCCTACCGGAGCTCAGGTGGTGCAAGTGGTAAAGAACCCGCCTGCCAGCGCAGGAGACAGAGAGGCTCGAGCTCCATCTCTGGGTCAGGAGGAGCCCCTGGAGGAGGGCACGGCACCCACTGCAGTGTTGTTTTTTTGAATAATCTATTTGTTTTTGGCCGTGTGTGGTCTTGCTGCTGCGTGGGCTTTGCTCGGGCGGCGGCGGGCGTGGTTCCTCTCCAGCCGGTGGCGGCTTCTCACCGAGCGGCTTCCCTGGCCGCGCAGCACGATCTCCGGGGTGCGGGGGCTGCATAACTGCGGCGCGTGGGCCCCAGAGCACAGGCATGTGGAATCTTCCCGAAACCCGGACTCCAACCTGTGTCTCCTGCATTGGCAGGCGGATTCTTTACCACTGAGCCCCCGGGGAAGCCCCTCCAGGACCCTTGCCTGGAGAATCCATGGGCAGAGGAGCCTGGCGGGCCGCCCTCCGGAGCCCGGCAGGCCTGAAGCGGCTTGGCACGCCCGTGCCTACTCCCTTCACCTGCATGTTTACCTTCTGTTGTGGCCCTGCAGTCCTTGCGTGTGCTGTGCTTTTTTTCAGTCTTTGTTCTCTGTGCTTTTCAGGTTTCGAGGATTGTCATATACACCCTCCAGCTCAGACGTGCGCTCCTCAGCCACGTCTAGTCTGCTGAAAAGCCCGTGAGCCTCCATTGCTGTCACTGGGCTTTTTGTTGTTGTTGTTGTCATCTTTTTAAAATCTCTAGCATTTCTTTTTGATTTTCTCTTAAAATGTTTATCTTTTCACTTACATTGCCCATGGGTTCTTGTCTACTTCATCCATTAGAGCCCTTAGCATGTCAACTGTAGTTGTTTTAAATTCCACATCTGGTTCTGATGCTAGCTCTGTCGTTTCAAATTATATTTTTTGCCCTTTTGTATGCCTTAATAGAGCTTCCCCTGTGGCTCAGCAGTCAAGAATCCACCTGCAATGCAGGAGTCGCAGGACACACAGGTTTGATCCCTGGGTCGGGAAGATCCCCTGGAGGAGGAAATGGAAACTCACTCCAGTGTTCTTACATGGAGAATCCATGGACAGAGGAGCCTGAGGGGCTACAGTTCATAGGGTTGCAAAGGGTTGGGCATAACTGAAGCAACTTAGCACACATGTACATGCCTTAACAGCTGGATGGTGGGGAGAAGACTCTTGAGAGTCCCTTGGATTAGAGGGAGATCCAACCAGCTGTTGGAGCCATTCTGCCTGGAAAAAACTCTGATGCTGGGAAAGATTGAGGGCAGGAGGAGAAGGGGGTAACAGAGGATGAGATGGTTGGATGGCATCACAGACTTGGTGGACATCAGTTTGAGCAAACTCTGTTAGATAGTGAAGGACAGGGAAGCCTGGCATGCTGCAGTCCATGGGGTCGCAAAGAGTCAGCCATGACTTGGTGACTGAAGAACAACAATGATGTACAGGGTAAAAGAAACTGCTGTAAATAGGGCTTCAGTAAGGTGGAGGTGAGGAGGGGGCGAGGGGAGCTGTTCTAGAGTCTTATGATTCAGTCTCGGTTTTTTAGTGAGCCTGTGCTTTGGACTGTGAATGTCACGAGGGTTTCTTGGTTTTTCCCTCCCTGCTTAGGTGAGATAAGAGGCTGGAACAGGTTGCATGGAGTTGGGTGTTTCCCTTCCCCAGATCAATGGAAGTGTGTTAGTTGCTCAGTCATGTTCAACTCTTTGCAACCCCATGGACTGTAGCCTGCCAGGCTCCTCAAGTCCGTGGAATTCTCCTGTGTTTTGCCTGTTTTTTCCTCCCAGGCCATGTGGACAGCAAATGGAATCTTAGTTCCCCCACCAAAAGTTGAACCCAGGCCTCCTGCGTTGGGAGCTTGGAGTCTTAACCACTGGACCGCCAGAGAAGTGGCTCCCTGTTCTTGCCTGTCTGCCCCTTTAATCTTGGGGGTGGAGCTTTGCTCTGTGCCCTCCCCTGCCTTCTGGATCTCAGAGTTGCTGATTCTTCAGTCTGTCCAAGCTTTTACTCACCCTTAGGGTAGACTGGTGACTGCAGCTGTTTTCAAGCACACACGCTTTGTGACTGTCTGTCGTTCTACCACATAGGTGTAACGCAGTTTATTTCATCAATCACCTATTGTAGAACATTTTGGTTCTTTCCAACTTTTCACGATTACAGCAATGAATGATTGGACATTCTTATCAAAGACATCTCAGTGAACATCTTCAGTTATTTTCTGAGGAAGACCCTTCAGAAGAGTAATTAATCAAAGGGCATGCACATTTTAAAGAAAGTGATAAATATGGCTTAATCTTTTTCTAGGAATTCCTGTCTATTTTAGCATCCAGCAGCAATGAGTGTGGACATTTCTTCCTGACCCCTCTCCAATAATGGAAATATTATGTTTTGTTTTTGTCAATTTGATAAGAGGGAATGATTTCTGCCTGTTTTAATATATGTCTCTTTGGTTATTACTGTCACTTGATATTGTCTTAAATGTTCACTAAGCATCTCTTTACATGCATGTTGTCAGCTCATGAGTTTTGCCAAAATTTTTCTATTTGGCTCTTTATCTATTTTTCTTATATATACATAAATACTACATCATTAATTATGCTAGTTACCATTAATCATATAGTAATGCGATTTCCTCCTGTGTATGACTTCTCATCATACTTATGGTGAGTTTTCTCTCTCCGATTTTATTTAGTTTTGGTCATTCTGGGTCTTGCCTGCCTCTCAGGCTTTTCTCTCGTTGCAGCGGTCTGGTTTCTAATTGCTGTGGCTTCTCTTGTTTCGGGCTCGATAGTTCTGCGCCAGCTTAGCTGCTTTGTGGCGTGTGGAATCTTCCCAGATCAGGGATTGAACCAGTGTCTTCTGCATTGGTGGGTGGATTTTTTACCATTGAGTCACAACGGAAGCCCCTTATAGTGGTTTTTTTTTTTTAACTCCTGGAATTTTAGTTTCTATGATTCTTTCTTAGTATTTATACCTGGAAATAACTTCCTTGACTGATATCAGGTAACTGCTGACTAACATTTTCCTCTAGTTGTTTTATGTTTTCATTTCTAGATTTAATTTTGATTCATCTGAAATATGTATAGCATGAGATATTTAACTTTTTTCCCCCTGAAAAATTTACCAATCATCTGAGCACTATCTTATTGTTTATTAATGTACTTTTTCTCTACAGATTTAATTCTACTTTTATAATATGCTAAATTCTTTAAATGTTTAACATATTCCTGGGCATTATTTTGTTTTACATTGAATTGTTTTACTCTTGTGCCAGTTCAGTATTTAAAAATCTTAACTTTCTAGTGTATTTTCATACCTAATAGGGATATTTCTTTACTATATATATAGGTGTGTGTGTGTGTGTGTGTGTGTGTGTGTGTGTGTGTGTGTGAGTTGCTCAGTCGTGTCTGACTCTTTGCAACCCTATGGACTATAGCTGGCCAGGCTCCTCTGACCATGGGATTTCCCAGGCAGGAATACTGGAGCGGGTGGCCATTTTCTTCTCCAGGTGTTGCAGGAAGGGGGACCTCTTCCAGGCCCAAGAGTGGGCTCTTGCCTAACACTCAGAAATGAATTGTCTGAGGAGACACATGTGCTGAGAAAGCAAGAGATTTTATCGGGAAGGGCGCCCGGGCGGAGAGCAGCAGGGTGAGGGAACCCAGGAGATCCGCTCTGCCACGTGGCTTGCAGTCTTGGGTTTATGTTGGTGGGTTACTTTCCGGGTTGTCTCTGACCCGCATGTTGATGGGTTAGCTTCTGGGTTGTCTCTGACCCGTCAGTCTGACTCAGAGTCCTTCCCGGTCGTGCACGCGTTGCTCAGCCAAGATGGATGCCAGCCAGTGTTCCGAGAGGGAGCTGGACATGCGGTGTCACCTTGTGACCTTTCCCGAACCCTTCCGGTTGGTGGGGCCTTATTAGTTCCGTGTTCCTTACCAGGACCTCCTGTCATGAAACGACTCATGCAAATGGTTACTATGGTTCCTGGCCAGGGTGGGCGGTTTCAGTCAGTGTGCTTCCCCTAACACAGAGAATCTTCTCGACCCATGATTCTTTACCTTCTGAGCCATCAGGGAAGCCCTATATCAGTTCAGTTCAGTTGCTCAGTCGTGTCTGACTCTTTGCTACTCCATGAATCGCAGCACACCAGGCCTCCCTGTCCATCACCAACTCCCGGAGTTTACCCAAACCCATGTCTATCGAGTCAGCGATGCCATCCAACCATCTCATCCTCTGTCATCCCCTTCTCCTCCTGCCCTCAATGCTTCCCAGCATTAGGGTCTTTTCCAATGAGTCAGCTCTTCGCACCAGGTGACCAAAGTATTGGAGTTTCAGCTTCAACATCAGTCCTTCCAATGAACATCCAGGGCTGATCTCCTTTAGGATGGACTGGTTGGATCTCCTTGCAGTCCAAGGGACTCTCAAGAGTCTTCTCCAACACCACAGTTCAAAAGCATCAATTCTTCGGCGCTCAGCTTTCTTCACCGTCCAACTCTCACATCCATGCATGACCACTGGAAAAACCATAGCCTTGACTAAACAGACCTTTGTTGGCAAAGTAATGTCTCTGCTTTTTAATATGCTGTCTAGGTTGGTCATAACTTTCCTTCCAAGGAGTAAGGGTCTTTTAATTTCATGGCTGCAATCACCATCTGCAGTGATTTTGGGGCCCAGAAAAATAAAGTCAGCCACTGTTTCCACTGTTCCCCATCTATTTCCCATGAAGTGATGGGACCAGATGCCATGATCTCAGTTTTCTGAATGTTGAGCTTTAAGCCAACTTTTTCACTTTCCTCTTTCACTTTCATCAAGAGGCTTTTTTTCTTCTTCACTTTCTGCCATAAGGGTGGTGTCATCTGCATATCTGAGGTTATTAATATTTCTCCCGGCAATCTTGATTCCAGCTTGTGCTTCTTCCAGCCCAGCGTTTCTCATGATGTACTCTGCATATAAGTTAAATAAGCAGGGTGACAATATACAGCCTTGACGTACTCCTTTTCCTATTTGGAACCAGTCTGTTGTTCCATGTCTAGTTCTAACTGTTGCTTCCTGAACTGCATACAGGTTTCTCAAGAGGCAGGTCAGATGGTCTGGTATTCCCATCTCTTTCAGAATTTTCCACAGTTTATTGTGATCCACACAGTCAAAGGCTTTGGCATAGTCAATAAAGCAGAAATAGATGTTTTTCTGAAACTCTCTTGCTTTTTCAATGATCCAGCAGATATTGGCAATTTGATGTCTGGTTCCTCTGCCTTTTCTAAAACCAGCTTGAACATCTGGAAGTTCACAATTCACGTATTGCTGAAGCCTGGCTTGGAGAATTTTGAGCATTACTTTACTAGCATGTGAGATGAGTGCAATTGTGCGGTAGTTTGAGCATTCTTTGGCATTGCCTTTCTTTGGGATTGGAATGAAAACCGACCTTTTCCAGTCCTGTGGCCACTGCTGAGTTTTCCAGATTTGCTGGTATATCGAGTGCAGCACTTTCACAGCATCATCTTTGAGGATTTGAAATAGCTCAACTGGAATTCCATCACCTCCACTAGCTTTGTTCATAGTGATGCTTCTTAAGGCCCACTTGACCTCGCCTTCCAGGATGTCTGGCTCTAGGTGAGTGATCACACCATCGTGGTTATCTGGGTCATGAAGATCTTTTTTGTACAGTTCTTCTGTGTATTATTGCCACCTCTTCTTAATATCTTCTGCTTCTGTTAGGTCCATACCATTTCTGTCCTTTATCGAGCCCATCTTTGCATGAAGTGTCCCCTTGATCTCTCTAATTTTCTTGAAGAGATCTCTAGTCTTTCCCATTCTGTTGTTTTCCTCTATTTCTTTGCATTGATCACTGAGGAAGGCTTCCTTATCTCTCCTTGCTATTCTTTGGAACTCTGCATTCAAATGGGAATATCTTTCCTCTTCTCCTTTGCTTTTCCCTTCTCTTCTTTTCACAGCTATCTGTAAGGCCTCCTCAGACAGCCATTTTGCTTTTTTTGCATTTCTTTTCCATGGGGATGGTCTTGATCCCTGTCTCCCATACAGTGTCATGAACCTCCATCCATAGTTCATCAGGCACTCTGTCTATCAGATCTAGTCCCTATTTCTCACTTCCACCGTATAATCATAAGGGATTTGATTGAGGTCATACATGAATGGTCTAGTGGTTTTCCCTACTTTCTTCAATTTAAGTCTGAATTTGGCAATAAGGAGTTCATGATCTGAGCCACAGTCAGCTCCCGGTCTTGTTTTTGCTGACTGTATAGAGCTTCTCCATCTTTGGCTGCAAAGAATATAATCAATCTGATTTTGGTGTTGGCCATCTGGTGGTGTCCATGTATAGAGTCTTCTCTTGTGTTGTTGGAAGAGGGTGTTTGCTATGACCAGTGCGTTCTCTTGGCAAAACTCTATTAGCCTTTGCCCTGCTTCATTCTGTACTCCAAGGCCAAATTTATATAAAGATACGCTATTTATTATCTTTGTTTATTTTTTAATTTTGAAAAGTCAATACATACACTTTCTAAAACATTCAATATGACTATAGTGTTTTTAAATGTTCAATTTGTTGTATATTGTTTAAAATTTGCAAGATGCATAACAAATTAGATACATTTGGAGCTTGTTGATGGACCTCTGTTTGTCCTGCCTGACCTTCTTGTGTTGGGAGCTGTGTCTTGGTCTCCTCAGGGCTTGTCTATGTCTAGCTTCTGCACTTGAACTTCTGAGGTTCCACCTTGAGTCCACAGGCTTTAGAGGAAACACTCTCTTGGGTTCTTAGCTCAGCCCGCCGCTGAGGGCGGGGGGGGGCATCTCATGCTCTTGACCCATTCCTCTCTTAGTTCTTCCCTGAGACCATGCCCAGGAACTCAGGTGAAGCTCACCAAAGCCCCTAGCTGCTCAGAAAGTTAAGATGGCTCACCACTGTATTCCTCAATGTAGTTGGTAGTGGTCTTTGATCCCATGAAATTCTTAAGAGAGGCATTACTGCACTGCGGGCTGAATGGAAGAAGTGTATCTGGGAAGACTCAGGCAGTGGGTAGGCAGGGGTGAGGAAGGAGCCTACCTCTTCCAACCTTTGGGCTGCTTGGAAGTGCTGGGAGTTCAGCCATCTCCTCCCCGATCCCCTCAACACCCCAGAGCAGCTGTCGGCTAATAGCTGAGAGGAGGTGGTGTATGAATATCCCAGCTCCCTACTCAGCAGGCAAGATACCTAAAGCATGTCCTGCACCGTCTCCTGGGCGCCTGGGGGACTGGGCCCCATCACCATGGTGGGCATTCTTTTCAAAGCCCCCTATTGGCATCCTCCATCTCCCATTTCCCTCCCCATTTCTCTATGTGTGTTTCTTGGAGTCACCTCCCATCCAAACTATTTGTCCTCATGTCCTCATCTCCAGACCTGTTTCCACAGGAAAGCAGTCTAAGACAAATGGAAAGCTGAGTGTTGGAGGATCCTGAGCAGAAGTCAGAAAACTATAGCCCAAGGGCCAAAGCTGGGATGTTGCTTGTTTTTATAAATAAAGTTTTATTGGTACATAGTCCTGACAGTTTGTTCACTATTGTATGTGGCTACTTTTCACTACAATGGCAGAGTGGGGTTGTTGGGTCAGAGGCCAGATGACCCATAAAGCCAAACATATTCACTATCTGATTCTTCAGTGATTTCCAACCACTGGGATAAGTATCTTTGTACCTCTGGTCTTGAGGAGCAAAATGGCATGATCTGATTTACTTTATTAACATTTGACTCCCATAGGTGTGTGGAGAATGGATGTGAGGTGGGGACACTCCCGGACCAGTTAGAAAACTTCCATAACCTGCCTGCCAGTGCGGGAGATGTGAGAGATGCAGGTTCCATCCCTGGGTCAGGAAGATCCCCCAGAGAGGAGCATGGCAGCCCACTCCAGTATTCTTCCCTGGAGAACCCCATAGACAGAGGAGCCTAGTGGTGTATGGTCTGTAGGGTTGGAAAGAGTTGGACATTGAAGTGATTTAGGCTATTTAGGAGAGATAGAGAGTGAACAGATATGAGCTGTATCTTAAACCTAGAAACAACAGGGCTTGTTGATGGATTGGACTGGAGAGAAGGGAGCGGTTAAGTGGTGTGTTCCTGTGTACCTTTGGTTCTTCTAATTCTCCTCCGAGAAGTTAGCTTTGTCTCTTTTGTGGCCTTGCCACAGGCTTGTGGGATCTTAGTTCTCCAACCAGAGACTGAACCTGGGCCCCAGCAGTGGAAGTGCAGAGTACTAACCGACAGCCGGGCAAGTCCCAGAAATGAACTTTATCTTGAGCATCACTTCCTTCAGGACTCCTTCCGTGACTTCTCAGGGTGGCTGGGGGCCCCTGTGTGTTCCCACATTCCCTTTACTCTTCCTCCCGTAATGTTCTGTGCTTCCTTTAACCTCACCTTAGGTCACAGAGGTAACGCAGGACAGAGCCCATATTTTTAACAGGATTTGAGTCTAGACTCTGTGCTCGTCACCATCACTGCACTGACGTCGGTGGAACCCTCAGACCTCACCTAGGGCAGGTGCTCACCTTGCCGTCACCGAGAGAATGAAGACCGTGAGCTTTAAGGTTCGGTCCAAATGGCTCATCCCAGCGGTCGCCCACCTTTTTTGCACTAGAGACTGGTTTTGTGGAAGACAGTTTTTCCATGGACTGGGAGAGGGTGAGTGGTTTCGGGATGATTCAAGCACATGACACTTACCATGCATATTTCAGCTCCACCTCAACTCATAAGGCATTAGATCCTGGAGGTTAGAGGCTCCTTGAGCTCAACCCTCTGCCTTCACCGCCTCCCCTTTCTGCAGCCTTGCTTTCTCTAGCCTGGCCTCTCGTGTTTCTTGGCTCAGACATGGGACCACGACGACGAGGTGGAGCCAGCAGGTGCTGCCGTAGCATCATCATTTGATGAGCGTGGGGCTCCTGCAGCCCTGCCACATGGCAGACGGGAGAGGGCTGTGCAGCACGTCATTGTTGGCGGGGCATCGGCCTCTGCTTGGGCAGCTTGTGTGTAAAACGTGGTCCCATTCTCCTGGGACATTAAAGGAAATGGAGGGGAGCAGGTAGGGAAACTGCGCAGCAGGGCCATGGCTCTAAGACAGAGGAGCCTGGGTCTCTCCATCATGCCTGTCCTTGAATTTGTGAGGCAGCTGCCCACTGCGTCTGCTGAGAGTTCGTAAATGACTCAGGCACCAGCTGACTGGATCTGAGAGTCTGCAAAGGCAGCCTAGGAACTAAGCAAGGCAGCCAGCATTCGTTAAAAAAAAAAAGATTAAAAAAGAATCTGGAGACAAGGGGAGATGCTAGAAGTGGGTCAGTGGGTCTGAGCGACAGAGAAGCGCACCAATAATCTCCTGGCGTGGCCCCCCCGAGGGTCAGCGTGGCTCCCCACGCCCTCCTTCCCTCTCCTCTCTTGCCACCTTAAAAAAACACACATAGGCAGAAATCAATCCATCAAATGTCATTACAGATTTATTAAGCCTGATGTAGAAAGACATTTAACAGTAACATCTTCAGAAAGCATAAAAAGAGCACTTCTATTCAGTCTTGTGCTTTGAAAATCTAAATATATTTTTATCATATAAATAATTCTTTTCATGTTTTAAGTGCATCTGTGTTTTTTTTTTTTTCTTCTTCTCTCCTTTAATTTTCATTTTTCAATTATCCAAAGCGGAAGTCGTGGTTGACGGAAATGAAGCCATTTGCAAAGCTAATGGTGTTGGGAGGCCTGTCTGAGTTATACTGTATCAGCCTGATTTCCAAAAGGTGGTTCAATGTCTGCAGCATTCAAATGAGGGACAGCCTCCAGCAAAATCATAATTGAACACACCCAGGTCCTTAATGTCGGCAGTTGAATTTCCTGATGCAAATTATGATAATGTTTCAGATGGGGACAGTTTATTTCCAATAACTCCTGAGTGGGTGAGAAAAAGACTTTTTTTTTTTTTTGACACAAAGGAAAGTGTTGTCATGCTCAAGAATGTAAATAACACATGTATAGAAACCTTTTTGATGGAAATGAGGGGCTCCATATAAACCTTGTTGAGGGTGTTGTTATTTTTTCACAATAGCTAAAAGAAGTAGTATCTATTAGTTAGGGCTTTAATTACAGTTCTCAAAGTGGAATGATTTTTTCCTTTAAAAAAACTCTTTAGAGATAAAAAATAATGGCTTCTTTGATATAATTTTCACCTCCACCGTCAGAAGTTATTTCTAGTGGTAAAATTGTACTTTTTTTTTTAAACCCCTCTCTTTTTAGAGATTATTTCATTGCTACAGCATCACACATGTACATCTTGAGTGTGCCCAAACCAAGCCATTTTTATTCAGCCAGGGGCCGCTCCAGGTGTTTATTTTGACCTGATGTAAGTCATATAGGATATCAAGACCAAATTGTTTAGAATTAGGAAGGACGACAGGAGGCTGGCACCTGGGGACAGAAGGAGGAGCACCTTTTCTGAAAATCCCTGTGGTTTTCTTTTTTCCAAGCTGGAAAGCCGTCATTTCCGGGGGGACTGTGTGTCTTTAGGCACTGACAGTGCAGCCGAGCCTTTCGAAAATTGCAAATAGTGGCTGCACTGAGCACTGGCATTCGGGATGATCAGAGCAGAGGAAAGCGTGGTCAGCCAGGGAAAGAATTTTCCAGATCCCAGAGACGAAGGCTTGGATGCCTCTCTGTGATGAATCTGTTTGGCCACAGGGTGGTATAATTTTCCTAGCAGAAAAAAAATGTTTTTTCATTGCAAGGACAATTTATAATCATCAAAAACAAGTGAAACATGGTTTTGATTAAAACAGCCTGTTGGCTCAATAATTTCTGTAATTTTAAAAACATCCTTAATGCCGAAGAAGAACACGCCGATGTCAGGAATGGCCTGGGGCCCCATTACAACAGCAACCGAATAAATAAGGAAAAGAATTGCGAGGTCATAAAAACAAAATTAAGCTAATGTTTCAAATTTTGACAATTATGAATTCTTCCTCTAAGAAGACATTAAAAAAATGTTCAGGCACTATTAGATAAAATACAAAGAGGATAATTCTTACATGGATGAGTTTGCAGTTTTCCCAAGGGGTAAAGCATGCCTTTAAAGGAAAACCCTGAATTAGGACATTGATTCCTCCTTAAATCCAGCAATTGGATGGACACATGCAGACAGACAAACTTGGTTCTTATCTTTTCTTTGTAAACTCAGATCTAATTCTTTCTTAAGCTATTGAAAGAGAATGATCAGGAAAAAAAATTACAGGCATATATATATTTTTTTTTCTATACAAAAGAAGCCCCATTGTGGGCCAGTTTGGTAGGAAACAGAAACAAGCAAATATAACAAAATCTGTGTTCATACATGGCGATACAGTTAGTATATACAAATATGTACAGTATAAAAATGTACGGAAGGCTGCTGTTCTCAGCCAGCCAAGCTGCATTTTACACAAGGAAAACAGCCTGGATTTTCCTCCTAGTATACATGCAAATGCAGTGTATACAGCATGCAGGTTATAGAAAACTAGCGCGCTTGCGTGGGAGCATTCTACAGGTACGCTTGCAGTCACTTTTCTTTGAAAATGACTAGTCTGCTTTCCTAATATAAAAACGTGTTTCTTCGCTGGCAAAACACTTTCCTTCAGAGCAAGGTTGAATTCTCCCAACTCACTATGCCCTACCTCCCCTACTGCCAATTCCAAAAGAAAAAAACAAAATGTCTAGAAGTAACATGAGGGGATAAATATATAACACAAACATGGTTGATGCCAAATTTCTTAAAAACCTACGCGCTCTGCAGAGTAAGAACTGGTTGACCAGTGCAAAGGTTGTGTATGATCAACTACCTCTTGATTTTTAAGGTGTTAGGAAGTTTCTGATTTATGCCGACGGTGCCTGGCTATTAGGAGTCAAAGTCAGAAGGGATTAGAAAGATACTAGCATATCAGAGACCAGAAAGTAGATTGTATCCCCAGATATTATGACAGTTAAGAACCCTGAGCCAAACAAGAACGGTTGAGTATGTCAGCTTTTTCTGACTTGCGCGCACATTCTAGCATCTGATGTATTATAAGCCAAAACGTTACACTGCAAAACTGGGATGTTTCTGTTGTGTTGATCTCCATGCAGAATGAAAATAGTTTTTACATCTTCTCCGCAGATTGGTTGAGCTTAGTGTATTTAAAACAAAATATACATACACATTTATAATTCCTGAATGTTATCTGGGTCATTTAGAAAGTGAATACATTGCTGTACAAAGTCTTCATATTTGAGATATAATCGTATGATTGCTCAAGTTCTGTAAATATAAGCCTTTGCCTGGGGACTGAGATCCAAACGTAGGTTTCAGGTCCAAGATAATTTAGTAAATGCATTGAAATTCATTTTCTGGAGGGGTTGAAGGGAGTGGTAGGGTTTTCTATTAACAATTTTTTTTTTTAAGTAATGCATTTGTTAGAATTTTTCAACTTCTCCTGGGGTTCTCACAGAAGAGTTATTATTTGTACTTCCAAAAGCAGTCTTAAGCAAATAAACATTGAGGAAGGGCTGTGAGTATTTGATTTTTTGTTTTTTTTCCAATCAGGTTGCTTTTTTTTTAAAGGCCTTAATGATCATCATATGGCTATTGGTAAAATCATTTTTATGCTGAGAGGTGTCAGATCAGGATGCCTTTACTTGCAGGAGCCATTTTACTTGGAATATATTTTTCCAATGGAAATGGACAAAGTTCTGTTGCAGAAATAACGTTCCACCTGGTACTAGCATTTTAAAACAGTTCTCTTCTAATCCATAAAACATTTCTAGTTTTCCCTGAAGCTTTGGGCTGCCTTGCGCATGAATAATTTTGGAGAAACACCCACGCCCGTTAGCCCATTGTTCGTGAAGTACTGGAAGAAGATTAACTAGAGCCTGGAAATTGTGTATCTGCGTCTGCTTCTGAATCTGTCACAGGAAACCAAAGGAGATAAGTGGCTTTTACTTTGGATGAAGAGGTAAAATTCCCCCGTAGAAATTCTAAAGATGATTCACAAGTTTCAAAATGTTTAATGCTTCCCTACAATGGAAACATGTCTCTCTGTCTGTGGGGGATGGAAAGCTTGGTCTCTTTCTCCTGCTCAATCTTTGTCTAAAAGTGTTTTGTGGATATTTTGAGAAAGTGCCACATATAGGAAGGGAGAAAATGAAATTAGCATTTTAACATCTCACAGGGGAAAGAAATAAACAGAAAGTTCACTTGTGATTTTTTTTTTTTTTGCCTAATGCATGTTCAAAATAGATACCACTTTTTTGTTCTTTAGAACTACATGTGTATATTTGTGTGTTTAAAGCCTTCAATATATTTCCTTATTATTATTATTCCAGCATTCATCAGCACTCTTCGATTCTTGTTGCAGAGAATAGAAGATAATGTGAAAGTGACATTTTTATGGTTTTTTTTTTAACAAAAAATATTTAACAAACTTGAAAAATGAAACCCAGTGAAAAAGATTTGAAAGCAGTCACATCACCTAGGGAATGACAGATGGGAAAGACACAGAACGCGAGCACCTTTTAAGGCCTTGTGATCTTTGGATTTACTGTGAAAAGTTTCAGAAAACTGTCGAGTCTTACTGTGGCAATGTCCATAGGCCCCGGAAAATTACAGTGAAAGTTAAATATATTCATGGATACACACACACACATGTGCACGCACACTCACACACACCTCCTCACTGTTTAGTCAGAGTTATCTAAATGCTTCCGCAAAATGTCATTTCATTTGTTTGTTTTCAGCATTTCCACTCAATTCAGTGGCTTGTGTCTGTGACATTAATTATGAAAGACTCCAACAACCGAGCAGGCACATTTTGGGGGTGAGGTTTAAGAAATCTATTTATGACCTTCAATTCTGTGGGGACTGTCTGGACTATTCAATTTATTCTGTGATTATAGTCTGCTTTTAGGCCATGACCTATTTTTAAACCACTTCCTCTCTGTATACTTTTCAGAAGATGAATTTCCTATGCGGAAAGATTATTATTTGGAAAAACAGGTATAAGATGCAAATAGCATGAGGGGAGTTGGACCCTAATTTTGCTCCTCATCCAGGTATCTGGTATCAGCCACCTTTAGGTACTGTTGTAAACGCCGGAGGACCAGAATGTTGTGTGAATTGCTCACCTTGTATCCCATAGCATTGAGGAGAGTGTTGTGCATACAATAAATGCCTGATAATATCATTAAAAATTTTTTTGGCTGCACCATCCAGCATACAAGTTCTTAATTCCCTGACTAGGGATCAAACCCGCATTGGGAGCACAGAGTCTTAACTACTGGACTGTCAGGGAAGTCCCAGCAGACGCCTGCTAATATCTGTTAGTCAATTTGCTGAATACATTGCGTTTCCTCTTCTGTCTTGTGCTCCCAGTGTTTTGTTACATGCTGTACATTTGGTGAATTTGTTGAACTACAAAATGGGGCCAAATGCCTAGAACTGAAGTAGTCATATAAGATTTTTTCAATAGACATTTCAGTGTGCAGCCTGTGGGTGGTCTTAGCTAGAAGGAGGGAAGGGAAGGAAAAGCAGTCTCCTACCCTCACGGATACCAAGGGTTGGAGACAGAATGGAGATCCTTGGGGGTAGTTTACATGATATTTGCACATCATTTTTCTGTCCATCTAATGTTCCAGTTTATCAGCACTTTATTTATTTACAGAGAGAGGAAGAGAATGGTATGAGAGCAGATAAAAACATTCTCCTGAGTTCTTATTGTTTTTTTCCTTCTAGTAGGAAGTTTCTAGAAGCTTTCCAGGGCTTGCCAAATGAAGACAGGTCTGGTCTCTAGGAATATACTGAGCTCTGTGTACATCTCACAGAAAGAGCCCAGATCTTGTTTCCTAAGGAGAACATTGGCAGCTGTCCCTCAGCAGTGACATTTATGGTCACCAAGCAACAACTCTTGAGTCTTACCAAATTTATAAATATTTTTGTCTCTTGCCTCCCACCCGCCCCTCCACAGAAACTGCGCTAACAAAACTGTATAGATGATGTGTTGAAGCAGATGATTTATTTCTTTCTTAGAAGGGAAACAATTTCCATGGAGTTGAGAATAGCATTGTTTTCCCCAAGTTGGAGAAAGAGCTCGAGAATCTGCTTTGGGACGGTTTAGACAGAATCTGAATTATATCGGTTTATCTAATAAACCTGGGTTGGAGCAGGCAATTTTTAACAGCTTCAAGAACCCCGGTGCTAATGCATTGATTTCCCTTTAATAGAATTTCGTTGTCGAAGGACAGTGCTCAGCAGAGTCCACCCTTCAATCTTAACCCATCCGAAGACTGTTCCTTTCCAGTTGAGCGCCATTCATTTCTGGTTGAATAGGTTAAGCAAAGACAGACCTCGCTGTTCTCAATTCACTTTATGATCCTCCCATCATAAAAAATAATATCAGCACCTTGCTTTTCATGTCAGAACTACATTTGAGCCGCTATTCCCTATGCCCATGAGTAAATCCCATAAAAGCCGCCCCGTTGTACTGTTGCTGTTTTTCCTTGTGGGTGATTGATTGATGGATGAGTGCTGACACTTCAATGAAGCTATTCCGACTGCCATCTCAATCCGATGATGTGAGGGGTATATTTTCTGTCCATGCCTCATTACTTCAGAATGACATTCCTGGAACTTCATTTACTTTTTCCCTCCTTCCCCGAAGCGCCATATTTTTTCCCATCTAGGTTATGCATGCCATAAAAAAAGCAATTTGCTATTATATGTGGCATAAGGGCAACACTTTCTCTAGGAGGTAAATAAGAAGTTTTTTTTTTTTTTTTTTTAAATCCCAATGTTGAATTTAGGGATCATGTCAAAATTCCCAAAACAATTCCAACAGGCAAGCTCCATGAGAAATGGTGCAGAGGAGGTACCTGGAGATATTTGGCTTCATTTTGTTGGCATTAAGATTTGACAGAGATTCCCTTGGTAATTAAAGCAACAACAAAAATGACTCTTTTGTTTCAGAATCATCTAGTTCCTAGTGTTGTGCCTGGAATAGTTTAAACATTTCACCTATAGCTGAGTAGCAGTTTACAACACAATCTAGACTTATTTGTCCTTTGAGAATGAGGAAATTCATTGTTTAAATGCAATAACAGATTTATCTATTATAGGTTGCTTTCAGTTGTATCAAAAATGCACAACTAAACAGATCTATCTCTGCATTTCCAAACAGTGCACTAGATATACAAAGGTTTTAATAGTAAAGCATGCTCTTAGCTTTTCCAAGTTGACTTAGGACCTGATTTTAATCTGTGTAATACAGTATTCCCGTTAATAATAACGTATAATTAAGACATCCGTTAAAAATCCATAACGTTAATTTAATGGAGAAAATCTAATACAGTTCTATTGGAATTTTTACGTTAAATTAACTTTAACGGGCTTTTAATGGATGTCTTAATTAGATCTCATTATTAACGGGAATATTCCACAAATTAAAATTGGGCCCTCAAAGTTTTAATGAAAAAAGTTGCAGGAACACATTTAAGATGGACACCCTATTTCATGCTTTCTGTTGCTTCCACAGCTAAGCTGTGTTTCCAAGCCCATAAACAACAGATCCTGGAGAAAGATTACCACAAAAGGCTGTTGCTGAACTTTCTACCCTGCAGTGATCTCATCTTCTTATTCTCTCCGATTCTACATCTCCCCAATTCCCCCAATTGTCCCGATTTGCAGGTCTCATATGAAGTGGTGCATGCTCAAAACTATGTATTTTTTAACCAATAAAGATAATGATAATAAAGATGCCCACTACGGCATGGGAAAAAGTCACTGGCAGCAACACGGTTAAGCCTGACTATGTGAACAACTTTCCCAGAAGACGAACATTGTTCAGAGGTTTTCTTGGCTCAAACTCTGGTTTAACTTAATAATTCTTCCACTTTGTGGTGATTAATGGCTCCCAAGCGCAAGGGCAGGACTGGGCAATCCAGGTGCAACTGTAATTGTTGCACTGAACAGAAACATTTCCTTTAGACAAACGTTCCCAGAGGGGTTATAAATAGGAAATGGACATTACCATGGAAAGTAGGCTTCCAGGCGTCTACATCGAGGGCAGCCCACTTGGACCTTAAACTCTGAAGACTTGTCCTCCCCCGCCCTTTCCTGTCAAGCGGTACAAACTGACAAAATAAGTACATCAATGTTCTCAGTCCTTCTTTTTCTTCAGCGGCACTTTGTTTTCTTGTGACAGCGGAAAGGGGACCGTGGAGACGAGGCAGCCCCGTTGCAGTGTATCAGTGAAAATCTAATATTGTCCATAAGCAGAGAAGTGGAAATCAATGCTTCATTACCAAATTGTTGGTGCGGATGAAGAGAAACGGCCGGGGTGTTTTTTATTTTTTGGCAGTCTTCTTAGAGCAGGGTGTTGAGAGGAATCAGTGTCAGGAGAGCGGGGTGGAGCAGGGCAAGGGCCCGGTGTGAAGGGGATCCAGGCTGGAGAGTCGGAACTAAGGCATTTGTCCTGTAATGGGAACCAGAACAACAGAAAAGATACATTATTTTCTGAGGAGCAGCCCAGAGAGTCAAATCGCTCACCTCTTTCCTTGGTAAAAATGTTCTGCATAGGGTCCTGGTTAAGTCTAGTATGATGTGACCAGTGAATGAGACATGGAAAGGAAGAGCTAACTTAGGGGAGAAAACTTTAAAATATAACGTATGGAAGGCATATTTGAGCACCTCTGTTTGCAGCAGCATTATTCATCATAGCCAAAAGGGAGAAGCAACCCAAATGTCCATTATAGGATGAATGGATAAGCAAAATGGTACATCCACACAGTGGAATGTTATTCAGCCTTCAAAAGCAAGGAAATTCTGGCACATTCTCCAATATGGATGAATCTTGAAGACATTATGCTAAGTGAAAATATATCAGTCATAAAATGATAAAATACTTCACTTGTATAAGGTACCTAGAGAATTCAAACTCAAAGAAACATAAAGCAGAATCGTGCTTGTCGGGGGCAACCTTTGCAAGAGGGGAAAGTCCTGGAGATGGGTGATGGTGATGGTTGCGTAACAACGTGAATGGAATGTACTCAAAGCCACTAAACTTTACACTTAAAAATTGTTAAGATGGTAAATGTTATGTATTTTTTTTTTACCACAATTAAAAGTTAAAAAAAAAAGTATGGTTTTTCTATCATGAAGCATTTAAAAAAATTAAAAAATTAACCTGTGGCCTCACCATCAGGATAGACGCCTATTTACTTTCTGCAGTACTACCTTTAGTATTTTCTTTCCCCACACATTTTTGTTAGGTTTACATAGTTGTCAGTGCCCACTGTGTAATGTTTTCCTGTCTATCCTTTCACTAGGAAACATCATTGTGCACAATGGGATGAATTCTGTCACCTGTATCATCAAAGTTTACTAAAGCATTCTTGCGA
Source organism: Giraffa tippelskirchi (assembly GCF_054371585.1). Lineage (NCBI taxonomy): Eukaryota > Metazoa > Chordata > Mammalia > Artiodactyla > Giraffidae > Giraffa > Giraffa tippelskirchi. The sequence continues at coordinate 121,990,966 of NC_137287.1, read as the reverse complement.
TGTTGGACATTTAATTCGCTTCCAGTTTTATTCAATAATATTAATTGTGATGAACATCTTTGTGTTTAAAACCATTCAATATGTTCAAATATCTTAGTAGACTTAAGTTTCTGAGTCAAAAGATAGCAACAATTTTTGTGGTGGGAAAGTGCTTTAAAGTACTTAATGGGCTGAATTTTTCTCCAGATATGTGCTATTTGGATGGCTGTAGGAATGCATATAATTTCCATCAGTCCAGTCTGGGCAGCATTCCTTGGTTACACATTATTTAGTGGTTGTGCTCATTTTAATGAGGAAAAAACACCGAGGACCTGTATTTAATTTGTCTTTTGGAAAAGGAAAATATCCAAGTTTCTAGTAGAACAACAAAGACAAGTTTAAAATTGAATGGCATTTGATGTGTGCAGTGAAATTGTGTGCAAAATAATCATAATAGACTTTATAAAAGATTCCTCGGTAGGGAAGCATAGGACTGCAATACTTGCAACCAGTTATCATATACCTACCAGATGCCAGATGCTTTACATCCACTACCACTAACCCTTCCAACAACTTTGTTTTAAAAATAAGAGAGGAAAAGTCTCAAAGAGGTTAGTGACTTGTCTGAAGTCCCACAACTAATCAGAAGCAGTGGGTGGCTTTAAATTGAGGCAGTCCCACCCAGAAGCTTCCTTGCCCACTCCAGCGCCACCGTCAGGGGAAGGAATCATTTCCCTCTGTCACTGTTTGTATTGCAGATACGAAGGGTCCCAGCAGTCTTTGGTCTGGAACCCACCCACTCCCCTGCAGGTCTGAAAACGTGAAGGAGGATGGTCACATGGTTGGAGGAAGAGAGATGAGTCAAAGAAAAAGAAAGCAGAGGCTAAAACTTGCAACGGCATGGGGCTTCCCAGGCAGTGCTAGTGGCGAAGAATCCACCTGCCAATGCAGGAGACACAAGAGACGCAGCTTCGATCCTTGGGTCGGGAAGATCCCTCGGAGTAGGAAGTGGCAGCCCACTCCAGTAGTCTTGCCTGGAAAATTCCGTGGACAGAGGAGCCTGGTGGGCTACGTCCATGGTGTCTCAAAGAGTCAAACACGGCTGAGCGTCTGAGAGCACCAGGTGCTCTCCAGTAGATACAGTAAGGAGGAGGCAGGGGGAGAAAGAGGAAACGAGAAGAAGGAAAAAGGAGTAAACCTGTCTTTCCTAAAGAGGGGACGCCTTGCCTCGTGAGACAGACGTCGGGGGCGAGGAGGAGGTTTCACAGTCTGTCTGTGGGCCTTGGTTTCTCCTCCATGACCTTGAAGCTAATGTGATACCAGTTTTGCTGCTGCTGCTGCTGCTGCTAAGTCGCTTTAGTTGTGTCCGACTCTTAGCGACCCCATGGACTATAGCCTACCAGGCTCCTCCGTCCATGGGCTTTTCCAGGCAAGAGTACTGGAGTGGGGTGCCATTGCCTTCTCCGGATACCAGTTTTAGAGAACCTTATTTCACCTACCACTTCCTTGAACCAGCTCCAGATTTGATCAACCCCCAAGCTTTTCTCTGGCTGGACTTTTCTTAGATCAAAATTTGTTCTGGGAAGGGGAGCAGGGAGAAAAGAAAAAAAATTTTTTTTTACTATAGTCACCCTCTTGGGAATTCACAGTACACATTAAGGTATTAAAGGCTCTGAGAAGTCCTGCAATTAAAGCCCAACCCAATCCAACATAATATACCTTTCTTTAACCTAAGGCTTCTCACATTCATTTGATAACCCTTCTCTTCCCTGTAAAACACTCACAAGTGTACATGAGTGTCATTTTCTGGAAAACACTTTCATGACAAATTCTGGTGTGGAAACAAATGAAGTTGTTTAGTTCCTAAGATCTCAGTCCCGACCTCATTATTGACTTTCTGTAAGTCTTTGCTCAGGTTTCTTGGCTTTGGGGGCCTCAGCATGAAAGGATCCTGCTGTCGTGATAACTTGACGTTTTCTGCGTGTCTAGTCTATGCTACTCCTTCGAGATCCATGCCTTGCCTCGTGTCCACTTCATGATGCTGCAATACAGGAGATACTAACGTCTACACTTTCCAGCCTAGAAACGGGGATTTAGAGAGGTGAAACCACTGACCCGCAGCTACCTGGTTGGTAACAGGAGAAAGGGTATCCAGATGCAGATTTTTCTGGTCTCTTAAAACCTGCCTCTTATCTTGCCTGTGATCGGTTGGTAATGTCTTAAAATGTGAAACACTAGCATTATTAATAATTTACAGGCATTTCCCCAAGAGTGTCTGTACAGTTATTCAGTTAAATTCCAGATATGAGTGTCTTCTATTAAAACCCAACTATGATGCTATTTCTATCTGAGAGATCTCATATCCCACCAAAATTGATGGAAGAGGTGAATTCTTTCAGAAGGTTGGTTTTCTATACTATAAGAGAATGATAAAGAGGAGACCTGAATCGTGGGCCACTTTGGGACAAGATACTCTCTCTCTTTTTTTTAAGAATTTCCTATCTTAAAAGAAGAGAAACCTCTTTCCCCCTCTAGGTCTAAAGATGAGACCTGGCAGAAAATTAAAACTAGAAAATGAAGAGAAGGGGGATGAGAATGTGTGCTGTTACTTTTTTTGCTGTTCAGGAAAAATTGTGCAGAATGAGTGAAGAACAAAGAAGCGAATACTCTCGGTTGCCTTTCAGATGATGCTTGTGTGCTAAGTCGCTTCAGCTGTGTCTGGCTCTTTGCGACCACATGGACTGTAGCCCGCCAGGCTCCTCTGCCCGTGGAATTCTCCGGGCAAGAGTACTGGAGTGGGCTGCCATCTCCTCCTCTATTTCAAATGGTAGTTGAGGCCAAGTTTTGCTGCTGCATGAGTTTTCCCCCTTAATATGTTCAGCTAATACTATAAAAATAAACCATAAATAAATAAAAATTGTAATTACATATCGAAAAAGTCACTGGCAGTGTTCATTAAGTAGAGTTTGTGAGGGAGAGCCAGGCAAAAAGATGCAATTATTTTTGTATTAATGCAGAACCATCAACAGATGTGTAGAATTACATACACTGTACTTTAATTTGGCCACGCCGGAATCCTGCACCCACCCCGGCAAGTCACTCTGGTTGCCTCTTCCTTTTCTCTGTGCCCTTGCTGGGTGCCCCCGCCTTCTTTTTTCTCTACTCTGTACTGTTCTTCTCTGTGCTGTGCTTACTCGATCAGTCACGTCCAGCTCTTTGCGACCCCGTGGACTGCAGCCCACCAGGCCCCTCTGTCCATGGGACTCTCCAGACAAGAACCCTGGAGTGGGTTGCCGTGCCCTCTTCCAGGGGATCTTCCCAACCCAGGGACTGAACCCAGGTCTCCCGCCTTGCAGGTGGATTCTTTGCCTTCAGAGCCACCAGGGAAGCTCCCTGTTCTTCTCAGAGCTGCATTATTGTCCGAAAATGTTTGGGGACGGCCACCTGTGGGGGCGCCACTAGCGCGTCACGGTTAGGGACCAAGAACGCCAGACATCTCTCAGTGGGTGGGACAGATTCTCCCAAGGGAGTAATGACCTTCATCTTGCACCATCTTTGAAGAGTCTGTGTAGGTTGGGACTGCTCACCTTTGGCGCTGTTTACGTTTTGGGCCGGGTAATTCTCTGTTGTGGGAACTGTCCTGGGCACTGCAGGGCTTTTAGCAGCATCCCTGGCCTCTACCCACCAGGTTTCGGTTGCATTCCCACTCACCCTCGAGTTGTGATGACCCCAAATATGTCTAGACTTTGCCAAATGTCCCCTTGGAGGGGGGCAACATTATCAGTGATTCAGAACCTCTGACCTAGTAGAAAACAATTTTATCCTTTGAGCTTAGGACCTCGGTCCATTTTACGACTGGCGTCTGGACATCTCTGCGTGAATAACTCACAGGTGCCTGAAAGGTCACTTGTCTCCACCCTCATCCCGTTTCCTCTCCTCATCCCTCGTCTCTATTCATGGGAAAAGGAACCTTCGACCGCTCAGTTGCTCCTGCTGGGAAGCTGGGTCATCCTTGACACCTCGTCATTATCTCCATCTTCACCCCGCGCCCCCTCCCAGCCTGTGGGCCTTTCCCTGGTGCCCGGGGGCCCCTCTCTCTGGCTTCTTCTGTCCGCTCTGTGTCCTGTGGGCCATCTCCCATGAGCAAGTATCGTGAGCTCGTGAAAACTGAGATTAGACTGAGGCGGCCCCTCCTCGCTCCTCCCAGCTCACACGCCTTCAGTGTCCTCTGTGGCACTTAGGAAAAAAACCCTCTTTTTCTAAGACTTTCGGCCTGATCTGTCTTGCCGTCTCTCCAGCCTCACCTGGGTCCGTCCACCTTAGTGATGTATCCCGAGAGTACTGGCCTTTTATTTTGAGTGATTTTATTGTTCATGTATTTATTTTTGGCTATGCTGGGTCTTCGTTGCCGTGTGGGCTTTCTCCAGCTGCGGCGAGCGGGGGCTGCTCTCTGCTCTGAGCCTCGTGGTGCACGGGCTCTGCTTGCGCTGTCTTTTCCTGCAGGGGAGCCCGGGCTCTAGGGCTCTTGGCTTCAGCGGTTGCGGGACGTGGGCTCAGCAGCTGTGGTGTCCGGGCTCCACAGCACGGGGCAGGAGCCTGGCTGCTCCGAGGCATCTGGGATCTTCCCAGGTCAGGGGTGGAATCTGCGTCTCCTGAATTGGCAGGTGGCTTCTTTACCATTGAACCGCCAGGGAAGCCCCACCTCTGGCCTTCTGACAGTGTCTGAAACACACCTCCTCGTCTTTCCACCTGTTCTTCCCTCCACCTAGAATTCTCATCTTCTTACTCTCTGTCTGGCTAGCACCTTCTCCTCCCTGAAGTCTTCGTTTAAATGTCATTTCTTCAGAGAAGTTTCCTCCTACCCACTGGACTTGGTGGGGTTCCTTTGTTATAATATAGCACCTTTTATGTTGTGCTTCTGGGACTATGACCATTACCTACATCATCATATATGTAAATTTTAGTTTATATATATGTGTCCGCCTCCTGCTCTGGCTTATAAACCCTAGGAAGGCGGGGGCTGTGCACACTGCGTACATCAGTATCTCAAGCATGTTGGCCGATGTCTAGCACATGGGAAGTACTTGAGAGTATTTGTTGAGGGAATGAATTTTGAGCGGTAATAATTTGAAGTCTATCTCTTCAAACATGAAAAAGAAATTTTAAAATATTTATACTAAAACAATACAAAAGAAAAAAATATAGATTTACCTGGAAACCTTCTCGAATTCTATGAAAGAGGCCATGTAAAGAAAAAAAGAGAACTGACTAAAAAATTAGTTTAAGGAAACATAAATGGACATCAGGAAGATTTGCCACCTGTTTGGTGCTTTCAGCGTCAAAGGATAATTTATTCTGCTATTTTAAAGCAATTTGTGTGTGTGCTCAGTTGCTCAGTTGTGTCTGACTCTTTGGGACCCTGTGCTCTGAGGCCCGACAGGCTCCTCTGTCCGTGGGATTTTCCAGGCAAAAATACTGCAATGGGTTGCCGTTTCTTTCTCTACGGGGTCTTCTTGACCCAGGGATCAAACCCTTGTCTCTTGGGTCTCCTCCATTGCAGGCAGATTCTTTTACCACCGCACCACCTGGGAAGCCCCATTTTGAAGCAATTTACATTTTTCAAAGCACAGTCATATATATATTTTCCGCTGAAATATATAGGCTAAATACTAGTAGCCACAAAGATAAAGAGTTTAAATAACTTGCTCCCATGGGGATTAAATGATGGCGTTAGGACACCTGACTCCTAATTCAGGGCTTCTTGAAACTATTTGGTTGAAAATGAAAAAAAAGAGACTGAGATATAAATGCTCAAGATATGTAAAATGTTTTATTAAAAAACACTGACAAGTAGGCCAGGGAGAAATGGAGACAAGCGATTTTAACTGTGTAACCCAGGGAGAAACCTGCAGTTAATATTTTTTTTCAAATTGATTTTACAATTTGAAAATCTAGATTGGCTTACCCACATTGATGAATTTCATCATTAGCGCTTCACCTAATTTTTCCTAAGAGAAAACTCTGTGCAGAAACCCTTAAACTTTGGTGGACTAATTTCAAGTCTTTGAATGAATAAAATAATCACTCAAACGTATTGAATGCATTTTATACGCCAGACACAGCTTCATGTGAGTAGGTGGGTAATATTTAAAAAATACCATCTGATGTAGTCGTGCCTTTTGTTAATTTCTTTCTTCCATGCAGCTTTCCAGCCATGGAAAACAGACCCAGAGCGGTTGCTGGGAAAGGGAGGTCCCGGAAGAAACAGATACGAGGAAGTGTCTGAGCCTCTGAATGGCGAGGATGACTCTCGATGTTGTTTAGTCACTCAGTCGTGTCTGACCCTTTCGCGACCCCATGTACTGTACCTCGCCAGGCTCCACGGTCCTTGGGATTTCCCAGGCAAGGGAAATCTGGAGTGGTTGCCATTTCCTTCTCCAGGGATCTTCCTGACCCACGGATTGAACCCACGTTCTCCCCGACCTCTCTCATTGGCAGGCAGATTCTTTACTGCTGAGTTGGTTGTGACTGTGAATTTTAGGCCCACCACTTATGTATTATTTTCATTAACTATTTTAATTACCCAATGGAGTATCCAGTATAACAGAGGAAAAAAACTGGTTTGAATAATTGACGTCACTTATGCAAGGTGACATGGTAATAAGTGGAATTGGATATTCCAATATTCAATAGAAATATGTCTGTTTGGTATCTCAGAGCCTTTATCTTTAACCAAGAAACTAACCATTCCTGATGTTGAATCTGTGCCCATGAGATAACACTTTTTGAAAAAATTTGTTTGTTTAAGGGGCTTGATTTGACCCTTGAAGAAGAGGAGGCGATACTACTATTGATCATGATACTATTATTGATCATGATAGTCTCCTCCTTGGGACATCTAAATGCAGACAGCATGCAGGTCATAATCGACACACTGGAAAATCTCAACGTTTGAACTTCCTCTTTCAAAGCACAACTTGTGATAAATCAACCATGTGTCTAGAGTGCAAGATGTGCGCTTCATGACACAAGCCAGCCTGTCAATTGTCTGTAGCCTGAAAGCTGGAGACTTTTCCATGTTTTTCTTTTTTTTAAACCAGTGTCGGGGCAAACATCTAAGTCGACCTCCAGCCTGTATCACCAACCTCCAGTGTCTGATGGAATGGGAAAATTAGAAATAATTTTAAAAAATAAGTTCCCTTTTGGTCTACTTAATGGGCAGCCCTTGGAATGGCTTGAAATATCTTCAGCATGGTGTGCAGATGGCTGTTAAGGAAACTGGCAGAAACAAGGTGGCGTCTTGGGGAGCACCAGCGGCGGAGACGTCAGGGGGAGGGCGCGGGGCCCCCCGGGGGGCGCGGGCCCTGTTGCCAGGTGACAGCTGGCCCGTGGGGGTGTGTCAGCTTGGAAGATGTCCACGGCAGCAGGAAAGCTTTTCCTTAAAGCACACTCCTCAACTTCAGGCTACCCAAGTAGTTAAGAAGCGGAAATGAAAGAAATGGCATGAGGGTTTGCCCTCTGAAAATCTCTTGACAACTAATGATGGGATTATGAAGTCTTAACTGCCGTACAGTTATCCCTAATTATAACCAAAGGTACGTCAGTCTAAATAAAAATGATAAGGCAGAGAGTGGCGGGCTCCTCTCCCTCCCCCCAACATGCTTTTTAACATGCATCTCTTCACAGTATGATGCTTTGACAAAGCTTGGATTGAATAATTATTAAAAAGAGATGGAGCCCAGTGTTAAGCAAAACATATTTTTTGCAGAAAGGAATGGTTGAATTTTTTTTTTAACAGAAAGAAATGGTTTCAGTTTTAAATATTTGATTCATTATGAGATGATTGGATGGCATCACCAACTGAATGGACATGAATCTAAGCAAACTCTGAAAAATAGTGAAGGACAGGGAAGCCTGGTGTGCTACAGTCCATGCGGTCGCAAAAAGTCAGACACAACTTAGTGACTGAACAAGAACAACAAAATTATGGGAATCTCCTATTATCTTTTTTGTACTCTACCACAAAACCACGTAAGGAATTCCTTCTAGACAGTAGGTATCAGGAAAGGTGTGGCTTATTCTTAAATCCTGGTATAGATTTTCTTTGTGGAAAAGGCCAGTCTCAGAGCGGATCAAACTTCCATTTTTGCTTTCATTGCTAGGAAGCACAGAGTCAGTTTTGTGGGCCAACCAACCATTTGGACAACCTCGGAAGGGAACAGTCTATATCCATTAACTTCTCTTCATAATGTCTCTCCGTTTTCCTTTGCCATTTTTGTTAATTGTTTGACATTTCCATTTATTAATTGGGTGACATTAGGGGAAATGACTTACCCTTTCTCTACTTAAGTTTCCATATCTGCAAAATCAGGATGATAAGAGTATCTTTTACACATGGTTCCTGGCTTACAGTAAGTGCTCAGTAAAATGTAGACTTAAAAAAATGATTTTCTTTTATTATTTTATTGCATTGTATCCAATATGGTATCTTAAAAGTGCTATTGAATAATGTGTAGAATAAATAAAAAAATACATGCGTAAAATTCTGCTTATGTGTTAAAAGTAAGTAATCGTTGGATCCTGGAAAATGGATTATTCCTTCCTGTTGGAAACTTCAAAAACTAAGAGAGAGGCTCTTTATTTCAGGTATTAAACATACGTTGAAGAGAAATCAGTTGTCAATTCAGGTGTGAAGCTAAGAAAAGTTTTCCCCTTTTATAAAAAAGGATAAAATAGCATTTCAAAACATTTGATGCGGATATTAAGAAGATGAGAGTAGAAAGCAGCCCTAACACCTACCATTTTACCAAGTGCTCATTATAAGTTGTGCACTTAACAATGATGTTGTTGCTTAGTTGCTCAGTCGTGTTTGACTCTTCTGGGGCCCCATGGACTGTAGCCCGCCAGGCCCCTCTGTCCAAGGGATTTCCCAGGCAGGAATTCTGGAGTGGGTTGCCATTTCCTTCTCCAGGGTGTCTTCCTGACCCAGGGATTGAACCTGAGTCTCCCGCATTGGTAGGTGGATTCTTTACCACTGAGCCACCAGGGATGCTCTTTTACGTTAATCCCTGACTATAGATCTCATTGTCCCTGTTAATTAACGAGAAAACAGGGGCTTGGAGTGGTTAAGAATGTCAAGGTCAATTAGTAAGTAGCAGAGCGGCATTTGGACTTATGTCTGTACGACCTCAAAGCCTGTTCTCCAGCCAGTATTTATGGCTGTCGGTGGAACTAACTAGACTCTTCTAAAGACACATTACTCAGTAAAGCTATATCATGAAAAATGATAAGGACTGAAAAACCGTCCAACTGTTATCATCCTTTCAAGAGATAAATTAAAAGGGTGGCAAAGATGAGGAGAAAATCCTGACGATGGAAAGGGAAAATACCCCTGGTGGTTTCAGTGTTAATTATAATTTCATGTTTGGCAATTATGCATCTAACATTTGATAATTCTCATGTATGGCTGCTTTTGGTTCGTGGTCATACAGGAGAGAAAGGAAGCAATTCTTCTGTACCCATTTTTATTGAGCCACATTCATATACTCCAAAAGGGCACTTAAATTGTTTGAAAGAGGTCTAGATGCTGGCAAACACCACCATAAACAACGTGGACAGCTTAAAGTCCACGCCGCCAGAGACGTGATTCACAATGGAGCCCATCTTCTCTAAGTGGGAGCGCAGAGCCAGATGTTATTTATTACAACTTACAACCAGACGAGATTCACGGCGTGGACACAGCTAGGGGGCTTCGCCGCTGCCTACATGTGCGTTGTCCGAGTTTTAGGAAGACCAGCTCGCCCTCCAAGTATGGAAAATGAACGTTGGACTAGTTTTTACCACTGTGATTAGGTGTCGAAGCCCAAGGCAGCACTGTTTGTGATGAGTCTACATTGGGCAAGGCGGGAAGTGGACTGGAAACGGTGTGTAGATAAAAATTCAGGCAAACCCTCCCATTTTTGAAGAAGTCTCCCTTCCTGGAATGATTACTTCATTCACGTCCACTCTTTGTCTGAACCTCATGCGCTCAGTCATGTCTGACTCTGTGCGACCCCGTGGACTGCGGCCCGCCAGGCTCCTCTGTCCATGGGATTCTCCAGGCAAGAGCACTGGAGTGGGTGCCGTTTCCTCCTCCAGGGGATTTTTCCTGACCCAGGGATGGAACCCACGTCTCTTCTTCTCCTGCACTGGCAGGTGGATTCTTTACTGCTGTGTCACCTGGGAAGCCCTTTGTCTGAAGCTTAACTCCAATTGCTTTCTTTCTTTTTCTTTATTGTCACCCTGCTTATTTATTTCTTTTTTATAATATTGTATTTGTTTTGCCATACATTGACATGAATCCACCATGGGTGTACATGTTTTCCCCTTCCAGAACCCCCCTTCCACCTCCCTCCCCATGCTTTCTTTAATTCTTAAAATAATCTCCAAAGGTAGCTCTTATGAACCTCCTTTTCAGAGATCAGAAAACTGAGGGACAGAGATTTAAGTAACGGGATCAAGACCACAGGCCTGGGAAATGGCAGACCTGGGATTTGAACCAGGTCTTTCTGTCACCAAAACGCCACACTGTTTCATGATGATAACTTGTTACCCTTTACTGATTTGATTGCAACCAATAGTTACCAATTCTCACAACAGATTGGGAAGATAGGAGTGATTATTTCCTGTCTACAAATGAGAAGCAGAGCTTCAGGAGGTTAAATTGAACCCTACCCCCCTCGCCCACGCAGATATTTCCTAGTGAATCTGGAGCAAAGTTAAGATTTGTCTGGACTTCAAACCTAGTCTCTCATCTGACTCCACCAGTGTCCTGCCAAGTACATCTGAGTGCCTGGAGATGCCCTAAGAACAACAACAAAAGATGCTCTTTTATTCATTTATTTACGGTTTAGACGGAGTCTGCTCAGAAATGTCAAGCTCCATGCCTCCTCACGGGCTCTGCCCACCCCAAGCCCCCGCAGTCCCCTGGGCTGGCGTCCTCCTCTCGTGGCTCTGCCTGGGTGATTCCTGTGGCACACTCACCCACTGGCTTAAAATCACGTCCTGAGGAGGCCCTTTCCTTCTCCCAGAAGCTCAACTAGGTCCCCAGACTTCCTCTCTCTTACCCTCCACTTGTCATGAATAATACGCTGGTTTGTGTGACTATGGTTTCATGCTGGCCTTGCCCACCAGGCTTCAGGGTCTAGGAGGGCAGGGGCAGGACTGCCTGGTTCACGAGGGCCTGGCCCCTGGGGTTTCACTCCGTAAAGAAACGTGAGCTCTTCTCCATACCTCGTCTGCTGCTCTAGCCTCTGTGGAGTCAACGACGTGAGACTGAGTGACCTCAGGGAGCCTCCCTGCCTCCGCCAGACGGTGACATGGAGGTCCCACTTTCACGTCCACTGGGGGATGGTGAGAGACACCTGGTACTTATCAAGTATGTCCTTGTTTTTTTAAAAGAAAATTCATATTTCTTTATTTGGTCTTAGTTGCAGCATGCGAACTTTCAGTTGCCACATGTGGGATCTAGTTCCCCGACCAGGTCTTGAACCCGGGGCCTTTGCGTTGGGAGCATGGAGGCTTAGCCCCTGGACCACCAGGGAAGTCCCAGCTCCATATGTTCCTGATCTGGAACCCAAGTGTTTAACCAGCAACACCTGTTCCAATTCAATCCTCAAGACAGGTGGTCCAGGCTCAGAGCTGCTGAGCAGGGCACCCAAGTTCACAACCAGTAAGTGGCCCCCCTCGAGTTATCTGACGGCACCCATGCCTCTGAGTGAGTTCTCTGTGCTGGCCCCGCGCCATGGGGGGCTGCCTGGGAGCCTTTCAACACCAGTGCCTGGGCCCCATGGATCCCCAGAATCTGCCAGATTCTGCCTCCGCTGGCCTGGGGTATGGGCTGGGAGCTGGGGCTTTTAAAAGTTCCCCGGGGGATTCTAATGTGCCACTGAGGCTAAGAACTTCTGCTCTGATGTATGACTGATTGACCGGTCAATTACTGCCGTTTAATCAATGAACCATTCTTGCACGGCTGGGATAGAACACCTGACTGCAGAATTCTACTACAACCATCCTCACTTCCTTCTCTCTCCCTCCTCCCCCTCTCTCCTCTCCCCACTCCAGAATCTGCATTTCTATTTAGATTAAATCCCCTCACATCACACACAAATATGAAACAAAGCAAACCCCAAACAACAGGAAGCACCAGTGTTTATAAAGTCGACGACCCGTATTGACCAGTCCCCACTCAAATGGTCGTTACAAGACTGAGAGACCAAATTTCCTTAGGAAGGAAGAACTCACGAGATCGTCGATTTCCTGGGGTTTGTTCATTACTTTGCTCCTCAGTATTACCAACAATCGCTATGATCGGGTAATGAGGATTCACCTTTTGCCAGGTGCTCTGAGGCTGGGGGGCGGTTCAGAGAGCCCCCCACCGCCCCCACAGCAAAACGAAGCCGTATGATTAAAGGTACCTCTCACAGCGGGTCAGTGGACCCGGAGGAACATGCAGTGACTGGTCACGGCGCTGGAAGAGGTGCCAGGCTTTGTGCCCCTTCCTTTCCTACTTGTCAGCCCTGCCAGGGAACCCTCCTGTCTTGGATCCAGCTTGTGCTCTGAAAACACAGCGAACCAGGCTTTCTTTCTCAGAGGAATTCAAGGCTTTCCTCCGCCCCCGGATCAGCTGTTGAGGAGCAATGCTGTGTATTTTAAATGTCTCCCTTACAAAAGTTACTAGAAAACTTTCACTCCTTCCAAGCAGAGCTATAAACGAAGCGTGGGGTGGATCTCTCCTCCTTTGCGGAAGGCACGTTGGTGAGAAGCTCGTGTGGAGGGTTTCCATAGCGACCAGCTGCTCCCTCTGAGCCAGGGGCAGGGGCAGTGGTCAGATAATGACATTGGTGTTACAGGAATCACGACAGAAGCTTTATTGACAAGCAGCTTGGAAGCCAGTCTGACGGATGGACACGTGTGCCCTCAAAATTCGTGTTGATGACCGAACCCTGGTAGGCAGGATGTGGCTAGATTTGGAGCTAGGGTCTGGAAAGCGGGCGTTCAGGTAAGCTGAGGCCATCAGGGCGGGCCCTAAATGCAAGCTGACTGGTGTCCTTATGAAGTAACGAGGCCCTGGGTGCGTGCTCAGAGGTAAGATCGTGTGAAGAGGCAGAAGGGGGCGGTCGTCTGCAAGCCAAGGAGAGACGCTTCGGGGAGAGCTGCCTGCTGTGCCTGGGTTTGGACGTCTGCTCTGGGAACGGTGAGGAGATTGGTTTCTGCTGTCGCAGCCGGTCTGTGGCATTTTGTTGCCGCAGGCAGGCGACCTCAGCAGGTAGGTGCTGTGGAGAAGGTAAGCAGGTGGTGGAAAAATGAGTGGTGTAGGTGCCACTGTCGTTAAGAAGGGGCCCGAGAGGTGTCCTTAGCGCTGACATTTGACTTAAGACCTGAAAGATGAGAAAGGGCGAGCCACAGGGCCTGGAGGCTTACATGTCCAGTGAGGCATCCGTAGGTAAAAATCCCCAATTGTGGGAAGGGGCTTGGGCCACTGAAGGGAACAGAACAAAGGCAGCCCAGGTGGGCAAAAACCAAAGTTAGGGCTTCCCTGGTGGCTCAGTGGTAAAGAATCTGCCTGCAGTACAGGAGATTGGGATTCCATCCCTGGGTCAGGAACACCCCCTGGAGAAGGGAATAGCAACCCACTCCAGCACTCTTGCCTGGAAAATCCCACGTACAGAGGAACCTGGTGGGCTACAGTCTGTGGGGTTGCAAAAGAGTCGGACACGACTTAGCAACTAAACAACAACAAAGAAACCAAAGGCTTTTTAAATCAAGAGATTCCAACCTTGGATGAGCATTGTAGGAAGGTTGGAGATGCCTGGAATTTTGCATAGAAATTGTTACTCAAGTTGTTCAAGTTTATGGCAAAGAAAAGACATGATACCATAAGCAAATTTTGAATTTCTGTGTATGTGTGTGTATGCATTTGAAAACACACACACACACACTTGTTTATTTTTTTTCTGGAGAGAGGATCTGTAGCTCTCATCAGATTCTCAAAAAACTTCTTGATCCAAATATGAGTTTAGAATCATCATTCGAGAAGGAGGAGTTTTAGGACAGGGACTCCTCCTGAACCAGGCTATGATTCAGAAATAGTCTGGGACGTCCAACGTGCTGTCTAGAGAGTTCCATTTCTCTGAGCTTCCCTCCTCCAACCCTGGTCTATTCTCATCCATGTCCAAAGCCTCAAATCTACCCAGGACCAAGAGAATTTCTTACAAGGTGCTAAATAAGTGGTCCCCAAAGTGTTTGTATGAAGGATTTCCTCAATATCTGCCTTTATGTGAGGAGGGAGCCCCAGTGCCAGCCTAAGTTAATCTTCATTATCACATAAGTGGCTTCTCCCCTCCTGGTTTTAAATTAAGATGCACTGGACGGTCTCCTTTCTTCACTTCACACTCACAATCGGCCAGCAAGGCATTTTAATTAGACCTCTTCTATTATCAGAGCACAGGGGAAAAAATACTCATGGCTGGTCCAGAGGACCCCAAGCTAAGAAATCATTTAATTTGCTGTTGTTTCCATAAATCAGGGCCCAGTCATCAATTTCACCACATATTTGAGAGCACATGTTATTGACAATGTGTTCGTGGAGAAAAATGGAGTTTGCTGGCAAAGTTGTTCCATTTTCTAAAGATTAAATTGTTCATTGTACAGGCCGCCATCTGCCCTCCCTGGAAGAGATTTAGTTGTTGGCAGAGGCATTCAGAAATCTCGAAGACAAAGTTAAATTTCCTTTTCTTTATTGCCATGCATAACGAATGGCGAATTCATTCCTTCACTGATTCATCTCTTCATCCAATACATAGCAAGTGCTCCTTTTGTGACGTCAGCTAACTTCCAAACCATGGATCTCCTGGGGAAGCATCGTATGTAGCCTCGGAGCTGAGTGATAATTCCACGGTCTTCATTCTTGCCTGGGACCTCTAAGGAGTTAGCTTTCTGTACCCCCTTATACCTGTGTGCCACCAGGAATCTAACAGAATCACGTGAGTAATGCAAGTCTCCTCCTCCAAGAAGCTACTCATCTGTAGAGGATGCCTAAGGCCCACAAACCACGCCCTGAGTAAAACACAGAGGGAAGACAGGACTCATGCTGAGTTGAAGCTTCTTGGAAGACCTGAGCAGAAGAACTTTCAAGAACCATGGCAAGAACCTGCACATACATACCGTTCTTTTATACAGACAGTGTACTTTTGAAGAAGCAGCGGTTAATATCCCCATTTTGCAGGTGAAGTTACTGAGGCTCAGAGAGATGAAGTAACTGGCTCAAGGTCACAAAACTAGTCAAGTTTGACGTGAGAGCTCAGGCTGTCCACTGGGGTGTAAGTCTGGCCCCTGAGTCACATAAAGCAGGGACTCAGAGTCCCTCAGACTTTGCAGAGTTTAAGCCCTAAACCACTTACCTTGACCCTTGCATCTGAAGGCGCTCCTACCCGCTTCATGACTCCCCTGGGGCTATTAACTTCCCTTTGTTCTTCACACTTGATGAGGCACACTTGTTTTGGCCATGACCCTGGCTATTCTTCTTGACTATAATTTGGATCTTTATTTTTCAGACTACACTCCCTCGAGCAAACCTAAGTCTATCCATCATCAGGCCCGACCTGCTTCCTAAGCTCTCCTCCTCTAGGCTTCCCCAGACTCTACTAGCAAGCCCAATCATTTATTCATTCACTCAACCCTGTAATGAATCTACTCAATTAATTACGGGGTCTCTACTGTGGGCTCACAGTCCTACGTGCTGATCAAGACTAGAAGGATCCCCGTCTCTATGGTCTAGGAAAGAAAGCGTCTGGGCAAGGCTCTCACACAAGTGATGGGAACGTTGTAGTGGAGGCAGACACTGTGCAGAAACAGCGTGGGTTTATAACTGAGTCTGCGTGTAGCGTGTCTTGGAGAAGAGAGAGGATGCTGCAATAGAGGTTTTTTTCTATTTTTAAACACAGTTAATTAATTTCTGTGTTTCTGCTGTGCTGGGCCTGGGTCGCTGCGTGGCCGTCCTCTAGCTGGGGCGGGCTGCTTGGGTTCCTCATCGCAGTGGCTTCTCTTGTTGCGGCTCCTGGGCTCTAGAGCACAGGCTCAGGAGTCGTGGCGCATGGGCTTAGGTGCCCCGAGGCCTGTGGGATCTTCCTGGATCAGGGATGGAACCCGTGTCTCCTGCCTTGGCAGACAGATTCTTTACCACTGAGCCACCAGGTAAGCCCGACCACAGACTTTTATAAGGAGGGTCTTTTATGCCAGGATCTGAAGAATTGGTTAAAACTAAGCCAGCCAGATAAAGAATTGAGAAAAGAGAATTCTTAGAGAAATCCCCAAATATTTGGCCCTCAGGCAGAAAGGAGTTTGTTCAAGGAACTTAAAGAAAGCCAGTGAGGCTGGAGCACAGAGCCAAGATATACCAACTCCCTGAGGTTATTACAGGCATTTTCATTAAAATAGTTCTTACTTTGATCTAGAATATGGAGCACGCAATAGATACAATTTCCAAAACACGTTTGGAACGTGTGGCTTATAAAAACATGAATGCTTTCTTTCCTATTGCACATTTAGGTGTTTTAATTGGTCAACTTTTAGATCTAGACAGCTATGCACCAGAAATTGAGAAAATTACATTCCATCCTGAAGAAGAACTCGCATTCTCTGAGTATGCTATGTAAAAACCTGAGACTGTTCTTTATCTAGAAGAGCATCATAAAATTTTTCACGAGTGACATAAACAATACAGTGTATTGGTTTGGAATTTCAGTCAATTTTTTCTAGAAAGATTTTCCAATCTGTTTCCCAAGATGTGTACTTAAGGTTGGTGAAGAAAGAGTCATTGTTTTCTTCTTCTTGTTTTTTTTGCTGCTGAGACTGGAGATAATGGTAAAGGGGAAAGAAAGGAAGAACACGTAGGGAAGGGGTAAATACTTGAAGCCACAACTTGACACTTTTCGCTTTCTTTTCCCGGCAGCACACGTGAGTACTAGAGAGAAAAATGTGGTCTTCAGAGTCTCCTTTCCAGTAAAATTAGTAATAATTTCTTACTAAGTCGTCAACAATAAAAGGAGAAGGGCAGATGGGTTTTGCATAAGTTCAAGAAAAGTCAGGGACTAGCTGCTGGCAACGAGAAGCAACCTCTGTGATGTTTGAAGCACTTCATTGTCAAGGCAACCAAAAGGCTTTATTTGTGTTCTTGTTCTCTCTCTCGTCACATAACTCTTGCAGTATAGTGAGAAGGCCTCCAAGGATAGAGGAATGTATCTTAAAGAGGGTGAGATGGGAGCACTGAAAGAGAGACCAGGTCAGAAGCTCAAGCAGAATCATTGGCAGAGCAAATATGTCCGTACTGTTAAGTCTCAGTTCATGGCAACCAGTATCAAATGAGTGAGACATAGTCACCGCCTTCTAAGAATCGTGATTGGGCAAGAGAGACATGGCTGTTTATTGACGTATTTGTTCACTGAACATTTGAATATCTACTCATGTCAGGCCCTGGCTCAAGAAGAGGGTCTCAGCAAGCATGTGAGGCAGATTGGCTTCGGCTTGCAGGGCCTACGTTTATAAGCTAGTGGGGATGGTAGACCATGTGACCAAAAGGTAGATCGGGGTCACCAAAGGGAAGTGAGAGCTGCTCTGGAAGCTTCTAGGGGGTGGTGATGAATGTGTCCATAGGTAACAGCGTACGGAGAAGACCCTGGGACCTTCTTAACAGGAGGGAGCACAAGGAAGTCATCCCACCTAAATAAAAAAAGAGTCAAGAGACTTCCCTGGGGGTCCAGTGGTTAAGAGTCTGGCTGCCAATGCAGGGGACAAGGGTTGGAACCCTACCTGGTCAGGGAACTAAAATCCCACATACCTCGGAGCGACTGAGCCCGTGTGCCTGGAGCCTGTGCTGTGAGACAAGAGAGGCCACCGCAGCGGAAGCGCTCACGCCACCTCTCGACACAGCTAGAGAAAGCCCGCAGGCAGCCGTGAAAACCCAGTGCAGCCACAGCAAAAAAAATAAATAGTAAAAATTAATAAAATAAAAAACACTTAAAAAAAAGATCTGGTGGAGCTCTGAGGACTGTAGAACTAAAAAAAAAGAGGAAGAATCAGGAAACAAGTAACGAAATAGAAGAAAGCTGGGTTAGGCCTTGAAGACAGGAGTAAAACTCTAACATGTGAAGATGAAGCAGGTAGTATTTCAGGTTGAGAGATCAGCTCAGCTAAGGACAGAAGTTTGTCTCGGCGAAGAGCTGGAGAGCTCTCTTAGCCGACACATTGCTTAAGAGACGCGATACTACACTTCTGACCTGCTTGTTTTCCGTCTGTCTTACCTCTCGTACGAGGCCAGGGACATTTCTCGCCTCCTTCAGTGGCTGTTGTCAGAGCTTTCAACAGTGCCTGACACAGAGCGGGTGCCTCGAAAGGTAATGACTGCGTGCTTGTTATGTGCTTTGATCTATTTCTTTATTTAATCCTCACAACGACGCTATGAGTTAGGTCCTTTGGAGAGGAGGACAGAGGACAGAGGCAGAGAGAATGGGGTCGGCTTGGCCGAAGGGTCCCGGCTAGGATTTGAACTGAGATCTTCCCAACTCTGGGGAACCGTATATTTAACTGCCAGGTGGTGAGGTCCTGCCTTGTGGTATGGCCCAATGGTTAGGGGCTGTAACTAATACCAAAAAGGCAGTCTGGGGACTCGCCTGGTGGTCCAGGGGCTAAGACTCTGAGCTCGCAATGCAGGGGGCCCAGGTTCGATCCCTGGTCAGATCCCACATGCGGTAACTAAGATCCTGCACTCCAAAAGGAGGGTTAGAGAGTCTCTGTGCCACTAAGACCCAGCACAGCCAAACAATAAAACAGGCAGTCTGGGGAGGACCACAAGAAAGTGTTCCGAGAGTGGGGGCGGCCGGTCATCGGAGGCCGACGGGCGGGGGGACATGACAGTCACTCCACATCCCCGAGCTCCAGGCTTCTGCTCCGTAAAAGGTGACGGCTACGTGCATCACATTTTGTGAGGGCTGCCAATACTGGGTGCACTGGCCAAGATAATTTTCAGAGGTCCCTACTTTTGAGAGCCTCCTGGAACATCGCCTTGGCATATCTGATCACTGATCTTTCCACTGATCTTAAAGGGTGACTGTTATTTTCTGTTTCCAGGTGGGAAAAGTATGATTCAGAGAAACATTAAATTCTGTGTTCAAAATCACACAGCTAGTGTAACGGGACACCGAATGGAATGTTTGCACTTCATGATATTCTGGCTAACGCCACAAAGTTGCGGACTATAGGAGCTGCACATGTCATATTTTAAAGGAAATGGCCACATACTGCCTTGCTTGTGTGATTACCATGGACATCCCCAGTAGTGGCACGTGTTAATTCGTGAAAGCCCTGCTATGATGCTCTGACAAGGGAACCTCTTTCCTACGGTATTCTTGCCAAAAATGCAGAACCCCCATCTAACCACTGGACGACAGCAGACAAACCCGAATTGAGAGGAATCTACAAAATAACTAACGAGTACTTGACAAAAGCGTTCATGTCATCAAAGACGAGGAAAAATGGAAGAATTCTCACAGGTGGCGTTGGGGGGGGGGGAAGATACGTAACAGCTAAATCCCATGTGAAATCTTAAATTAGATCTTGGAGCAGCAAAAGGAACTTTAGGTAATGTTCAAATAAGGTCTGTAGTTGAGTGAACCGAGTTGAACCCAAGTTGAGTTCCTGGCTTTGATAACTGTATCACAATTGGGTAAGATGTTAACATTACAAAAAGCTGGGTGAAGCATCTCTCTCACCATTTTTGCAGCTAAGTCTAAAAATATTTAAAAATAAAATATAAAAAAGAGGGGGGGCTGTTAGACACCTTCCCATGAGATTTCTTAAGTGGCAGAAGAACAGACTGGCAATCACCATTTTTCCCGGGTGCCACCAGCGTATCTAGGAAAAGCCTGCCGTTTAGGCTCAGTGGCTCGTTTGCACCACTGGGTTAAGCCTTAAAGGACCGAGGTGTGAGTTCCAAGTGGGACGGCTCGATATACAGTTCACACGAGGTCCAGAGTCATCAGCGTTGGTCTTTGAGCTTCATTTCCTGAGCACATTAATATTCTTGCTGCTCTGGCAGGGGGTTGAGTTGATTCTTGGGATCAGGCTTCTCTGGAGGCTGGCCATTTTGCAATTCGTCACCAGCCCTGGCACCAGCTTGACCAGGGCGCTGGCTTTGGGCATCAGACTTTACCAGACATCCTCTCCTTGGCCAATTTCCACCTCCCGTGAGCAGAGGACTCAAACAAGTCGGTTAAATTAGGCTTGGTGAAGGGACACTGCGTCTTTGAGTAATGAGGTGGGGAAGCAGGGAAAATATTTTCCACTAGCTCATGTCTCACTGGATGGCAATCCGGTTTCATGACACCTCATAATAAATCATGGCTTATCACTCACATGGGAACGTAACCTGGCTCCAGTTAAGATTCGTTAGTGGTTGGAAAGGAGAAACAGGTATTGCTTTATATCAGGGTTTCTGGATCATCTTCCCGTCCGCTGCAGGCACTTTTTTATCATTATATTTACCGTAGCCCTTGTTTAAAGCATAAATAAGTGGAAGGGAAGAGCACCAAATATGAATAATGAAAATAAATTTATCTTATTTATGTGTTTACGCGAGCCTCTGACAATTACTCGGCGCTGCAGTTTGCCTCCAGCGTTGGCCGCTGCTGCGTTCAGAGAAGTTCCCTGCACCTCACGGGCCTCCCCCTCTGCGGCCCCCTTTGTATTTTATTTCGAGAAGGGCCAGCACGTCCACATTCAAGAACGGAGCCCCGGGCTGTGTGTCATTCCCGTTTGCGGCTTAGGTTCGGAACCCTGTCAGTCTCCCTGCGCAGACAGAGGCCCACCAGCCGCTGTATTTGTTAGGGCGATTCATTCAGATTTAAGGAAGAGTGATTAGAAAAAAACCGCTCAGGCTGGGTGGGGTGCGGGCGGGAATTGCAAAAGAAAGCCTTTCATTTAGAGATGATCCAGCTGTTGTGCTGCTGGGATGAGCGAAGACTTTCATGAGAAAGTCCTGGCTGTCAAGACCACCCCGGGAGCTTTGTGATAAACACTCCAAAGGCTATAGGGCTTGGGGACCCTTCGCATTCTAGAGGCTTCGTCGGCTAGGACTGTCCTCAGAGGGGAGATCAGTAAGCTGGGACGGCTGTGGGCTCCCAGTGTTTGCTCACGGACAAACAGGAGGCCCCGAGCCCGTCCTTGAGATGCTGACAGGGCTCCCTGGGCAAGGCCTGCCAAGCTGACGTCCTCAGACCCCGCTCCGGGACGCGGGGACGGCTCTCAGCTGCTTCGCGGCGAGTCCCAGCAGGACTCACCCTGCCTGTTTCCACCGGGCTGACCCGGACGGACAGAGAGCCGCGGATGGGAGAGCAGCCGTCAGCGGCCCTGTCGCCCGAACCCACAGAAACTTGGGCAGGAGCCGAGGCGGCGCCCTCTGCGGAGCGCCGGTGTGGCTCGAGCAGCCGTCCCTTTTCCGCGGCTTTGTCTTCTGGCCTCGCCACGGGGCCCGCGGGATCTTATTAACAGTTCCCCGACCAGGGATGGAGCCCGAGCATCCTGCGATGGAAGCGGAGTCTTAACCCACTGGACTGCCAGCGAGTCCCTCTTGCAGCCATTTCTACCCCTCGAGAGGACTTGGAACATCCCAGGTGGTTCTACAGAGAAACGCAAGTCATCTGCAGAGTTAGAGACGGGAGCGAATTTTTTTCTGAGAATTGGGCGCTTTAGCAAGCCATGGCCCACCGAGGGCTTGCAGGTGAGGCTGAAGGAGGAGTCTTGCTTACACTTCGGGGGGCCTCCTCAGCCCCGTTTGCCTGTGCTGTCCGGTTTTGGACCCCCACTCTGGGAAGCCCCTCAGTCCCAGGCAAAAGGGGACGGTTGACGCCCTCACCGAGGCTCTGGAAAGCACATTCCCAGAAATGCTCCCTCGTCCCAGCCGGCCTGGTCCTTACACTGCTGGCGCGCACGCGTGCTCAGTCGTGTCCGACTCTGCGGCCCCCCGGGACGGCAGCCCGCCAGGCTCCTCCGTCCGTGGGATTCCCCAGGCAAGAACACTGGAGTGGGCTGCCATTTCCTTCTCCAGGGGATCTTCCGGATCCAGGGATCAAACCCAGGTCTCCTGCACTGGCAGATTCTTTACCAGTAGTGCCACCTGAGTAAACACGCATATATGTACATACATATATTAAGGACGTACATATCCATGAATGTGTTGTAAACCTGTAAACTACATTTGAGATGCGGGCATGGGAAGACAGATGGGAAACTTGAAGCTTAGCGAGGCTGGGAAGTTGAATCAAGGCCACTCAGAGCTGGCGAGCAGAAGAGGAGCCTGTAGACTTCTGAATTAGGGCTCTCCTTTGCACCCAAGCCTCTCTCTTCCCCACGCGGGAAAAATGGAGACCAGAGCTTCCTACATTTCTCTTCTGTTTGGAATTGATAAAGATGCACTCTGAACTAGACTATTTCATATCTGAATATGTGAAAAGTGTGCTTATTATATATTACAATACTATTTCCCATATTTTCTAAATATTTAAAAGATGCTTCTTAAACATCATGACAGACACATTAAACTCACTTACCAGATTCATAAGGGCTTTAAAAATTTTTTTTGTAGCATTTCAAACAATCCATCACCCAGTTTGGTTGGGGGAGATGAAAGGATAGCCACTTGAGTGCAGGAAAAATTGTTGGCAAGAAAACATGGCAAATGGTTCCCGTAAAGGTGCCCATTTGGAATGAAATGGTGACGGATGTTTAGAAACCAGTATCGATGCAAAACTGTAATTTTTGCAAATGGTTTTGTCTGAAGATGGCATTAATATACTCAATGTGCTATTCAGAACAGAGGACGTGCTCTTAAAAACACATTCCGTTCCCGCACACAAACGGAAGTTTTACCCTAAGCGGGATGAGAAATTACTGTAAATTGGTTTTTACTTCAAAAATGGTTTAATAACCGTGACACACACGGAGCTCCAGTCCACACAATGCATCACTTAATTTCATCCTGAACCTCTGCTGGCTTAAAAACAGATATTGAAACAGGGGAATACATTCCTGACAATACTGTTAAGGCGACTTTGCTAACGATTTTTGAACAAGCTCCAACTGAGGCCTAAATGCCGACAATATTCATAAACAACTCTATACCGGCCAATTAGGGAGACAGAGACACAGCGGCTGTCAGGGAGACTTGCATGGCTAAGAGTCTGAGATCAGAGAGTGATGAGAGATGGCTTGGAGTGACGGGAGTGCCCAGACGGATGAGTATCATTACGATATTACGAGGACTCACACCTTCCCAATTACTGGCAGGATTCATTAATTACCTCCGCATTTCCCTAATAGAATCCGTGCTCCGGCTTATCAGCGCCTTCCCTCTGTCTACCTAAACCCCCACTCAGCAGTCGATCACCTATGAAAAATTAGACGGTGAGCTCCGAGTGGCCTATTTAAAGGAAAAGACAAGTGGTCATAGGAAGAGGCAGGGAAAGCGCGGTACCCAAGTCGAAAGCAGCAGACACTGCTCCCCTTTCACTCGGGTCTGTTTTTCCTCCTTCCTGGAACCGCCGTGAGAGGAGATGAGTGGAAGCTGCTGGGAGATACACTGTGGTGAGCGTGGGAACACAAGTGTCTCTTTTACACACATACACACATTCATTCATCCGCGGCTTGAAATACATCAATGCCTTTTCATCACACATAAAATAGCATCTAAATGTCCACTCACACTTAAACATTCCAGCCTTCTCTTCCACAACCTATTAAGCCCCACCTCCTCAAGCCTTCTTTCTGCTGGTCGAATGCATCCAACTCAAACCTGCCTCAGGGCCTTCGCACGTGTGGGTCTTTTTTTTTGCCTGGAACATGGTTTGAGTGAGCCAAAGTTGCTTTTTGGATTTGCTTTTTGGATGACACTTGAACTAAGGAAGCTTTCACATTTTTAAGGGGTTAAAATGCCAATGAATAAATAGTAAGTAAATAAAAGAGAAGAAGGAGGCGTAGGAGAAGGAAAGGAAGGAAGAGGTAGGAGCCAGTGTAGGACTGGCTCCTTTTTTTTTTATCATTCGGGTCTCCTCCCAAGGAGCCACCCAGAGACGTTTTCCCTGAATATTCACTCCAGAGCAGCCCTCAGTCACCTTCTACATTCCCTTGCTTCGTTTTTATCACAGCATCCATCACCAAGGAATGCTAATTTACTAGTTGCATTTATTAGTCGATCACAGTTGTACTCAACTCTGATGCATATTAGAATCACCTGGAAATCTATTAAAAAATACTGATGCCCATACCTGATTCCCAGAAAATTGGGTTTGGTTCACTGGGACTGGGACCCAGGCACTGATAGACAGGCATTTTTAAAGCTTCTCCCATGATTCTGTGAACAGACAAGCTTGAGAGCCACTGTCTGTCTCTTCCCATGGAATGCTGGCTCCATGAGATCAAGGATGTGGTCTTGAGGGAGAGGAAGTGCTGGGTCAATGTTCGATGAGTGAATTAAAGAATATTCATCATATATACATACAAGGAATTGAGGACTGCAGCAATGTGACAATGACGTAAGGTCTCCTGAGCTGAAATCATGCATCAAAAATGGGTGACAATTCCAGGAACCCCATGGAGTTGCAGAGTAGGCTCAGCCCCGGTTAAGGATAATGGAACGTGAGTCTTCCAGGCTGTCATCTTGTTGCTATCAACAGCATTATCAGTTATCAACTGCTTTTACAATTATGCACAATGATTCTCTCTGCACAAAGATTCAGCAACCACCAAACTCGCTTCCTCTTTTAAATTAAATACACTGAAAAGAGCAGAGATTTCAATCCTTCATCTGTTCACAGATGAAAAAACATTTCCAAATCGTCAGCGATCGCATTTTTTTTTTTTATTCTAAGGACGGCCAACTGTTCCCAGTGATTTCGATTACATTCCCTACCTATTATTTCATGTAATGGCATCCCTTAAATTTTAAATTAGCTTTGAAGAATAAAAATAATTGAATTCCTGCTGTTTTGTGTACATAGAGGGTGACAGGAGCTAATGTGATAATTTAAACTGTAAATGAGTCTTCACTTTGTGTTCATTAATTACAGCTAATTACTGAATTACAAACCTTCTTGGTTAGGCACTGTTATGTATTCATGTAGCATGTTGAATCTCCAGCTGGTATAAAACTGTTTTATAGACTTACAAGCTGACACACCAAGCTACCACTGAAACAATTCAGTTTGAAAACAAGGGGGGCTGGGAACACGTAACCGCAAATGCTGCTTGGAATTAAAAGAACAGACACAGTGCCTGCAACTCATATCTTTGGGGATAGAGGATCTTGCACATATAATTAGAACAATTTATGCCACAGGAAGGAAAAAGAATGCTAGGCTGTTTTCCACTCTGGGTGAAAATCTATCCTATAGCATGTAATTTGTGAGACTCAAGTGTTCCTGCCCTTATCTCCTTGTTCCCTAGAAAGTGAGCATCATAATTATTTATTAACTGATCCTGCTTTTAATAACAAAGAAGCAGGAAGGATGCCAGAAATCCTGCCCTTTTTTCATGACCAGAAATGGCTAGAAAGAAAAGATTCAAATAGATGAGTCAAGGACTAGGTCATGGTGAAGTCTCACATATTTGGTTAACGACATTTTAAAAAATATGGTGTGAGGCACTTTGGATTATTAAAAGTTAGGATCGTCTACATCATTTCCGACTCCAGATGGAAGGTCTGTGATGTCTGCTTTACTAAGATTTTCCCTAAGAGAGATTGTTGGAGAAATACTCAGATGGCTGTGTGACCTCTGCTTGGCCAATATAACTGAGTCAAGAGGAAGCATGCAAATCCAATAGGCAAGTACTTTCTTTTCATCCCTCCCTTTTTTTCATTCCTTCTATAATTTTACTGAGCATCTACTTTATGAGGAAAAATGCCTAGGCTCCATGAGGTACCAAAAGATGAACCCGCAGAGCTTTTATACCTGCCATACATAGTTGTTACTTCTTCTGGGCACCAATCCTGATCTTCCTTTAGGGAAACACCTCTCATATTAAGGCCAATGGCTTGGGTGGGGCTGACCCTGCTTTCCAGCTACCAGCCCAGCACGTGACTCCAATCTGGCCAATCTCTGTGTTCTGCTCTCCTGGCCACAGTGATTGGTCCAGGCATGGACACCTGACCCAGTTCAGTCCAATGAAAGACATTTGCTGGAACCCTTTTCTTTGGAGGGGCTCAGCTGGAGCTCCGGAGCCACCACGTGGTGGAAATAGTGTCAGAGAACTGCGCTGCTGAAGAGCCAGTGAGATTTAAGAGGTTACGCCAGATTTCCAGTGAAGCCATTTAAACGTTGGTTTCAGCTTCCTCTGAATCTAGTTACACCGTTGACCTTCAGAGGAGCTGATAAATTCCCTCCGGACTTAAACTGGTTTGAGTGGATTTTCTGTCATGGGCAATCCATAGTCATGACTAACATATACATGGTTAAAAACCAAGATACAGTTTGACACAGCTCAGGGAATACTCTGAGGATACTCAGAGGCAGGAACGATTTCTTTTCTAGCTTGGGCAAAGAAAGAGGATCCAGGGAGACTTTCTGGAGGAGGTGGTATTTCAGTAACCCTTTGAAATAAAGGAAGACTTTCTACCATAGGAGACAAGGAAGAGTAAGGAAGCAAGAAGGTGGAATCTAAGGTAGGTGTAAGGCTTGCAGGAGGCTCTCAGAGTTTCTAGGACACACTACCTGAAGGAAGGGAAACCCAATTGAAATGAAACATGGGGCCAGACCCTCTGCATCTTTTATCTAGTTGAGTCATACTTGGTGTCAAGCATAGAAGCACAGATACACCACTGGGTAGTGTGTGTCCTAGCCAGGGCAGTCTGGAAGTTTCTGGCTTCAGTTTGGTGAATTTTACATTTATGATGACTTTGGAAGGATCGAGGGGACTAGGGTGCTTTCGTAGAGGTGAAAGAGAAAAAGGATATTACCTCCCATATTTAATCATGGGTAAGGATTCCATAGGCTCAGTCTCCCAGAGGTTCTCCCACAGGGAGAGTGCCACGCTTACTCAACAGGGCTCTAGAAGGATCCCAGCTGTGCCCATTGAGTGGTTCTGTTTTGCCAGACACCAGTGTTAAATACTTCAACAGCAACCGCAGCAATAATAAGTGTAGCAAAACATACTTGAATGCTTACTAAATTCCAGATAGGGCACTAAGTTTAATGAAAGTAACAATACATTATCAGCAATTGTTATGACTGAAAACAAAAATTATCGGAGAGTTCAGTGTGTGCCAGGTACTCTGCTAAGTGCTCTTCTTGCATGATCTTGATAAATTTTCACAGCAGCCCTGTGAGGTAGGGAGTTTTACCACACCCATTTTACAGATGAGAAAACTGAGACTCTGAGAGGTGAAAGTGAAAGTCGCTCAGTTGTGTCTGACTTTGCCTCCCGTGGACTGTACAGAGCAGAATACTGGAGTGGGTAGGTGCTCCCTTCTCCAGGGCCTCTTCCCAACTCAGGGATCAAAGCCAGGTCTCCCGCATTGCAGACGGATTCTTTACCATATGAGCCACAAGGGAAGCCCAAGTTACTAGAGTGGGTACCCTATCCCTTCTCTAGCGGATCTTCCCAACCCAGGAATCGAACTGGGGTCTTCAGCATTGCAGGTGGATTCTTTACCAACTGAGTGACCTGGAAAGCCCCTGAGAGGTACAGTGACTCATCCAAACATGTGAACAAGTAGCGTAGCAGGGCTCAGATCTTAGAAAAATACGATTCTCAAATAAATGCTCTTTGCCACCTTGATACAATGCCTTCCCTTGTTTTGTTTTTCCATATGCATCCTTTGAAAAAATTATTTATACATTTTTTTGGCTGCCCTGGGCCTGCGTGCGAGCTTTCTCTAGTTGCGGCAAACCAGGTCTGCTCTCTAGTCGTGGTGAGTGGGCTTCTCCCTGCAGTGGCTTCTCTTGTTTCGGGGCACGGGCTATAGAGGGAGCAGGCTCAGTGCTTGCAGCACACAGGCTTAGTTGCTCCGAGGCATGTGGGATCTTCCCAGACCAGGGATTGAACCTGTGTCCCTTGCATTGGGAGGTGGATTCTTAACCACAGGACCACAAGGGAAGTCACCATATGCATCATTTTCCCATCACTCCGGAACGGAAGAAGATGGGGGAAGAAGGGCCATCATAGCATGCTCCGTACCACCTCCTTGTCCTCCCAGTGAGACCCTGGCCGCTTTCTCTGCCATAAGGCTCCCTCTTGGCCTTACTCATCTTTGCATCCACCAGTATCTTGCGAGAGAATCTCGCAGAGAGCCTGGCACAAAGGAAGTGCTCAGAAATAGTTGGTCAAACTGAGCTGTATCGAATTAAAATTGTTCCTCATCAGAGTTTTTGAAGCGCTAGTATAGTCTCCAAACCAACGGGGAGATCCCTTAAGAAAGGAGCGGATTTCTCATTCAGAAAGCTTCCTGTCTGTTGTGTGATTTGGGAATATCCAGTATCCTGGACATTCTGGGCTCTGTTTCCTTTCTTTTGCATCCCTGGGCATTCAGAAACACTGTGTGACAGGAAAGAACACAGTCTCCTTTTTCAGCTTGGAGGGCTGTTGGGTTTGGTTTCGGAAGACGTGTCTGCACAAACAGGCTTCAGAAGCAGAGAGGGCCCCGGCGTGCACTCGGCCCTGCGCCTGTGGCCCGGCCTGCTCTCAGCTCGGCCAAAGCACGGCCAGCCGCTGAAGCCCGTGGTGCAGGCAGGCGGTCCCAGGACTGGCAGCGAACACTGAGAAACCTCCAAAATGCCCGCCACGTCCAAATAGACCTTGCTGGGTGTAACGGTCCCTGCGTGCTTTGCGGAGGCCCAGATTTCCCGAGTTCTGTTTGTGTCTCTGCTTCTGTTGTAGCTGGGAGCCCAGCGTTGATCTTAATAACTGCTATTTATGGAAACCAAGTCCAATAGCTCTTAAGGGACAACTCAAGTGTCTCTCTTGACTACATCTGGCCCTCATGAAACGCGTCTTCCTTGTTATTCTTCCGAAACCTACTTCCAGCATCATGTGTCTTAGCGTTTCCTCTGCTTTGTCCTGCGATGTTGGAAAACCACCTCCCGTGAGAGTGAGTTGAACTTGACTCCCCTCTTGTATTGTTAGCATTTTGAAGGTGAGGTCGGTGCGCTTTGGGGCTCCTCAGGCTTGGGTTCAAACCCAGAGCTGCCACTTCACAACTCTGCGAGCTTCAGTGAGCCATTTTGCTTCTTGAAATTTAATTTCCTCTTTGGCTAAATGTGAATGATAACACTTATGTCACTGTGACGATCACACGAGATGGTGTATGTGAAATAGTTCGTGTTCAGGTCAGTGCTCCACTGGCCATTGTTGTGCTGGTGCGGAGGACGGCAGGTAATACTGTTTGTTTATCTTTCTTTGGCTACACTAGGTCTTAGAGGTGGCCCTCAGAATCTTTAGTTGGGGCACGTAAACTCTTAGCTGTGGCATGTGGGATCAAGTTCCCTGACCAGGGATGGAAACCAGGCCTCCTGTATTGGAAGCAAGGAGTCTTAGCTAGTGAACCCCCAGGGAAGTCCCTATAATATTGTTTATATATTCCACCGAACTCAAGACATTTTTGGTCAACAGTATTTCCTTAGTCCACATTTGGTGATTAATTGACATTAATTCAGAATGGAAAAAAGATCTCCAACCACTTGCTGGTTAAGAAGGACCAGGGGAGGAAAGGAGAAGAGGATGGACCGAGCACCTTTGCTCCCAGAATGGTCCTCAGGACAGATGCTGTCGGCCATCTGCTCAGTGTCCACTTCCCTCCTCTTCCTGTTCTCTGTGGCCACGTGCCCAGCTAACACTCACGCGGCAGCACTGCGCTTCCATGAATGACATCAAGATACAAAGCTCTGGCTGAGGAAGCTTAAGTGGAATTCTGTTGGGTCTCTGGAAAGACTTGCTACCCCAGAGAACAGGGGACCCAGGCGATCGGTATAGTCATTTCGCTTCTTGCCCCACCTTGAATGGAGACATCCTGTCTCATGTCGGCAGCCATCCTGCAGCTGTGAGACAGCAACCAAGCGACTCACAGAGACACCTTCTAACACCATCAACCCATCGATACAACTGCTTCTGGGTGCCATGATGGTGAGATGAGAAAGCCTCGATTTACTTAAATCACTCTACATAAAGTTGTGTTTTATTTGCTGCCCAAAGTGTTTCTAATTTATAACCTTCCTGCTTTTCTTTGACAGCGAGAAACCTCTGGAAGTTCAATTGAAAAAGCGAATTCTCTAGTTTGGTGTGAGTAATATGCAGAAATGGCAGCTACAGCCTTGCCTCTGCTAATACGGTGAGTGAAGTGAAAGTCACTCAGTCGTGTCCAGCTCTTTGCAACCCCATGGACTATACAGTCCATGGAATTCTCCAGGCCAGAGTACTGGAGTGGGTAGCCATTCCCTTCTCCAGGGGATCTTCCCAACCCAGGGATCAAACTCAGGTCTCCCGCATTGCAGGAGGATTCTTTATCAGCTGAGCCACAAGGGAAACCCAAGGTTACTGGACTGGGCAGCCTATCCCTTCTCCAGTGGGTCTTCCCGACCCAGGAATTGAACACAAACCCATGGCAATAAAGATGAATAATAATAGTGATATGAGTTAAGTGGTGATGTTGACTCAGATGTGGCATGTCACTTGGAATACTCTTGAGAGTCCTTGGACTGCAAGGAGATCAAACCAGTCCATCCTAAAGGAAATCAACCCTGAATATTCATTGGAAGGACTGATGCTGAAGCTGAAGCTCCAATACTTTGGCCACCTGATTCAGAGTCGCCTCATTGGAAAAGACCCTACTGCTGGGAAAGATTGAGAGCAGCAGAAGAAGGGGGCATCTGAGGATGAGATGCTTGGATGGCATCACCAACTCAGTGGACATGAGTTTGAGCAAACTCTGGGAGACAGTGGAGGACAGGGGAGCCTGGCGTGCTGCAGCCCGTGGGGCCACAAAGAGTCAGACACGACTGAGCGACTGAACAATGACAGCTCGAAACATAGTAGGCGTTAAGAGAATTATTTTATTGTATTATTATTATTTTTTTTTGGCTAAGCTGCCCAGCTTGCAGGATATTAGTTCCCCATCCAGGGACTGAACCCAAGTCCTTGGCAGTGAAAGCACAGAGTCCTCACCACTGGACCACCAAGGAATTTCCAAGAAAAATATTTTAAACTATGGCATGAAACGGGGCTTCCCTCTTAGCTCAGTCCGTAAAGAATCTGCCTGCAATGCAGGAGACCTGGGTTCAATTCCTGGGTCGAGAAGATCCCCTGGAGAAGGGCATGGCAACCCACTCTAGTATTCCTGCCTGGAGAATTCCCATGGACAGAGGAGCCTGGCGGGCTACAGTCCACGGGGTTGCAAGAGTCGGACACAACTTAGCGACTAAACCACCACCACCATGAAAGCATAAATGATAAATTGCATATTCTATCCACAGCTCCACCAAATTACTTATTATCTTCCTTTTCCCAAAATAGATTTGTTTAACAGATTTTCTTATTTTTTCTGTAAATGAGAATGATACTAATTCCTACGTCATGGCATTGGCATAAATATTAAACAAGTTACGACATGGAATAAGCTGTCACACAGCAGGCGCTCCGTGCAGGTTACAGATCATTATCGCCACGTGCTGTGCCACTTCCTGTATTATTTTCGTGAGATTAATGCGGGAACAAAACCTGGGTGATTCTGCTCCAACCCAGCCCATGTTCTGGGCATCAGTTATCCTCATTTGTAAAATGTGAATTTGATACCAAACTAACGTTTCCTAAACTTATTCTTGTTTTTGCAACATCAGGATCACCTGTATTCTCTCTACTATTTGTTTTTCTTTAATTTGGCTCACTTTTTTTTATTAGCTTTTTCCTAACCAATAGTGTCTATAGGATTATAGATACATTTTTATTGTTGTTCAGTCGTTCTGTTGAGTCTAACTCTTTGAAACCCCATGGACTGCAGCACGCCAGTCTTCCCTGTCCTTCGCCATCTCCCAGAGTTTGCTCAAACTCATGTCCACTGAGTCAGTGATGCCATCTGACCATCTCATCCTCTGCCACCCCCTTCTCCTCTTGTCCTCAATCTTCCCCAGCATCAGAGTCTTTTCCAATGAGGCAGCTCTTCGTATCAGGTGGCCAAAGTATTGGAGCTTCCACTTCAGCGTAAGTGTTGATTTCTTTTAGGATTGACTGGTTGGATCTCCTTGCAGTCCAAGGGGCTCTCAAGAGTCTTCTCCAACACCACAGTTTGAAAGCATCAATTCTCTGGTGCTCAGCCTTCTTTATTGTCCAACTCTCACATCAGTACATGACGACTGAAAAACCAAAACTTTGACTAGATGAACATTTGTTGGCAAAATGATGACTCTGCTTTTTAATACACTGTCTAGGTTTGTCATAGATACATGTTAGTCCTCAACTGGGGATGGCTTTGACCCCCAGAGAGCCTTTGGAAATGTCTGGAGACGTGTGGGGGAGTGAGGGAACTAATGTCTAGTAGGTAGAAGCCAGGGATGCTGCTTAATATCCTACAGTGCATGAAACGGTCCTCACAACAGAGGGTGATCCAGGTTATGAAGTCCACAGTGATGAAGCTGAGAAGTCCGGACACCTACATGCATTTGAATATGCTTTCATACAAATATATAGCTGCCCCCCTCCCCGCCCCCTGCAAAGTGAAAAAGTGAAAGTCACTCAGTTGTGTTTGACTCTTTGTGACCGCAGACTATACAGTCCATGGAATTTTCTAGGCCAGAATATTGGAGTGGGTAGGCGTTCCCTTCTCCAGGGGATCTTCCCAACCCAGGGATCCAACCCAGGTCTCCCGCATTGCAGGCAGATTCTTTACCAGCTGAGCCACAAGGGAAGCCCAAGAATACTGGAGTGGGTAGCCTCTCCCTTCTCCAGGGGATCTTCCCAACCCAGGGATTGAACCGGTGTCTCTTGTGTTGCAGGCGGATTCTTTACCAGCTGAGCTATCAAGGAAGCCCCCCACCCCCCTACCCAAAGTGCTGTGTAAATTGCTGTGTGACCACTGTGTGTGTACAGGGGTAAGTGTGCTAATGCTGGTGAGCTCAAGTACCGATGAGCTTAAGTCCCTTCCTCCTCTGAAACTCAGAGAAGTCAAAGTGGAGGCCGGAGGTTGGTTCTCTTGTTACTTAGACCTGAGGAAGGAATTTCTTCAGAAACACTACCTCACCTCTGGGAAAAAAACAATCCTCATTTCAAAGGAGCTGTGTTTACCTGTAGAAAGTCTGACTTTCCAGAAACCTTGAGATACATCTTCCTGGAGCGATGTGGCCCCCACTGGCTGGCCACCCAAAGCACCCACTGATAAAGAGACCTCGCGTTTCCCGGTAGAGCAGTAATTCTCCACATCCCCACACCCTGACCTGTGAACATGTCCACACACACAGGACTGACTCCCAGAAGCACGGCAGGGTGAGGATCTCAATTTCCCTTCCGTTTCTAACATTCAGAAAATTTCAAGGTGAGACTTCCCTGGTGGTCCAGTGGTTGAGAATCTGCCTGCCAGGGCAGGGCATGTGGGTTTGATGCTTGGTCTGGGAAGATTCCATAGGCCGTGGAGCCACTAAGGCTGAGCGCCACAGCTACCGAAGGCTGCACGGGCAACAGGAGAAGCCACCGCGGTGAGAAGCCTGCTCGCTGCAACCAGAGAGGAGCCCGCACAGCAACAAAGACCCAACACAGCCAAAATAAAAATCATAAAAAAGAGAAACTTCCAGTGTAACGCCAGTGAGTTCATGGCCGCCCTCGCCTTCAACACCAACGGGGAATGGATGATGCGCAGCCACTTGCAGCTCATCCAGGGTCCGAAGTCCACAGCTGGAAACTGCCCGGGGAGTTCCTCAACCAGGACTTTGCTAAACGGGAGCCATTTAAACATGAAGGCGCGAAGCTGTGATGAGGAAGACAGGGCACAGAGCCAGAACAGTGACTGGGAATTAGTGCCCTGTGTTTTGACGCTGACCATAGTCATGACCCAGGATGCCTTTCCGTGCACAACTCAGACTTCACTCAGCGTGACTGGGAGAGCTCCTTAGGGAAGGAGCTGTACTCCGCATTAACCAATGAGAAGACTGGGTTTGGGGAAGGACCCTAAAGCAAATTCTACAACCCTACTTCCCCCCAGTTTGCTGACTTTCCACTTGACCCTGGGCCAGCCTAACAGACCCTCCTTCTCTGTGTGATGCTCCCGGAGGCTCCCCTTCCTGAGACTGGGGCTGGGAATGATGGAGACGGAGTCACTCAGAAGTAGAGACATTAATTGGTGCAGCTTATACAAGGCTTGTACAAAGGCTTGTACAGCCTTGATAACTTGTACGAGTGAATGGATTTCTGGATGGCCACAGCATCTCAGACCCATGGACCTTCGTATGTACATTGTTTCTCACAACCGTCCCCTCCTTGTTGAGGTCCTCGGTATAAGCAATTTTTGCTTAATTGGACGTCTGTGCTGAATCAGGTGTCTAGGCCTTCCATCTCTCTGTTAATATATGTGGAATTCTTGGGAGTTACACGGTAGCTGGGATTCCCTGGAGAAGACCGTGGCTGCGTTCGGGACATGTAGGGGAAGGTTGTATCAGGGGCATTGCTGGGAGGTGACCTTCTAGGGTGACTGCCGGAGCTGTTCAATGCAGACGCGCAAAATAAACAACCCTCATTTAGACTTGGCTGTCCCTCATCTCGGTTTTGGATTCGGAAACCTGCATCATCGGGAGCCCCTTAGCTTTCCACCCAACCGCCGCTGGCTTGTCACTTCTCCGAACTGAAAGAGGACTCCTTCTCTAGGCGCACCAGCTTGAACACGCTCAAGACCAACTTCCCCTGCTGTTTAAGTAGACTGGGTGGGGGTGCGGATCTGGCAGGCAACCCAGGAGGGCAGGAGGGACTGAAATCACACCTCGCATCTCTTCACAAAGGTTTGATTCTCTTCCCGAGGATGATCCGCCAGTCTGTAATCAAGGGTTAATTTCACAGCTCACTGCTTCATCTAGCATAATATCCATTCAGACTAATTAAATCTGTCTAATAATGTGAGTGTCTTTGTCTTTGTTCTTCCCCTTCTTTGTTTTACACCCTTCACATCTCATCTCCAGAACCACACGCCATCACACTCTACTTGACAAGCAGAATCCATCCCTAAAATTAAAACATTCCTGACCTATCTGCAATGACAAGGCGGGCGAGCTTCACGGCGCTCCGGCCCATGAAGGCAGCTGACACATTTGTTTTTAATTTCAAAAGAGTAGAAAGTGAAGATCTGACCCCGTCAATCAAGCCCCGTGACAAGTTTAATCATTGGTGCCCCACAAAAATCACGGCTAAATAGGAATGCAAATACTGTATCACAGGGCTCTTATAAATGCTAATCAAGGAGAAGTAATCAACTGACAATTTCACTGATCTCTTTTCTGAAGAAGTCACTCAAGGCTCTGTCTCGGGGCCACAAAGAAAAGAGAAAAAGACAAAAGAGGTGGATGAGGTTCCCCCCAACCTTCCTTTTATTTTTCCTTCCAGGACATTTCTTTTTAAAGAGAGAATTGGCTCTTTTGATCCATCGTGGAACTTGAAAGCAAAGAACTTACGCAGTTATATGTCAAGTGTACTTTATTATCAGTCCCCGGGCTGGGCAGAAAACGCACCGAAACTTCCGCTAAAATAAAAATCATCATTTGTCTTTGTCATTAATCTCTTCTCAAATTCTCTTATATCTAAAAAGTGATTGACCTTCTCTGTGAGAGAAGGAGGGAGAAAAAAGTTTTATACGTAGCTGAAAATCTGAAAATTGTGATCATGATAACTTAAAAAAAAAAGTAGAAAAAAATCCCTTTTAGAAACTTAATCTGGAGTTGATGAAGAATTTATAACCTCCAAGAAGTTCTCAGATAAGCCTCTCTCCTCTTGGTTCTGATGCTTGTCTGTGCTTAGAGAGACAGGGGTTGGGGGCACATTTTTTGAGACCCTCCTTTCGCTTGGGAACTGAGAGCTTTGTATTTTATACAGTTTAGAAACCAAGGATTTTTTCCTTCTTCTTCTCTATTTTATTTTTTACCCAGGAGGTCCTTAAAATATCCAGTTCATTGGTTACTTTCCACTGTGTGTGCTCAGTCAGTCGTGTCCGACTCTGTGCCACCCCGTGGACTGCGGCCCGCCAGGCTCCTCTGTCCATGGGATTCTCCAGGCAAGAAGACTGGAGTGGGTGCCATTTCCTTCTCCAGGGGATCTTCCTGACCCACGGGTCAAACCCGCATCTCCTGCATTGGCGGGTGGATTCATGACCACTGAGCCACCTGGGAAGCCCTACTTTCTATTATAAACTCCTGTTTTATGGAATCACAGCAGGAAAAGAAAAAAGCCAGCACTAGGTTACTCCAACTTTGCCCTGTAATGTTTATTCAATCCTCTAAAGACAGAATACTCCAGAAACTCAAGTGTTAGCAAGATTCTTTCCTGTAGTGCCACCAACCAAGTCCTAAATGTCCAGGATGATCTTCTTCATCTTAAAGATGGAAAAGTGGGAATTTATGGGATTTTGGGGGGAGATGATGAGATGTCCCTCTTTTGTCATGTTCCATGTAAGAGGCCAACCCGGCTGCTGCCTGTCCACCTGTGGCTCAGGAGCAAAGAATATTTTTTTTTTTTCCATTTTTAAATGGTTGAGGATGAATGAAAAGAATATTTCATGATTTAGGAATTACATGAAATTCAGATTTCAGATTCCATAAATAAGGTTTTAGTGGAACACAGCTCATCATTTACATCCTGTCTATGGCCATATTTACATGCTGCAGAATTGAACAGCTGCAACAGAGGTTGTATGACCTGCAAAATTGAAAATATTTACTGTCTGGCTCATTATCAAAAACATTTGCTGACCCCCTGATTTATATCATCATGGGAAGTTTGCTAGATCTTAGCTGTGCTTCAGTTCCCAAGCCATGGAAATTCTTTTTTATTGACAAAAAAACTGTGTATAAATATTATATATATATGATATTTATATTTATTTATTTGGCTGTGCCAGGTTTTCGCTGCAGCATGTGGGACTTCCCTGGTGGTTCAGTAGCGAAGACTCTGCACTCCCAATGCCTGGGGTTTGATCCCCGGTCAGGGAACTGGCGCCCACATGACACAACTAAAGACCCCGTATGCCAAAATTAAAAATGCGGCAAGCCACAACCAAGACCCGGGGCAGCCACATAAAAACTATTTAAAGCCCTGTATATATTTTAAATGTGCAATGTGGTGACTTCATGTGTGTATTCACTGTGAAAGGATTACCACAATCAGGTTAATTAACACACCCCTCCCATAGTTGTGTGTGTCTATGTGTGTGTAGCAAGAATGCTTATGATTTATTCTTCTAGCAAATTCCAAGTATGCCATACGGTACTATCACTGATAGATCACGGTGCTGTGTATTGGCTCCCCGGAACGTGATCACGTTATCACTAAGCGCTGGTCCGCTGTGACCAGCATCTCCTCGCTTCCCCCTCCCTCAGCCCCTGGTCTCCACCCCTCTACTCTCTGTTTGGGTTTTTTAGATTCCACTTAGAAGTGAGATCACTCAGTATTTGTCTTTCTCTGTCTGTCTCCCTTCATTCAGCAGACTGTCCTTCATGTTCATCCATGTTGCTGCAAACAGCAGAATTGTCTTCTTTCTCGTGGAATGATGTTTTTGTCGTGAGAACGTTTTTAATAGATGGTCACTGGTAAAGATGCTCCACTTTTTCAGATGTACATTTTTAGCTGGCTGGAGAAGGACAAGCTCTCGTCCAGTGAAACGAGAGCCTCATTCACCTGGAACCCGACCTCGGTGCTTGTCTGGCTTTCTCGGGCCCCATCTGCTGCCTGGGGTCTGAGCACAGGCAGCTTCTTGAAGGGAGAGGGGCTGGCGGCCACCCACTGTGGGGTCAGTCACGGGCCACTCAGGGCTCCTCTCCTAGTAACACTGCTGCAAGTTAAGATCTAGTTCATTCTGGAATAATAACAGGGCTCCCAAAATAGAACACTGTTAACAACAAAAGCGGAATACTGCTCTATATTTCTGTTCTGCCGGATAGTCTCTGAAGCTCAATGTGATGGATAAGGCAGAGGTGGGAATTAAAGAGGTTGGTTAATTTGTTGCCCCAACAATACTTGGGCAGGAGATCATAAAAGGGGATATTCTTTTCTGGCAGACATGCCGGGTATTTAATATATTTTCACACATACTCCGACCTACATTTTTTTACGTATTTAAATAATGGTTATCCAGAACGTTCTCTTAATATTTCCCAGGGGAGCTTTTAATTCTTATTTCAAAGCTAAACTGATTTTCCTTCTGTTAGAGTGATGGTTCTTACCTGGGGGTGATGTGCGTCCCCACTAGAGGAAGGAGAGAGGGTCCTGAAGTACGAGCTGAGTGCTGGGACACTCGGTGATCCCTGGAGATGTTTTTGGTCGTCAGGACGCAGGGAGGGGGCAGGGCTACTGGCATCTAAGGGGGAAAAGCCAGGGATGCTGTGAAAATCCTGCACACGTGCTCCAGGACAGCCTCCAGATCAGAGACACGTCTGGCCCCAAATGTCAACACTGTTGAGGTTTATGAACCCTTGTGTTGTTGTTCAGCCGCTAGGTCACGTCCAGCTCTTTGTGACCTCATGGACTGCAGCACGCCAGGCTCCCTTGTCCTTCACTATCTCCTGGGGTTTGCTCAAACTCATGTCCATGGAGTTGGTGATGCTATCTAACTGTCTCATCCTCTGCTGCCCCCTTCTCTTTTTGCCTTTGGTCTTTCCCAGCATCAGGTCTTTTTTTCCAGTGAGTCAGCTCTTATGAACCCTAAGTAAGTAACATGGTGCAAGACGATTATTGACTCTGGTGCTGGATAAACCTGGATTAAACCGAGGTGGCTCAGCCTTGCCCGTCCTGCCCTCTGGGTTGGATAATTGTTCACAGTGGGATGGGGGCGGTCTTGTGTATTGTGTAGGGTGCAGCAGCACCCTGGTCTCTTCCCAGATGCCAGCAGTGCCACCAACCCCAGTCACGACCACCCAGCAGGTCTCCAGGTAACGCAAACATCCTCTGTGCACAAACTCGCCCTGGCTGAGAATCGCTGGCTTAAGACATGAATTGGCTACTCTGCAGCTTGTTTTTTTGGACCAGTTTCGGATGTTCTCAGAGCATCAGTTGTCTAACTGGTCAAATGAGGAGAAACCAATGGACCTTTTAATATTGGAGTGTGGATGAAGCGGGAGGAGTGAGGTGATCCATGGGAGTTCTCAGGGCGGCTGCAGGTTTTGGCAGGTTTTCCTGAAGGCGCCCCTGCAGGAAAGCTCCAGGGCTGAAATTCAAGCACACCAAGGTCCACACGCCTGTCATAAGGAGGCGACTCAAGGCAGGTGTCTAATCTGGCTGTGTGTCTTCCTCTGTGTGCCCTTGGGTAAACCATTGCACTTTTTTTAAGATTCTGTTTTCTCTTCTGTAAAATGGGGCTAAGAATGCAGCAAGGAGTTAATAGGTAATGCCCTTCAGAGTAGCTGGCT
Source organism: Giraffa tippelskirchi (assembly GCF_054371585.1). Taxonomy (NCBI): domain Eukaryota; kingdom Metazoa; phylum Chordata; class Mammalia; order Artiodactyla; family Giraffidae; genus Giraffa; species Giraffa tippelskirchi. The sequence goes on along the minus strand of NC_137287.1, from coordinate 121,951,328 downwards.
CTAATCAGGGACTTAAATTTCTGCTAGTAAGTGTAGGCATCATTATTTGGATTCTATGCTCTTAACACTGTGTTACATTGCTCTTCAAATCCTGACTGTAAACTGAAGGAGACAATATTTTGAACTAAACATGAGTATATTCAGGGGTGATTAAAATAAGTACAGGCTTCCCAGGTGGTTCAGTGGCAAAACAATCTGTCTGCCAGTGCAGGAGACCCGGGTTCAATTCCTGGATCGGGAAGATCCCCTGGAGAAGGAAATGGCAACCCACCTCAGTATTCTTCCCTGGGGAATCCCATGGACAGGCTACAGTCCATGGGATCGCCAAGAGTTGGACACGACTGAGCGACTGAATACTGAACTGGACTGAAAAATAAGTATATTTTACAAGTCAGTAAGGAAGGTTTGTTCTTCCCCTCTGCCCAGCACTGCTTCCTGTTTTCAGACGCTAGATCTTTATGAGGAAAGCCTAGCCTTCGAAAATGAATGCTTTCCAGGTGGTGAGTGAGGAGGCCGGATCCGTCAGCGTGAACCCTGTGTATGCTGTTGGTGCGGACGGTGTGTTCATGGCGGTGGAAATGAGTTCAATCTAACTCGGGGGCTGCTTGGGGCTGGGGAGCTGTACGTAGGTGTTCATTTGCAATTGGATCTGCCGGGGGTGGTCCTGAAGCTTGCGATCCCCTTCTTGGGAAGGTGTTGAGGAGGTACAAACTGCTGGGCGGGTTTTCCTTTTGTCTGATCTCTAAGCAGCCACCCGCTTCTTGCTTTTAAAAGCACTCGGATTTGGGAAGGGTCCTCTGTGTGCGCTCCTTCTACGGTTAGTCCAGAAAACGTCACGAGAGAGGAGCAGTGCTTTGGGACACGTCTCTTCCGTTTGGTCCCAAAACTGTCTCCTGGAAAGTCTGGGCCGCTGACTCCCCAGGGGAGCCTCGGCATCCGCGCGCTGCGCTCTCCTCTGCGCACCTCTGCTTGGTTGACCGTGTGACCCGTGAGAAGGAGGCGGCAGCCTTGTCCCCGCGCCGTGTCCGGCGGGGTCTGGCTCAGCGTCTGGCACGCAGCAAGAGGCACTCGTTGAGTGCTGGCTGAAGGGTCCCGCGTGGGGCAGAGAGTCAAGGAACCTGCGGATGTTAGAGAAAGGGCCCTCAGTTTAAACCGTGGTTGGTTCCCGTGGAGACAGCTCTGCGGAATGCCGACAGGTGTCGCATGCAGAGATGGCCGTGCAGTCGCAGAGGCTGGTGGCGGGCTGAACCAGGCTCCACTTAGCCCCTCGGTCAGTCTGTCTGTCTGTGTGCTAACGGACAACACAAACTGCAGACATGGGATATGCGGGATTTGTAAGGCTTATTGGACCCACACGCTTTTCCTGAGGAGCTTCCTGTGGGGTTGGCGTTCTGAGGAGCCCAGTCAGTGAGGTTTTCCCGAACGGGCCTGCGCGACCCCGGGCCGCTGGTTCCTCTCCCTGTTTCGCCCAGCTTCCCGCCCGGCCCACCCTCGGCCACCGCGTCTCAGCCAGGCTTTCTCTGACCCCACGTTATTCTGAGCTTCTTCCTGTACCGACACTGCGTCTCCTCCCTTCCCGCGGACGCAGACCCTCCATTCTTCCTGTGTGGTCCTGTTGTACGTTTGACTCTCTGGATTTCCTTCCACTGCAGAGGGTGAGCTATTTGAGGGCAGAATTTATGCACATCTTGGCCTCCCTGGTGGCTCAGTCGGTAAAGAGTCAGGCTGATCGACAGGGATCTTTCTTTTCATTTTTAAAATTTACTGGCTGCACTGCACAGCATGTGGGATCTTAGTTCCCTGAGCAGGGATTGAACCTGTGCCCCTCCACTGGAAGCATGGAGTCTTAACCACTGGACTAATGGGGAAGTCCCAACAGGGCTGTTTCATGAAGCTGCTCGGGGAACGGAGGACCACTTGGAGGCTCCTTGCTTCACGTCAGAAGGCTGGGAACACGGAGGGGACATCAGGAGAGAGGCCTCGCTGTACCCATCCCAGAACACAAACTCCGAAGGGTTAACACAGGGAAACCACACATTTCTGCCCATGTCTCTCTCAGTGGTTCTGCTCCTTAGCCGTAGTTAGGCCTCTGTTTAAATACCTCCTCCACAGGGAGGTCTTTCCTTACCATCCTAGCTAAGGGCACATCTACTCTTTTTTCCTCCAGGTTTATTGGGCTATAACTGACCTATGACTCATTTTTTTAAAGATTTATTTATTTATTTGGCTGTGTTGGGTCTTAGTTGTGGTGCAACGACTTAGATTCCCTGCAGCATGTGAGATCTTTGTTCCCTGACCAGGGATTGAACCCTCATCCCCTGCATTGCAAGGCAGATTCTTAACCACTGGACCACAGGGGAAGCCCCCTATGATTCACTCTTTTTTTTTTTTTAATTTATTTATTTTAAGTGGAGGCTAATTACTTTACAATACTGTTGGCTTTCACCATACATCAACACGAATCAGCCATGGGTGTACACGCGTTCCCCATCCTGAACCCCCTTCCCGCCTCCCTCCCCACCCCATCCCTCAGGGTCATCCCAGTGCACCAGCCCTGAGCGCCCTGCCTCATGCATCGAACCTGGACTGGTGATCCATTTCACATATGGCAATATACATGTTTCAATGCTATTCTCTCAAATATCCCACCCTCGCCTTCTCCCACAGAGTCCAAAAGTCTGTTCTTTACATCTGTGTCTCTTTTGCTGCTATGACTCACTCTTATAGCATCAGACACTCAACAATCACTCATATTGTTTTGATTATTTACTTACTAATTTGTTCTTTTCACTAAAATGTAGCCGTGAGATCAGAAACTGGGTCAGTCTTTTTCCTGTTCTATTTCAGCCCCTAGAGCAGTGCTGGCAGAGGGCTACTCAGAAGCTGACTGACTGACTGACTGTACTATGTATTCCCCGGCTTCCTCTGTGAAGGGACTGTCATGGGAGGAGGGTTAATATGGAGAGCTTATGTACTGGTTCTAGTTTTTATTTTTCATTAATGATGGAGTAAGAAAAATGAGGGGCAAATGCAACTGAAGGGGTTTAGGCTGGACATCTGGAGAAGGAAATGGCACCCCACTCCAGTACTCTTGCCTGGAGAATCCCAGGGACGGGGGAGCCTGGTGGGCGGCCGTCTCTGGGGTCGCACAGAGTTGGACACGACTGAAGCGACTTAGCAGCAGCAGCAGCAGCAGGCTGGACATCAGAAATTTCCTGTCTAGGGCCGAGGTGGGTTATTAGATTGCACTACAGAGGGAGGCTGTGTATATGCCTGTCAAATATATATATATATATATATATTTAATGTGGAGACTATCCTTGGGGACATTTATAAGAAGACCCCAGTACTTAGTTCTTATCTGCAATCTGTCTCTCTAGAGCCATGGGTCTCAACTGGGAGATTTTTGCCTCCTGGGAGCCATTTCTGAACATGACGCCCTGGAGGAGAGGGAGCATCACTGCCATCTAGGGGCTGGAGGCCGGAGATGCGAGCGTCTTGTGACGTCTTGTGCAGTGTGGGACGCCCCGGGGGAACTGCCCGGCCCAAGGTGGTGCTGGGGCCAAGCCTGCGAAAGAGTCCCCTCCTGATGGCTCCGCTTGCTGTCTGCAAGCCCTCCCCACCCTGCCTTTCCAACCCAACTCTGCTCAGGGATTCCCCAAAGAACTGGACAAATCAGAAGAAGGAGCGTGACCCAGAAAAAAAGTTTCACCTTTGGGGGTGCCGTTCAAGGGGTGCGTCAGCTGAAAAGCAGTCAGTGGAAGTCCTGTGATGATTGGCATTCACACTCGTTCTCTGCATGGTGCTAGCTCAGGGCCTGGTAAACTTTTTCTTGAAGAGCCAGATAGTAAATACTTTAGAATTCACACATCACAGGGCTGTGTCAAGTCCTCAACCTTGACGTCGTAGGGCTAAGGCAGCACGGGTAACATATGAACAGGTGTGGCTGCATCCCTGACGCTTTATTTACACAGATAGGTGATAGGCAGGATTTGATCCGGTCCCCAGACCCGATATCCTAATCCCTGATGCCACAGAGATTGAAAGAGCAAAGGCTGGGCTCTCAGGGAGCTCAGAGTCCAGGGGAAATTGACAGGTGAATCAAACCCCACTACTGTGGGAAGAAACGACCTGATTAGCAGATTTTTCTGGATAGTGTTATTAGGTCCAGTTCCCCTGATATTGTCAGTGAAGCCTGTGTTCTTTCCGTATTTGAAGGCTGTACTACCCGCCACATCACCCTGAGGACTGCTGAGGCTTCCGGCCAGTGCCCAGAGCACCAGTGGGGCTCAGTGGTGGGGCCACCAAGCGTCTCCACTCTCTCCGCTCCCTCTGAGCCCTTGCAGCTGACGGTGACGGTGGCGGTCATTAGATGGCCTCCTGCCCCCTCCTGCCTCCACCCACGCGCCTTGCACGTGAGCACCAGGGTGACCCTCCTACACTGAAAACTGCAAATTCCTCAGTGCGGACACTGCTTGAACCCTCCCCTGGCTTCCTTGCCCTTGTGGCAGTTGTTGGACTCACAATGTGTGTACACACAAATGCACACATGTATTATTTAGCTTTTATTGCAAAATGTCAATATAAAAAGTGCAAATAAATATCATCTTACTTCTATTAAATCCAGACTTTTGCTTATGTCTCCTAATGCAGTGATGCCTGAGTGTGTGTGTTTGTGTGCATACATGTACACGGGGCTTTCCAGGTGGCGCAGTGGTAAAGAAACTGACTGCGGTGCAGGAGACACGGGAGACACGGGTTCGATCCCTGGGTTGGGAAGATCCCCTGGAGAAGCAAATGGCAACCACTCCAGTATTCTTGCCTGAAAAATCCCACGGACAGAGAAGCCTGACAGGCTACAGTCCATGGGGTCACAAAGTCGGACATGACTGAGCAACTGAGCGTATGAGCACATGCATATCCACATATAGAACATATACACACATATAATGTGTACACACATGCATATGTATCATGTGATTTTCCTGTAATATACTTTCTCTCTGCTTATTGTTTGTATTATGGAGCTAAGACATTATATGGATTTGGGGGGAACCGTAGAAGCAGCTAGAGATAGGCAGATTATCTGAAGAACAGTTTTAAGGTAATAAAGATGGCATTATTCAGGTGTGTCTGGAGAAAGTTGTGCGTGTGTGGGGTATGTGGGGGAGGGCGTGGGTGGGGATCAGAGGAAGGGGCTGGAACTGTGGAAGGGGGCCGTGGGTCCTGAGCCAGGGGAGGGTACACGTGTCTGAACCGTGGCTCTTGCATCTCTAGAATCAACAATATCGACAATTTTATCATTGCATATTTTAATTTTTCCCCCACAGGCATTTCTCAAGCTGTGCACTGGGCTAGGAAGATGAAGCTTAGACAATAGCCAAGCCGGTGCTTTGCTGATTTTAATCTGTTTATTGTGTAAGTGATCAACAGAAGCCTTAAGGGCTTTTGGTAATGGGGTATGTTAAAGACAGAAGGAAAACAAGAAGAGAGACAGGAAAGATATTTTCTTCCCTAGGTGTTGTCTCCTTAATTTGCATAAATGACAATAGTGAACATCTTGATTCGTGCCACCTTTGTAAAGCTGGTGGTTGGAAATCAGCCACCATGGGCAGTAATAACCCCTATTTTTATATACGACAGGCCCTGTCCTCGCCCCTGCAAACCTTTTCTCAATCAGTCCTCTAAAAATCCTGAAGGAGCTGTTTGTGCTCGCTGCACAAAAAAGGAAAGGAGGCACAGAGAGGTGATATTTCTTGTGTCAGGTCACCAGCCGGAAGGGGTGGACTCAGGGCTTCCCGCAGAGCAGGCCCACCTGGGGGCCGGGCAGCAGAGCCATCAATAAGGTGGAGCAGAAAGGACGCCTGGAGATACGAGTTCCCGAGCCCTGGGGTGAAGTCCTGGGGTGAAGTCCGCTGATACTGGGCACGGAGCTCAGTCCTGGCTTTGCCTTTCAAATAAGACTTTTCTTGGATTAAAAAAAAAAAAACAGCACAAGAACTTGGTAAAAAATTTCAAACAAAAATGAAGAGTACTCCATCCAACCCTAGTGCTTTTTCCTGGTCAGTGCAGAAATATTCTCCACAGATCAACATAGGTTTCCCTGGTTGCTCTGTGGTAAATAATTTGCCAATGCAGGAGACGTGGGTTCGATCCCTGGGTTGGGAAGATCTCCTGGAGAAGGAAATGGCAACCCACGCCAGTATTCTGGCCTGGGGAATTCCACGGACAGAGGAGCCTGGTGGGCTACAGTCCGTGGGGTTGCAAAACAGTCAGACATGACTTAGTGACTAAACAACAAGATAAACATAGTATTTATGTTTAAGATAGTGCGCGTTTACTCACACATTAAATCTTACTTAAATAAGATTTTAAACAAAAATTTTATATAAAAGGAAAAATCAGGATTACCCTAATAGCTAATAGCAGGTTCTTCATTGAATATGCTTTATATGTTATTTTTAACACAAAGGTGAATGCTGTAGCCACTTGGTATTTCCGTTAAATAATAAATCTTATGATTGTTTTATACCAACACATAGAGATTTGTTTCATTGTTTTGAAGGACTTTATTGAATCTTCTGGGGTGGAAAACTGAAAAATGCTTGTGCAATTTCAATGGGTGAAAATATCCCACATTTAAATAGGGCTGTACCTGTATTAATTCATTTACTCTCCCAGTGACCATAGGCATCAGATATTTTAATAGTCCCATTTTTTCAGAAGAGGAGACTGAGGCACAGGGAAGTAAAGCAGCTTGCCTAAGACGACAGAGCTTGTACCCAGTAGAACTAAGATTCAAGCTAGTGGGTCTGGCACCAGAGTCTATGGTTTGAACCACTGCCCTCCATGTGAAGGCAACATCATTATGAACACACCTTCTTATACTAATACATGCCCAGCCATGAAATTAGAACTCTTGTTCCTTGAAAGAAAAGATATGAGAAACCTAGACAGCATATTCAAAAGCAGAGATATCACTTTGCCAACAAAGGTCCAGGTAGTCAAAACAATGGTTTCTCCAGTGGTCATGTACAGCTGTGAGAGTTGGACCAGAAAGAAGTCTGAGTCCTGAAGAATTGATGCTTTTGAACTGTGGTATTGGAGAAGACCCTGAGAGTCCCTTGGACAGCAAGGAGACCAAACCAGTCAACCCTACAGGAAATCAACTCTGAATACTCATTGGAAGGACTGATGCTGAAGCTGCAGCTCCAATACTTTGGCCACCTGATGCGAAGACCTGACTCATTGGAAAAGACCCTGATGCTGGGAAAGACTGAAGGCGAGAGAAGGGGACAACTGAGGATGAGATGGTTAGATAACATCACTAATGGCAATGGACCTGAATTTGCGCAAACTCCAGGAGATATTGAAGGACAGGGAAGCCTGGTGTGCTGCAGTCCATGGGGTCGCAGAGAGTTGGACACCTGAGTGACTGAACAACAACAACAACAAATAGATGTAAAAGATAAATTTCCAGCCATAAACTTGCAGGTTGAAGAGAATAAAGGCTTAAACTTTTGTCAGCTCTCACCGAATTCCTCCTTAAAAAAAGCAAAGCCATTTCTTCTCCCATCAAGAGTACATGGGCCCATTTGGAGTATCAGTTTCCTCATTACGGCAGGGGATAAATGAAGTGGACTTTCGCCTTCTCAACGAATGTGTATCTCCTTTGGACAGAGCAGAAGCCATGTGGGTTCATGAGTGACTCCACTGTCTGGATTTCATCATTCTCTGGTGATGAACAGGCTCATCGCACAAGCCTCTCTCCTGCATTACCCCAGTGGAAAAGTCACATTTGCCGGCTGCCTAGCAACCCTACCAGCCCACTCAGAACTACTCAGACAGTGCTTAGCACCTCCAGGACACCTGGGCCTCTTATGACCATGGAGTCAGGTTAATCAGCTGATAGGGGAGGCGAGGAGTGCTGTGGAGAGGGGAAGGCCGCTGACTGAGGGGCCACACGTGCCTGGGTGCAGAGGGCCAGTGGATCATCTGGCTGAATTGGACCTTAGGCATGTGAAGATCCCTGAGGTCATTGAATTCCTCCCCCTGCCTCTAGGTGGCCAAACCTACTTGTGCAATTAATATGGAGCACTGGCTTTTATTAGTGGAGACAAAGTCAAAGATGATTTTACTTTCAGTTTAGGGGAAGAGAAATATCCTTTATCTCAAGTGTTGCTTGATAGAAGAGGCTTTAAACTGTTGGCTGGAGAGCTACGTTTGGCCTGAAGATAGTTTTTTAGGGGGTATTATTTACCAGCGGGGCTACCCGGGCATTTGAAACATCCGGAGTGAATGCCAACACTTTCACATAATAGCTTCTTCTGAAAAAAATTGAGGGACTTCCCTGGTAGTTCAGTGGCTAACACTCTGCATTTCCAATTCAGGGTGCCTGGGTTCGATCCCTGGTCAGAGAACTAGATCCAATATGCTGCAACTCAGACTGAAGATCCTGCGTGGTGCAGCTAAGACCTGGAGCAGTCAAATAAATATTTTTTAAATCGAAAAAAAAAAGGTCTGGCAACTGGCAACTCTGGGTTCAAATTTGTACATGGAAATGACTAGCTCCTACCCACTTTGGACTGAGCTAGAGCCCAGTGGTTTGCCATGCTGCCCACCTGCCTGGCTCCTAGAGGCACATGAGTTCAGAGTGCCGGTGCTGGGTTGGTAAGACACGGTGTTCCAGGGTGTGTCCCTCTGCCTGGCGTGAATGTGAGGGCTCCGTAAGTGACAGTTGCAATAGTACTTGACGCTGCAACTGAGTTGAGGTACAATGAGTTACAGCTCATGTTAATGTGGTTTCAAAACTGTGCCAGTGATCAACACATCACATCATAAACTCTCACAAATATAGCAGACATGTTAGTACTGCTACTACTACAGTGACTCCAATAATCGAGTGTTATTGTTATTATTAGAATAATAAAAGCTCAGCAGCTCAAAGCTTCTTCAGGAAGTCACAAATCACAAGTCCAGAAAGGGTTAAATTTTGTTAAGCTGACTGAATTCAAATGAGATACTTCTCCAGTTATTTTGCTTTTCTATTGAGACGGTCTTTAAAATCTGATCTGATTTCATGGGATTTAGAGAGATGGCTCTGTTTGCTTCATTTTTATTTCTGTTTTTTAAGAAAATATTTTATGGATTCTTTATTCATTGGTTGCACTGGGTCTTCCTTGCCCCACAGCGGGGTGCTCTGGCTGAGTAGAGACGGGGCTCCTCTCTGCTTGCCGTGCAGGCTTCTCACTGTGGCAGCAGTGTCTCTTGTTGCAGAGCACCGGCTCCAGGCACGTGGGCCTCAGTAGTGTTGGCACCTGAGCTCCAGAGTGCGGGTTCAGTAGCCATGGTGCAGGGGCAGAGTTGCTCCGTGGCATCTTCCCGGCCTAGGGATCGAACCAGTGTCCCCTGCATTGTAAAGCAGACTCTTAACCACTGGACCACCAGGGAAGCCCAGCTTTGCTTTGTCTTGCCTCAAGGACTTTTGTGTGGATTCTGTTCACGGATATGCCCAGAGAATGGAAGTTTGATGGACAAGCATTCTGGGACTTCAAGGCAGAGTGAAACTAAGGAAGGACCCATGGCCTGATCAGAGTTAGCAAGGGTGGGTTTAGCGCTTTCTGGAGTCAGCCCTAACCAGTGCTGTACGGGCTGATTCTCAGAGTGAACCTTAATATTTGCCCATGAAGATAAGCATTCTTCAGGCTCTTTTCAAAGGGTCTCTCAAGGCCTCACCTCTTCTGGAGCGAGACCCAGTGCTAAATGACATTCACTGAGCTATCAAAGATTCTTTTCTTTCTCAATAAATAAAGAGCTTCCATCCTCTTGAAAGAATTCCATCTTTCCCATGAAAGAATTCCTAAACAACTTCTATTAACAGGGCTTCCCAGGTGGCTCAGGTGGTAAAGAACCCACCAGATAAGGCAGGAGACATGAGATGCAGGTTCAGTCCCTGGGTTGAGGAGTCCCATGGAGGAGGGCATGGCAACTCACTCCAATATTCTTGCCTAGAGAATCCCTTGGACAGAGGAGCCTGGTGGGCTACAGTCAACAGGGCCACAAAGAGTCAGACCTGACTGAAGTGACTTAGCATGCACACACTATATTAGCAAGGTGTTATATTCCAACATTTTCAATCAAATATTTAATACCATCCTCAAAACAAGGCTTGTGTTATTATTTTTTCTCAGTATTTAAGCTGATTAGAAAGTTGGTTCTGTATTTGATTAAGTTCTGCAGAAACTGGACTTGTGATGAATCATGAAACAGAGATACTTTTTTTTTTTGGTGCAGCAATAAAGCCTCCAATGATTAATTAAGGGCACAGTGCCAAATCAAGTGTCTTTGTTTAAAACGCAGTGGACAAGACAGACTTGGGAAAGTTGATGTCTTAAGTAGACGTCACAACATGTTTTTAATTATGTTCAGGAAGACGAACAAGAATAGGAATCGCCAACTGTTTAGAAAGATAATTTTTTTTTCGAAGAAAGATTAGAATTAAAAAAAAAACAAACAGAGCATTATTGATTTAACACAAATGCCATTTGTTGGGCCTTTTGTAATTTCCTTATTAGTGTCATCATTCTAGAGTTCATATCCCCCCCTTGTATTATAGCATTTGGCATCCGTTCAGCTCTCAGCAATATGATACAGTAAGCATGCAGTGACTGCTCATATTAAAATGTTTTATTTGTCACAACTGTACAGATGATCACACGGGGCAAGTCCTAAATTATCCCAATCATTGCCCAAGCTAATCAGAAGAGCGGGAACCGGGGCCCCATCTCTGAGATGAACAGGCAGGCCGACGGCGCAGGGTGAAGCTGTCAGCGGGAAAAGGAGCACCAGCAGAGAACTTCATGGAACGTCAGCTTCCCGTCGGACTGCGGTGAGAAGAGCCCACTGCTCGGCTGGAACAGACAGCAGCTGGCCCGGACGACGCACAGAGGGAAAGAAGTGATCGGAAGCAGTTTACCTTTGGGTTGTACCAGGCGGTCAGGTTCCATTTGTATCAGAGCAGCCTGTCTTGATATTAAAGGTAATGACAGATCGAGCTCTGGACAAGGCCAGGTCTTAATTGCAAAACGCTGAAGACAGAATCGGAGCCTAGCAGTTTGGCCCTCCTCAGTTCAGTTTAGTTCAGTTCAGTCACTCAGTCGTGTCCGACTCTTTGTGACCCTATGAACCACAGCACACTAGGCCTCCCTGTCCATCACCAACTCCTGGAGTCTACCCAAACCCATGACCATCGAGTTGGTGATGCCATCCAGCCATCTCATCCTCTGTCATCCCCTTTCCCCCTGCCCCCAATCCTTCCCAGTATCAGGGTCTTTTCCAATGAGTCAACTCTTCGCATGAGGTGGCCAAAGTATTGGAGTTTCAGCTTCAACATCAGTCTTTCCAATGAACACCCAGGGCTGATCTTCTTTAGGATGGACTGGCTGGATCTCCTCACAGTCCAAGGGACTCTCAAGAGTCTTCTCCAACACCACAGTTCAAAAGCATCAATTCTTCGGCGCTCAGCTTTCTTCACAGTCCAACTCTCACATCCATACATGACTACTGGAAAAACCATAGCCTTGACTAGACGGACCTTTGTCGGCAAAGTAATGCCTCTGCTTTTTAATATGCTGTCTAGGTTGGTCATAACTTTCCTTCCAAGGAGAAAGCATCTTTTAATTTCATGGCTGCAGTTACCATCTGCAGTGATTTTGGAGCCCCCCAAAATAAAGTCTGACACTGTTTCCATTGTTTCCCCATCTATTTCCCATGAAGTGATGAGACCAGATGCCATGATCTTAGTTTTCTGAATGTTGAGCTTTAAGCCAACTTTTTCACTCTCCTCTTTCACTTTCATCAAGAGGCTTTCTAGTCCTCTTCACTTTCTGCCAGAAGGGTGGTATCATCTGCGTATCTGAGGTTATTGATATTTCTCCCGGCAATTTTGATTCTAGCTTCTGCTTCTTCCAGCCCAGGGTTTCTCATGATGTACTCTGCACATGGACATCACCAGACAGTCAACATCGAAATCAGATTGATTACATTCTTTGCAGCCAAAGATGGAGAAGCTCTATACAGTCAGCAAAAACAAGACTGAGAGCAGACTGTGGCTCAGATCATGAACTCCTTATTGCCAAATTCAGGCTTAAATTGAAGAAAGTAGGGAAAACCACTAGACCATTCAGGTATGACCTAAATCAAATCCCTATGATTATACAGTGGACGTGACAAATAGATTTAAGGGACTAGATCTGATAGAGTGCCTGATGAACTATGGAAAGAGGTTCATGACATTGTACAGGAGACAGGGATCGAGACCATCCCCATGTAAAAGAAATGCAAAAAAGCAAAATGGCTGTCTGAGGAGGCCTTACAAATAGCTGTGAAAAGAGACAAGTGAAAAGCAAAGGAGAAAAGGAAAGACATTTCCATTTGGCCCTCCTCCTCCTCCCCAAACTTGAGGGAAGTAGCCTCAACTCCTTTGGCGATCTATGGAAATATCGCAGAGTGGGGGCTCCAGGCTGTGTTTCAAGAAGTCATTTAGACATATCACTCACAGCAATATTCCTTGTTGTCCGTTCCACTAGGCTTTAAGAAATGGTTAATTATTCATTTTGCTAGTAAGTAATGGCTCTACCTTATCATAAGCATGAGCGGTATTGGAGACAGGCTTGAGAACCGCACGAAGATGCTCTGTCTTTCTTACATTCCTTGGTTTCTTCCCTCCACTAACGTCGTTGAGTGTCTGCTGGGCGCTGGCCATGGGGCTCAATGCTGGAGATCCTGGGGTGAGCGAGCAGCCCCGCCCCAGAGGCCCGGGCTCCAGCCGGGGGGCTGTCGGGGACAGGGTTTCGTGGAAGGAGCTACTCCAGGCACTGGCTGACTGGGGGCAGAGGCGGGGCCGGGCTGCCCGCCTCCCCCTGGAGGGTGCTGACGCCTTGCCTTCCCCAGATGGAGGCAAGAACCCAGAGAGCCTGATGTTTGTCATCGAACATCAGGGTGGAGACCCAGGGCCCATGGGCCAAATCCATGATGCTGCTTGGTTCTGTGAGGCCTAAGAGTTGAGAACAGTTTTCACCTTTTTAGTTGGCTTCCCAGGTGGCACAGTTGGTAAAGAATCCACCTGCTAAAGCAGGAGACACAAGAGATGCTGGTTTGATCCCTGGGCTGGGAAGACCCCCTGGAGAAGGAAATGACACCCCACTCCAGTGTTCTTGCCTGGGAAACCCCATGGACAGAGGAGCCTGGTGGGCTACAGTCTATGGGATCACAAAGAGTTGGACACGGCTGAGCATGCACGCACGCACACACACATCACTGGTTAAAAAAAAAAAAAATCAAAATTGTAGCAATATGTTGTGACATGCGAGAATCCCATGAGATTCAAATCTCAGTGTCTGGAAATGAAGTGGTGTTGGAACACAGCCGTGCCCAGTCTCATGCATGTGGCTGCTTTCATGCTGGGAAGTGATTTAGCATTTCAGCCCAAATCATCATGGCAATCTTCTGAGAAGTCTTCTGTGAATCTTCGCAGAATCTTCTGTGGTTGTGTTCCAGCATAACTTCTTGGATCTCCATAGTTCGTCAACCTCTGCCTGAACCAATGTCCATAGGTGCATGGCAAGAATTCAGCTACTTTCTCATCTTGGCCTGATTATATGTTAAGAAAGGGTAAACACAGGAAACCACAGACAGGAAGAAACGCCACGGACAGGAATTTCACATCCTGGGCTGAGTGTGAAGGGAGCTTGCAGGGGTGAGTGTTCCATAACCGATTTGCAAGGGGACAGCTGCGTTCACCAGAATTTCCCTCACCAAGTGTTCTATGGAGAAAGACTGCGTTGAGCCACTTGGGGTAGGCATGGGGAACATGAGGTCTCCTATGGGCAAAAATGGTCAGCGCTCGCCTTTCCAAAGCAAGCCCTGTTTTGCTGAGCGTGTGGGAGTGTTTGTGGGAGAAATTGGGGCTGAGCTGAATTGCTTCGTTTAGTAGAAAGAAATCAGGACTGGGTGTTGGTGGGGACAAAAGGAATCAAGAAGAAAGCTGTGGGCCCCCTGCAGAGACCAGAGAAAAGAAACCTCTGAGGTTGTAGAGAAATGCGTGAGAGGCTTTATCACACATTGATAAATCACACATTGATAAATCACACATTGCTGCTGCGGCGAGGTGAGGTTATCCCACTTCTGTGCTTCTCTTGTGAAAATCCCCCTACTCCTCTGTTATCATCCGTTGGCGCTTTGGTGAGAGAGGAGCCTTTCAAGGCAAGCTGGAGTGGGGCTGTGTTCTGCCGGGGGTTGGCATCAGTGAAAGCAGAGGTGACGTGTTGGGGTTAGGGAAACGCAGGCTGACCTCTGGTTCCCTTCTGGATGGCGCCTCATTCAGGTCTCAGCAGATACCCTGCCCTCCCTGGGGCCTTCCCTGGGCCTCTGATCTTAAGTAACTGCCCTTCCCTTCATTCTTATCGTTCGAATCCCCATGCCCTGTCTTAGTTTTCTTTAGGACACCTATCATCATCTGACAAAGAATCATATAGCTATTTGGTTTTGTGTTGGATGCTTTTTTCTCCCCTATTTAAGGTCCGTGAGAGAGAGTAGGGATGTTGTCTGGTTTGTTCCCTTCGGCATCTCTGAGGCTTGGAACAATGTCTATCACGTGGCACAGAGAATACAGTTGTTCAGCAAATGGGCAGGAGCTCTGCCACAGCCTGTGGAGTAGTTCCACCGGCTCACATCCTCATCCAGTCTCATCCAACTCCCTGTGACCCACTGGGTAGTCTCGGCAAGAATGCTGGAGCAGAGTGCCATCTCCTTCTCCAGGGGATCTTCCCGACCCAGGGATGGAACCCACATCTCCAGCATCTCCTGCCTCAGCAGGCAGATTCTTTCCCACTGAGCCGCCTGGGAAGCCCCAGGCTTGCACTGGCTCCAACACAGCCGTGGCTCTGGAGGACACCGATGGGCTCCTGAATGCCCATCTGCTGCCACGCCTGCCCCTGCACACCGCAGACTACCCTTTTCAGAATATGATTCGGATCATGTCACCTCCTGGCTTGAAACCCCCTCATTGCTTCTGTCACTCTGAGAACAAAATCTATACTACTTCTCGTGGCCCACCGAACTCCCCTAGAGGGTTCTACATTTATACTTCCGTCTTTGTCTTCTTTCTTACTCTGTCCTTGTCACATACCCACTCACTCTGTTATTGCAAAGCACCAGCTTCCCTGGCCATCAGGACTTGACGTCTGTGGGTTCTGTTGCCCCCTCCACCTCTCAGCCTCCCTTGACTGCTTCCTTTATGTCACTGGGGGTCCAGCTTAAAGATCAGGCACCTCAGAGACGCAGTCACTGACAATCCACGTAAAACCATCCACCCCAGGGACTTCCCTGGTGGTCCAGCGGTTAGGAATCTGCATTGCAATGCGGGTGACGTGGGTTTGATCTCTGGTAGGAGAGCTAAAGCTCCCACAGGCCGTGGAGCAATTCAGTCCATGTGCTGCGGTGAAAGCTCCCACATGGTGCAATGAAGATCTCATGTGCTGCAACTAAGGCCCGAAGCAGCCAAATAAATAATAAATGAACAGTGAAAGTGTTAGTCACACAGTCGGGTCTGACTCTTTGCAACCCCATGGACTGTCCCCCGCCAGGCTCCATGGGATTCTCCAGGCAAGAATACTGGAGCGGGGTGCCATTCCCTTCTCCAGGGGATCTTCCCAACCCAGGGATCAAAGCTGGGTCTCCTGCATTGCAGGTAGACTCTTTACTGTCTGAGCCTCCAGGGAAGCCCAAATAATAAGTAAGTAAATATTAAAAAATAAAATCATCCACCCCAACGACCATCACTTTATCACAGCCCCCTGTTCTGGCATATTTTCCTTTTGGCTCCCATCACTAGCTGTGATTCTATTAGTCATTGTGCTGTTTTCCAGTTTATGGTCTGTTCTCCTTCACTAGGATGTTGGCACCTGGGTAGCAGTGACCTTGACCATCTTCTTCATTGACGATGCCTAGAATAGAACATAGCACACTATAGATGCTCGATAAGAACTTGTCAGATGAATGATGGATCTACGCATGTAGAACATCCTGACCACAAAGGAGTCACTTTCCACTCGTCTTTCAGTGCCCAGTTCCTCCAATCATCTATGTTAGTCCCTGGAAGCTCTGCCAGATTCTTAATCCTCTATAAGGATTCTTACAGATCCTTATAGAAGATCATGTGCCTGTAAATCATATGCATTTCTTAGCTATCCTTTGAAGTTATAAGACCTAAAAATTAAGTATGATGTCATTTTAAAAATTTTATTTTTTAAATTGGAGGAGAATCGCTTTACAATGTTGTGTGAGTTTTTGCTGTATGACAACGTGAGTATGATGTAAATTTAAATTTTCAATTTGGTGTTTGGAAGGGTTTGAAAGACCAGAAGTGGCCAGATCTGGGCCATTGTCTTTTGTCTTTCTAGAGTTATCCTGGTTAGGTCTTTTAAACAAAGGTGTATCCCTTTTCCAGTCCTGCCCTGAATTCTCACCTTCCTAAAGTGAAATCAAAGTCCATAGTTGTTTTGCAGGTGGAGTGATTGCAGATTCCAACCCTTGGTTGAATTAACATGTAAAGGGAAGTCTTGGACTTGGGTAATTATAGGATATTTCCTTAATAAACCTTATCTGATCCTTTTCCGCTAATAATTGTATGTAATTATATTTACATGTGAGAACGTTGCATATTAATGGAGACTAGGGCCCTGAGGATTTAAAAAACTTACGAAGCATTTGACTGGATACAACCAATCATTCCATGTCATCCAGAGCACAGGGGGAGAAAGGAATTTGTCAAAAAGAAACCGGATAGGAGGAGAAACCCAACACTTCCATTAATTGATAATATTTTCACGAGGTTGTTACTTCCAAGTGTCTTTTAGTACTTGTACTTGCATTTAAATGTCTGAAAAGGAATGGGTATTCAGGAAAAGAAAAGTAATTACACCCTGTAATTCTGATTTAATTACAAGGAAATAGATGTAACATGATGTGATAAAAGTTATGATGGGCTCTTTAAATGATATATGTCATTAACATGTTAATTGGCATGAAATCTGAACTCGGAGCCAGAGAAATCTTAGGTGAATATGAGGTCAACTCCATTACAGACAGCCTTATAATGAAAATTCCATAAAAGCATTTTAAGTTTTATTCTACCATGTACTTTTTCCCGTTTATATTCAATATGATGAAATTCCAGTACCGCTCTTTAAACAAGGAAAGAAATAAAAGGCTATCCCCATGATACTGGGGTAGTTGGCTTAACTTTGTCATTGAGAAGACACAGAGTCAGGGCCAGATTAAACGGGGGAATGTGTTGTTTTTTCCTGAGCTCAAAGAGCAAGTCTTGGTCTAAAAATCTGGTTCGCTCAGCATCTTAGCATAAAGATGAGATGAAATGAATAAAGATTTTGAGTATTAAAAGACAATCTTTTCCTCCAAGACTCATCCCATGACCTGTTTATTTTAGTTAATTGTAATTTTTTGGCTCATGGCTGTGATTAGTAATCAAATGTGAAAAGAATGCATCTATTCACCAGGGTGACTGTTCTAAGAGGGGGCAGAGTGCCTCAGAGTCTCAGACCTTCGGCTGGAAGTCCTGGACTCAAGCCTGAATGAGAATCTCCTGTAGCAACTTTGCTACTGGTTTGCTTCAGTAGTAAAAGTACCAACTCATCTTTTAAAAGTTGGTACAGTGGTGGTGGTGGTTTAGTTGCTAAGTCATGTCTGACTCTTTTGTGACCCTATGGACTGTAGCCCGCCAGGCTCCTCTGTCCATGGGATTTCCTAGGCAAGAATACTGGAGTGGGTTACCATTTCCTTCTCCAGGGGATCTTCCCAACCCAGCGATCAAAAGTGTATCTCCAGCATTGCAGGCAGATTCTTTATCGCCCAGACACCAAGGAAGCCCCCAAATTGGTACAGATGATCTTACTTACAAAGCGGAAATAGATACACAGACGTAGAGAACAAGCATACGGATACCAAGAGGAAAAGGGAGGCTGGGCTCAACTGGGCGACTGGGACTGACATGTGTACACTACTCTGTATAAGATAGAGAACCACGAGAGCCTACTCAGGGCTCTGTGGTGACCTACCTGGGAAGGAAATCCAAATAGAGGGGATATGTGCACGCGTATTGCAGATACACTTTGCTGTACAGCAGAAACTAACACAACGTTGAAAAGCAACTCTGAAAGTAGAAGTGTTAGTCACTCAGCCGCGTCCAGTTCTTTGGAAACCCCGTAGACTGTAGCCTTCCAGGCTCCTCTGTCCATGGGATTTCCTAGGCAGGAATATTGGAGTAGGTTGCCATTTCCTTCTCCAGGGGATCTTCCCCACCCAGGGATGGAACCTGGGTCTCCCGCATTGCAGGCAGATTCTTTACCATCTGAGCCACCAGGGAAGCCCCAAGAACACTTGAATGGTTTGCCAGTCTCTTCTCCGGGGGCTGTGGGGGGGGGGGTCTTCCCAAGCCAGGGATCGACTATACTCCAATAAAAAAAAAAAGTATGAATGCATCTTTAACTCTAAGCCCTCGAGATGGAAGTTCCTGTGGGCTCAGGCACATGGATGCCACTTTTACCTGATAGTCTCACCCCATGCATACCCAGACTGGCGTCTCTGTCAGTGAAGACCTCAGTGAATACGAAAATGTACCTCTCACAGATGCTTCTCAGAGAGGTCCTCACTGTTCCTCATCTCTTGGTGGACATTTAAAAAGAGAATGGATTCCAAGGGAACTTTCTTGGTGGTCCAGAGCCTTATAACTCTGTGCCTCCAATGCAGGGGGCCCGTGTTTGATCCCAGGCTGGGGAGCTAGGATCCCACAGGCCTCAGCTAAGCCTGCACGCCACAACTAGAGAAGCCTGTGTGCCACAACCAAGACCCAGGACAGCTAAAAAAAAAAAAAAAGAATGTGATGGGTAAAGTATAAATAAAAATACCAAAAAAAGAGAGAGAGAATGGATCCCAGAGCGTCTACATTGGGAATCACCTAAGCATAAAGGAAGGAAGAGTGAGGCAACTGGCAGAGGGGAGGAGCCTCAGGCAAAACGGATGTCAGGAAGGGATGTGATACTTCGCAGCTTTGCAGGGAGAACAGGGTGGTGGGCAGAGGAACAGGATGCAGATTCTGCTCAGTTGGATGTGCCCCTGCGTGATTCACCCTTCTAACTCACTCACTTCCTCTAATGCACTCAGGACAGAAGGGTTTTCTTGATGTTGTGTTAATAACCCTAATACATTCCTGCCCCAGGGCCTTTGCATGTGACAATCCCACTCTCTGAAATGAGTTCTTCTCATTTCCCTGGTTTATCAGGTCTCAGCTCAAATATGAGTTCAGGGATCCTCTGGCAGCCTTCGTTAGTGGTCCCATTTAAAACAGCCACCAAACCCCCATATCTTTGACTTGCTAGTTCCTTCTTCCGCCTGATTTTCTTCATATATTGTGGCAGATGTTTATTTATTCATTGCCAGTATCTCCCCAGAAGAGAGGCTTCCCAGGTGGCACCAGTGGTTAAGAACCCACCCGCCAATGCAGGAGACATAAGAGACATGAGTTCAATCCCTGGGTTGGGAAGATCCCCTGGAGGAGGGCATGGTAACCCACTCCAGTATTTTTGCCTGGAGAATCCCATGGACAGAGGAGCCTGGCGGGCTACAGTCCATAGCATTGCAGAGAGTCAGACACGACTGAAGTGACTTAGCACACACACCCACCCCTCTGGCATGCTGGCTCCCCAAGGGTGGACATCAGACGTCTCCTGCTCCCTGCTGGATTCCCAAGCTGAGAGCAGCATCAGACGCACGGAGGGAAATGGGCACACATCATGTGAGTGACACAGGGCTGTGTCCTGGCACGTGGTCACCATATGCCTGTGTTTGGCCTGATGACCCAGTTCATAGGTAGCTCAGTAGCTTCATTGGCAAAATGGGAATAAGAGTTTTAAGAATTAATAAAGAAGATGTGGTACATATATACAATGGAGTATTATTCAGTCATAGAACGGAATGTATTTGAGTGAGTTCTAGGGAGGTGGATGAACCTAGCGCCTGTTACACAGAGTGGAATAAGTCAGAAAGAGAAAAACAAATATCGTATTATGTATTAATGCATGTGTATATGGAATCTAGAGAAACGGTCCTGATGAACCTATTACAGGGAGGGAGTGGAGATGCGGATGTAGAGGACGGACTTGTGGACACAGAGGGGAAGGGAGAGGGGGACGCATGGAGAGAGTAGCATCAGCGCACACACTGTCAGGCGGGAGACGGACGGACGGCTGCTGAGACGTGTCTGTAGCACAGGGAGCCCAGCCCGGTGCTCTGTGATGACCACGAGGGGTGGGGGGAGGGGAGGGAGGCTCCCCAGGGAGGGGAGATACTACAAGTACAGGTGGTTCCCTTTGTTGTACAGCAGAAATAGGCACAACGTTGTAAAGCAACTATATTCCAGTAATAAAACAAAAACCCCCAACATCCCAGTTCCCATTGCTTCCTGGCTTTGTGATCTTGGGTGAGAAACTCATGGGCCTCAGTTTTCTCATCTGCAAAATGGGACTGAAAAACACATTTTTCCTTATGGGGCTGTAGTGAGGACCGGTTGAGATCTCAAGAGAGGACCACGGTGCAGAGAAAGTCTAAAAACACACTATCCATCTCGACTTCCAGTTATGCTGTGACTGTGTGGAAGCCACAGAAGGAATTCCACACGCTCGCTTGGCCTCAGAGGTTTAGCTACCATAAACGCGGCCTGAAGGGCTACAGACATGAACAGGTTCTAAGTTGATGCTGAAGGAAACAGGGATGAGACGCAGCTGCCGTGGGCTGAGTGCTGTCCGGGGTGTGGCCAGCCTGCACCCTGCCCTCCAGGGTCCCCTCACCACCCAGGAAGGCAGATCCCACCCACAGCTTGAGTCGAGCTTTTCCTAAGTCACCCACTTCAGGAACTCTTCCGCTGACAATCAACAAACACAGATGTACTTCCTGGGAGCTTCTGACGGTCAGGCCGAGTTGACCAAACACTGGACCTCCTCAGACACCACAAGCGCCCAGCTCAGCAGCCAGCAGGCGGTGGCCACTGTTTGCCCGTCTCCTCCAGCACAGGGGTGGGGTTGCCAAGGGGCAGGGGCCATGTTACCACGGCAGCGTCTCCCTTCAGGACCCGCGGGTTCATTTGGATCTCCCAGGGCCTGTAATGCTCTCCTTCCCAGGAGGAATGATGGCTGAGGCTCCAGTCCACCAAGCCCTTCTGTACGTTTCTGATTCAGAAGCCACCTTGGACGAGAACTGGGGCTCTCTCCATGTCTCCTCCCGCACTCTATGCCCCCGGATAAGCGCCCCCCGCTCCCCACCTGCTATCACAAAGACATGAAGGGCCATTCATAATTCAAGCCCGCCCTTTCTTTCCTACACGCCACCAACAAGAGCCGGATGCTGGAGGAAAAACTGAACTCCTTCTCCCAGGATACACTGCAGATCAAGCGGAATCTCATTAAGGCTCACTTCAAAGATTCGTCCTTTATTTCCATACAAACAAGTTTAAATTATCGTGCGTGACTCTGCTGTGAGCAGGGACTCTGTTCCATTATGCATGATCCCTCACTGCTCGGATCATGAATAATGGGCAGTGCTCCGTTAGCGATTCCCAGTAATATGCTAAACTTTGGGAGTGGTCACGTTATTAGGTTAAAGTTCTGTCGTTTGCATATTTATTTTATTCCTTACCCAAGTTATCATGCTCCGGTTCATCTGAATAGCTACTGCAATCTTGTAATTAAGCACAGCTAAATACATGCTGTAGCTATGATTTCTTTATTGTTATTATTATTATTTAACATTTATTGAGCATTTACTATGTGTGAAGCATAGTGCAAAGGATGTTACACTTGCATGCATTAATATTATTTAATCTTCACCAGAAGCCCATGAGATAGTTTTGATTCTTTTTCTCATTTTACAGGTAAAAAAACTGACAACTAGGGAGGGATCTAAATTGTCCATGGATAAGATTCGTAATGAGTTTCCCTGGTTGCTTAGGGGTAAAGAATCCGCCCGCCCATGCAAGAGATGTGGGTTCAATCTCTGGGTTGGAAAGATCCCCTGGAGTAGGAAATGGCAAGCCAATCTAGTATTCCTGCCTGGGAAATCCCATGGACAGAGGAGCCTGAAGGTCTACAGTCCATAGTGTCAAAGAGTCCGACATGACTTGCAACTGAACAACAAGATTCATAATAATTGGTAGTGGTGATTCAAATCAATTTGTCTGGCTTCAGATACTCCTAACTGTTGTGTGTGTGTGTGTGTGTGTGTGTGTGTGTGTGTGTGTGTTGTGTGTGTGTGTGTGTGTGTGTGTGTGTGTGTGTGTGTGTGTGTGTGTGTGTGTGTGTGTGTGTGTGTGTGTGTGTATGGGCTTCCCTGGTGGCTCAGACAGTAAAGAATCCGCCTGCAATGCAGGAGACTCGGGTTTGATCCCTAGGTTAAGAAGATTCCCTGGAGGAGGAAATGGCAACCCACTTCAGTATTCTTGCCTGGAGAATCCCATGGACAGAGGAGCCTGGGGGGCTACAGTCTACGGGGTCTCAAAGAGTCGGACACGACTGAGCGACTAACACTTTCATATATGTGTATTTATATATTAACCATGCAATTACTTTCTGAAAAGTTTCCCCAGATAATCTATCATTTGGGAAGTAGATAGTTTGACACCCATTGTACAAACGAGAAAACTCGTGCCCAGAAGACGAACTGATTCCTGGGAGTGAGAGACCCTTGTTCAGGCCCCGGTTTTCCACCTGTTGTTACGAGACTACCAGTCTTCCTGGATATGATGTGGTGGTTTTGCTCTGGCTTCCGTGTTTTTTAGGGTCTTGGGGGCGCAGGGGTTTCCTCAATGTTCTCTCCTGATCACTGTCTCTGGAGGCTTCTTAGACAACACACATACTGACTCTTTCTCTCACTGTGGGACCTTGGGCAGACAACCTGACTTCCTCCACTTCAGTTCCTTCATCTGTGCTGTGCAGTTAGATCCTTGCATCTTTCAGGGTCACTGTCAGGAGTCAATGAGTAGGAGAAACGAGGTGGTAGCTGGGGTACAGGAAACACTTTTTACATGTGAGCTGATATGTTTGCTTTTTTTCCCTTTAAGATCCCTAACACTGCTTAACTTGTGTCCCTCTGATGAACCCAGAGTCATCTAGCGTGTAACTGGAACCTTTCCTTTTTTAAAAGCCTTCTCTCTGGGACTTCCCTGGAGGTCCAGTGGTTCAGACTCTGCACCTCCACTGCAGGGGCACAGGATCGATCCCTGGTAGGGGAAGCAGGATCCTGCACGCCGTGTGGTGCGGCTAAAAAAGAAAATAAAGAAAGTAAAAGCACCCTCTTCTTTTAACCTCCATAGCTGGACCAATGAAGTCATCATTTGTTTCCACGTTCCTTCCTATTCCCACTGTCCAGGACAGTGAGCTGCTGACGGCATATCCCCTTGGCCACGCTCACGACCTAATGAATGATGTGAAGATGGTCTGAAGAAGCTGACTCCAAATATTGTCTCTCAGCCTTAGATTATTGGAAAACCATTGGAAGGGAAGCTTGAATTGGCCACAGATTTTATTTTTAACCTCTTGAGTAAGCTGATGTCAAATCCAGCCCCGTTGTCAAGGCAGGAAATGTTGGGGTCCTCTGGAAAATGTCTTAATCATTTCTGCATTATTTATTCAAGATATTTGGCCAGCTCAACTGGGAATGAGTTTTCCATTTGGAAACGTGTCACAGAATGCCCCAGACAGGAAATAAACTTAAGAAGCTTGAGTTTAAAGACTGATCCGAGCTCTCTGAACACACCAACCCTTTCT
Source organism: Giraffa tippelskirchi (assembly GCF_054371585.1). NCBI lineage: Eukaryota > Metazoa > Chordata > Mammalia > Artiodactyla > Giraffidae > Giraffa > Giraffa tippelskirchi. Next base: position 121,927,437 of record NC_137287.1, on the reverse strand, counting down.
TGCACAGAATCATTGCTCCTGCTGCCAGCTGGATCTGCTTCTCCTTTACACACTCATCACTTCTCCTTCGACAGGTCCAGAGTCCATCAATTCTTCAAGATTCATTGAAAAATCACATTTTTCTTATTCTAAGAACTGCTTCTCCAATACCATATAGTAACATTATGCTTTGTACTTTTTGAAGTGCTTTGGCAGATATTATTTCATTAATCTGGCTGAATGCTATCTGGGTGTATTCTTTATATCCATTTATTTTCTGTCATACAGGACCGAAGTCTCCTTCCCCCCAGCAGGAGTTAAAGCTTCTCATCTTCTCTGTGTTAAGAGAACTTTGTTCTACCTGCAGGCTCCTCGGTCTTGTCGTTTACTAAGCTTATTTTATTTTTTTTTGGCCGTGCCCTGTGGCACATGGGATCTTAGTTCCCTGACCAGGGATCGAACCTGTGCCCCCTGCATTGGGAGTGTGGAGTCTTAGCCACTGGACCTCCAGGGAAGTCCGGAAAATGGGTGCAGGGAATATTAAAAGAAGCCAATGCTATCTTGATTCATTCACAATAAAAAAACAGAGAAGTTGCATGTGGAAAGGCGACCTGAAGGTGGGCAAGTGGCACAGAGAGACAAACCCCGGGAGGCTGGAGATGGAGGTGGTGTCGGAGCGCTGTTTTGGTGAGCTGCTAGGGACCGTTGGTATTTCGTGCAAAGTGGAGCTCTGGGGGAAGTGGACGAATAGAAAGAATCAAAAAGTCGTTTGTAATGAATGGATGTTCTCACGCCTTTGGCATTTGGGGAGAGGCTGCAGTAAGGATTTATATTGTTCTACAAATATCTTTATATGATGGATGGGCATTTCTCCCGAGTACAACACCCTGGTCAAAACTGCCCTGACCTTAATGAGCTGATGTCTGTACTAGAATTTATGTATGTATTCGCCCCATCTCTCAACACACTCCTACTCTAGGAAGCTTCCTGAATGCAGAATTTGGAGTTTTATTCATGTTATCTGTGAGGCTCTACTCCTGATTGGTTCCTTTAGCGAAAAGTGCTCATTTGTCCATGTCTAGGAGGCAAACACTTCCTGATGAGTCCACGCTCCTGAATGCCTTATGGATCGTCTGCATTTTCAGGTCAAGTCATTTGCCATAGACCCACCACGGACAGGGCGTCGTGGGCTCAGGCTGTTGGTTTGCATCTCAGCTTTGCCTTGAATGACATACAACCTGAGTCATTTAACCGCTTTGTGCCTCAGTTTACTTATCAGAAAATTTTGTTTCCTCTAGATTATTGAAAAAGAGCAATGTGGTTCACATTTTCTAAACTGATGGAATCATAGAATATAAAGGTAAGGTAAGTGTAGTCCCTGAGTCGTGTCCAACTCTTTGCGATACCATGAACTGTAGCACACCAGGCTCTTCTGTCCATGGAATTCTCCAGGCAAGAACACTGGAGTGGGTTGCCATTCCCTTCTCCAGGGGATCTTCCTGACCCAGGGACTGAACCTGGGTCTCCTGCATTGCAGGTAAGGATCAGAAGAAGTCTAAAGAAATTAACTGGTCCTGAGATGGCAAATACTTTTGTTAGCTCTGAGCTCTAATCAGTGGTGGTGTTAAGAGTAGTCATTTTCAACTGGGGTGATTTTTCTGTTCAGGCAATGCCTGGAGACATTTTTGGCTGTTGCAACAGGCATCGTTGTTTAGTCACTAAGTCGTGTCTGACTCTTTTGCAACCCCATGGACTGTAGCCCTCCAGGCTTCTCTGTCCTTGGCATTTCCCAGGCAAGAATTCTGGAGTGGGTTGCCATTTCCTTCTCCAGGGGATCTTCCCGACCCAGGGATGGGACCCGTGTCTCCTGCGTTGGCAGGCAGAATCTTTACTGCTGAGTCACCTGGGAAGCCCCACACCAGGCTTGGGGGCAGCGTATGCCATAGGCATCTAGGTGGAGGAGACCAGAGGTGCTGCTAAACATCCTACAATGTGCAGTACAACCTTCAAATGCCAATAGTGCCAATTTGTTCTGCAGAATTCCAAAGTCTATCTTCCTTCAAACTCAGAGGGAAAGAACAGTGTGATTGATTAGTGATGTCTGCCGTGAATACAAGAGGCGGAGTTAGGGAGTACGTGTTTGTCATCATGATACAGGGCCAAAAACCTATTTCACAGAGGTCATTAACACCTAAGTAGCTTTTTAAAGAATTTTATTTTTGGCTGCACTGTGTTTTCATTGCAGTGTTCGATCTTTCTCTAGTTGTGTGCAGGAAGGCTTAGATGCCCCAGGGCATGTGGGATCTTAGTTCTGCAAGCAGGGTGGAGTCAACATTCCCTGCATTGGAAGGATGATTCTTAACCACTGGATCACCAGGGAAGTCCCCTAAGTAGCTTTTTAAGGCACACGGCAAGCAAGTGGGAGAGCTCAGGTTGTAATCGGTTGCTTTTTGACCTAAACCACGTCCCTCAAGAACAGAAACTGGTTCAGTCTAGTTCACCAGCACATCTCCAGCACCGAGAGCACCGCCCGCACACAGTAGACATTCGACAAATATTTATTGAATTAATGACTTGAGTTTTGGGGAAGGCTAGCTGTGACTACCAACTCTAAGCCAGTTGTTTCTATTTACATAAAACTTACTTTCAGTTTTAATAGTTCATGTGAAAATAATAAAACTAGTAAGAATATGAAGGACAGCAGTTTCCCTGTAAACCTCAGAGGCCACGTTCCTTGTTGAGGGAACCTCAACGCCATGAAACACAGGACAACTTGTGAGGTCTGGCCGACACCTGGGAAGAGTCCTGGGTGTTTGGTGAGTTGATCTTTTTCCCCTGCTGATTTTCTGTGCTTTTTGGGGGGGGCTGTATCATATGGCTTAGTTCTCTGACCAGGGGTCTGATCCATGGCCCCTGCAGTGGTACATTGAGTCCTAACCACTGGACTACCAGGGAAATCCCCTCCACTCACTTTCTGATTGGCCCAAAGGAGAGCAGTCTTTTGGAACCTCAGGTTTACCTCTTATAAAGGAGAACAAATGTGAATTATGGGAGCAGCTGGAATTTGTAAAAGAGTTAATGTGTTTTTAAAATTTTTAAATTTAAAACAATTATAGATTCACAGTAAGTTGCAAAGGTGGAGTTCCAGATATCCATCCCCCAGTCTCCCCTGATGGTATCATCAATCTTATAGCTGTAGTACTATGTCAAAGCCAGGATATCGAAATTGGTGCAATATTGTGAAATAGGCTACAGACCTTAGTTTTGATGGTTTTAGATTGTGTGTGTGTATGTGTAGTTCTGGGAAATTTTATCCCTTGTGTAGATTTGTGTAATATCACCACAAGCAAATACAAAACTGCTTAGAACAAAGAATAATGATATTAACAGCTACCATTTGTTGGGTATGTACTATGTTACAAGCACTCTGCTGGGCATTTTATATATATAACATTATTTAGCTTCACAACAATCTGGCAAGTTAGATGCTACATGTGTTTTAAAAAGAAGTAAAATGAGGCTCAGAGCACTGAAGTAACCTTGTAAAGGTCATCTGCCCAAGGCAGTGAAATAGCAAAGCTAAAGCTGTTGGATGTCAGTACACGCCCTCTTATTAACTCCATGCTGGGATTAATTTTAAGAAAAATCGCCCCGTAATCTCACTGTTCAGAGATAACCGTACTTAACAATTTGGTGTTTTCCTTCTAGTCTTTCTCTATGAATATGCAGATTTAAACCTAATTGGGATGAAACTCTGTGCACAGTCTCTATCTCAGTTCTTCTCGACTTCATATCTTATACATCATTAAGACTTTTCAGAATGATCATCTTCAAAGACTGCCCCAAATTCCATTGTTCTATGATGGAACAAGATTTCTCTGATGCCCTCTTGTTGATCAACAAAATGGCTTCCTCGTTTTTATTGTTTCAAGTAAGACCAGCGTGAACATCTTTGTACAAAAACTTATATGTAAAAATCCAAAGATATTCTTAGGACCGGATTCTGAGATGTGAAATTATTGAGTTGAAACATAAGAAAATGTGTATGATTTTTAATAGGATCGCTTAAATATTTGAAAGGCAATGTCTTTAAAAATATGATCCTGGGTACTCTCCATCAGAGGCTGGTGAATTATAGTCTCTGGGACAAATCCGGCCCTGCTGCCTAATTTGTAAATAAAGTTTTATTGGCACACAGCATATTGATTGGAAACAAACATGCTCATTTGTTTACACGTCATCTACGGCTGCTTTCACACTATGTCAGAGCTGACTAGTTGCAAAAGAAACCATATGGCTAGCAAGCTAAAAATATTTACTATTTGGCCCTTAAAGGAAAAGTTTGCTGGCCTCTGCTCTAGATAAAAGCCATGGATAAGAGCTAACAATGGCAAATTCAGTCAACACAGTTATACCAAGCCTAGCCTCATAGCGTGGGTCCACTTGGAAGAAAACGCTGGAATAATGTTCACCAAAGCCTGTGGGACAGCTCTCAGAGTTCTTGCTCTCTTGTGCCAAGTGAGAAGCACACAGCTGACATTTAATAAGTGCCTGTTGTTTGCTGCTAAGCACAGGGTGGATAACGAATATGGCACTGACATCCCCACCCTCCCTTCTCTCATCTTTGCCGGGCTCTTGGAATTTGTCCTGGGTGGATAACTTTCTTTTCACACCACTGGTGTATAGAGAAAAACAGCTCTATTATTTAAATTCTCCAAGATCAAGGATGTAAACTGAAGGCTGCCCCTGGCCCCACAAGACATCCAAATAAATCTTGCAGCTTCCAAATGTGATGGTGTCACCCTGGGATTAATACCAAGTAATCCAGTGCCAACATCAAGACAGTGAAAATAAGCATTTACTCTCCCGGAAAATCATTTTATACTGATTACAAGTTGTAGCCTGTCACTAGGATGTGAATTGAAAATGTGTGCATTTGCAAGGTTAATATTTCTCTCTAAAGTCACTGTCTCCCCTGCCTACCCCCATACCCAGCTCAAAAGGAAACAGGAATTCCAAATAAATATTTGTCCTGAGACATCCTTATTCCAAGGTACAAAGTTTAAGTCAGCTTTTCATCTACCTCCAAGACTCCAGAACAATCTGTATGCAGGCGGCAAGTGGTCCACCGCACCCTTTTCCAGTCTTTGCCGTTTAGTTGCTCAGTCGTGTCCGACTCTTGGACTGCAGTCCACCAGGCTCCTCTGTCCATGGGATTTCCCAGGCAAGAATACTGGAGTGGGTTGCCATTTCCTTCTCCACAGGATCTTCCTGACCCAGGGATCGAACCCGAGTCTCCTGCATTGGCAGGTGGCTTCTTTAGCACTGAGACACCAGGGAAACCTTAGCACTATGACATTTCAGGTCAGATAATTCTTTGTCGTGGAGACCTGCCCTGTGCATCGTTGGATATTTGGTAGCATCCCTGATCTCTAATCACTAATAGCAACACTGCCTGTCTTGATTATGACAACTGAAGTATCTCTTGACATTGTCGAGTCTCCTCTGGGGGTCAGCTCACCCCAGATGAAAACCCACAGATCTAGAGATTTTGAAACAAGCACGTAGTGGACTTCCTTGGTGGCACAGTGGATAGGAATCCACCTGCCAATGCAGGTGACACGGGTTCGCTCCCTGGTCTGGGAAGATCCCATGTGCAGCACGGCCACGAAGCCAGTGCGCCAGAACTACAGGAGCCCACACACCCTAGAGTCACACCCTGGGACTATTAACTCCATGTGCTGCGCTACTGAAGCCTGCGTGCCTAGATTCTCTGCAACAAGAGACGCCCCCACAACGAGTACCCCCTTGATGAGTGGCCCTCACTCACGGCAACTGGAGAAAGCCCTTGGGCAGCAGTGAAGACCCAGTGCAACCAAAAATAGATACATTAATTTTTTTAAAAAGAGCAAGCGAGGAGCCAACTCCATAATGTACCAAATGGCAGAGCACGGCCATCTGTCTACCTTTCCAGCTCCCTCTCTCACTACTTTGCCTCCAGCCTTTCAACCCAAAGCATGCATGCTCTGCCACCTTCTGGCATTTGTTTGTCCTGGCCCCTCTGTCTGGAATTCTCTCTCCTAATTTATCCATCCTGGAAAGTCACCTCCTCCATGAAGTCTTCCATGACTATCCCTCCTCTAGACCTAACATGGAATTAGATTCAGTTTCCTCTGGGCTCTCATGGCCCTTTCCTCAGGCAGTGGGGAGATTATCATAGAGCAGTTGGTCTTTAAGTCAGTTTACAGCAAAAAGTACATAGAACAAACTTACCCTTGGGAAATTCCTTTAATCTGTCTTAAATATAGTATGAGTGGTTTTGTTGAGTCAGCTCTGTTTAGTCACTTTTTATAATCACTAATGTTTAAGAAGTATTGAGTTACACTGAAGGAAGGAATACTAGGAAACTCTATATGTGGATGTCTGGGCCTTCAAACATTTGTATGTTTAGAAAATCTCTGAACACAAATGGGGAACAGTATGTCCCTACTTGCCTGCAGAGTTTACTTCATTTTGTTTTAACACTGAACCGCCATAATTTTAATATCACTGACTAATTTACCATTGAAAGAATTAAACTAGATAACATATGTGAAAATTACCTAAACATAGAACCAGGCACAAAGGTGTACACTGAGGGTTTCTGAATTTAAATATAAGATTCTTTTTTTTTCTCCTTCCAGTTTTACTGAGATGTAATTGACATACTGGCGCTGTATAAGCTGGGGCTCCTCTGGTGGCCCAGTAATAAAGAATCTGCCTAACCACACAGGAGATGCAAGAGATGCAGGTTTGATCCCTGGGTCAGAAAGATCCCCTGGAGAAGGAAATGGCAACCCACTCTGGTATTCTTGCCTGGAGAATCCAATGGACAGAGGAGCCTGGCGGGCTACAGTCCATGGGGTCGCAAAGAGTTGGACATGACTTAGCAACTAGACAACCACAACTGTATAAGCTGAAGGTGGACAGCACCGTGATTTGACTCACACACGTGATTATCACAGTAAGTTTAGTGAACATCCATCATCTCATGTAGATACAAAATTAAAGAAAATAAAAACTATTTTTTTCCTACACTGCTCTTTGAAAGTTCTAGAGAAGAGCACGGTCACTTGCTGCGTGTATTTTAAACCGACATTCCTTCCGTGTGTGATCACAATTGTTGGGCTCGTGACCCATTTTTCTCACAACCCTTTAAGTGCCTGTGTCATCACAGTAGATTTTGGTGTGTGTATGTGTGTTGGCGAATGCCATTTCCCATTGGACTATGGGCAACTTGAAGACACAGGCCCTGCCTCATTTATTTTTGTCTCCTGAAAGTCTGCTGCAGAGCACATGCCCAATAATTTGCATGTCAAATAAGGCATTGAAAAATGTGAATTTTAATTACCATCTCCTGTATCCTATTTCCAGTTTTAAAATTCTTCCCCTACTGAATAGGAACACTGTAAGATGTTATATCTGATGGGATCTGTCTAGTGTATTAAAAGGATATACTTTCTTCTTCAACACATAGGGCATGTCCATTACCGAGTCTTTACGATGTTCTCGAAGTGGCAAGATGGCAACAGTGGAACTGCTCACAGGATTGGTATGAAGGGAGTCTTCTCAGGTGGTTTGGTCAAGATGGGTAATCTGCATACTCTTAATTTTACCTTTTCATGTACTCTCAGCTTTTCACTACTGTTTTTGCCAAATCTACCGACACTGGCGAGGTGCAGTAATGATGTTTTGAACAAGAGGGGAGCAGAGTCAGGCTGGTTTTTTCTCAAATGGAGAATAAGAGGTCTGAACATCCCCAAACCTGATTTGATTTACACCCCCAATGACTTTTGCCTTTACTGCAAAATGATCATGGTGTTCTCCATGACCACCGTTCTGTTCTAACAGGTACCTGAATCTGTACTTTAAGGATGTCCAAGGAAAGAAGTCCCAAACTAGAAGCCATCTCTGAAGAATATCCCCACGCAGAATCAAGGGAAAGTGAACCAGATCTTAACGAGATCCTAAAGCCAGGACCTGGATAGGGTCCTGAGACCATGGGAAGGGGCAGACTTCCTGGGTCGTTTCTCCCAGGAAGGCAGTGTTCTTAGACAGCAGTTTTCTGCATCGCATACGGCGGATGTGTGGGGTGTTTGTAACGGAAAGTGAGATACTGTGGAGCTAGATATGCTGGCCGTTTGCATCGGGATCTTAATGAAAATGCAAGCGAAAGTGGTTGCGCCTCACTTCTAAAGCCCCTGTCTGTTCAGGCGGGTGTGTGAAGTCAGAAGCCAGGAAGAAGGAGGTGACAGCCGTGTTTCCCGACCTCTGAAATCCAGATGCCATCAGAAAGGGTTATTTAATTCCAAGGTGCACCAGCGGGCTATTCACACAGAGGGAGGAGGAAAAGAATTTATATCCCTTTCATATATAAAAGGAAACAGATGTGATTTTCTTTACAAAAGAGCATTTCATTAAAAAAAAAAAGGCGAGGCGAGGCAGAGTTAACATAACCATTATTCTCCATCTCAGGAAAAGCAAATCCTGTTTGCCTGTCATTATAGAAGGTAGCAAAACCCTTTCATCCAGTGATTAGTTGTAAACATTCCGCCGCCTTCTGGGAGCAGGCCTCTGTTCCCCATCTCACACCGAAGCCATTTTCTTAGACTAATGTTTTATACACACAGCTCAGCTACAATGCAAACTCTCAGTACCCCAAAGGCAACGGGGCATTCGTTTATACTAAATCAGAAGTGTCACCCTCGGCAACCGGCAGCAGTGAAACATTTATTCAGTCTTGCATTGCTGGCACTTAGAATTATTTCTTTCATGCCTGATAGCCAAATTACAATATGGCAGGTTTCCCTGGAGCTATGGGATCATTAGTGCCAGCTCACAACATACTTTCAACTGATATGGCATTTCATGTACAGCTGCCAATCAAAAAATGGGATATGCAAATGAGGATGGAGCCTTGGTGAACGATTCCTGTACCGTGAGCTCCTCACAGATTTCCTTAATGACTAGCAGTCATTCCGCTGAGTGGAAGAAGTGGAAAGAACACAGAGGGAAATCCCCCCAGGAAGCTGGTTGCAAGAGCCAGAAGTTTTTACATTTGATTTCCATATTTATTCTCTTTCTTTCTCCCCTCTCCGTGTGTTTCTAAACAGTGGGCCTAGAAATACTAGAGCAAGACTTGTCGTATAAATACAGCACCTTGTCACTGCAGTTGAGTCTCAGGCCACGCCTAGACCCCAACGGTGGCTTCTGTCTAAATGCGGGTGGGTCCCGCCTCCTCCGATGGCGAAAGGCCGGGCTCATTCAGGGGCCCGTGGGCGCCGGGGGTGAAATAAGATGAGGGCGAGGCTGCCTCTGTGACGTGCAGGCGGGGCGTCCCCGTGGCGGCCCCGTGATGTGCTTCCTGCTTTCCTCGCCTGCTTGTCTGCACCGCTCTCCTGTTTCGCTCGCTACATCCTCGCCTCTGGAGCTTTCTTTTCGCAATCTCAGAAGTCCTGAGTTCCTTCCTGCCTTAGGCAGACACTGGGCTTTGTTCCTCCTAATTTTCCCCAGGACCTAGCCCAGCGCCCGAGGAGGAGGTAAATCAAACTGATGGAGCGCGTGAAGGGAGCTCCCCGTGGACCAGTTACGCCTGACTCTGTTTGGGGTCCACTGGCGACCTTAAAGACGCCTCTGTGGGGAGAGGGGATGAGGGAAATATTAAGGGTGCGGCAGCCCCACGATGGGGAGGGTCTCCACCCTCCTCTCACTGCTGAGCGCTGAGCCCTCCTTTACCAGGTCGGGGCTGTGACCTGCTTCCCCGCGCGGAGGAGCACAGGACGGGCCCTCGGGAGCGCGTCTCCACCGCCCGTTAATTAGCTTTTTTCTGCTGGTGACGGTGAACCCCCTACTTAAGCAGGCTGGGTGCGCTTAGTGCTTCTGAGTTTTCCTTTATTTCTTATTTTTGAGAAGCTGAACTCTCGGAAGGTAGTAACGTGACATTCCAAAGCAATGAAAATCCCTTTTCAGAAAGGGTTATCTCCTTCCTGCCTGCTGTTTCCACGTTATTCCTGCTGCACATGGAATACTTTTCCTGGATAATGAGATCAGGGTTGATTCTTTTTATTTTTCAATATGAGCAAATATAATGTCATTTTGGGACTTTCCTGCTGGCTCAGCTTTAAAAAAATAAAATCTGCCTACCAATGCAGGAGAGGTGGGTTCGATCCCTGGGTCGGGAAGATCTCCTGGAGAAGGAAATGGCAACCCACTCCAGTATTCTTGCCTGGAGAATCCCGTGGACAGAGGAGCCTGGAGGGCTACAGTCCCTGGATTCTTGAAAGAGTTGGACTCCGCTTAGCAAACAAACAACTGTAACAAATGCCATTTAAGTGCAATTTTATAATAGCTTCTGCCTATGGTTTAGAAGTTGCTTTGAGGATGCTGAGTAAAGCAGAGACGACCTGGCCCATCACTGTGGTGTGTTTCCTGATCAGGGAGTAGTTTGACTTATAGCTGGGTGAAACAGGCACTGTGCAATCGTTTTGCAATATTGAATACAAGCCCGGAGGGGTCAGGCTCCTTTGCTGAAGTCACACAGCTGGGAAGCTGTAAGGTTGGGACTAGTTGTCAGGACTGGAGATGGCAAAGTCAGCACACAGCTCACAGCCGCTACTCTGGCAGGACTTCGGGGGTGTTACAAAAGTGAAGCCATAAAGATGGTTTGTGGTGCTTTGTGACAACCGAGAGGGGTGGGTGGGGAGGGAGGGTCAAGAGGGAGGGACGTAGATACACCTGTGGCTGATTCATGGTGATATATGGCGGAAACCAACACAGTATTGTCAAGCAATTATCCTTGAATTAAAAACAAATGAATCAAAAATAAGAGAGAGAAGATATGGACTGTCTGATGCTCTCTCCACCAAAAAATACAATCGTTAAAGAAGCTGTATTCTCCTCTTAGTTTGGTTTGGATAAATATGGCCGCATGTGGCTAGAAGCGGGTGGCTTCACGAATCCATCTGCGGCTCAGTTTCGCTTTCCTTCTTTCTGGGGTTTCCAGCCCGGATCAAACCTCTCGCCAACTGTAATGAATGTCTTCCTCTCTCCCACTTTCGTCCCTTCCTGCTATTTGTCTGTAAGCAAGAGCCGACTCACAGCTCCCAACTGTGAGCCCCTGACATAAATTTCCCTGTATTTCTGGAAGGAAACCCTCCGTCTCACGGCTCCTCGGGGAACCTGCTTGACGCTCACGCCTCCCCTTGGCCAAGGTCATGGGCGCTTTCCCAGGAGCATCGCTCTGACCGCTTCAGGTTTCCAACACAGTGAAAAGGCTGAGCAGAGTCTCGGGTGGATTCCCACGTCATCCCGAGGAGCGTTCTGGGAACGCTTCAAATGGCACATATCGGATCTGGCTTCTTCAGGAAGCCTAAGCTTTTTAGTTACCTCCTGAAATTATATTAAGGGAACAGCTAATCATTTATCATGGTAAACTTCCAGAACTGAAATAACCAGCAAGCTTAAATAAATGAGGTATTTAGGAGGAAATGGGAATAGCGCATGTTTTTTCTGTAAGAAACAGTCAGGCAGTTATAAAATAAAAGTCATGTAGATTCGTCCACCTCCACTGAACTACGGTAGGTGCCAGCATTAGGGCTGTACTCAGGTTGATTGCAAACTGCAAGTAAAACCAGGCCTGATATCCGGGTAGTCTTTCTGGTATTACAACGACAGTCTTTCAAGAGCCCTGTAAAGTAGGGATTGTTCTTGTTTTAGTTGCTAAGTCCTGTCCGACTCTTTGTGACCCTGTGGACCGTATGTAGCCCGCCAGGGTCCTCTGTCCATGGGATTCTCCAGGCAAGAATACTGGAGTGGGTTGCCATTTCCTCCTCCAGGGGATCTTCCCAGCCCAGGGATCGAACCCAAGTCTCCTACGTTAGCAGGAGGGTTCTTTACCACTGAGCCACCTGGGAAGCCCAAAGTAGGGATTAGCATCCCATTTTACAGATGAGGAAACGGAGGCTGAGGAAGCAGGTCATAGAATCAGCAGGTGGAGAAGTTGTGTCTTGAACTCAAACTGAAGAAGCTCTTCCTTCCCCTCCCGCCAGGCTTCCTCTCTGGCCCTAAGAGTTTGGGGCTCAGGTGTCACATACGTAGCTCTTGTGAATCTGTGTGACCGTATGGTCCGAGTCTCTGCAGGGCAGAGACCAAGGGACCCAGGCCGTCCCGGGGAAGGGTCAGGGCTGAGGACAGCCCTGAGGGTCACCGCCCTCACCTTCTGCCTCTGGTCGTGTCTGACCTCCCTCCTAGCGTCTGCGCTCGCCCAGGCCCCCGCGCTCACCACACCTGAGCACCTGGGTTTGGCGCGTGTCGTGCCTGCTAAGTCTCTTCAGTCGTGTCTGACTCTTTGCGACCCCGTGGACTGTAGCCCGCCAGGCTCCTGTCTCCGTGGGATTCTCCAGGCAAGAATACTGGGGCGGGTTGCCATGCCCTCCTCCAGGGTGTCTTCCCGACCCAGGGATTGGAACCTGCCTTACATCTCCTACACTGGCTCAGTAGTGGGATAACACTGGGATGACTCGTTGATTTGTTCCCCCTTTTTCTCCAGTTCCTTTAACCCCATGACTGTTTCCCTTTGTTTGGAGGGTGGTTACAGAGAAACCCAAGGGGCCTGGCATAAACAATTGATTTGGTAAAGACTTTCTCAGCTGATCTTTATCTTCACTCATCCCCAACCTCAGCATTAGAGGGGAACATAAGAGTCTGCTGAGCATGGGCTTGAAATATAATCAGAATTGATGAAACCAGCTTAGTCATCACTCTTTTATTATAAATATTTCCTCCTTCCTTGGGATAGAGAGGATTTCCTAATAAAACTAACATAATAACAATAACAGTCATTATTATTAAAGAATAGAAATGTGCACAGCTGGCACTCTCTTGAGATTTCACATAAATAATCCCTTAAATCTCCAAAAAAGAGGTTTACCTGCTTGCTTAGTTAAATGTTAGCAATGAGGGTTATTTTTCAATTAAACCAATCAATTGGATAATTAATCTGGATTGATCTAAGCTTGAAAAGTGAATTCTGCATATCCACCCTCTCTGCCTATTACTATTTTCATTATATTTTATAAAATGCAGGATATGGACTTCTCTTTTGCCTTGTCTGTTAGTAATAGAAACAGTCTCATTTCTATACAGACTAGGGCTTCACTACTCTCAACAACCTGGGAAACGCCTTTCTTGAATTTTACCATGTCTGAGAGCTATCCCTGTATTCAATTGTTTCCTTAAGATTCCTTTCAGAAAAATTAACATGCCTTTAAGAAGCTTCGCCTTGATCTAAGGAACAGTTCGTAATATCATGGGGGCATGAGATGTATTTTTTATTTATGGAGCTAGCGATAAAGAACCCGCCTGCCAATGCAGGAGACATAGAAGACTCAGGTTTGATCCCTGGGTCGGGAAGATCCCCTGGAGGAGGAAATGACAGCCCACTCTAGTATTCTCTCCTGGAGAATCTCGTGGGCAGAGGTGCCTGGCAGGCTACAGTCCGTGGGGTCGCAGAGTCGGTCACAAGCACAGATAAAATAGTACGTAACTGCTAAAGAACGTCCCCCGATGTCCGCATGTTACCTAAGATCACCTCTACTGAAACAGCAGGAATAGTCCCACCTGTTTGGAAACACTGGTATAGATGAATTTACCAAGTTTTAGATAAACCTTTCATAGCACACACACACACTTTATCAGCCTTCAACTTTGTCTTTCCTTGAAGCTGGTGACATTGACGTTGAAATGACCTGAATTACTTTCACTGTGTTAACACAGTTTATAGTGGCTATTCTTGGGAACTGGTTTCTCAGGACTAGTTTTGGACAGGCCAAAACTTTTGCTACATGTTCCCTTTCCAAGTCCTTTTTCCATGGTTTGCTACATTTTTGACACCTCAGTGATTTTTCCACTTTGGCTTATGATTTTACATGAGGGAAATCTATGGTATGATCATAAAGCTTCTGGAAGGAAGAGGATTTTAATCACAGATGTCTTTAATGATTGTTAACCAGCAAGCCCCTTGGAAGAAAGCCATTTTTCCCTATAGACTCTTGGGGTTGTTTTGACTTTCCCCCCATGGTGTCAAAGGTGTCCCTTAGAAACTTTCCCATTTCATTTAATTGGTATTTGATTCCTAAAACATTGCTTCAATTAGACAGACTGATTTATGGCACCATTGGGCTTCTCTTGCAAAGAATTCCCAAGAGACTGTCCACTGTTAATTGACTGATTTTAAACCAGCTCATCTCTTCCGCTCCGTGAACTTCTATGTTGAGGGGCCTCTGAAATTCCATATCCTTGAGTCTGTGTCACATTACTTTCCATGACTCAAAATTAACCTAATAATTTGAATGACAACTTTATTAATTTGCTTGCTCATTCTGTGTATTGAGGGCCTTTTATGTAGCAAGCACTGTGTTAGGTAAAAGAGATGAAAAAAGCAAAACAGACAATAAGCAAAAAAAAAAAAGAATCCCATGGTACCTGTCTTCGCCAGGTGGCTATTCTGGTGTTTGAGTAAGCAAGGTAGGATACAAAATATTGAATCCAGTGTTTCCCCAAAAAGAATACTTTTTCACAATTTTTCCATACTTTTGATCACTTCTAAATTATTTTTCTTTAGCAACTTTATATCAACTCACTTAAAAAATGTAATTAGAATATTTAGCTTGTCCTAAGCAGCATCTGTGAAGTAACAGCTTCCATGTGGCAGTTATATTTTTATATATTTTAAAATACGTATTAAAATAAATTTTGTAATGAATAAATGGACAATTCAAATAAAATAGTTCATTAATCTTATTACCTCAGGTATTTTCACTTATTATCAGAGGTGTATGTTTTACATTTTGGAAAACACTGAGTTAATTTTCAGATGCATTAGTTGAACTCCTGTCATGAGAGAAGGACTATCTGGGGTTTTACCTTTGTTCTGAATGTTCAGCTCCTGCTGCTGCTTGGGCGCTCAGCCGTGTCCGACTTTGCTCCCAGGCTCCTCTGTCTGTGGGCTTTCCCAGGCAAGAGTACTGGAGTGGGCTGCCATTTCCTCCTCCAGCGGATCTTTCCGACCCAGGGGTTGAACCCAGGTCTCCCGCATTGCAGGCAGATTCTTTACCATCTGAGCCACCAGGGGAGCCCGTGAATGTTCAGAGTCTACACTAAAACAGGGAGAAAAGCTGGTGGGACTCAAAAGTGCAAATTCAGCGTGGATTGGCTTCCACCTTCGGGCTTGGGAGATTTTGAAACTTTTCTTGGCTAATATTTTATCTTAGTTCTCTGCATTGTGCCATATTATTTTAACCTTTTAATCACCTCGCAGAAGCTAGCTTTCCTTTCATCATAGGATATTTTGTCTTCACTTCTCCCTTAGCACTTTTCCCTTATATGTCATTGAGGCTGTCATATAATCCAGAAGCGGGTAAACTCTGGCCCTGGGGTTTGGCCAATAGCCTGTTTTTGTAAATAAAGTTTTATTAACACACAAGCACACTCACTTGTTTGCATATCACCTCTGGCTGTAACGGCAGAGTTGAGTAGTTGGAACAGAGGCTGTGAGATCTGTTAAGCCTGAATTATTTACCGTCTACCCTCGGCTCTACAAGGAAGAGCTGAGAGAGCTCTGATTAGTCTGTGAGCTTTTAGGAGAATGAGAGCTGTTAGGGAAGGGAGGATGTAAGACGTCCCTAAATGCTACATTCTGCAAGAAGACAGCAAAATCACTGCAGGAGACACTCAGGGAAAAAAAATCTTTTTTTTTTTTTTTTCTGTTTAGATATTTTTATTATACTTACAGTGAATCTATAAATCAAATAAAAAAATATCTAGACCTGGGGTTTCATTCACAGGTTTGTTCCTTCTTTACACCACCACATGAGATGTTTTCCTCATGTGAAGAGAGTAAGGCAATGCTCTCGAAAGGGATTAGAAAATGTTGTACCAGGAGAACCAAACCCTGACTTACACAAGCCTTGGTCAAAATATGTACTTTTGAACTAGACTTGCAATGACTCCTTGCCTGTTTTCATAGGGCCAGACGTGTTTTGTTGTCAGTCAACTCTACCATGATGGGATGGAGCCAACTGGCCTGCAGCATCTTTGGAAGAATAAAGATGGGCACACATTTCTTTGCTATTCTTTCCATCCAAAAGAGTCTATTTCCACTGTTTTTGAATCTGGCCTAGGTCTGTGACTCACTTTGACCCACAGAAGGCAAAAGAAGTGACTTCCAAGCTAGGTCATAAAAAGCTTTGCAACTTCTGCGGGGCTCATGGAAAGTCAGTATCATGTAAGAAGTCCTGATACATGTCCACAGTGTGAGGAAGTTAAAGCAGCCACGTGGGGAGGCTGAGGAGGGAGGCAGAGAGAAAGGGAGGCAGCGAGACCCAGCTAGCTCCCAGTTGAGCCAATCATCCCAGGACAGTTGGCCCCCCTGACTTACTACCCACTAGCCATAGCGACTTTCTTTCTCATCTTTGTTTTTTTTTCTTTTGGCCATACCGTGCAGCTTTCGGATCTTAGTTCCCTCGCCAGGGATGGAACTTATGCCCCCGCAGGGGAAGCACAATGTCCTAACCACTGGACTGCAGGGAAGTCCCTGTTTCTCACCTTTAAACACATCAGTGCTTCACATCCAGAAGCTCAGTCATGCCCTTCCTCACTGGGTTGACTTCTCCCCTTCCTACTGCCTTTTCCAGGAGAGTCTTCTCTAACTCCTAAGACTAGGGAATAGAGACTCTTATAACACTTTGGGCTTCTTAATAACGCCAAACTCGGCTGCCAGTTCTTGGTGCATTTAACCGACACCTTATCACTTGCTGGATGGTGACACCCAAGCCTGTGAGATTCTGGATCTGCTGCTGTTGTCATGTCCATACTTGGCATAAGAGGCGCTCAATAAATGAAAGAATAAATGAACAAATAAAGGCAGAGGGGCAACATTGGTTCACACTCAGTACCACAATTTACGTCTTAGATGGAGGGGAAAGGTGGAAAGATGCAGAACTTCTCAGATCCTTTAGTAATTAGGAGATGGCTTGAACTGACACAGGTCCTGCGGCCAGGGCAGAAAACATGATTTCAGTGAAAGAGAGTCTTTCACAACTGTGTTCACAAGGACAGAGGACAGCCTCCAGTTGGCCGATATCTTATCTCCGGTCTTGACGCCGTGAGGATGGAGAGATGGGAACACGGGCAATCCCGTGGCTCCGTTGCGAGGTTTCCGGCAGCAGCTCGCCTGCACGCTGTGTCTTCTCTTCCTTAGCAGGTTCAAAAGAGACAGAAATGCTACGATGACTAATGGGAGCTTATAGAAAGATTTATTGGACAATTATCAATGTTTTCCCTCACTCAGCTCTCCTTTAGTAAGTCATTATTTCATTTGGGGAATAAGTACCACTCATACCACCCCTTGGATTCTGTCATTTCATCTCCGAGCTTCACGCTAGTTTGTCGCCTTGATTTGTAGACGTAGGTAGACTGTGGATTGGAACAATTTCTCACTAACTGAATTTGAGTTTTATTCTCCTGTCATTTTCATATGCATGAAGAGAAGATTTGGAATGATTCTCTGCTTTTCAAACTGGAGTCACTTGTGGGCCACCTTCATAATATTTTTGCCATATTCCAGAACTTATTTTATTATTATTCTCCTAATACTTAAAAAATTGACCAGTTTTTAAAAAGTTAGTATCAACCTTATGTCATAACTCTTGCAATCATGGGTTTGATTGGTTTGTGTATGTATGTGTGTGTATGTACATGCGTGCACATGTGTGCATGTACCTGTACAACTGTCAGTGAAATAAATGCCCCAAAATTATAATTAAAAACATGCCCATCAAAGCAATATCTTCATGAATTATGACTTGGGCTAAAGCTATGTTAAAACGTAGAAGTTCTATTTCAACTTAAAATAATCCATGAAATTAAAAGATGCTTGCTCCTTGGAAGAAAAACTATGACAAATCTAGACAGCATACAAAAAAGCAGAGACATCCATCACTTTGCTGACAAAAGTCTATAGAGTCAAAGCTATGGTTTTTCCAGTAGTCATGTATGGATCTAAGACTTGGACTGTAAAGAAGGCTGAGCACTGAAGAAATGATGCTTTCAAACTGTGGTGCTGGAGAAGACTCTTGAGAATCCTTTGGATAGCAAGGTGATCAAACCAGTCAATCCTAAAGTCAATCACCCTGAGTATTCATTGGAAGGACTGATGCTGAAACTGAAACTCCAGTACTTTGGCCACCTGATTCAATGAGCCGACTCAACGGAAAAGACCCTGATGCTGGGGAAGATTGAAGGCAAAAGAAGAAGGTGGCAGAGGATGAGATGGGTTAGATAGCATCACCAACTCAATGGACATGAATTTGAGCAAACTTCAGGAGAGGATGAAGGACAGGGGAGTCTGGCACGCTGCTGTCCCTTGGGTTGCAAAGAGACACAACCTATCGAACAGCAACAACAACTAGTTTATGTGGTATATACACAGTTTGGAAAACAATTATAAAATCCAAGGTGATCTGTTCCTTTTAATAGGAAGCCAGTTTGAAATTGCTGCTGTAAAGGTAACTCCTGGCCCAGGAAGACTGTTAACTCACATTTCACCTGAACCCCACCCAGATCCTGGTTCCAGGAGCCTGATACTGTTGATCTGTGGCTCTGACTATAACAACCTCACTCACAGAATCCTAGGGACATCCTCGAGTCCTTGCTTTCTTTAGGATTCCACTATCAGCTGAACCATCAGCGAAGCCTGTGGGTTCAACTAAAAATATGTCCTGAATTTCCCACTGTCTCTCATGACCTCCACCCACCTCTAAGTCCGCATCGTCTCTCTCACCCTCCTAACTGGGCTCCTCATTCCCACTCCACTGAAAGCACAAGAAGAAAGCCATTTCTAGGCTGTTATTATGTACTGGATGCAAATAAACTCTCATTAGGGAACTAAGAAGAAAGACAATTTGAATATGTAAAACACTTGGAACACAAATGATAGGATAAAAAAGACCAGAATTATTGGGTGGCCTCATAATAACATCTCAGGTCAAAATCAGAGTCCTTTTTAAAATTTCACTGAACGTATTTTCTTCATAATTTGTCATTCGTCTTGGACATAGCATACAGGGTGATTTTAAATTGATATGATATAAGAATAAATACCAAACCAGTCAAAGAAGTCAGCAAATGTTCGAAATTATAGAAAACCAAAGAAATGGGCTCTAATTGCATCATTATCTAATCTCCGTACTTTTGAATACCATTGCTAAGAATGGACTCACTCATCTTATGTCATTTTCTTTTCTTGTGAACTTTTCCATTTTCCCCCAAGAACAAGACATCCATATTTTAGGGCTTGCTGTGTTTTGTCGTGCAAAGCAGTAAAAGGACTCATCAGAAACCTGATGGAAAGGAAACTCACACAGATCTGGAGTTAGAAAAGGCCATAAGGGAATAGGATTGGGAAAGGCCTGGAACACTTTTCTTCCAAGTTCTTTATTTGCTGGGACAAAGAAAGTGAAAAAGTGGTTTGGTTTTCTTCCTCTGAGTGCTCTATTTCAGGATTTCTATAGGTAGTTTTTCAGAAGGGTCTCCTGGAGCTTGAAGTCTACAAGTCTGGAGCTATCAAGTTTAAAAATGGCCGAGGAAATAAAGCCTTTTTTTCTTTTGAAATATTTTACCACTAATGGCATTTTCAAGTTGACACTGGATTTTAAATTGGTGTAGATGTTTGGAAGTTGATACAAGCATCTTGAGGAAGTACCTGGGTAGAAAGTTTAACAATGATTCTCAAAAAAAGCCAGAAAAGTTTTATTCACAGAGTCAGGCAGTTGGAAGGAACCTTATTGGTTATAGAATCTGTATCAGGTTGAATAGAGCTGCTCTCAAATTCAAGATGATTGGATGAGAATGAATCAGTCCACTGACTGGTGTCCTTAAGAGAAGAGGAGAAGACCTAGGCACCCAGATAGTAGAAGGAGGAGACGCTGAGGGTGCAGCTACAAGCCGAGGGGCCCCAAGATGGATGGGAAAGTGGGGAAGCGGCAAGGAAGCTTCCTCTCCTGGAACCTTCCAGGAGAGCGTGCCCTGCTGACACCTTGACTTCAGACATCTAGCTTCCAGAACTGTGAAATAATACCTTTCTGTGGTTTCTGCCACCCAGCATGTGATACTTTGTACAGCAGCTCTGACAAATCATGCAACACAGTTCAGAGAACAGTGTGCCTGACTTGACCTGGGTCTCGGGGCCAGGAGAAGCCACTTTAGAAATCCACAGCAGGTTTCTTCCACTTCTGTTCACTTCCTGGAGAGACAGACATCCTCAACTTGGCAGAGCAGATTTTTTTTTTTGATTGGAGGATAATTGCTTTAGGACGTTGTGTTGGTTTCTGCTGTACAACAATGTGAACCAGTTATATGTACATATACACATAACTGTGTATACTGTATGTATACATATAACCGTGTGTACTATATGTATACATATAACCATGTATACCATATGTATACATATAACCGTGTATACTATAGGTATACATATATACATAACCGTGTATACTATGTGTATACATATACATATAGCCACATATACCATATGTATACACATGCATATAACCGTGTGTACTATAGGTATACATATACAGATAACCGTGTACACCATAGGTATACATATACAGATAACCGTGTACACCACATGCATACATACACACACAGCCTCTCCCTCTGGGGCCTCCCTCCCACCCCCAGCCCTGACCCCAGCCCTCCGGGTCATCACAGAGCACCAGGCTGAGCCCCCTGTGTTACAGGCAGCTCCCCGCTGACCGTCTGTTGTATACAGGAGGGTGTATGTATGTCAATGCTACTCCCTCAGTTCGCCCCACCCCCTCCTTCCCCTGCTGTGTTCACAAGTCTGTGCTCTATGTCTGAGTCTCTAGTGCCGCCCTGAGATAGGTTCATCAGTACTGTTTGTCTAGCTTGCATATATATACGGAAGCAGGTTTTAATCCTATTACAGTTCTCAGATTTCTAGGCCAGAATCTCCATTTTTAAGAATTCATAATAGAGCCATATTCATCTGTAGAGGGTTTGATTGCGTCCCCTTGAAGCCACGTTCGAGTCCTGACAGGTGGGACCTGTGGACATGACCTTGCTTGGAAGTGGGGCCTCTGCAGCTGTCATCAGGTTACGGCGAGGTCCTCCTGGGTCAGGGTGGGTGACACTCATGCCCAGTGGCCTTGATGAGAGGAGACCCCGAGACACGGAGGAGAAGGCCATGGTAGGGAGGAGGCCGAGGTTGGCGAGCTGCAGCTGGAGAGTCCCACCTGGAGCCGGGAGCTGGAGGAGGCCGGGCTGCCCTGCCCTGGAGCCCTCGGAGGAGCACGGCCTTGTCCCCACCGAGATCCGGTACTTCTGGGCCTCCAAGTCCTGGAGACGGTGCGTTTCTGCATTTCAAGCCACCCAGTGGGTGTTAATTTATCACAGGGCCCTAGGGCCCTGATAGGCCATTCTACAGCCAAACCTGTCTCTCATGGGTGTTTTGTGGGCGTGCATAGTGTGTGTGTGTGTGTTTAAATGTTTATGGTAGGATCTTAGCTGCAGCACGTTTGCTCAGTAGTTTCGGCGCATGGGCTTAGCTGCTTCTCCGCATGTGGGATATTCGTTCCCTGACCAGGAATCGAACCCACGTTCCCTGTGTTGCAAAGCAGACTTTTAACTACTGGACTGCTAGGAAAGTGCTGTGGTTTTATTTTTAATTGAAATGGTTGCTAATATTTACAAACAGGGAGATTTCATGTAAAACCCTGATTTCTGTGTTGTCTTGAAATATCCAGGGAGGTGCGAGTAACCCTGGGATTTCCCCTACATGGTGACCTAGGGGCTCAGCAGAGCTGGCCCTTTGTAAACACCTGTGTGGTCCAGCGAGGAGGTCCTGTTACTGCCCGGGGCCGGGTCTGCTTGGCTGGTTTATCCACCTGCCTACTTTCTTTGTCCTCTATGCCTTCATTGACTCGGGATTCTTTCAAACCTTGTTCCTCGTTTTAGAGAGTAGGAAAGTGAAGCCCAGAAATAGCACACCCACCGCGTGCCCACCCGCGTGTCTGAGACGGTGGCTCCGGGTCCAGGCAACCGCTCGGGCCGCTCCCACCTACAGAATGCCACAAGATGTTCCCGGAGCAGGCGGCACAGACTTCTAGATTTCACAGACCAGCTTCCAAAAATTTCAAGGAATCGACAAAGAGTTTCCCACATTTTATTTTGCCAAGAAAGAATGTTTAAAAAAGAAAAAAAGATCACTGCCATACCATCTTTTCCTTTTAAAAAAGGGGATTTTATCACCAACAAAGCAGGAAACACACAAGCTCAGAGTGAAACCTCACTCATGTCGGCTGTTCCTGAGTCTCTCCAACCTCACCTCCCTCCCTCCTCAACTCCAGCACTCCCCGCCCCCGCTCCGGCTTCCCTGCTGTTCTCTGCAAGCACGAGGCCATCCTTGCCTCAGAGTCTGGACGTCCACTGTTCCTTATCTCTGATACACCTTTCCCCGAGGTCTTCAAGACTCACTTCCTCAAACCACTCAAATCTCTACTAGAATGTCACTTACGGTCCATCCTCACTTGACAACATGCCCTGGGCTCCTTTGGATTCTCTGGGCTTTTTTTGGATTCTTACTACTACTACATTGTCCATATATATTTATTTACTGTTTATTTGTTCAAGCTCTGATAAGAACTACAGAGGAACAAAGATTCTGTCTTCTGCAATGCCTAGAAGAACGCCTGGCACAAGAAGATGCTTAATAAATTGCATTGAACTGGATCAAATAAAGCAGACTCAAATAAAGCATACTACACTACACTGACTACATTTCACTTACTGTAAAGCCTCCAACATCACGCTTATTTCTGCTCATGTTGCTCAGGACAGGTGAGAATGTGTATCTTATATTGTCGCCTATCTGTTTGTGGTTTGCCTCTTGAACCACACTGTGGTGGTAGGCTTTCCCTGGGATTTGAACTCCTGCTGGTATTTTGGTTGGGGATAGCAGGTGTCATTTTGTGTAAAGGTCTGGTAGCTTTCGACTGCTCACCCTCCCCTAAAAGAACACTGTGTGTGTACCCAGTTGCTAAGTCATGTCTGACTCTTTGCGACCCCATGGACTGTAGCCTCCCAGGCTCCTCTGTCCATGAAATTCTCCAGGCATGAATACTGGAGCGGGTTGCCATTTCCTACTCCAGGGGATCTTCCCCATCCAGGGATCGAACCCCCATTTCTGGCAGCTCTTGCACTGGCAGGCGGATTATTTACCACTGCACAACCTGGGAAGCCCCAAAGAACCCTGTATCCAGTCAAAAGATATGTAAGTGAAGAAACTCTCACCAGAAAAGCCGCTGGACAGCAGTTCTTTAGGGGGGCTTCCACAAGCTTCTGTAATGACCTTCTGTCCCAGCGCAGGTGGGAAATAATGCTTGAGTCCCAGCACATACATCACATACAGAGTGTGCAAAATTTGCACTGCATCTGTGTCATCATTTTTTAATATCTGAAGTTCACGAAACTATAAAAATAAATAGATTTGTCTTTGGTTTTCATTTCTAGTCATCAGCTTGTCAGAGCAAAAAGAAGAAAGAAAAGCTGTAACTTTATTCTCAGCAGTGCTTACCATCTCAGGATTGTCACATAAAGTAAATGTACAGAAAGCCAGTCTGATTTGGATTAGGTAAAAGAAAGCACTTGCAGAATTAGCAGAATTCTGAGATGGTTGGCATTTGAAAAGCGAGGCACGCTCAAGTACCAGTTAAGGGTAGGGGCTGTGGAATCAGATGTAGCTGGGCTCCTGGTGTTGACACTTAAAGCTGTAACTTCCTGGCCCAGCTCTGTGGCCGGGGCCCTTCGTCTGACACTCACGGCAAGCGTCGCCGGGCCTGAGTGAAATGACACATGCTCGTTGCCTGACTTAGAGTAAGGATTGAACACTGACGCCTGGGGTTATTTTTGGTGGCTCAGTGGTAAAGGATCCGCCTGCCAATGCAAGGGATGCAGGTTCGTTCCCTGCATTGGGAAGATCCTATGGAGGAGGGAATGGCAACCCGCTGCAATATCGTTGCCTGGGAAATCCCATGGACAGAGGGGCCTGGCGGGCTACAGTCCATTGGGTCACAAAGAGTCGGACACGATTTAGCGACTGAACAACAGCAACAACAAGGTTATTATTGTTTGAAAAGACATGCGGTTCTATTACTTTCAAGGATGTGCCATTCTGGATGGGAGGGGAGTTTAGGAGAGAATGGATACCTGTATATGCATGGCTGAGTCCCTTTGCCATCTACCTGAAACAATCACGACATTGTTAATTGGTTACACTCCAGTATAAAATAAAAAGTTGTCACTGAGCACCAGCTTTGGGTGCCCTGTGACCTGAAGGGATAGGGGGAAAGGGAGGTGGGAGGGGGGTTCAGGATGGAGGGGACACAGGTGTGCCTGTGACGGATTCATATTGATGTATGGCAGAAACCATCACAATACTGCAATTATCTGCCAATGAAAATAAATAAATTTTTTAAAGAAAGAAGGAAAAATTTAGAATAAAAATAGTGTCAAAGTTAAAAAAAGACTGTGCAATAACATAAGCTACTGACAAATGTGGGGGCAAAGCAGAGCAGAGTCTGGTCTACCTGCTTCATCTTCATAACGACAATGGCTACACCTGATGCGAAGAGCTGCCTCACTGGAAAAGACCCTGATGCTGGGAAAGACTGAAGGCAGAAGGAGAAGGGGATGACAGAGGATGAGACGGTTGGACGGCATCACCGACTCAAGGGACATGAGTTTGAGCAAGCTCTGGGAGATGGTGAGGAACAGGGAAGCCTGGTGTGCTGCAGGCCACAGGGTCACGAGGAGGTGGACACAACTTGGTGACTGAACAACAGCAGCCTGACAGGTCCTTCCTATTTGCCGAGCCCCTGACAGAGCCTCTCTCATTTAACAGTAACAGCAGCTCTACGAGGGCAAACCTGTTGTGACCTGCATTGGGAGTGAGAAAACGGACTGGCAGAGGTTGAGCCATTTTCCACAAAGGTAATTAGAGGCGAGGCTTGCATCAGGTCCTAGGCAGTTGGAAATTCAGCACCAAAATGTTTATTATCATGTTTGGAATCAACTCAAGTGTTTGCATGCAAAAAATGGGCAAAACTCTTTTTAGAGGATTTATTTCCTTAAACTGGCTAAATATTTTGCTTCTTAATTTCCTGACAGATGGACAGAAGTGCAGACAGATAGACAATGCAGTCAGACAGAAAATAGTGCATCAACTCTACAGGAGAATCCTCAGGGAAAGTGTGGATGTGTGACTGGCTAGAACCCAAGAACCTTGGCCTCCGCAGTAGACAGAAGACCCTCTGCCCTTTGTGACTTGCTCTAAGATAACCGTCTGGGAGAAGAGCCCCAGTAACTGTCTTCTCCTGCCGAGGTAGGAGACGAGAGTTCACGTTCTCCTAATGTAGAAACCTAGAAGGTTTTAGTCCCCTTTCCCTTTCTTTGCTCTATCAGAAGATGCGAATGCTAAGCCTTCCCTTCCTGGGAGAGAAATGGAACAAAATTTTGGCTGACTCTGGCTTTGGGCCCAAAGAATCTTCGAGATGTAGAATTGAGAAAGAACAAAGAAGGAGGAAGGCTTTTGTGGTGGAGGCAATGGGGAGCCCTGCTCTTGGCAGAAGAACTGTCCTCAGAGCCTCAGACTCCCAAGGGATTCAGTTGACGGAGAAGACGTGGCTTCTAAGGGGTCCCTGCGATCTGAGCTGGAGAGGCTTTTTGAGAAGAGAGGCCGACTGATGCTCAGAAGGAGTTAGATGGGGACGAGTGGCTTTGCCTGAGGCGTCCCAGCAGCGAGGCCAGCGGTAGAAAGATGGACGTTGTGGAGCCATGGCCAGCAGGCACGACGTTCTGTCACCATGGACCACTGCTCGTCACCACACCTCCCGTTTGTCAGAATCCAGCATCTAGCCAGTCACTCCCTGGCTGAAGGGACGTTCATCCATATCCCAAGACATCACTGTTTCCATTTGACTTACTCTACGCAGAAATCCCTGCTTGCAAAGCCCAGGATGCTGGGAGACCTCCAAAACAGCTGGCATGCTGATCGGGTGAGGGGGTGGTGTAGAACCCCTGTGAGTGTGTGTATGTGTGTCAGGATTACACACTGAACAAATCAGCTACAGACCTCCAACCTGGGCGAGCTGTTGGCAACACCCCGGTTACACGTGCATGCAACACACCAGTTAAGTCAACTGACCGCTTAGGAGAAAGCTTTAGAGCCAGGAAACAGGCCAGTCAATTTGGTCAAGCGTCACTCTTCATTACAAAACACCCTTTATTCTCCAGCCTTGGCTTCTTCAGAAGCCAGAAGAATCCACAAATGTTCGAGGACAGAGATTTTCTTGAGTTGGGGCGCCTTTTGTAATGGGCTGACTATCCTCCCCTTTCAGGGGCGATCTGCACACTCGCACGGCTGCTCTTGGCGGCCCTGCCTCTCCACGCACCAGGCCAGCATCCTAGAGAGAGGCAGTTAGCACCTCCAGGCTTTACAAGGAGCACGTTTTCCCTAAGAGGCGAGGCCTTCCAGGCCACGGCAGGATGACGGAGGACTTGGCCATCGCTATAGCAACAGAGTCATTAGAAGTAATCAGACGTCTGCCCAGATAGCGGTTTGGATGAAAGAGGGTTGTAAAGCTCCCGCTGGAAGTTCTGCTGGAGTTGGCAGTTGCGTCCTGGAAATGTCGGTGCAGCTCTGCCAAGGAAGTGCCCCTATGCCAAGCCTGCAGCTCCAGGAGCCAAGATGGCGTTTCTATTTGGGGCTTTCCCACTGGGATCTCTAGCAACACACCATCCTGAAGCGCCAGAGGAAAAAAAAGGCACAAACTTCCCTGTCAAATAGGGACACAGCAAGGCAACACTTCCAACGTTCTGGGTGTGTTGTGAAGAGAACAAGTGAGCCCAGATAATCCTACCTTAGGATTCGTCTTCTCTCTGCCTTCCCCTGCCCGCTCTCCCCCCGCAGGCAGGGCGTGCTGACTCAGGGGAGGTTGGGCAGGATGTTCAAGATGGGCCATCTGCACAACTTTCTGCCTATTGTTTTAAAAACACTATGGAGAAAGTTTGAACATCCTAAAGTTGCCAGGAATTTTGCCTGCTGGTGGGCAGCTCTCTACGAAGACGAGATGTCCCTGTTTTCCTTGGAAAGTCAGACGACCTTGCAAGTCTGGGCTCTGCCTTCGGACGTGGTGATCTTTGCCGTGCTGAGTACAAGTACCTTCTAGGGGTTGGACCCTCTGCAGCCTACGCCGTGCTCCCCGCTCCTTTAGCGAGGAGGCAAATCCTGGACCTCAAGGCCGAGCGTCTTCGCCGCTTATCACTCTCAAGTGAGGTCTTCTCTGACCTGCCTTTAAAACAATCCACACCGTCACCTCCAGCCTCCCCTTCTTTCCCTGTCCTGTTTTATTTTTCTCTCTTTTCTTTCATTTAATATAATCCACCTGTTAACAGGTTTATTTATTATCACCCTCTCCTAATTTGATAAGGGAAATGATTTCGTGAGTGTTGCACACCGCTGTGTATCCAGCGCCTGACCCAGAGAAGGCGCTCAATAAATATTGCTGGATGAAAGGAGGGATGCTCTATGAATCCATGTTTCTGTTCCAAGTGAGAAACAAAAGCTGTTTCTGTCTGTGTGACTCTTCTTGCACCTGGGCAGCTTTGCTCATCCGTGTGCTGGGCTTTAATCCTGTGGCTCTGACACAGTGAGCTCTGGAGGCCAGAGGCGGGTTTACGAGCCTGGGTTGTTCAGGGCTGGAGAATGCGAACTGGTGCAGCTACTGTGGGAAACAATACAACGGGTCCTCAAAGCACTAAAACTAGAACTACGGTATGACTCACCAGACCGCTCCTGGGTGTGTGTCCCCCAAACGCAAAACCACTCCCTTGAACGCGTCCATGCACTCCAGGGTTCACAGCAGCATTATTCACGATAGCCCCAAATGTGGCAGTGGCCTAAGTGTCCAACAACAGATGAACGGATAGGGATTTGGTGAGTGTGTACCATGGAATACTATTCAGTCTTACAAAAGAAGGAAAATCTGCCGTTTGCAGCAACATGGATGGACTTGGAAGGCATTATGCTAAGGAAAGTAAGTCAGAAAGGGAAAGTCAAATATTGCATGATATCACTCATAAGTGGAATCTAAAACAATACAACAAACTTGTGAACGTAACAAAAAAGAAACAGACCCACATACAGCGAACAAACCAGTGGTGACCTCTGGGGAGAGGGGAGGGGCAGGCTAGGGGGCGGGGATTAAGAGATACAAACTATTAGGTCTAAAATAAGCTTTGAGGATGTATTGTACGACATAGGGAACTAGCCAGTATTTTATAATAACTATAAATAACTATAAATGAAGTAATTCACTTAGACATTGTGAATTACCATTTTGTAACCTCTAACAGACTGGTTCCAAATAGGAAAAGGAGTACGTCAAGGCTGTATATTGTCACCCTGCTTATTTAACTTCTATGCAGAGTACATCATGAGAAATGCTAGGCTGGAAGAAACACAAGCTGGAATCAAGATTGCTGGGAGAAATATCAATAACCTCAGATATGCGGATGACACCACCCTTATGGCAGAAAGTGAAGAAGAGCTAAAGAGCCTCTTCATGAAGGTGAAGGAGGAGAGTGAAAAAGTTGGCTTAAAGCTCAACGTTCAGAAAACTAAGATCATGGCATCTGGTCCCATCACTCCATGGGAAATAGATGGGGAAACAGTGGAAACAGTGTCAGACTTTACTTTTTTGGGCTCCAGAATCACTGCTGATGGTGATTGCAGCCATGAAATTAAAAGACGCTTACTCCTTAGAAGGAAGGTTATGGCCAACCTAGATAGCATGTTTAAAAGCAGAGACATTACTTTGTTAACAAAAGTCCGTCTAGTCAAGGCTATGGTTTTTCCAGTGGTCATGTATGGATGTGAGAGTTGGATGGTGAAGAAAGCTGAGTGCCGCAGAATTGATGCTTTTGAACTGTGGTGTTGGAGAAGACTCTTGAGAGTCCCTTGGACTGCAAGGAGTTCCAATCAATCCATCCTAAAGGAGATCAATCCTGGGTGTTCATTGGAAGGTCTGATGTTGAAGCTGAAGCTCCAATACTTTGGCCACCTCATGCGAAGGGTTGACTCATTGGAAAAGACCCTAATGCTGGGTAGGATTGGGGGTGGGAGGAGAAGGGGACAACAGAGGATGAGATGGTTGGAGGGCATCACCGACTCGATGAACATGGGTTTGGGTAGACTCCGGGAGTTGGTGATGGACAGAGAGGCCTGGCGTGCTGCAATTCATGGGGTCGCAGAGAGTCGGACACGACTGAGCGACTGAACTGAACTGAACTTATATAATATTGTACATGAATTATACTACAAAAAAAAAAGGAGGGTTGGCGCAGAACGGGGAGAGAATCGCAGTCCCGAGAGAGCCGCCCGAGGAGGGGAAACCGAGGCCGGGTGGTCCCTCCTGGGCCTCGCACGCCTCGCTCGCTCGCTCGCAGAGCCTGGAGCGCGGTGCCAGCGCTGCTCCACGCCATCGCTTTTTCAAACAAGGGCGTCGGAGCAGCCTGTCTAGGCTGAAGTTCCCCAGAAGACGCTGAGACAAGGACACGAGTTTCAGTGTGGGTGGGCGATGACTCCCAGCGGCGGTGCCAGGGCCGCGCGAGGCCAGGAGCCGCTCCGGACGCCTGGGTAGAGGGCCACCGTCAGGGCAGCGGGGCGCGGGGCGCCTCCCCGCCGGCTCGCCGCGCCGCAGCTCAAGGAGGAGGCCCGAGGCCCAGGGCGGCCGCGGCGGGCGGAGGACGCCCTTCTCTCCGTGGGAGTAAGTGCTCTGGGGATGGGTCCGACTCCTTGACAAACCTAAAACCCTTTATCTACAATCATGATTCTTTTTTTAAAAAATTAAAATGTTTTATTTAAATCACAAGTTTTAAAATGAATATTGTTGAGGCAGAAGTGTATGTTCTAGCTAGTATTTTTTTAATGTATTTATTTTAATTGGAGGCTAATTACTTTACAATATTGTGGTGGTTTTGGCCATGCATTGACATGACTCAGCCACCGGGGCTCATGTGTCCCCCCACTTCCCATCCTGAACCCCCTCCCACCGCCCTCCCCACCCCATCCCTCTGGGTTGTCCCAGAGCACTGGCTTTGACTGCCCTGCTTCATACACGGAGTTTGCACTGGTCATCTGCTTAAAATAGGGTAATATACGTTTCAGCACTATTCTCTCAAATCATCCCACCCTCGCCTTCTCCCACAGAGTCCAAAAGTCTGTTCTTTACATCTGTGTCTCTCTTGCTGTCTTGCTTATAGGATCATCATTACCATCTTTCTAAATTCCATATATATGTGTTAATATACTGTATTGGTGTTTCTCTTTCTGACTTACTTCACTCTGTATAATAAGCTCCAGTTTCATCCACCTCATTAGAACTGACTCATATGCATTCTTTTTTATAGCTGAGTAATATTCTATTGTGTATATGTACCACAACTTCTTTATCCATTCATCTACCGATGGACATCTAGGTTGCTTCCATGTCGTGGATACTGTAAACAGTGCTACAATGAGCTGTAATCATGATTCCTTAAAGGACAAATAAGAGGACAATATTTATAATAAAATATGGATGTCAACATTTAGAAACTTGGGCTTGACATGATAGAATATGTGATAAAGCAGTCAGATGCCTGCCCTCATACATAGGATCGAACTCAACAGCCTCGAATACAGATCAAGACTTCTGTGTTACGTCAAAGACTTGAATGCCATTCACACTATTGCCCTTACAATGAGATCTTCTGATAGGCGTAACCAGTCTTGGTTTGGTTAGAACAATGTATAGATTTGCTTTTTCCCCCAATTTATATGATAGTTAGTAGTAGTAGTAGTGTTAATCACTCAGTCGTGTTTGACTCTTTGCGACTCCATGGCCTGTAAGTATTCTTCAGGCAAGAATACTGGTGTGGGTAGCCATTCCCTTCTCCAGGGGATCTTTCCAACTTAGGGATGGAACCTGGGTCTCCTACATTGCAGGTGGATTCTTTACTGTCTGAGCCACCAGGGAAAAACCATATAATAGTCATATTCTTGCAAATTTCAGCACGTATTAAAACCATGTGAAGAATACTTTGTAACCCTATGCCAAATGAACTTAGGGTCTAGGCTCAGAGAATTATAAACAGTTCTTCATCTTTATGAATGTCTAGTGAACATCCAGAAATCAGGCTCCCTGACAGGTCTTCATGGCATGGAGCTGTCTCAGTCATTGCAGGGCATTTGGCACCTCTGGTCTCTGACCTCTAAGTGCAAGTGTCACCTCTAATTCTTTGTGATTGCTGACTCCCCAGAATAATTTCTGGAAATTCCCACTAGGGGCAGTATCTCTCCTACTCACGAACTGTTGATTTAAGGAAAGGGTGGAGGAATTTCCCTGGTGGTCCAGAGGTTAAGAATCCCCCTTGCAATGCTGGGGATGGGTGTTCGATTCCTGGTTGAGTAGTTGAGATTCCACATGCCTCGGGGCAACTCAGCCTGTGTGCCACAGCTAGAGAAAAGCTGATTGCCACAACAAAGACCCAACACAGCCAAAAATAATAATAATTAAAAAATTTAAAGAAGTAAGTTGGGCAGAGAAGGAGAAATATTGTATGACATCCCTTATATGTGGAATCTAAAGAGAAATGATACAAATGAACTTACTTACAAAACAGAGAGACTCACAGACTTAGAGAACAAACTTATGGTTGCCTGTACACACTGCTATGTTTGAAATGAATAACCAACAAGGACCTGCTGTATAGCACAGGGAGCTCTGGTCAGTGTCCTGTAGAAGCATGGATGGGAGGAAAGTTGGGGGAGAATGGATACATGTACACGTGTGGCTGAGTCCCTTTGCTGTTCACCTGAAACTATCCCAATATTGTTCATCAGCTGTACTCCAATACAAAATAAAAAGTTAAAGAAAATAAAAATAAATAAAGGGTGGATAGAAAACTCCAAGAATAACTGAGACATGATTTCCCATTAACTGAGATCAATGGGAATCTGAAATGAAAAATCAAGTTGAGTTGCAAGAGAGTTTTGATTTTGCAGGTGTCTCTGATTTTGTGGCCAGATTCCTACTCACTCTAGGAGCAAGCGGAATGCTAGAGAATCCTCAGCTTTATCACCCTGTCACTGTTTCCTGGAGGAGCTATCATTTATCATCACGGCAATACCTGCCTATTATGTTGCAGGCCTGGGGAAGATGCTGAAAAACATCGTTTCTCCTGAAGGACAGTTTCCTGCAAAAGTGTCATTCTTTCCTGAACCAGCATCTAAATTCAAAGATCCTGGGCCAATGACAGAGGAGCTGGCTCATCGATGGGGTGTGTGCATCAGTGCAGAAGAGTCTGACAGGCTGTGGGGTGTGTCCTCTATTTCTCAGCCCTTCAGTAGCAACGGTGCAGAAAGGGCCAGTGAGCACAGCCACGCGGGGCCAGTCCTGGGGCCCATGTGAGCACGTGGGGACTGTGCATTCTCAGCTTCATTGATTCAAAAGCAAAGCCTGAACCAGCCCAAGAGGCTGAGACAAAGGAGAGGCTTGAAGCAGCCTCTCTATGCCAAAGTCCATATTAGCTAAAGTGGTGGACATATTAGCTAAAGAAGGGAGACTGGCAGTTGGTGTTGAACGTGAAGAACTAGTTTCTGCTCTGTTTATCACAGCAAACAGACAAGAGGGCTGGCTTCGGAGTCAGACTTGCCAAGGTTTGGTACCTCAAGTCAATTGTTGACAAGCTCTGAGTCTTGAGTAAGATACTTATTTCGGCACTTAGTTACCCTATCTGAAAAATGGGGATAACGCTACATCTGGGGCTATGTAAGAATTAGGTGGGGTTTCCCAGGTGGCGCTAGCACTAAAGAACCTGCCTGCAGGAGACGGAGGACACACAGCTTTGATCCCTGGGTTGGGAGGATCTCCTGGAGAAGGGAATGGCAACCCACGCCAGCGTTCTTGCCTGGAAAATCCCATGGACAGAGTCTGGTGGGCTACAGTACAAAGGGTCGCAAAGAGTGAGACGCAACTGAGCGATTATGCACACAAACACAACACTTATGCAGGACGATCCGCATAAAAGCTGAGCGCAGTGACTACTACGCTCTGAGAACGTGCTAAGTGTTGGTGTTATCAAAGTCAGGACAAAATCGCAACGTCTTGGCACAATGAAGTATCAC
Organism: Giraffa tippelskirchi; assembly: GCF_054371585.1. NCBI lineage: Eukaryota > Metazoa > Chordata > Mammalia > Artiodactyla > Giraffidae > Giraffa > Giraffa tippelskirchi. The sequence continues at coordinate 121,894,112 of NC_137287.1, read as the reverse complement.
TTGCTTGGCATGTTGGGAATAAAATAAATTGTAGTTACTAAAAGCTTGGTGAATTCAGGACAGTATCTTAATTATTTCTAGGACTTCAGTGGCCAACCCTGTACTTGATGGTGAGTAGAAGTTCAAGAAAAATTAATGGATTTTGGGTGAAGAAGGTAGAAAATTCAGGTCAGTCCACAGAGCGAGTTGGCCAGAAAACCACATTCCACCAATTCTAGCCCCAAGGGAATGATATCTTAGGACATACAATAAGGTGATATATGTAACAAGCAGTGTACATGATTAGGGATAAAATGAGGTAAGTCTTATACCATTAATAAATTATTTTGTCATTATTATATTATGTTTATAATATAGCTTTATACCCTGCTTACAGACTTTCTCCCCTCATTCTGAAGTCTTGGTTTTTCACGAAGATGCTTTCCTATCACAGAGAAACTCTGCAAGAGCTTTTGTGTGGGCATCAACGCCACCACCTCGACAGAAAATCCATTGAAGTTGCAGCCCTTTACGGTGGCAGAGTGGAGGAGTTGAGTAGCTGCCATATTTATTATTTTTTTCATTAGTCCCGGAGCCTGAAGATATCTTTTTCTTTTTGATTTTTAAAATCTGCATTGAATTTGTTACTGTATTGTTTCCGTTGTGTGTTCTGGTTTCTTGGTCCCCAAGCATGTGGGATCCTAGCTCCCCAACCAGAGATCACCTGCAGACCTCCCTTGCATTGGAAGGCAAAGTCTTAACCACTGGACCCCCAGAGAAGTCCCATGAAGATATCTCTGTAATGAGGACTTAAATTTTCTCCCATGTTGAGAGACTGGCCGAAGTATTGATAGGTAGAACTGACCAAGGGTTGAATCCTGGCTTTGCTGCTCCTCCGATGTGTGACCTTGGGACACCGCGACCCATCGTGAGCACCAGATGGTTAGCGTGGGATCTGCTCCGGGCCTCCTCTCTGACTCTGTCTCCCGCCCTTCTCCCTGCCCCTTCCCCCATCTTTCTGTTCCGTCCCTAGAGGGTTTCTTTCTGTCCAATGCGCCAAACACGTGGATCTGTGCGTGCTGGCCCCTCTACTCAGACCTTTGCCACATCAGGCAAGTTATAAAGATTGTAATAACCTCATGCCAGCACAGTCCAACCTTTTTTGCCAAATTAGGGTTGGTACAGAGCTAGTGTTGCTGGACATAGCAAATAAAAATATAACATGCTCAGTTAAATTTGAATTTCAGATAAACAGCAAATAATATTTTTTGTTTATCTCTTGTCTTGGGTTTCCCTGCTGAGTCAGTTGGTAAAGAATCTGCCTGCAGTGCAGGAGACATGGGTTCGATCCCTGGGTCATGAAGATCCCCTGGAGAAGGAAATGGCAACCCGCTCCAGTATTCTTGCCTAGGAAATCCCATGGACAGAGGAGCCTGGTGGGCTATAGTTCAAAGGTTCACAAGGAGTCAGACACGACTTAGCGACTAAACCATCACTGTGTCTCTTGTAGCCCTATTTACAAAAGCATTTTAATTTTCAGAGATTTTAGAATTATAGGTAAGTGATTGTGGCCTGACATTATTTTCCCTAATTTACAGATAGGAAACTGAGGCACAGAGGGGTTAAATAGCTTGGTTAATATCTTACTGCGAGAAGGAGCAGAGGCAGGTTCTGACTCTGGCCATCATTGGGTGCTTTACTGGGAATGACAGTCTCTGATACTGAGCTTCTTTGTCTACAAAGCAGGATTGTAACTCCTTCATGGAATTGTTGGTAGGATCAAATGAGATAATGTACAGAATCCTGGTACACATTGGCCTCCAGTAAACAGTCCTATGGGTATGGACTAAGAGGGCAGCCAGGGAAAAGTATTAGAATATTTCTAACCAGAAAAAGCATGCCATCTTGGACAGATTCATGTTTCTAGTTGTTAGACATATGTCCACAATACATATTTGGTTTTTAAGATAAAAAAAAACATTCACAGGTTTTTGGTTTTTAAAAAACAAAAACATCCAAAGAATTTATCTCATAAGGAAAGGGAAGATTTTCTCTCCTGGATTATTTGCCAATTGAGTCAAGTTTTATTTTTGCTTCGTCAAGTGGCAAAGGACTACTAAAAAAAAATCATCCATTCTATTTTTGAATGGATGAATGGTTTACACAATTTATTTTTCCAAAGAAGCCTATTTTACCATTTTAATTTATGTATAAATTTGGTGAATTTTCCCATCTAATGGGAATGAAAATGAGCTGGAAATGAAACAATAAAAAGATGAATAGAACCTTTTCTCTGTTTCGGTTGCTACGGTTCTGTTCCAGTTTACCAGGCGCAATGGCTACATGGAAACAAGCCACAGCTGGTTTACCAGGCTCAATGGCTACATGGAAACAAGCCACAGCTGGTTTACCAGGTTTAATGGCTGTATGGAAACAAGCCACAGCTGGTTTACCAGGCTCAGTGGCTACATGGAAACAAGCCACAGCTGGTTTTATGTGTTTTTTCCCATAAAGACACAGAAAAGAAAACCTGAAAAGGGTGAGTGCTAAGTCACTTCAGTTGTGTCTGACTCTTTGCAACCCTATGGACCCTAGCTCACCAGGCTCCTCTGTCCATGGGATTCTCCAGGCAGGAATGCTGGAGTGGGTTGCTACTTCCTTCTCCAGGGAATCTTCCCGACCCAAGGATCAAACCTGCGTTTTTTATGTCTCCTGCATTGGCAGGCGGGTTCTTTACCACTGGTGCCACCTGGGAAACCCTGTGAAAAGGTATTAGGTGGCAAATGAGAAAACGTTGCCTTGGTCTCAGGGCAACAGTCTTTGTGTCTTGGGTGCCTTTTGGCCCTTCAAAGAGATGGGAGTTTGTGGTGGTAAATGTGAAAATGAAATTAAAACAACCTCCTCTGGTTCTCTCTAGGAAGAATTTTCCAGTGTGAAAAATTCAGACTGAGTTTGGAGTAGAATTAATATCTCGTTTTCATGAGAGACCTTCTCGACTCTGTATTCTTTCCTGGCGGTCTGTATTGTGACATCTCGCGCTTGTATGCAGTTGCTCACTCTAAGAATAAAGAGCTGGGCGGTCCCCATGAGGGGCTGCCCGGGCAGAGCCCTGGGGACACAGACATCCCTTGTCCGAGAGCTCGGAGACCTGGGGACGTCACACAGCCACGGCGAGGCATGCAGAGAGATCAGCACCTCGACAGCCAAGGACGAGCAGCCTTTCCCTTTAAATTCAAGTGCCTATTTTCCTTCCCACATGGGTACGTGCTAAGTCACTTCAGCCCTGTCGGACTCTTTCTGACCCCATGAGCTGTAGCCCGCCAGGCTCCTCTGTCCGTGGGATTCTCCAGGCCAGAATGCTGGAGTGGGTTGCCAGGCCCTCCTCCAGGGGATCTTCCCAACCAAGGGGTTGAACCTGTGTCTCCATGTCTCCTGCGCTGGCAGGCAGGTTCTTTAGCACTAGTGCCACCTGGGAAGCCCATTTTCATTCCTAGTATTCTCAAAATGGATAATTCCATCTCCATGGGTGTGTAATTGTTTTTGAACACAAACAACTTCCAGAAGGTTTTGTTCCAGGAGCTAAAAGTTTTTTTTATCACTTGTCTTCAGCAGCTTAGAAATTAATTGAAAATGAAAGTGTTAGTTGCTCAGTCATGTCTGACTCTTTGCAACCCCATGGAAGCCCGCTAGGCTCCTCCGTCTATGGGATTCTCCAGGCAGGGATACTGGAGTGGGTTGCCATTTCCTTGTCCAGTGGATCTTCCCAACCCAGGGATTGAACCCGAGTCTCCCACATTGCAGGCAGATTCTTGACAGTCTGAGCCACCACGGAAGCCCAGCAATTACTTAGAGGTTACTTTAGTTTTTCTTGTTTATGTGTTTATTTATGGTTGTGCTGGGTCTTTGGTGCTGAGAGTGGGCTTTCTCTAACTGTGGCAAGCGGGGGCTCCTCTTCCCTGGGGGGCAGGGCTCCCCATGGCAGTGGTTTCTCTCGTTACAGAGCACAGGCTCTGGAGTGGGGGCTCCGTCGTTGTGGTGCATGAACTTAGTTGCCCCAAGGCATGGGGAACCTTTCGGAAGCAGGGATCGAACCTGTGTCCCCTGCATTGGCAGGCAGATTCTTCACTACTGTACCACCAGGGAAGTCTGATTGTTATTTTAAATGGAACTGAAAACTTGCTCTTAAAATTTAGTCCTTTTCTACTTATATATAAGTCCAGCCTACAGGACGATGATAATAAATTACTGAATAAGTTAATTATAACATTAAAACTTTTACTTTTTTCCTAAGTAATACAAGTTATTTAAATGTGAACAGAAGAACTTGGGGAGATCTTTTCATGGTGTTAAGTGGAGAAATTAGGCAAACGTGTATAAGAAGAGGGCTGGAAACCGATGTCCTTTACTGGACATGGTATTGATGGCTGCCCATGTAGGGTAATTTTTAGTAACACCCAAAAGATTTGCAGCTCCCCACTGTCCTTTTGGCTCCATCCCTGTGTCAGGAAGATCCTTTGGAGTAGGAAATGGCACCTCACTCCAGTACTCTTGCCTGGAAAATCCCATGGACAGAGGAGCCTGGTGGGCCACAGTCCCTGGGGTCACAAAGAGTCAGACACGACTGAGCACACACACACACAACTGTCTTTCCGTCAGTTCTGAAGCTAATGCCTAAAAGTCTCATTTTATTTCTTGGAGGTCAGGCATTAAAAGCCTCGAACGGAACGCGTATGGAAAGTTAAGTCATCATTCATTGGTCATTATCGACTTGGTGTAAATTAGTTTATAAGACTAGGACTTCTCTGCTGGTCCAGTGGTTAAGAATCCCTCTGCCAATGCAGGGGACGTGGATTTGGATTCTGGTCTGGGCCGATCCCCCATGCGGTGGGGTAACTGGGGGCCAGGACTACCGAATCCCCTCTCTGGAGCCCGACCTGTATCAGGAGACGCCGCTGCAGTGAGAAGCCCAAGCGCTGAAAATAGGGAGCAGCCACTAGTCGCTGTAACTAGAGAAAGCCTGTGCAGCAGGGAGGACCCGGAGCAGCCCCCAGAGAGAAAAGCATGAGTCTGTTTTCTGCTAGCCTGTGGAGGCCTGTAAGAGGAAGACACAGACTAGCTAGGTTTTGCTGAGAAAGGTGTAGTCATAAAAGTTCGGACTTCTGGAAAAATGCAGGGTTGGACAGTTACGCATTAAACTGAAGAAAAGTTCAGCTTAGTAAGGGAGTCAAAATGGAACATGGACAGATGAACTGACTCTAAGCGAGCTCTCAACATAAAGCAACACTCCCTGCTTGAATTACGCTTTCCTGTGTCATTTCCTGTGGACTCACATCAGGTAGGAAATGGCACCCACTCCAGTCCTCTTGCCTAGAAAATCCCATGGACCGAGGAGCCCGGTAGGCTACAGTCCAAGGGGTCACAAAGAGTCGGACACGACTGAGCAACTTCACTTTCACTTTCACATGGTTTTAGAATCAAAACCCAGATTGCAGAAGAGCCTATGAATGGTAATCTTATCAAGAGGACATCGAAAGAAAATACTAGTTATTTTTTATTGTGCACGTAGTATGTGAAAGGGCACGGACCTAAGTATTTTGTGTGTGTTCTGTCTCTTAATGCTTCACAATAAATTTATGAAGTTGCTGGTATTATAGGTTATGAAATGAAAGAATTTGATGTTAGGATTTTACTAAAGTTCACAAAACTATAAATGAAGAATCTGAACTCAAATCTGTTTGACCTTAATTTTCTTCCTTGAGGTCAGTGGGCATGTACCTGTCTGACTTATTTTGCTAAGCAAAAGCACTCTGCTTTTAAAGGGGTCATACACTTGGATCAGGCCCACTTGAGATAGATAATCTCGGTATCTTAAATTCAACTGATTTGAGATGTTGATTACCTCTGCAAGATCCTTTCTCTGAAGTACCTAGCTTATTATTTGATTGAATAACTAGGAGACGGGAATCTTGGAAGACCATCTTTAGAATTTTGCCTACTGTGTATAGTCTTCCAAAATTTTGGATTTATAATTGAGTTAATTTTTTATGGGACCTGGAATGATACTCCTTTTGACAGAGAATCAATGAATACTTGTAAACACTAAAATTAACATCATAGAGTTAAGTATCATTAATGTCCTATTTGCAAAAAAAAAAAGCCCACCTCTTTATTTTCTTCATTTTTTTTCCCTCCGTCAGACTCTTTGGGTTATAACGCTATGTTGTTCCATCAAACATTTTTTGAAGTTTGCAATTTGTTTGGCGTTCAAAGGAAATGTCACTCTCACTTCTCTGATTTTTAATAATGTAAAATATTCTATAACTGATTCTGGATAAAAACACAGTTGACAGAAAAAAAAAATCTTTTCACTCAATATGAGAAAACAGTGAATTCATGAGTATTTAGTTTAATTTTCTAAAAAACAGAATTGGCAGATTAGACATTGACAAAAATTATTCTGGTCCAATTTGTGGATCAAATGCAAATAGCCCCTTCTTTGCTTCTTTCTAAAGGATGGCAATTGAAATGTTACATTTTCCTTTAGACTGACAAAGGAAAAAACATCCAGCAATATTCTGAGGCCAAAAATTATGGCTAGAACCTTTAAGTAAGTCATTTTATAACAGCTTTGTTCCCTGGATGCTGGCTTATCAAAAATGCCCAGGATCTTATTGAAGTGAACTATCCTAATGAAAAATAAGATGCAATGAGCAGGCATTGCTCTAAGAAGCATGGCTTTCCCAGTCTGTTCTCTGGTTTCATATGGGAAAACCTGAAGTTTCAAGGTGATCACAGGTTAAAATAATAGTCAGAGAAATCCAGGATTTTCCAGGTGCGATACTGGCAGAAGAGACAAAATGCGTTTCATTTTTGTGAAAAACAGTCATAGTTTGCAAATACTGTAAAACCTCTCAATATCAATCACTCGTTCATTGATACTGTGTTTGTGTGTGTACGTACTAAGCCGCTTCAGTTGTGTCCGACTCTGTGCAGGCTCCTCTGCCCATGGGATTCTCCAGGTAAGAATACTGGAGTGGGCCGACACGCCTCCAGACACGCATCCTCCAGGGGATCTTCCTGACCCAGGAATGAAACCTGCGTCTCTTACGTCTCCTGCATTTGCAGGCAGGTTCTTTACCACTAGCGCCACCAGGGAAGCCTGCCACAGTGAGTATTTATTTATTCATTGTCTGCAAGGTGCCAGGCACTGTTCTAGGCACAGCAGAGAACAGAACAACAGCACAATTCGCCACTTGATGGAAGCTATTCCTCTGTAAGGAATAAGAAGGGCTTTGGCCTGGTGCACGAGGGGACTATGCCGTCTTCCATGTATCAAGTAGAATGCAGCATCATGCTCAAACCCCCAGCCAAGGTGAGAGTCCCCAGTGTGACATGATTGGGGTCAGAAGCCTCGAATAGCTTCAAGTCTAGGGCTGATGGCATTCCCAAGGGCTCAGTGGTAAAGCATCTGTCTGCGACGCAGGAGATGAGGAGATGTGGGCGATGTGGGTTTGATCCTTGGGTGGGGAAGATGCCCTAGAGGAGGAAAGGGCAACCCACTCCAGTTTTCTTGCTTGGGAAATCTCATGGACAGAGGAGGCTGGTGGGCTACAGTCCAAAGGGTCACAAAAAAGAGTCAGACATGACTGAGCAACTGAGCACATCCCCCTGAGGTTGGTGGTCCAGCTGAACACAGTTCTCACAAAGCCTCTGAAGCAGAGATCTGCAAAAGATAGCACCATCCTACACATCCCTTCCAATCCTGGATTCCAGTTTCTTCCTCCAAACTAATCTTCTTTCCTCAAAGTGGCCCCGCAGAGGTGCGCTGAGAGTTGGGAAGGGAGTCAATAGCCTCCACTGAGAACCGCTTCCCAGTGAAAAGGAACTCATTTGTGGTAGGCTGAATCATGGCCCCTTACATGTCCATGTCCTGATCTCCAGAACCTGTGAATCTCTCCCCTTACAGGGAAAAAGGGACTCTGTGGATGGGAGTAAATTAAGGATCTGGACACTAGGGGAGCTTAGCTTGAGCATACAGCAGGTCCAATGGTCCTTTATGTCAAGTGTCCTTATAAGAGGAAGGCAAGAAGGTTGAGCCACTAAGAGATTATAAGAACAGAAGAGGTTGGAGTAATTCAAGGAAGGAGCTATGAGCCAAAAAATGCAGGCTGTCTCTAGAAGTTAAAAAGGCAAGAAAAGAGATTCTCCCTGGAGCCTCAGGAATGCACCAGCCTTGCTGACACCTTGATTTTAATTTGGTGAGACTGATTCAGACTCTTCCGACCTCCAGAACTAGAAGATAACAAATTTGTGTCGTTTTAAACTTAAGTGGGAAAAGAATTTGAAAAAGAATAGATACATGTATATGTATAACAGAATCACTTTGCTGTACTAACTACAAACAACACAATACCAGTAATCAATTATACTCCAATATAAAATAAAAAGTTAAAAAACTTTGTGTTGTTTTAAGCCACTAAATTTGTGGTAATTTGTTTCAAAAGCAGTAGGCATGGACACATCATTAAAATACGCCTTAAAACTGTGTGTCTGATTTCTTAATTCTTTCAGAAAACAGGAAGTGTAGCCCCTTTCCAAAAGTCCTCTGGGAAAGCCACACAATTGCTGGAAAGGCTGAGACACATTTCTTACAAGAAGAACTTATACCTGCAAGCATTTTTTAGGTGTCAGACACTGTTCTGAATGCTTGGCAGTTGTATTATTAACTAATTTAATCCTCAGGAGAACTCCTTAAGGTAGCATTAGTATTCTGCAATTTACCAACAAGGAAACCGAGGCACCATTTCCCAGGTAGTGGCAGAGCCTTGGGAAGGCACTGGACACCCTGGCCCAGCTGGACTTGGTGGTGCAGAGAGGAAATCTTTGAGCAAAGCCAGAAGTCACTGAAAATAAAGGCTAGTGGAGCCGACCAGGTCATTTTGCTGAGTTAAATGGCTTTTGATCTATGATGAAGTGTAATTATAATGATTATAATCTCGTTAGCTTCCTATCCTTGTGGGGCTCATCAGGCAGCTCCTGAAGAAATTTTGCAAAAATCTTTGCAGTCACGGAAACTATGTGGGAATAAATACGTCTCTTCTTCCCGGGGCAGGGGCTATTTTGAAGAAAACATCTATTTACTACGGACACCCTAAGTCCATCCTCTTCTAAAAGAAACGTTTGGAAAGATGAGATGGAGTCTTATACTGAAAAAAAAGCAAGGAGATTTTAGAAATTTTAAGATTCTATCTAGACACTTTCATCACAAGGCCCATCTCTGTGATTCAACTATTTTCCACAAACTGGTTAACAAAAACAGCAAAAATTCCAATTCAGTATCAAGTTAATTTTTGTTTCCTTGTCTACAGTTTTGGGAATCTACTTCCTTCCCCAGCTCCACCTCTGAGTTGAAAGAAATGGTCAACATCAATAGCTCTTGCTACTTCTGTTTATTCATAGCTCTTGACTATCTCTATTTCATTTAGTTTTCTGTGTCTTTTATTTATTCAGTTTGTATTTACTGAGCACCTACTAAGAGCCAGGCACTGTTGTGGGTGTTAAAGACACAGTGATGAAAATACAGGTGAGGTTAATGGATGTTGTGGCTGGCATTGATACTGCCCGGTACGGCTGTTTCATTGCATGGGTGGACCGTTTTTTATTTATCCCTTCATTAACTGTAGGATGCTAGGGTTGTTTCATCTTCTGGCTGCTGTGAATTGTGCCTTCTAGTACAAATATTCACGGACACATTTTCGTTTGAACACCTGTTTTCTATTCTTTTGGGAATACATACCTGAGTGGAATTGCCAGGTCCTCTAGTAACTCCATATTTACCATATTGAGGAACCACCAGACACAAAAGGCCACCTACTGTATGATTCCATTTTTATGAAATGTCCAGAATAGGCAAATTCCAAAGACGCAAAAGCAAATTATTGACTGTCAGGGACTGGGAGGGAGAAAATGGGAAATGATTGCTTAATGGGTACAGAACGTCCTTTCGAGGTGATAAGACTGTTCTGGAACTAGATGATGGTGATGGTGGCACGTTGTCAAGGTACTAAAAGCCACTGAATCGCCACTTTACAAGGTAAAGTGGTGAATTTTGTTATGTGTCTTTTACCACAATTATAAAAAGGAGCAGTTGAGTAAGATGGAGGTAGATGGAGGTTGGCTCCTGGATAGGATGTCAGGCAAGGTCCACCTTGGGGGGGAAGCCTGGGGAGAAGTGAGGGGGGGCGGGCAGTGTGGACAGGCCGGGGTCACAGGCATCACAGGCTGCCGTCTGTCTCTGTGGCTCTCAACCGGGGGTGACTCTGCTCACAGGGGACAAAGTCCAGGGGCATCTTTAGTTGTCACCACTCAGGAAGGAGGTGGTAATGGCTTCTGGTGAGTAGAGATCCAGGAAGTTGCTGATCACCCTACAATGCACAGCACCGCCCCCCGGATGGTCTGGCCCAGGTGACAACAGTGCCCAAGCTGAGAAGTCCCGGTCTAACCCCTCCGAACCTGAGCCTTAAGGGCTGTTGAAAAGAAGCCGATTTCATGGAACACGAGGTGAGGCACTGCTGTCTCACACCCTTCCAGCTACGATCCTGGTTTTAACCCCTCCACCTACAGCGCAAAAGAGACTGATACCTTCTTGTGCGTACTAAGTTGCTTCAGTCGTGTCTGCCTTCTGTGACCCCATGGACTGAAGCCCGCCAGGCTGCTCTATGCATGGGATTCTCCAGGCAAGAATACTGGAGTGGGTTGCCATTTCCTCCTCCAGGGGATCTTCCCAACCCAGGGATCCAACCCACATCTCTTGTGTCTCCCGCTCTGAGCCACCTGGGAAGCCTTACTTTTCCTTTAGCTGGCTGCAGACCTATGAAATACACACCCGGTGACCTCCATAAATGCAATGTTTGTTCCTCTTAACTTAAGATGGAACTCTTTCTGGCCTCCATGCTTTCTCTTGGGTGACATCAACTGCCCAAACATTCTACCCTAGAATCCTGGCAGGAAGTGGCCATCAGCTGCTGGACGAGCCTTGCAGGCCTGACTTTTTGTCAACAGGAGGAACCTAAGCTTTCTTGGACTAACCCTGGAGGAGTTTTCCATGCAAAGCTTCACCACCACAATGAGATATTTACTGTCTTTATCGGCGAGATCAAACCCACACACAGATGTCACATTTCTCAAATTCCGTCAGTAGATCAGACAAGCCATCTCTAGAAAGAGGACATTCCAGCCGGCAAGTTCAGAGCGCCTGGCTTCGAGGGCCGTTCCCTTCCTATTTTCTGTCATGCACCCTGAGCCTTTGTTGTCTCTGCAATGCTGATAAATCAATCCATCAAAAAATTTCCTCAGTGAAACTCAATCAAGAAAGGTCATGTCAGCGGGAGAGGAACAGATTAAATTAGCATCAAATTAGACATGGAAAGTGAGTTCTGTCAAAATCATCGCAGCGCTCAGCACAATTAGAATATGTTAATTATGCATTTCATTAAGGTGGATGTGAGCTGAAATGTCACTGGGGTAGGCATCCGAAAAAGGGAAGATTGCCAGGCACAACTTTCTCTAGACAATGTGTGACACCTTCATTAACGTCAAGAAGCGCTAGTCTGCCTTGACTTTTTCTGCAAAGGATGAAACCGTTAACTGTTTGCTGGCTCCTCTCCTGGGCTTGGGGTCCCTGTCCCGGGAGGGCCCCCTGCCGCACCCCTAGAGCCTGGCTTCCTCCCACCGAGGCCCCAGGGGCTGCTGGCTGTGCCCGCTGGGCACTGGCAAGGGAGGTGGATTTTAATGAACTGCTCTGCAGCGGGGATCAGCCACCGCCTTAGGGGCGTCAGGACGCTGAAAAGGGGGAGAAGAGGGAAGTGAGGGGCGAGGGTGGTGGAGGCCGGAGGCCCGGCAGCCTCTGGGGTCATGGGGATGGAAGGTCTAGTCCGCGTCACTGGGGCCGCGCCGGGGACGGGGGGGACGGGGCTTCGGGTTTACACACGTGCGCTCGGCACGCTCTGATTTGGTGAGTTATGTTGCAGATCAGCCTCTGAGTCGCGGGAACCGGGGGGCTTTTTCCTGGAGCCGAGTCGCCGCTGGTGAGGCAGCTTCATGGACCCTGGTGAGGAGCTCGCAGGAGCGGGGATTTTCCACGCGTGGAGCCTCCCTAGGGCTCACTCTTCCCGGAGCTTCTCGGCTGGAGGCGCGCCCTCTGCCTGGCTTACTCCTCTGATGTTGCTTTCCCTTGCAGCCCCCCTCCTCATCACCGCCGAGAGCTGTTTCTGGGTCCCGTCAGCCACGGGAGTTTCCCATCATCCCTGGAGGATGCTCTGCGCCCCCCCCCCCCCCAACGCTGCTCATCTGTTGGAAAGGCTCACCTTCCACCTGTCTGCCCTGTGCCCTTAACACCCGCAAAACACACAACCTCCTTGCTGCATCACACCTCTGGAGGGGGACACGAAGCTTCCACGGGTTCCCTCACTCACCCCCGGGTCACCAGTCTTCCAGAGCATGCGCGAAGCCCACCGCCAGGGGAGGAAAGCAACCGCCTGCATTTTCTGGGCTCCTGGGCAGTCCAGGCTCCGTGCGGGGTGCAGGGTGACCTGCCGTCCCAGGCTGCCTGGGACGTGACACTCTCGCTCCTAAAGCTGGGGTCTCCAAGATGGACAGGGACAAGCTGGGCACCTTAGTTAAGGCTGCCCATGGATTATCTCATTTATTTTTAAATAAACTTTGTTTTGCATAACAGTTTTAGACTTAAGAAAACTACAGAGACCCTAATCCAGAGGGTTCCCAAATGCCCGGCCCCGTTTCTGCTGTTCGCAATCTCTTATATCACTTAGTACATTTGTCACAATTCATGAACCAGTACGGATACATTATTATCAACTAAAACCCATCCTTGATTCCTGCGTGGGCTTCCCAGGTGGCTCAGCAGTAGAGAATTCACCTGCCAATGCAGGAGGTGTGTTTCGATCCCTAGGTCAGGAAGGTCCCCTGGAGGAGGAAATGGCAACCCACTCCAGTATCCTTGCCTGGGAAATCCCATGGACAGAGGAGCCTGATGGGCTACAGTCCACGGAGTCGCAAAAGAGTTGGACACGACTGAGCAACTAAACAACAGCAACAATACTTAGTTCGCATTTCCTTTGTTTTCCCCTAACGTCCTTCTCCTGCTCCACCCAGGACCCTGTGTCACGCTAGTCCTCACGGCTCCGGAGGCTCCTCTTGGCTGTGACAGTTTCTCAGACTTTCCTTCCACGGATGACTTGACATCCAAGAGTCCAAGTTGGGTGTCCTCTATGATCTCTTTTAATCCTCATGCAAATCTAAGGGCCAGAAGCTGTTGTCCCATTTCACAGATCGAGTTGTTGAAGCTTAGGACCAAGATGTGGAGAAGGAAATGGCAACCCACTCCAGTATTCTTGCCTGGAGAATCCTGTGGACGGAGGAGCCTGGTGGGCTGCTGTCCATAGGGTTGCACAGAGTTGAACATGACAGAAATGACTTAGCATGTGTGCATTGGAGAAGGAAATGGCAACCCACTCCAGTATTCTTGCCTGGAGAATCCCAGGGATGGAGGAGCCTGGTGGGCTGCCATCTATGGGGTCGGACAGAGTTGGACATGACTGAAGTGACTCAGCAGCAGCAGCAGGACCAAGATGATAACCAGTAAAGGGGTGCAGGAGAAGCTGAGTCTCCAGTGGGGACCAATGGTTCCTTAATCACATCAGTAACAATATTAACTAATATATTCAGTGCTTGCTGTGTTCCAAGTGCCCTGCTAAGAAGTCCACACGTATCATATCACTTAGTCCTCATGATTGCCCTATGTTATAGGGACTAAAATTATGACCATTTTATAGATAAGAAAACTGAGGCCCAGGATGTTTCCCTGACTGTCTCCCTTAGATCTGTATTAGGTGAATTTTTTTGTCCTGAGGGCACCCTGTACTTCCTTGGATTCACCAGTCAGTTTCTGTAGCTTGTGGCCACATAACTCAAGTGAAAGTGAAAGTCAATCGTGTCCTACTCTTTGAGACCCCATGGTCTATACAGTCCATGGAATTCTCCAGGCCAGAATACTGGAGTGGGTAGCCTTTCCGTTCTCCAGGGGATCGTCCCAACCCAGGGATCGAACCCAGGTCTCCCACATTGCACATAACTAACACACTCAAATAGTTGTACTTCTCACAGTACACTGCAATCACTAGTTAAATTGTCCATCAACTCCCCTAGGCGATAAGTTCTGCTATTTTGCTTTTTAAAAAAAATCTCTATTTCTTGGTACTATGTATATTAACAAATATATCTTAAATAAAATTGAAGTGTAATCTACAAAAATATTGAGTAACTATGTTGCATGGAAACTAATACAGTGTTATAAATCAACTATACCTCCATAAAGAAAAAAAGAAATGACCAGATTATGGAATTTTAAAAAAAAATTTTCTTGGAGTATAGTTGATTTACAATGTACATGGGTTAGCTTCTGCTATACAGCAAAGTGAATAACTACAAACAGAGGTATATCTACTCTTTTAGACTCTTTTCCTATATAGGTCATTACAGAGTATTGAAAAGAGTTCCCTGTGTTATTCTAGTCCCTGATTTTAGAATTTTACCATGACTTAAGTTCTGGTTTTTTTTTTTTGCGGTGGGAGAGAAAGCAAGGGCTTCACAGGTGGGTCTGTGGTAAAGAACTTGCCTGCCAATACAAGAGATGAAAGAGACGCGGGTTTGATCCCTAGGTTGGGAAGATGCCTTGGAGTAGGAACTGGCAACCCGCTCCAGTATTCTTACCTAGCAAATTCCATGCACATAGGAGCCTGGTGGTCTACAGACCACGAGGTCGCAAAAGAGTCAGACGTGAACGAGCACAATGAGAAAACAAAGATTTATAGCTTCGCTTCTAGCCTTTCTCCATAGGGTTCCTTTCCTTGAATTAAATTAACGGTACACATTAACGCACATCTAACACAGCCAGTTGGAATTCATTTTCTCTAATGCTGAGTGTAAACATGATACACACAACACTGCTGCCGGTTTTCTCATGCAAACCCTTCTGGGGCATTATTCTGTGAATTTACCTGATTTTCTCTTTTTTGTTTTCCTCCTCATTTCTCCTCTCTCTCATTCTTTCACTCTCTATTTAAAAAAATCAATGATTAACTCCCGTTTTTTTGACCGAACCCATAAGGCAATCACTTTTTATCCAAATGCTTTCAGGGATTTGCACAGTGGAAAATAACCTTAGTCCCAGCTATAATGACAGAGTAGATGGGATAATCCACTAAGTGGTAAGTTGGCTTTAGGTAAGCCTGTTTTCTCCTCAGTAATGTGAGCATAACCTTCCTCACTGCTTGCATTAATTGAGAGAATACAGGGGGAAAAAATACAAAACCTGGTTTCTAGCACATAACAAATCCCCAATAAATGACTGTGGTGATGATGGGTAGGACATTGATGATGATGATAATAAGAACTGTGAATTGGTTTCTATGCAGTACCCAGAAGCGTGGGAGGCAGCCTAGAGTCCTATTTTGAAAATATTGCATCAGCATACATATCTCAATTTACAGGGAGAGAAGACAGCCTGGCTACCAGTGCCCATTTTAAATTTTGCACGAGGACAAAAAAACACACGGGGGACTGGGTCCCTCCAGCAGAAACACCCCAAAGCTGCGAGGTTCCGGAGTGAGGCTTGCCCGCGCCTGAGTCCTAAAGGAATTCCAAGGAAACTGACACGGGCAGTGAGGCGTGTGCGGGAGTCCAGGTTGGGCTATTAGTGCCTGGCTCTCCACACTGTCTCATTTTCTGAGCTTCATTTAATTTTTAGGATCACCCGGGGCCCAGCCTGTTAGAGAAGGAAGGATAGTGGAAATTACTCATGAGCTGCCTCCTATTTGATGGAGCCGACCACCTTCGCTCCTGGCGAGAGCTCCTGGAAGGGGTGGGCTGGGGAGAGGGCCGCCTGGGTGCAGAGCTTCCTCCCAGCCCGCTGTGCCTTCTAGCTTCCTTGTCAGTGCTGCTATTGATATGAAAATCAAGGGGTTGGCATACAGCGCCTGGTAGCATTGGCAGAATTCCAGGCTGGCTCTAATGAGCCTCACCTGGGCTAATTACATTTTTTACAAACCCCGCTGGAGAGGTTAGAGTTGCCAATTGGTCGTCCAGAATGATAGTGTCTGGGATTTCTGAGCGCTGAGATTTCTCTCTGTCTCTGGCAGTCGGAGCCCCCAAGGGCCAGAAAGTGCCCTGAGGAGGTCTGGCTGCTTGTGGTCACCTGGCAGTGACCCTGATTGTCTTGGAAAGAGAGGGGAGCTGCAGAGTTCGGAGGTGGGCCTCAGTCTTGTCCTCCAACGATGGGCTCACTGACCTTCCTGTTATAAATATGGGCTCCCAGGCCTCACCCTAGACCTCTGGAATCAGAACATGCATTCTAAACAAGATCCTCGGGTGTGGTGTGTGCACCGTCATGCTTGAGAAACACCGATTCAGAGGTTCTTCATAATATATTCCTTAACACCGCAACCTCCAATAGAGACAAAAATTTCCTGGAAGTACAGACCATAAGGGGCTTCCCAGGTGGTTCAGCAGTAAAGAATCCACCTGCCAATGCAGGAGACACACGTTGGATCCCTGGGTCTGGCAGACCCCCTGGAGAAGGAAATGGCAACCCACTCCAGTATTCTTTCCTGGGAAATCCCATGGACAGACGAGCCTGGTGGGCTGCAGTCTGTGGGGTCACAAAGAGTTGGACATGACTGAGCGACTTAAACAACAGAGCATAAAGGTGAGGATCGGGGTTCCCCTTCTACCGTTTGTCAGCTGTATGACTTGGGCTAGGGATTTAACCTCCTTGAGCCTCAATTTCCTTATCTGTAAAAATGCATGTAAGTTTAGTCCCCATAACACAGGGAGAGTGTGAGGCTCAAGTGCCTTCCACCCCAATGTGGGCTTCACAGAGCACACCCAAGCTGGGTGAAATCAGAGAGGACTTCTCGGAAGAGGTAGAATCTAAGTAAGGACTTAGCAGCTACGTGGGGATGTTCCCAGGAGCCCACCAGCACAGTGTCTCCCACACCCTCTCCGGTGAGTCGGTTGGTCTTCATAAACGACTAGCGCAGTGGGGGACAGTCATGGGTGGCCCATTCATTGCGTGAGGTGGAAAAATCTGAAAAGTCACCTTGATTTCTCCTAGCCTTCCTGTGCCGGCTGCTTTCCCCTCACCAGTCATCAGTATTCACTGCCTCGGGGGAGAGATGATTGCACCAAAAATACAGGGAAAGAAATTTGAGTTTAACAAATGTAGGGTTTGCAAAAAGCATGATTCCAGAGACAACTCAGCGAAAAGATAAGACGTGATTAAAGAGCAAGTCTTCCCCGCTGGACTCGACTAGGCAAACATGCGGAGCGGAGTTGGTGGGGGTGCAGGCAGGGAGAGTTGAAGCAGTGCTGGGGAGCCAAAGGCTGCTTGGTGTCCCCGAGAAAGGGGTGGGTGATAGCAATCCTAGGGTCTTGAATAGATGCAGGAGAAGCAGTCACATGACCCTCTTCCCAGCAGCACCTGGGAGGCTGTAATTCCCATTAATGCCCTGGGCTCCCGTGTAGCTCGGGGGGAACAGCAGCAAATGACTGAGAGGGTCTCTAGCCGAGGGGTCGGGGCGCCCCCAGGGTCGGCTTCGTGGGCATCGGACCTGCGCTTGGTTGACTGCTCGGCTGTTGCCGCCTTGAAATTCCTAATAATTTTGAACAAGGAGCCAGTGTTTTCATCTTGCACTGGGCCCTGCAGACCACATGGCCGGTCGTGGCCACTTCTTAGAGTCCCCGAGTCCCAGCGTGATGGGGTCATACGTGAGCTCCAGGCCTCACAGAGCTCCAGGCGGCTCAGGGGGACTGGAAGGCATTTAGAGAGCTTGAGGCCACCACCGCCTCCTCCGGGAAGGACGAAGCACCCCCTGCTCCCTCGGGTTAGTTGCGTATCTTCTGGAGAGCAGGGGGAGCCCTGAAGCGCCTAGCCCTGAAGTTTCTGCCACGAAGGACAGGGGCTTGAAGTGGACACTGAGTTCAGGTGAAAAGCAGAGGAGAAGGTGGCATCTCTTCTACACCCGAGTGTGGGCACTGGTTGAGGTTTCTGCCTGCTACGGTTTTCCCCTGGCGTTTTCGGTGACTAAGCTGAGCTTAGTTCATCTTCTGCTCTCCCCTGCCGGTGATGAGAGCTGGGCTTGGAGCCCGCCCCCGTACGCCCGGGGAACTGGGCCCCCTGCTCACGCTTGTCCACGGGGCTCTGTCAGCGCTTCCACCACCAGAGCTCAGCCAGCTCTTGCCCGCCTTGAAGGGCAAGACGCAGCCCTGACCTCATGGACCCTCGTGCCAATAGGAGGCAGGCATGGCAGAGAATCTGGGGCAGGGTTTCTCGCTCTCAGCACGGGGGCATTTGGCGCTGAATGGGTCTTTGTGGGGGGCCTGTCTTTAGAATGGGGGAAGCATTCCTGGCCTCCACCCACCCCCCCCCCAGATGCCAGGAGCACCCCTTCCACTCTGGACAATCAAGAAGCTCCTTCAGGCTTTGCCAGCGGTTCCCTCGGGGGCAAAACCACCCCTGTGGTTTCAAAGCCACTGTGGCCAGTTACTGCAAGGTGACCCGGCACAGGTTCTCCAACCTGTAAAGGGCCCGAATGAGGCCTTGTGGAAAAGGAGACCATGATTGTGTTGACTTGTCACCCTCATGGCGAGGGTTCAAGGAGCTGCCACAGGGGGCCTCCTGGTGAAGGCTGGCGTGTCTCATGGGGGTCTCTCTCGGCCTCTGCCAAGCCCAGGTCACAGATAAGGAACACTGAGGCTGCGAGGGATGACAGCTCTCCACCAACCCAGGGCCGATGCCCTTTCTATAGTATGTAAAACATTACAAAAATGGCCCCTGCACTCGGGAATTATGAATGTCCTAATAATGCTTCCATGACTGGGGAAGCTGGTTACGGGCCAGGCACCGCGGGAAGAGTGTTGCAGGGTGACACGGGCTTCACGTGCAGAGCATCCTTGCTTTACAGGTGCGGAAACGGGGCCCCAGGGGGGCTGGCTGACTTTCCCGGGATCGCACCTGAAGCCGTGTGAGCAGAGCCGCGTGCCTGCGCCTTAGCAGGCGCAGCACTGAGGAGCATATCCAAACGTGGAAGGCTTGTGTGTGTCTGCACAGCACGCTCAGTCGCTTCTGTCGTGTCTGACTCTTTGTGACCCCATGGACGGTAGCCCGCCAGGCTCCTCTGTCCATGGGATTCTCCATTCAAGAATACTGGAGCAGGTTGCCATGCCCTCCTCCAGGGGATCTTCCCAACCCAGGGATCAAACCTTCATCCGCTATGGCTCCTATATTGGCAGGCGTGTTCGTAACAATTGGAGCCCCCAGAAGTCGTGGTATATACACACAATGGAATATTACTCAGCTGTGAAAAAGAAGGAAATAATGTCATTTGCTATAACGTGGGTGGACCTAGAGATTGTCATTCTAAGTGAAGTCAGACAGAGAAAGACAGATGTCATATGGTATGACTGATCTGTGGAATTTTAAAAAGTGATACTAATGAACTTATTTAGAAAACAGAAACTGACTCACAGACTTTGAAAACAAACTTCTGGTTACCAAAGGGGAAAGGTGATGGGGGGAGGGATAAATTAGGATTTGGGGGATCAACATATACACACTACTGTATACAAAATAGATAATCAGCAAGGACATACTGCATAGTACAGGGAACTCTACTCAATATTCTGTAATAAGTGAAATGGGAAAAGAATATGAGAAAGAACAGATGTTTGTATATGTGTAACTGAATCACTTTGTTGTACTCCTGAAATTAACACAACATTGTAAATCAACTCTACTCCAATATAAAATAAAAATTAAAAAATAGGCAGCGGCTCATGCGTGAGTCACGCATTACCTGCTGGTGTCTGCTTCTGCATAGTCCTCTTACTTATTTAATATTTCTCTTTTAGTGGATATACTTTTTTGGCTTAAATATTTCAAGAGGCATTTTACAGCACTTCTCCAAACTGAAAAGCAGTTTTAGCAGCCATGCATGGAAGAGAGAAATGGGTTTTTCCCATTGGGAGTCAATGTTGTTAATTATCTTTGGAAATCCAAACAAGATTCGGATCTGGGCAGCGCGTGGTTGTTCAGCCTCCTGTATTCACTAAATGTTCGATAAACAGGCCATGGAAGATCCACTGGGCTGGCTCACTCACCACCCACTCACAGCCATTTTCCCTGTGTACCCCCTTCTGTGGAGGCTGAAGAGCTGAACACTTGCTTTGTCCTTTACTGCTGGGTGTGGTCATGTGACGCTGCTCCTCTAGCGATGGGTAGGAGGGAACGGAGTCTTTCCCTGATTAAAAGGGCAAAACCTCGCCAGATTCCTTTCATCAGGTCACTTTGTGACGGTGAGTTTCATGTGTCCACTTGGCTAAGCTCTGTGTGTTTAGTTGCTCAGTCGTACCCGACTCTTTGTAACCCTGTGGACTGTAGCCCACCAGGCTCCTATATCCATGGGATTCGCCAGGCAAGAATACTGAAGTGGGTTGCCATGCCCTTCTCCAGGGGATCTTCCCAACCCAGGGGAAGTCTTCCCCGCTGGACTCATGTCTCCCGCATTGCAGGCGGATTCTTTACCATCTGAGCCACCAGGGAAGCCCAAGAATACTGGAGTGGGTAGCCTATCCCTTCTCCAGGGGAACTTCCTGATGCAGAAATCTAACTGGGGTCTCCTGCATTGCAGGCGGATTCTGCAGCTTCCAGGGAAGCTGGAACACTTACCTAGGTATTTTGTAGATGTGATTGACACCCACAGCCAGTTGATTTTAAGTAAAGGACAGTATCGTCTATAATGTGGGTGGGCGTCATCCAATCAGTGGAAGATCTTAAGAGTAAACCCAGGCTTCCCTGAGGACCAAGACATTCTGCCTGTGGACTGGAAGCCTTGCCTGCTGCCTGAGAGTTTCTAGCCTATTGGGTTAGCCCACAAATTTCAGACTCGGTCAGCCAGGCCCACGACTGTGTAAGCCAATTCCCTGAAGAAAAATCCTCCTGATCTCTCTGTCTCTCTCTCACATCTCACTGGCTTTGTCTCTCTGTAGAATCCTGACTGATACGCTGTCCTCCTTCCTTTTCTCAAAGGAAGCGTCAGGTGTGGAGATGTAGCCGGCATCTTGCTGCTGCATAAGTGACGAGCGTGGGACGGGGCCCTGAGGTTGAGCCGGACGGGGCAGCGGGGATGGGGAGGACCCGGGTCTGGGCGGCCTGACCGTGTTCACCTGTCGGCCGAGGCAGCCTCCCTCTGGGCACCTTCATATCACTGAAATCGGAACATGTCTTCTCAGCGATCACACCTTACGATTCAGCGACGGGGTTGCTGGGCGTGTGTTAGGTGGCGCGTGTCTTTTCTCTCGTGGAGGCACCTCACTAACGGCACAGTTTATCACCGGTGGTGTGTTAGGTTTAATAAATTAGAGTAGCTGCAAACCCAGTGCTGACGTGATTTAGGTTTTATATATTTCGGAGTGTCCAGTACGTCAGTGCGGTATTTCCCTGAGCTGGGCGCTATGAGATAACCAGTCTTGGAAGGCATTGAGCAAGACCTTCCAATAAAGACGTTGGAGGAGAAACAACACTCTTCTCCGATGTCTTTATTTTTTTATTCTTTCGTTAATTTTTAGTTGGAGAATAAATGCTTTACAATGTTGTGTTGGTTCCTGCCGTACACCAGTGGGAATTAGCGAGAAGCCAGGTATATACATACACATATACACGGATACACATCCCCTCCCTCTTGAGCCTCCCGCCGTCCAAGGGCATCACGGGTCGCCTGGCTGAGCTCCTTGAGGCACACAGCCTCTCCCCACTAGCTGCCTACGTTACACACGGCAGGGTCCTCCAGAGTCTTTTCTCCCGCAGTTCAGCCGCCGGGTAACAAGGTGGTCGCAGGCTCCACCTTTCATTTCTTCATGAAAGTTTCTTTTAAAACAAACCAAATCCTCCACATGCTTGCATTTTACCTGATGAGAAAATCAACGCTTTCCCAAATCCTGTCCCTTCTCACCCCGCAGAATCCACTCCCCAAGCTTAATGCAGGTTGAAATGAGCTTTTTTTTTTTTTAACTGATGAAAATATTATAGGAATTTAAAACCAAACCCATTAATATCCTGATTAGACACCCCATGTTAATTGTGGATTCTTTCAGGCAACAGAACAGGTCACCGTCTGGGCTTCATGTGATAGCGGTTTCATAAGAGCTGCCTCAAGGAACTGCCGTTTGTGGCTCAAACTTTTCCCGCCTGGCAAGCGAGGCTGAGGAGTGACTTTCCTGTCTCAGCTTGCAAGGAGGAACAGCAGGTGCTGAGTGCCGCCTCTGAGGAAGGGAGCCAGATTGGAAAAAGGGAACCTTGGGGCCCATTTTTTTTTTTTCCTTTTTAAACACGCTTCCTTGAAAACTTGGTACAGACTTTTCCTCTTTTCCTCCTGACGCTTCCAAGAAAGGATGATAGAGATGATTCTGCCACACACAAGGAAACGACTCCAGGAAATTTTTCTAACAGGAGACATTTCTGGGATTTCCATCACTGAGTCTCTACCTCCTTCCATGGGTCTCGGTCAGGGGACAAAATCAGATACCTACAAGGTCCACAGAGGGAAAGGCTGAGTGGGGCCTGTGACAAATGAACCCTGGTTCTGTTTCCTTCTACTTTTAAAAGTTGTTATTTACTTTTTTTTTGGCTGTGCTGGGTCTTCGCTGCTGCGTGGGCGTTTTCTCCAGCCATGGCAGGAAGCTCCAGGTGTAGCACAGGCTTCTCCTTGCCGTGGCCTCGATAGTAGTGGTGCATGGGCTTAGCTGCTCTGCAGCGTGTGGGATCCTCCCGGATCAGGGATGGAACCCGTGTCTCTTGCATTGGCAGGAGGATTCTTTACCACTGAGCCACCAAGAAAGCCCCAAACACTGATCCTGTTTTAAGGTACTTAGACAGAAGGAGCCTTTGCCTGCTGCCCGAGCTCTGTATTTAAAGCATACCCAGACTCTCATCACCTCCACGGCTGACATCCTAGTCCGAAACAGTGGTGGATCTCGGACTCCAGGGTCCGAGGGACTAGGGGCTAGTCCTAGGGACTCGAGGGTACAGAGTCACATGTGCGCGCGCTCAGTCGCTCAGTCCTGTGTGGCTCTTTGTGACCCCATGGACTGCAGCCCGCCAGGCTCTTCTGTCCATGGAATTTCCCAGGCAAGAATACTGGAGTGGGTTGCCAGTTCCTTCTCCAGGGGATCTTCCCAACCCAGGGATGGAACCTGAATCTTTTGTGTCTCCTGTATTGGCAGGTGGATTCTTTACCGCCATGCCACTTAGGAAGCGCCATCAGAATCACATCAAGGGCTTATTAGAACATAAGGCACTGGGCCCCATCCTCAGGGTTTCTGACTCAGTAAGTCTCTGCTGAGGCCAAGAGTTTGCTTTTGAATAAGTTTCCAGGTGATATTGATGTTGCTTGTGTGAGGACCACACTGAGAACCACAAGTCCCCAGCACGGTCATTGCTCGCCTGGGCTATGGAAAGCCTCCTAACTGGTCTCTAGGTCCTCCCCGCTGCTTAGACATTATCTTCCCTTGGGAATCCTGGGTCTCCATGGCCCAGCCGTGCTGGCCACATCTCCTGTCTCCCTCCAGGTCCCAGGAAGAGATGCAAGTGCCCCAGCCCAGACTGCTTTCCTGAAACAGTCCTCCCTGGGTGCATGCGATGATTTACATCTTTGGTTGGCCTCTCCCTGGTTAGTTACTATCTTCTTTTCCAGCTGCTCCATTCTTTTCTCCATCATACTGCTTTATCATTAGGTCCCCAAACAGACTTTGTTAAAAAAAAATACAAAAAACTTTGAACAACTTCCCAAAGGGTGGGGAGTGACTTTTTCTCTACCCGCTGTCTTCTTGCGTTTCCCAGGCCCATGAACCCAGCCTCACTAGGCACAAACGCTAATATATCCAGAATCTCCATGGACGCTTGGTAATTCCGTCCATGGGGAAATGAATTATAATGCAACTCGTGACAAGTCGGGCAGAGACATTGCTCCCTCTCACATGGTTTGCCAGAAACTCTGGCATCTTTTCTTCTGAGCTGTTGAGGCTTGAGAACGTCATCCCTTGTACAGTGAAGCCAGGCACAGTGTGGGAAAGGATTGAGAAGGAGCCCTATGTTCTACAGATGAATCCCAGACAGATGTCAGATAAACATATTTAAATAAACCGAATGTCACTTTTCTCTTTAATCTCTGGTTTTGGAGGGGCTGAAACTTTCTGGACCTTATCAATGTGCTGTCATCTTTGATTGCTGTCATATTTCATGCACTTAAAAAAAAAAACTGTCAAGAGGATGGGAGTGCAAAAGAGAGAAAATAGAAAGGATTATATGTTCAACTGAAAATAAAATATACAACCTCCACCAGGCATTTTGGCCAACATGACTTAGGAGTGACTATTGGTATGGAAGAAATAGTCCTGGCTTTCTCAAGACAGCTGGATCATATCACTCTTAGGGGACTCTCAGGATTCACTAGCTATATTCCTGTTCTTTCCGTCACTCTGGCTGTTGAGGAGTTTTCATTGTTGTCACTCAACTTAAAAGCGATGTGTTATATCACTTTTATATATACAAGGCATGTGTATCACC
This sequence comes from Giraffa tippelskirchi, assembly GCF_054371585.1. NCBI lineage: Eukaryota > Metazoa > Chordata > Mammalia > Artiodactyla > Giraffidae > Giraffa > Giraffa tippelskirchi. Next base: position 121,869,436 of record NC_137287.1, on the reverse strand, counting down.
ACACGTGACTGCATGTAAGCTGGTGAAATCTGAATTAGATTTGTGTTTGATGTTGGGCAGCGGTTATGCAAGTTGAAGCCACGAGGGAGCTGGGTGAAGACACACATGGCTTCTCTCTTCTCTCCACTTCCCGTGGGATTTAGGATTATTTCAAACGAAAAAGTAAAAAAAAAAAGTGCACAAAACTCTAAATACAAATTTCTGTTGTTCAGTCTCCCAGTTGCGTCCTACTCTTTTCACCCTCATGGACTCCAGCCTTCCTCTGTCCATGGGGTTCCCCAGAGGAGAACGCTGGGGCGGGTCGCCGATTCTTCCTCCAGGGTATCTTCCCGACCCCGGGATCAAACCCGCGTCCCCTGAATTGGCAGGCGCATTCTTTATCACTGGGCCACCTGGGAAGCCCTATATATCTAGAGACAAAAAGTGTAGGTCGGGGCTGACAAATCTATTCTGTGAGGGGCCAGAATATAAATAACAGACAGTTTAGGTTGCACAGACCAGATAGGCTCTGTTCCTACTGCTCAGCCCTCGGCCTTTGTATCATAAAATTAGCCAAAGATAATATGTAAATGGATGAACACGGCCGCGTCCAACAAAACTTGATTAATAAAGACAGGAAGTGGACTGGATTTGGCCTGGGGGCCTCGGTTTGTCAGCCCCCTGATCTAGAATTTGGGTCCTAAACACCGACCGCTAATAAAATGTCAACCACACACACTCGCAGCTCCCTCCTCTCTCCCTCCTTCCCTCCCTCCTGTTTCCTTCTTTCCTTCCTACCTGTATGCTCTAATTTCCCTTCAGCGAACATTTACTACTTAAGTTGTTAAGAAGTAAGGTTCTTGATGGTTTTGATGATTTGCTGGCTTCTTTTTAGAAAAGATCTGGAAAACCACCTAGACCATCTTAAGGAGTTTGGCACCTTTTCCTCTTTCTCCCCGGAACCACTCTCTCTGAAATCTGTCCAGATGCTGTCTGAGTTTATGACCGACCCCATGTGTGGGTTATCTGGTTAATACCTCCAGCGTGGGTTCACTGGGCAGCTGTGCCAGTAAACGCCAGTCATGAGCTGAAACTGATACGGATGATCAGAGGGGGAGAGAGGCTCAGAGCCTTCCGGAGGTAAATCTGGCCATAAATGGTTTTCAGTAGATCATAGGAACGCAGGCCTCGGTCTGTGAGTAACCGCCGCCCCCATACTTCCTGCTTGGTAGGGCGCAGAAGAGAAGAAGGGCTCTTTTATTCTTTTATTTTTACTTGAAGTTCGTTTTGTAATTAACAAGGTGCAACTGAGGCGCTTCCTGGAGTTCTGAGCTGGAGAGCAGGGATTCAGACTTGGCGTGCTGGATGGCTGCCCGAAGCCTGGCTCGAGACAAAACAGTCTCGACAGACAGTTGTCTCTCCGGTTTTTAAAGTTCAACAGGAAAGGAGACAGAAGTTGAAGTTCTTTGGCAAATACATTCCAGTGATGAGAAACATTCCTGTTTTAAATTAAGCTTAAAAATCCTTCTGATGGTAATAGTCAGACCTTGAATTTTCCATAGAGATGAGGCTTTCCTGGGTGCTAATTCTTGGCTGAAGTCCCGAGGCTTAACATTTTATAGAAATTATCAATAGTAGTGTACTTAATCACTAATTCAGCTAACTGTTTTTACCCTGCCTCTGATGGATGTAACGTTTCTAAGGTGTTCATCAAGCTGACTAGGCTTATGGCTTTGAAGTACGTAATTTTCTTTATTGATATTCCAACTCTAGCCACAAAAAGATTTAAGGTGACTTACAAAGGGAATAAATAATAAAACAAGTGAAAAAAGGAGAAAGCAAATATCTTAATGATAAGAATTAAAATAGGTCCTGTGACTAATCACCCCATTTGTATATGAGGGTCCTGGCAACCAGTGCAAAGAAGGAACAATACAACCTTCAGTCTTTGTATGATTAGAATCGACAGATGCCACTTCCTCACTAAATTGGAAAAGAAGATGCCTCATCGCAGATTTCACATGGAGAATGATCAGCTATCAATGATTAAATCAATAATCAATACAGGTGTGGAGGCTCCAGGACCACAGCCCCAGCCCTCCTCCATGAACCAGTCCTCAGGGAAGACAGTGGTCCTGCTGAGTGGACGGGGGCAGTGGTGTCCACACCCCCCAGCCAGGGGCTGTCCTCCTGCCTGTGGCCCTGTCCAAGCTCAGCTTCCTGTCCAGGGCACCTACTCAACACTGCGTCATCCTCAACTTCCTCTGTGCCAATGCGTTTGTGTGTGTGTGTGTGTGTTAGATAGGTTTTCAGGGAAAGTCATTAAAAACATTCAAGTTACATCAAAATTCTCACCTCAGCGATCTAAGTAGGCCAGGTGAAATTGCACGGATCGGTGCTCCAAGACAATTAGCGAACTGCTTGAGATCGCAACTCAGGTACATGATAATGAACGTAAGTGTGAAAAAAACCCCAAACAAAGCACGAGAAGTAAAATGCTTCAGGCGGAGAAACCCACATCTCCATTTCCACAGCCACTGTGTTCATAATGCGGTTTAACCAGGACCAAACTTTGCTTCTGGATTATTCCATGCCCCTCGGCAAGTCTTTTCTCCAATAATGAGGCCTCAGAAACTCCGGCAGATGCATGCGTCTTGTGGTTGGACCTACATGGACTGCATGGACTCCCCTTATTAATCACATGTTTCATGAATTCAACCGGCTAACTCGATGAGCACGAAAGGGCTGCCTGAAGCAGGGCTGAGCCCTGGGCGCATGAGCCTGGCGCTCTGAATCGGTGGAGGAGAACGTAAATAAACGCATCTTGCGATGCTTTGAAATCAAGACTACAGCAGAGGGAGCCTCAGAGGGTCACGAGAGCCCAGGGGACGTGCTCCAGCTCTGCGGGCAAAGGCCAGCACAGGCTTCCCGGAGCAGTTACCTTGACCAGAGGTTAGGGGGTGACGAGGACTCTGCCCGCTCCCCGCCCAGAGCTTCTCCGCGAGTCCTGCCGCTTTGGAGGCTGTCTGCTTTCTGATACGCTTCACGGCTGAGAAACGCCCTTTCACGCACAGACGTCTGTCCAGAACCCGAACTTCCCAACACTGGAACCGTTTGTGCGGGTGAAAGCATTGTCTCAAGGAAGAGTTTAAAAGGAAAATGTTTCATGCGGAAGAGGCGCCATGAGCAAGGTGGAGAGCTGGTCCTATTTTGCTGCAGAAGGGACCAGAAAGTCTGGTTGGGACTCCCGTGTTCAGACGAGTAAGTGGAGGTCAGGGGAGGTGAGCGGGAGCTGAGAGTCTCAGCCTGGTCCACAGCCCCAGTCCTTATGCCCCTGTAGCCAGGAGTTACCCCATGTTCGTTAGTCTTACAGGATCTAATCCAAAGGATGTACTTAAGCACAGAAGAGATTAAAAAAAAGGGTGGCTTTGATAGGAAGGAATTCTTAAATGTAATGGTATGTATGTATGTATTTATTTATCCATTTAAGCCTTTAAACTTTAACTATGTCATTTATTCATTCATTCATCCATTTATTCAGTTATTTCTTTACTCATTAGAAAAACACTTCCAGGGCATATGGCGAAATGCATGATATCAAAGTACCATGGCCGTCAGTGTCACTTGGTGAGCCAAGGAAGGTCATTTTGTAAGAGTCACCTGGAATCCTGTGATGGAAGAAATCCGAGGCTCAGCAGGAAAGATGGGTTGACTTGTGATACTGCCTTGGCTGATGTCAGGGCTCCCCAGGTGGCACAGTGGTAAAGGATCCAACTGCCAGTGCAGGAGATACAAGAGACGTGGGTTTGATCCCTGGGTCGGGAAGATCCCCTGGAGGTGGAAATGGCAACCCACTCCAGTACTCTTGCCTGGAGAATCCCATGGACAGAGGAGCCTGGCGGGCTACACTCCATGGGCCCACAAGGAGTCAGACAGGACTGAGCGCTCACATGCACACACGTTGGCTGATGTTTGCCAAGCTCTGGATCTCAAGCATTGACTCAGAGGCTCAGGTGAGTGTCCTGACCCCAGGAAGTCGCTTGACATCCAGGAGCGTGCCTGGGGACACTGCCCTGACATTTTACAGCTGGAAAGAAGAGATGGTCCCAGGTCAAGCTCTGGCATAAGATTCAGCTTGTCCTGGTTTGCCTGGGACTCTCCTAAATTTAAACTGAAAGTCTGGCATCTTCTAACCCACTTTGTCTTAGGCCACCTGGGGAGGTTGTTACCCATCCTTTAGACAAATCTGCTAAGAGTTGGGCCTGTACACTTACAGCCCGGAGACCCTCATTTCCATGGACTCCAAACACTTAGGCTTCAGCGAGAAGGGAAGGGTGATGTTTCACTTCTATGGGCCGCTCATGATTTCTCAGGCTGCAGTGTAAGTGGATGTTAGCATTCCTGACAATAAAACTGCTTTTTACTGGATTCTGGGCCCATGAAGGGCCAGGTCCAGATATGCTGGCTTGGCAACTTGCATTCCTCCATGGGGTCTCTCCAGAGCTTCAGTGTAACAGAAGAGCCCAACCTTGGGTGGTGAGGGGAAACCCAAGGGACCCCTAATGTGTCTTTCATGGGCTCCACGGGAGGCAGAAAGGCAGCAGAGTTTGGCCAGTGGCCCCCTGGGGAGCAGCTAAAAAATGAGACCAGAAGAGCAGGGTTCAAGTCTTTTACTTATTTTATAAGTAAAAGGCTCATTTTAAAATTTTAATTTTAAATAAAATAAAATCACTGTCTCTGTGACGTTATATGTTATTTCTGATCTTCCACAAAATTGGCAAAGTAGGATTAAAAGCCTTTGATTTACAGATAAGGAAACAGTCCCAGAGAGGTTGTCTTCTGCCCAAGGTTACCCAGCTAAGAGCGACAAGGGCTCGGCTCCACGGACCCAAAATCCAAGCCCCTTTATGGCGTCCTGTTCTATTCTCTTCCTCCTGCCTTTGCTCCATGGCTTATGGAAAGCTGGTTAATGAGAACAAGGCGGGAAATGGCAGGCCTCTTATTTAGCTCCCCTACCTGCACTGAAGTGAAAGAGCTTTGGGAATTGTGAGCAGAAGTCACAGCTTGTGGCCTACCCACAAGGACTTGATGTGAAAGTCCTTTTGCCTTCCCTTCATATCATAAGATAAGCATCTCTGGTCCACATTCTCCCATGGCAATGATTCCCTGGAATCGAGGAGCAACGACCCCTTTAGAGGAAGCATCGGCAGTCCAGCTTGCGCAGTCTGTGCTCAGCCCCCTCCCTCATTTTGTGACCTGCTGGTTTCTTTGGCTTCCCAGGTGGCTCAGTGGTAAAGAATCCGCCTGCAATTCAGGAGACGCAAGAGATTTCAGGTTCGATCCCCGGGTTGGGAAGATCCCCTGGAGTAGGAAATGGCAACCCACTCCAGTATTCTTGCCTGGAAAATCCCATGGCCAGAGAAGCCTGGCGGGCTACAGCCTGTGGGATTGCACAGAGTTGAACATGACTGAGCACGCACGCACACACAGTTTCTTTGGCATTTCCATTTGGAGGAATTTCTGCAAAGAATCACACAAACGGATGCTGGTATTCTTGAGCTCAGAAGTAACCACTAGAATAGGAGTTTCCAGATTCAAGGCTATAACGCACAGACCAGTGAAATGTCCAAGGAGAGGGAAAAAAGGGAAGAAAACTGTATTTGCTGTGTCTGGACACACAAAACAAGAAAGATGAATTACTGTGACCATTGTGTCATGAAAAAAGAAGACATTTAAGTTTTTCTAAAGTAACAGGGAGCAAATCTCACTATTGAAAACTTGCTACCCACAGAATACCTGAAAGAAAACTTGCCTACCTACCTAGACAGCATATTAAAAAGCAGAGACATCACTTTGCCATCTAAGGTCTGTCTAGTCAAAGCTATAGTTTTTCCAGTAGTCATGTATGGATATGAGAGCTGGACTATAAAGAAAGCTGAGCGCCGAAGAATTGATGCTTTTGAACTGTGGTGTTGGAGAAGACCCTTGGGAGTCCCTTGGACTGTAAGGAGATCCAACCAGTCCATCCTAAAGGAGATCAGTCCTGAATATTCATTGGAAGGACTGATGCTGAAGCTGAAACTCCAATACTTTGGCCACCTGTTGCGAAGAACTGACTCATTAGAAAAGACCCTGATGCTGGGAAAGACCGAAGGTGGGAGGAGAAGGGGACGACAGAGGATGAGATGGTTGGATGGCATCACCGACTCAATGGACATGAGTTTGAGTAAACTCTGGGAGTTGGTGATGGACAGGAAGGCCTGGCGTGCTGCAGTCCATGGGGTCGCAGAGTCAGACACGACTGAGCAACTGAACTGATTGAACTGAACTGAACCCACAGAATGATGGCATATAGTGGTGGTTCCACAAATATTATTGAAAGTAGGCTATTGGATGAATTTCAGACCAACAAGGAGTACTTCAAGTGAAAGAAACTTTCTTTATGGAAATCTCACTTATCTTGGGACTTATTTTTCTAGAGAAAAATTTATCTTGGGCCAGAATTAATCTACCAGTGGCTTCTCAAGGACACTGATCTGGAACAACATTTCATCACTCACTCAGAGTAGGTATAAGGTCCAGAGAGGGGCATTGACTTGCCCCATGACACACAGCTCACTACAAATTGGTCTTCTGACCTATGAACCCCTGGGCCCCCCCGCTACTTCCATCTGTCTGTGAAAAGGAATGAAAAGCTTGGGAGAGAGATATCTTTTATATGCTAGTCGAATAAGACATTTTCTTTTCAATCCTTTTACTTTTTCTGTTGAAGTTAAACAATGAGTTTTGTGCTGACGTGTTTTTAACACCCCTCTAACACTTGTGATCTCTCCTTTCTGCAAGCAAAAAGCAGGCCTTGGGCTCAGAGGCTTCAATAGACAACGTGTGGCAAGGATTTTAATACCATAGTTTTGTTGTTATTGCATTTTCTTCTTAGCGTGATTGGCTATTTATGACAAGCAAAACTGGTTCCCTGAATGGTGGTGGTTTTACAAAGTGTTCATTTGATTTAGATAAAAAAGTGTGAGGGGATGCCAAGAAAAAGTTTGATGTAAATACTGGCAGAAAAATAGTGCCCCAAAGCAAAGCATCATGATGGTGGCATGCATTGAGGTTCCAGGCAGGGACGGCAGATCTGGAATTCATGGGTTCAGATCCACCACCTAGCTGGGTGACTCTGGGCAAGTTACTCAACCTCTCTGATCCTTAGCTTAGTCACGTGGAGAATTCAGAAAATAATGACCCAACCTTAGAGGCCGCTCTGATGGTTGAGTGAGGTGACACGTCTAGAGCTTTTGGAACAAGCCTGGCACATTGCAGGTGCTTTTTAAGGGTTAGGGATGAGGGTGCTGGTGGTGGCCAGTGCACCCAGGCTCCACTCCCGGGGAAGCCAGCAGCGCTCCTGCTCAGGACGCTGACCCTTTCTCTCTCCTTCCTCCCTCCCGTGAGCATCCTCGTGTCTGGCCGGTTCTCCAGGTGGTGTATGTACCAGGCTCTCCTTGTGTATGAGAACCTGGCACTCACTTGCCACCTCGCCTCAGTTCCTCTTTGGATTGTTCCATGTGACAACTACTGTCCTGATCACAGAGTGATCCTGGCTCTGTACCGTGACAGTTAGAGCTCTGAGGGATCAGTGACCAGAGCCAAGGGGAGAGTGTGGCTGCTGTACTGATTGTCCCCAGGACAGTTCCCATCTATCAGGGTTGGGATGGGTGGTGCTGCTGGGGGTGACGGTTGCTCTGGGGGCCTGGGATGAGCTGGGGGGATACTCAGGAGGGCTCTTGGCCATTGAAATCTAGGCTGATGGCCCAGAAAGGGTAGCTGAGCTTTGTCTTGAAGAAGGGAAGGAAAATTCAAGAGTTAACCATATCCAGGATGTCAAAGTTTCCAGGGAATGAGAAACATTTCATATCCAGATCCTGGTGGTTTACTTGCTAAGTCATATCCGACTCTTTGCGACCCCATGGACTGTAGCCCACCAGGCTCCTCTGTCCATGGGATTTCCCAGGCAAGAATACTGGAGTGGGTAGCCATTTCCTTCTCCAGGGGATCTTCCTGACCAGGGATCAAACCCGTGTCTCCTGCACTGCAGGCAGATTCTTTGCTGCTGAGCCACCAGGGAGGCCCTACCCAAATCCTGCTGTATCATAATTGTCTGGACCACTCTCAGGAGTGACATTCTTGAAGACAGGCATCTGTCTTGTTAACAGGAATAATGGCCACACTTACTGAGTGCTTGCTCAGCTCCAGACTTTGGGTGAGCACATCACATGCATTCTCTCAAAAACAGTTTGTCCCCACGTTTCAGATAAGAAAACTGAGGCTTCAAGAAAGTCGAGAGCATAAGTGCATGATTCCAAAGCAGTAAATGACAGGGTCCAGATGTGATCTGAAAAAGAAATGTTTCTCATTTCCTGGAAACCTTGACATCCTGCATATGGTTGATTCTTGCACTTTCTTTCTCTTCTTCAAGACCAAGCTCAGCCACCCAGGTACTCTCCAGTCTGTTTCCTGCCACTCACTGCCCTGCTTATGACACTCTGGCTCCTGTCTGTTTTCTGGAACAAACTAACCTTGTTTCCTCATTGGGGCCTGGGTGCCTCATTTTCCTTCTCCTTGCAATAGTTTCCCCAGGTCTCAGCACGGCTAACCCTTCTCATTCAGGTCACAGCCCAACGTCACTGCTCAGAGGGGCCTTCCTGGGCCACAGTCAGCTGTGTCTGTCCCCAGACTCAGTCACCCTCTGTCCTACGGCACAACGTGGTGTCAAGAGCAGACTCTGGAGTCAGATACCTGCCCCTCGACCCCAGCTCTTCCTCTGGTTTAAACTGGGACTCATCATCTGTGAAATGGGAATGTCACTGTAACTTACAGGTTCTTTGTGAGTTTGAAATGTTGTATTTAATGTATATCTAAAGTACTTAAAACAGCACATGTAGCGAGCAGTCAATAAACATTAACATGTATTTATGCTCTTTACTAGAACAAAAATTCTACAAGGGCAGCACTTTATTTGGTCTTCCATGATGGTATCCAGAGCCTGGAACAGCGTTGGTGCTCAGTAAACATTAGATAATGAATGAATGAATGAATGACATGAATGAATGAATGTCTGTTTACCTGCACAGCCAGTGTCTGCACCAACTGTGCCAGCTGCCCCCCCCGCTCATGCTGTTGTTTGACACCTTCTGCCCAGCCTGGGGCCCAGCCCTGGGGGAGGCTCCGTGAAGCAAGCAGAGCTGCGCCCAGCCCCTCTTCCTGCATGTGCTCCCTGGAAAGCCCTGCAGCATTCCTGCCAACCCCTTCCCTCACCATCCTTCCGCCTGCAGATCCTGTGTCACGGGTGGGCTCTCCCGCCCTGTCCCGGGAGAGAGGACATGGCTGCTGTCTTTAAATCATCCCCTCTTTAAATCAATCAGGACCAACCACGGTCCTATTTGCCAGGCCCTGAGCAGTGCTCCAGAAGGCAGCAGAAAGCAGCTTTAGTGCATTCTGAATATCTATGGATGCTGCAATATGTTGAATTCTAGAAGGTTCGGGTGCATTTATGGAGAGGCTTAGTTATATTTATTTATTCAGTGCCTATTTCTAGAAGGGTCTTAGGAAGAAAGATCTATCCTCTGCTCCCTTTGGCCGGAAGACTCGTTCTGACACCCCTTCCACTCTCTCCACCTTCCGAACGCTCACGCCTCCTTCAAGGCCCAGATGGGCTCTCACCTCTTCTCTGATCCCAGCTCACTTTCTGCTCCCTGTGTTACAGTCAGCTTATTCACCTCAGTGGGTGATTGACAAATACTGGCTGAGCCCCTACTCTGTGCTAGGCCCTGGGCTCTTAGAAAGACAAAGAAGATGAAAATCTCTGGCTCACAGACTTAGAGAATGAACTATAGCTGCTGGGGGAAGGGATAGTCAGGGAGTTTGGGATGGACGTGTACACACTGCCATATTTAAAAATGGAGAACCATCAAGGACCTATGCTCAGCACAGCGGGGAACTCTGCTCAGGGTGGCAGCCTGGATGGGAGGGGGCTTGGGGGCAAATGGATACAGTATATGTGTGGCTGAGTCCCTTCGCTGTTTACCCGAAACCGTCACAGCATTGTTAACCGGCTATACCCCAATACAAAATAAAAAGGTTAAAAAAAAGACGAAACTCTCTGCCACCAGGAGCCTTGAGACGGATGTCTCCCCACCAGCTTCTCGAGGGCAGAGCCACATTCCCCGACATTCAGCTGAGGGGCCGGCCCTGAGCAGGTGCTTGACCTTGCAGGGGAGAAAGAAGCCTGATTACCCGAACAAGGGAATGATGCATAAAGGGAGGCCCTTGACTGGCAATGTCCTTTTTCCCTTCTGCATGATGAACGTAGGAAAACCAACATGGCTCATCCGGCCGGGTGGTACCATCCGGTCTGACGCGCTACTTGTAAAATCTATGCATGCTGCAGAGATCTGTGTCCCGCTGCCCCGGAACGTGGCGCTGGACCTGAGGCCTGCATGCTGCTGTCAGAGTAGGGCTGCAAAAGTACTTTTTCCCTCGTGAATGGCGCGCGCCTCTTCCGCAGGAACTCGCGTTCCGGGTGGGGGAGGGGAGGCGGCCAGGCGCGGCCTCTTCCAGAGCATTCGCATCTTTATTTTAAGTATTTCTCAGCCTTTCCGCCACAGCCCACCTCGGCAGCTTCTGTGGTTGGCAGAGATCAATGCAGTCAATATTTTTGACTGCAGAGCTTTCTATGACTTACACATATTTAAAAGGATAAAACGCAATCAACAATTCCCTGTATGAACTTGACCACTGTAATCCTTATCTTTGATTCTTTGGGATCCAGCAAACAGGTTAAATCTCCAATGGATCTTGCCCCAGACCAGGGAATTCAGTCTGGCTGGAACTTCTCAGTACTACAGCCTAGGCTGTGTGAGTTTGTTTCACTCTGGGAAATTGGACTGGAAAACTAGACATTGCAACGTTTGGGAATACTGGTGACCTTTTCCTTGGACCACTGCCTCTTGCTAAACATCACACTGCTTTCTTTCACTGTTATTAACCAAATAATGAGCTACTACTCTCAGGGGCGTTTGCCTCTGGAAAGGCGCTCCTTATAGCCAGCATTAAGCTGAAACACAGACGTTTTAATGGTGGGATTGCGGGCAGTTCATGAAACAAGGTGTTATTTTTAAAAATTAGAAAAAAAAAGATTGATTGTGATGACTTTCACCTGGAAATATTCGAATGTAACATTATGAATAGGATAGTAGGAATCAATCGGGCAGAGACTGACACAGCTTTTCTGCAGGGGCAGGCAGGAAATCGGGCTTCGTGAACGGAGTAGGCTCTGTTGCGACTACTGAGTTCCGTAATCACAGCCCAAAAGCAGCCACAGGAAATCTGTCAACAAAAGGGTGTGGCTGGATTCTGACAAAACTTTACTGAGGGATATGGAAACTTCAATGTCAATTTTCATATGTCATAAAATATTGTTACTTTATTTGGATTCTTTTTTTTTCCCCAACCATTTAAAAATGTAAAGCCATTTTAAACTCAGGTCCTACAGAAAGGGGTGGCGAGCAAGACGTGCAGGCCAAGAGTGCTGACCCCCGCGTTAGACTTATGATTAAGAGCAGGCCTTGGGGTCAGGTAGAACTGAGGTCAAGGCCTGGCTCGGTCATTTCTTCATAAATGACCCTCAACAAGATGCTTAACGTCGTGATCTCCCAACTACAAAGAAGGAGTGATGGGAGCTACTTCTTGGTTATCCTGAGGATTAATGGAAATAACACCCATAAAAGACAGCACGTTGCATCTGGGACTTAGTAAGAACTCAGTAAAGTTTATGTGTTCAACAGATATTTTCTGAGTAAATATTATGGGACACGTGGTGTCCTAAGTTACTGGTGCATTTTTAACATTAATTTGTATCATTGAACTTAAAATCTAGTGAGCCTGATAGAGACTGTTAGCTATTGTTATTATTAATAATTCTTGGACTTTGTGAAAGAAAAGTAAAAGTTGTAAGTCAGTAGGTAATGTCATGCATTGTTCCTATGTATATTCTGTTTTCAAAAATAGTTAAAACTCCCACAACCTCCCATTCCATTAAGATCTTTTATGACCCTGAATATTCATTGGAAGGACTGATGCTGAAGTGGAAGCTCCAGTACTTTGGCCACCTGATGCAAAGAGCTGACTCATTGGAAAAGACCCTGATGCTGGGAAAGATTGGAGGCAGGAGGAGAAGGGGACGACAGAGGATGAGATGGTTGGATGGCATCACCGACTCAATGGACATGGGTTTGGGTAGACTCTAGGAGATGGTGATGGACAGGGAGGCCTGGCGCGCTGCAGTCCATGGGGTCACAAAGAGTCAGATACGACTGAGCGACTGAACAACAAAAGCACCCACCAAAACAACAGGTAAAACACACTTCCTTCCGCTTCGACCAGAGGCCTCAAAGTGTGATCTCTGGACCCATGGCATTGGGGATTCACGGCACCCCATTTGGGAATTTGTTAGAAATTTGAGTTCTCCAGCACCAGCCCAGACCTGCTGAACCAGAATCTCTGGCAGAGTGACCCAGGAGTCAAGGACCTCAGAGAATTCTAATTCACATGGATTCAAGTTGGAGAATCACTGGTCTATATAAATTGTAAGCTCACTTTCTTGTTCAAAATCACAGACCTAGGAAATGACAGAGCCAGGATGTGAACAAAGACCTAAAGAGGACCTTAAATACCGGGACATACTGGGTTCAAAGTCAAGATTTATCAATCAATGGCAAAGGAGTTGGTCAGGACTAGGAGGAGGGAGTGTGTGTGTGTGTGTTAGGGAAGAGGTCGGTGCCAGTGCCCTCTCCTGCCCACTGTTCCAGCTCAAGATATCCTAGACTCTCCTCTGGAATGTGCCTGCTTTGGCCACGGCATGAGGGCCGGGGGGCAGTGGGAAGCATCTGTGCCCATGGAAAGCGGTATTTGGTCACTGATACATTAGAACCACTAGTGCATAACGCAGAGCAGAAGAGCTTGTCATGCTGTTTGGTTATTCTCATGCCCAGGTGGCACCAGTGGTAAAGAACCTGCCTGCCAATGCAGGAGACATAAGAGACGCAGGTTCGATCCCTGGGTTGCGAAGATCCCCTGGAGGAGGGCATGGCAACCCAATCCAGTAGTCTCGCCTGGAGAATCCATATTGGTCCTGGGACCGGCTGTAATTGTGTGGTTAGGGTGAGAGAGAAGGAAATGCTCTTATTTATGCCTTTGTTATATTAGGGATTAAAAAAATAGTAGCCAGAATCTGTTTCCTAACTAATGCATTACTTTTTAAACCAAGGCTTAATTGACACCTCTTCTTCTATTCTCCCATCCCATTCCAAGAGCCCAATAGAATGAGTCTGTCATACCTGACGCTGTGAGTCACAGCAAAACTACTCAAAAGAAAGGGCAGAGGGCAGACACGTGCTTAGGTGATTGGAAAAGTGAGGACAGCAAAATGTATGCATTTTCAGTTGCTCAGTTGTGTCCTACTCCGTGACCCCATGGGTTGCAGCCCACTAGGCTCTTCCATGGAGGAGGAAATGGCAACCCACTCCAGTATTCTTGCCTGGAGAATCCTACGGATGGCGGAGCCTGGTGGGCTGCCGTCTATGGGGTCGCACAGAGTCGGACACGACTGAAGCGACTTAGCAGCAGCAGCAGCAGCAGCAGGCTCTTCCATCCACGGTGTTTTTCAGGCAAGAATACTGAAGTGGGGTGCCATTTCCTCCTCCAGGGGATATTCTTGACCCAGGGATCAAACCTGAGTCTCCTGCATCTCCTGCATTGACAGGTGGACTCTTTACCACTGAGCCCAAAGGTGTATGTAACTGCATAAATAAAATGAGTGCAATTCAGCCTTGATGAACTTAGCCAAAACTACATAATCAAAAAATCTAACAAGAATTTCTTTCATTATAAGTGCTTGATTTTGGGGGTCATTTTTAAAGACAAAATATTATTTTGAAATGCATTTGGATGGAAGGGAAGGTATAGTAACATCTTTAGTCCTCAGGGCTGCTAAAGATCTTAATCTAACTTGCCTGTATCCCTCATATTATTGCATCCTAGCTCCGACTGCATATCAGGGCAATAATCCATCCTTTCACCCCCGCTCCCTACCCTATAGGCTGGGGGTTCCTGAGGGTCCTGTCTTTTTCTCTCATAAGCTCATCTGTATTGTGCACCTGTCACTATTCACGTTTCTACTCCCAGCATGTACATGGTACCTGGCGCTTGGAAGCCGTTATTGGTGCACATGAACCCTCCACAGCAACATGATTAGCCAGACGGCAGTGAGATTTCTTTGTCTCTTGGTGGGTGGGGATGTTTGATAAAGAAGCATCATGATTTTTGTTTCACTCTTCTCCCTAAGGCTCAAAGAACGTCACACCCAAGGTGTCATGGATCGTAAGTGGCCATTTAAGTTTCAATTTTCTACACGTGTCTACTGGTCTTTCCACACTGGACCCACCACATCCCCTTCTATCGCGAAGGGTCTGCTCATGTGCGGTTCCCTCTGCCTGGAGTGCCCCTTCCCCATCCTTCCTCCATGGCCTTTCCATCCCGCAGATACCCACCCCCTTGCAGAGTTCAGCTTAGCTATCACCTCCTCTGCGAGGCCTCTGCCAATTTCTCATGCTAAGTTAGGTCCCTGTGCCATAGTACCCACATTTTAGACTTTTCCTCTGTAGCATACACTGCCATTGTAATGGATCGGTGATCTCCCTGTTATCCATTTTCCACGCCCAGACATCAGCTCCGTGAGAGCAGGGTGACGTCTGCCTTATTTGCTGTTTGTTTAAGCTGGGCACATGGAATGTGCTCAGGAAATCTGCATAAATAAGTGAATAAATGAGCATCAGGACAGACAAAAAGAAACGCAGAAAAACCAGAAGCAGAAAGAAACCGATTTTCCTCTGATAAGAAAGCAAATAGAATATTGCAGTTGGATAATTTGATTTGTTGGGCAAATACTTTCATAGAATTTTGACAACAACTAAAGGCAAGCACAGTTACATAGAAAGTTCAGAAAGAGGTAATGTTGTCTTTCAGAGGATTGACTATGATTCGTCAAATACTGACTCAGAACTCAGAGACTTGGCTGCATGTTTACAAGAGAAAAGTACATATTTGGAATCTGTTTCCAGAAGAACTGCTCTATTAAAAACATGGGCTTGCTTTTCATCCCTTTACCAAACCAACACCACTTCAGAGAATAATTAGGTATGTCAACACTAATGAATACTTTTGATGTTGAGAGGAAACATTTAGATTTGTAAAATACAATGTGAAGCTGTATCCAGGTGGGTACTAGAGGGTTTCCAAACATGGTCACCATCCCTTCCCTTCCCTTCCTGTACATGTGAGTAGCTCTGCCCATTGGGAGGTGCAATCTATGCCTCATTTCCTTGATTCTCTTTGAATTGTGACTTGTCTCGACCAATAAAATGCGGTAGAAGTGATGTTGTGTCAATGCTTGGCTTACCTTTTAAAAAGGCTTGGCAGCTTTCGTTTTGCCCTGGGGAAGCCAATCACCAAGCTGTAAAAAAGCTACGGCTAAACTACAGAATGATGAGAACAGGTGGTTCGAGAGAAGCCAGAGGGGGAGCGTCGAGGTGTCAAACACGCAAGTGAGGGCTCCGTCACCCTCCCAGTCCAGCTGAGCTGCAAGTAAAGGCAGTTAGGGGGGTGCCTCGGTTTATACGACACCCAGCACAGCTGCCTAGCAGCTGCTTGCTTGAATTCCTCTATCACAGAATCATGAGAAATAACAAATCAAGGTTGCTTTATGCTGCTAAGTTTGAGGCTGATTTGTTACACAGCAATAGATAACTGATACAATATGATATGCCAGTGACTGAGCAGGTACTTCTCTGGCAGCCTCAATCACATAGAAAACAACCTACAAATAAATAAGGTAAAATGTGACTCATGTACTTGGCTCCCATCAGGGAAGCTTGAGATCTGATTCCTCAGGACCTACAGTCTATGTTTATGTACAATTTTAACATGTTTGTTCATCTTATATCAGAGTCGAAAATAGTACAAAATTATGCAAATTGGAACAGCCTTAGTGACTTTCAAACATAAGAACGTTATGTTTGATCCTCACACTTTTAGATGGTGGAACAGAGGCCAAGAGGGGTTGAGTAATTTGTTTGGTTAACAAAGTTAAAAACAGGCAAGTAATCCAGGATCTCAGGTCATCCAAGTAAGGGAATCTCTTCAATTTTCCTTTTTATTTCACAGAAGAGACAAATTTAAATGGGCAGGGGGCAAAAAGGGCCTTAGGTCTGATGAGAACACTGATGATCAGAGGAAAGCAGGCAGGCACAGTCTCAAAAGCATGAAAAACCCCAGTTCCTGCAGACTGAAGTCAAACAGTCCCAACACAGCTGTAGGGACCCAGAGGCATCCCTTTATTCGAGCCAAGAACAGACCAATACTAGATGTGCATGGCTGTGACCCCGAGTCAGAAAGCCAAGATTAAATAATGTTTCTCATATTCTACTGGAGGAGGTCGGGAAGTGTGTAATGTACTCTCAGGAATATTCCCATGCAAAATGGTGAAAATGAATGCACGATTTGATGTGCAAAAGGATAAGCTTCAGTTATGTGAAAAAGGCATTTACACGGCACCGTCCACGTCAGACAAATGAGGCATTGCTGTATTTGCAAGACGTTCGGCATGTATTCCAAATCTTGGCTGGTCTGGGGCTTCTGCTAGATGAAAAACGAGCTTCACTTGTGTCTAAATCTGAGCTTAAGTGCACTCTCTAAAACCTTCCTGGGAATTTTTTGGACAGGTGTCTCTTTTCAAACAGCATAATATTTGGACATTACATTTTAAATATGTGCAGATAAAAATGATATTCCAAACCCATATTTCACTTATAACCAGATGGGATAACAGTAGTGAGAGTTACCGAGAGACAGGCCTTCACAGGAAAATAATGGAAATAGAACCTGACCTCTCCCTAACCTCGCCTGGAGGTTTGTGGCTACAAGTTCTAGAGCGAACAGCAGATGACACCAAAGCTGAGATGATTCAGACCAACGTAAAATCTACTACCTTGCTTCCATCCCGGGTAATAGTGTTTTCCTTTTTAAAAACCTGGTGTCTGAGGGGCAGCATAAACAGCCTTCGCCACCTGCAGGCCCTTAAGAGCGTGGAGCAGTGTGCTCACTGGAGGGATCCAGCTGCAGGCCTGTTAGATTTCATCCACACGGAGCCTGGAGAAGCCTCCAAGTTGAAGCGTCTTTACGGAGATCCGGCTATTCCTTGCCATTTCATCCTGACCCTTTTCACTTTGGTCTTCTGCCCACTCTTTTCATTTATGTATGGGACTCCTATGGCTTTCAAATTTTTGACATGTCTTTTCTGGGAAGGGAGTGGGGTGCGAGGACAGGTTGTTGATACTATTTTTGTCATTCAGTTGCTCAGTCGTGTCTGACTTTTTGCGACCTCATGGACTGTAGCCTGCTAGGCTCCTCCGTCCTTCACTATCTCCCAGAGTTCGCTCAGATTCATGTCCATTGAGTCAGTGATGCTATCCAACCATCTCATCCTCTGTCGTCCCCTTCTCCTTTTGCCTTCAATCTTCCCCAGCATGAAGGTCTTTTCCAATGAGTCCGCTCTAGGAAGAGCATAATATCCTCAGAGTCTCACATCTGGAGTCCAGAACCCAATGCAGAGTTGAAACACTTCTTGGAGTAGCCTAACAGCCACAAGACACTCTTTTTTTTTTTTTTGAATCAGGGCAGGGTTTTGAGCCCACGACTCAGAGCAGTCACTTTCCGAGACCTTCTGAGCTGCCTGGAAAATCCATGAGAAGCACGTGGTTTGTATTTTCTCTCTTCGCTGTTTTGCGGGACTGTGTGATGCGACTGTCCCGTCTCTCCTGGTGATAAGTGAGCCTTGTCCTCCCTTTGTGCCCAGAACTGCCCTGTTGTTCAGCCTCGTGCTGGAGTTCTCTGCCGCCTTCAAACCACACCCTCTCCCCGCTTCCTAATGTGAAGGGAGCAGCATCGTCATCAACCCCGAGCTCAGACCTCGAAGCCTTCCCAGCTGCTTCAACCCATTCCTGATTGTTATCTTTTCTTAATACATGTATTTTATTCTGTTCCTGATTTTTAAACTTGCCCAACAATGCACTTGGTTTAACCACGGCCACGTGGCCTTGGTCTGACAATGGGTCGTTTTCTAAGAGAAAAGCGGTAATAGGGAACCCTAACTTGACAAAATGAAGGAGAGTAAAATAGACAGTGTGAATAAAGTCCGTGGGCCGAAAATATATAAGTGATTGGGGGATACTGACACAATAAGCTCTCTGTAAGTGCTCTCCAGGCAAAACACATATTTTCCTTCTATTCTGTACATTAGGAAAAAGCCCTCCCTGGAGACCCAGGGCAGCCAGACGTGCATCTGACACAGATCATTCCTAAGAGTCGGTGGCCTTTCGCTGGTACAACATCAATTTCCCTGAGTCCTCGGCTTCTTTTCCGGCTGCCCGTGCGCGTGCGCGCGCGCACACACACACCCCGCGGCCAAGCCGCCCGCTCTCCCCCTGTTAGTGGCTGACACCGGCTTTCAGAGCCACACTGCGCCTCGCCGGTGTCACCTGCGTGCAGGCCGAGCGTGCGCTCTGCCAGAGAACAAGGCCCCGAATCCACACGTTGCGATCTCATCCTTCTCAGGTCAAAGAAAAAGGCAGGCACCAGTGAAAAGGCCTCGGGCTGCCGTGTCTTCCCAGAGACCCTCTGAAACCTTCTAAGTGGAGACCAAACGGGGCTCCCCACTCCATGGGTCTATTTGCTCTTCTTTTCCTCCATCTGATGAATGTTTACAGTGGATCATGCACTAGGCTAGGCTTTTGGCAAGATACAGGTTCTGCTTTCAAGGTGCTCACCACGTCCTGGGATATAAATACAGTCCAAACCAACACAGTTAAGGATGCTTTTCCCTTCTCTGTCCACTGAGAGAGGGAACATGTAGCCACTGCCATCTTTGGAAATAAGGACTGTCTTTGGCCAGAGAGGGTCTGAACTCTAAACC
Organism: Giraffa tippelskirchi; assembly: GCF_054371585.1. Classification (NCBI taxonomy): domain Eukaryota; kingdom Metazoa; phylum Chordata; class Mammalia; order Artiodactyla; family Giraffidae; genus Giraffa; species Giraffa tippelskirchi. Next base: position 121,850,376 of record NC_137287.1, on the reverse strand, counting down.
AGCAGCCGTCTAATCTGGTTGCACGTTAGAATAACCTTTGTCGTTGTTACTGTTTAGTTGCTAAGTCGTGTCCGACTCTGTGACTCCATAGACCGTAGCCCACCAGGCTCTTCTGCCCATGGGATTTCCCAGGCAAGAATACTGGAGTGCGTTGCTATTTCCTTCTCCAGGGGATCTTCCCCACCCAGAGATTGAATCCACGCCTCTGGCATTGCAGACAGATTCTTTACCACTGAGCAACCAGCGAAGCCCTTAGAATAACCTAGGAGGGTTTAAAAAATCTGTGTATGGCTGTAAGGGTCTCGTGGGGAGCTGGAAATGGTCCATATTTTGATCTGGGGGGTGGTTACCTGGGTGTGAATATATGTAAAATCCACTGAACTTTACACTCAACACTTACGGGCTCTCCTGTAATTAGGATAAACTCAATTTTTACAAAGGTTAAAAAAAAAAAAATTCCTCCATGCAGGCCTGCTCTTAGAGATTCTGTTTTAAACGGTCCTGGCTTCAGGATGCTGTAAAAGCTCCCCAGGTGACATTAATGTGCAACCAGGGCTGAGAAACAGTCTGTAGGCAATTAAAACTTAATGGCCTGGAGAAGGGGCCCCGAGAGCACGCAGTCCTCGATGTTGTGGGGTCAGAGCAGACCTGCTCTTACGCACTGGTGTTGGCCCTGGAAAGACCACCCAAGCTCATCCACTGGGGGTGGGGGTTTTTCTTGAAAGATCCAGGGCTCCAAAAGGGAGAGAGTCCCTCGCTCTTTCGTGTTTGAGCCGAGATGAGCGGCAGAAGGGGAGATGTGGGGGCTGGGTAGGGGAGGTGGAGGAGTTTGTGGGATGAAGAAGAACTATGGGGGTCTTCCCTGGTGGTCCAGTGGTTAGAATCTGCCTTGCCACGCAGGAGATGTCCGTTCAGTCTCTGGCCTGGGAACTAAGGTGCCACGTGCCCCGGGGCCACGAAGCCCGTGCACCACAACTCCAGGGTCTGTCCTCTTGAGCTTGCGTCCCACAGCAAGGGAAGCTCCTGCAAGGAGAACTAGAGGAGGCATCGCACATGTCAACGAGAGGAAGCCTGCCTGTAGCGACAAGAACCCAGCACAGACCCCAAAAGGAAGAGAAATCGGGGTCAGGCTGCTTCCTAGGAGGGTGGGGGCCTGGGGTCTAGGAATCCCACGTGCTCATCGCGTCCCCATTGGGAGGTCATTTCTCTGCCCTTGGTCTCACTTTCCTCAAGTCTAAGCAGTCAGGCCTGAGACTTCCTTGGTTTAGCACTGTGTCCTGGGAGACCTCCTGGCCCCAGGAAGACGGAGATGTTTTGCTCAGCCCATGTCTGACTCGAAAGCAATGATTCCTATCTCTTGGGGTTGTCACAAGGGTAAACCTTTGTTATGTAAAATGCTTAGCACTTGCTTGGCACAGCCTCAGTGTCCAAAACACGACAGCTATTATTACCAGTAGGTTTGGCAGAGGGAGGCGTTTTGTTCTGTGGCTCAGGGTCAGCCCAGGCAGTACCTGGCACACAGTAGGCGTGCAATAAATATTAATAAAATGAAAGCTCATCTGAGCCACAGATTTCATTACCCAAATTAGAAATCTTCTCCTTTCTTAATTACGAGGGCATGCTTTCAAACTGTTTAATGACATCTTGTTTTGTAGCCTGTTTAATAAATCTTTGCTGCCAACAGCAAGTTCCCCATGTCGGCAAATCATCTAAATATTTAGCTGATTTTTTTTTCCCTCAAGGTTCCACGCAGACTCTTGGCATTGTGTTGCTGATGAGCAGAGGGAGTCGGCAGTAGAAGTCAGGCACGTCAAATCTCTACAGCTCAGACCTCTCTTTTTCTGGTGTGGCTAATCCTGCTGGATAGATGGTTCTAGAGTCTTGACCACCCCCACTCAGATCTTCAGCCCCCCACTCTTCCCAGCCCCTTCCTTTACTGTAGGGGCTGCTGCTGCTGCTAAGTCGCTTCAGTCGTGTCCGACTCTGTGCGACCCCACAGACGGCAGCCCACCAGGCTCCGCCGTCCCTGGGATTCTCCAGGCAAGAACACTGGAGTGGGTTGCCGTTTCCTTCTCAAATGCATGAAAGTGAAAAGTGAAAGTGAAGTTGCTTAGTCGTGTCCAACTCTTAGCGACCCCATGGACTGCAGCCCACCAGGCTCCTCCATCCATGGGATTTTCCAGGCAAGAGTACTGGAGTGGGGTGCCATTGCCTTCTCCGACTGTAGGGCCTAGAGGAACAAAATCCTCATTTCTCAGCCTCATTTCTCAGTGTGCCAAGCCTACTTTCCTGGCAAATAAGTTGCTAATGGGATTTTTTAAAAGTGGGGAGGGATGATCTAAGAAAGGGGCTACTTCATTTAAATACATCTTTGTAGGATGATTATTGGTGATGAGCTAATTGGACTATTCAAGTACAATTATTACATTTACCAAATAATAATTGAGACAATGTTTTCACTTTTTCATAGTAAGGGTCAACTAAGTATACCAATGAGGAACGTGAATCTTCTCAAATATAAATAATTAAATGCTGCTGCTGCTGCTAAGTCGCTTCAGTCGTGTCCGACTCTGTGCGACCCCATAGACGGTAGCCCACCAGGCTCCCCCATTCCTGGGATTCTCCAGGCAAGAACACTGGAGTGGGTTGCCATTTCCTTCTCCAGTGTATGAAAGGGAAAAGTGAAAGTGAAGTCGCTCAGTTGTGTCCGACTCTTAGCGACCCCATGGACTGCAGCCTACCAGGCTCCTCCGTCCATGGGATTTTCCAGGCAAGAGTACTGGAGTGGGGTGCCATTGCCTTCTCCAAATAACTAAATACAAGGCATCAAAATAAACAAGGGATATTCCATGACATAGAATTCCCTCAAACAGAGAAAATATTTAACATATTTTTTGACCTTGCATTATGAAGTTGATATAATATTCTGTGAAAATGTACAATTACTAATATACCTATAAATGTATTTTCATATGCAATTCTCAATTATATGGTTTCCTAAATAGTCATTTCTCTTCCTTGACTACCAAAATGTTTATTTTGGCATGTAATATTGAAAATAAATTTTAAAACATCTAAAATTAAAAAAAAAAGGGGGGGTGGGGACTGCTTTTCTGGCCAGAAGAGCAAGCGAGCCTTGTGGTCCTCGTTCCCAAGCTCCAGGCCTTGCGCGCAGCGGTGAGCGTGAGCCTCGCGGTCCTCGTTCCCAGGCTCCAGGCCTCGCGCGCAGCGGTGAGCGTGAGCCTCGCGGTCCTCGTTCCCAGGCTCCAGGCCTCGCGCGCAGCGGTGAGCGTGAGCCTCGCGGTCCTCATTCCCAGGCTCCAGGCTTTGCGCACTGGCGGTGGGCGTGCTGACCAGCACAGTCAGAAAGGGCAGCAGGAGAGCCACAGAGACCCTGAAATGCTTGAGTAGCAGATGCTCTGGAGCAGCTCTCCGCTACTAGGTGGGACCAAGCAGACCCTGCCGTCTAAGACCCCGGAAGCCTCAGTCCGCTGTTACTGCAACCAGACACATGTTCACCTGGTCCGTGTGTGATGCCCAGGGAGGAGCCAGATCCTGAGACTGAAACATGGCCAGGGTGAGACCTTCACGGCAGCTCCTGCTCCCAGTGAGAGCCGGAGCGGGAAGCAAGAGAGCGGGGAACCGGGAGCAGGGGCACTGCCTGGAATGTGTAAAGGAGCGTTTCTTCCGCGGGTCCCGTCCTTGTCTTTGGCCCGGATGAGCTCAGGGAGCCGGGCGGCAGGCACTGCTGGCTCGGGCAGCTGACGAGTAGAGGGACTCGGCCCTGAGGAATCAGCCACTTCAAGGACTCCACTGCGGGTCCAGTGGTTAAGAATCCGCCTTCCAGTGCCGGGGATGTGTTTTATCCCTGGTCTGGGAACTAGGATTCCACACGCCCCAGGGAAAATAAGTCCGCTCGGAACAGCTACTGAGCCCAAATGTCACAACTAGAGAGAAGTCTGTGCATCGCAACGAAGAGCCAAGACCTGATGGAGCCAAATAAATATGGTCAAGAAGTCAGGGACTTCGAGTCTGCAAATCTCAGACCTCATCGTCTGTAGGGACAGATGACCATTGCAGCAGGAATGAAAGAAAGAGGAAAGGAAGGAAGGAAGGAAAAAGAAAGACAGAAAAGAAAAAAGAAAGAAAGTGAGCTCTTTAAAACTGGAACAGACATGGCCTTCTATTGGGATAGCATCATTCACATAGCCCCACCCACCCCCTTTTTTGTACCCAGGTTGATGGAGGGCAGACAAAATTAGGATCCAGGAGGCATTATCAGCATTTTAAAAAGTTCATTAACAGATCTTTGCTGTGTAAACTCGGGCAAGGGATGATTTTAGATTTGGGGCAAAGAATTTGATAGGGCTGCATAATTAAGAGGCAAGTGTTTTGATTTTTGTCTTGTTTTGCTTTCCAGGGTACAGTGAGACGGTGAGGAGAATCAAACACCATGGTGAGCTGCGGGGGCTTTTCGACTGTAGGATAATATCATATATGCCATGGCTAGGATGATGTTTAGCACCTCAGATATAGTTAAGCAGAACTCAAAACCCAAATATTAGATTATTTACCCTAGTCACCCCCACCTTGTATAAAACCTCACTACAAGATATGTTGTTTGAATTATGGTGGGTTGGCTCAAAAGGTTGTCTGGGTTTTTTCCATAACATCTTACAGAAAACAAGAATGAAATTTTGGGCCAACCCGATGATACAAAGGTGTTGAGCGTGGTCATTAATTAAGGAGAAAGGGCTGTGCCCACCTTGGGTCAGCTCGGGGAAGTGATAAAAACATCATTGCAAAGCAAAGAGTGGGGAAAAAGGAATTCTGCACGAGCAGAAAATAATAACCGCACACATCATTTTGAACGCTTACCACATGGCAAGCCCTGTTTGAAGTGCTTGAAAGTTTCACTTATTTAATCCCCAAAACAATCCTATAAAGTAGGACCTATTACTTTTCTTTCTTTCTCAGATGGAGATGCTGAGGAACAAGCAGGTCGCTCGTCTTGCCCAGGGTCACACAGCGGTGGATTCCGGGCAGCCTGATCTCAGCGCCGACGCTCTTTTCCACAATCCCATGTTGTCTCCCTGTCTCGGCCAGAAGGGATGAAGAAAGATAAAGTTTCTGGAAACTCACTGAAATTTAAAGGGGGCTCTGGATTTTAGGGTGATGTGAAAGTTTAGGTGTATCTCAATTGACTGAGAACATGTCAATCGATTGAAAATTTTCTGTAATAGCTTAGTTATGACAGTCTCCACAGGTGAACGCAGTTTGTCTCCATATTGTTTAAACCATTTTCCAGTTTCAGTTGAAGGTGAAGCTATGAAACAGCTTCCAATTTTGCCTGAAATCCAATGAAGGCTTTGTAAAATTAAAAGATGAGTTTTAAAGGAAATATTTGCCTACTGAAAATGGCTTCTCTAATTAAGCAATTAAGTCTCAACAAGACAGATCTCATCATTGCTTAAAGGTCATTTAAAATGCAAAGAGGATGCAAAACTCAGCTGGGAGGGGGCTAAATCAGTCCCTCTCTGTGGGTGTCTAAAGTTTTGAAATTTTCTTAAACGGCATATGTCGTTTTTTAAGTATTGAAGCATTGGGCCTGTTGCCTAGGTGTGCTGAGAAAGAAATCTTCGCTATGTTTTTTCTTTTGCTAATCAAAATGCAGCGCTGCATTTGAGAATTATTATTTTATAAGGTACATGTGGTTGGAAGGAGATATGGCCTAGAGCAGCAAGAACGTGAGGAGGCCGAGGCACTTATTTTTACTACCGTGGTGGCTGTGTGCGTGGAAATTAGTTACGACTTTACCACCAGCCACCTCGATGTGCAGGGCGTGGCTTCCGATAATTACATTGCTGCTATTTTGAGTAATGAGATGGGGTTCTTGCACAGCAAGAGGTAGATTTTACTGGGTTCATTTAAATTTTATGGAAATGAGTATTTATTAGTTGTCATCCACTGAAGCCCATCTCTAAGGCTTTTGCCTCTCTTAGTCCACAGCTCACTGAGACGAAAGGATGGCGTTTATAAAGTATTAATCTCCTTACTCTTTCTTGAGACTGTGGAACTGGCTCCACCTAATTGTCAGAGGGACGGGTATTTTTGTGTAGCCTAATCCCAGAGAAGTGAGACGAGGGTCCGAGAAATCCTGCTAATATCCACTTTCCCACCCGGCATTCATGCACTGTTGGAAAGACAATTACTTAGAAGTTTAGACCACAAGGACAATTGATTTGCAAGGATCCTGTTTGCCACAGGTTGTTAGGATGGATAAGACAGAAAGAATTCCACCTTATTTCTTTGTGTTCACCAAAGAATAATAATTAGTTGTAAAAAGATTCTCTGAAACCAGAATTTATGACTAAAATGGGTCTCAGAGCTCTTCTGGATTATTGTAAAGAATTTTGCAAGCCTCTCTCTCCGCCCAGCAGTCCCCACACAATTTTCCCCAGCCCTTTTCTGAAAACTCAGTACATGAACTTCTCCATGTGTTCTGAGCTGACCCTCTGACCCTGGATAATGTTTACAAATGGAAGGAATGGCTGAAACCTGGCATTGTCATTCCTCACTCATATCAGGCAGCATGGCAGGTAAACAGGACAATCTGGACTGGCTCGGAGCACAAGCCAACACACATAAGTTACAAATAAAAAAAATTAACAGACACCAATCTGCTCCCCAGCACCATTTGCCAGCACTGAATCTCTATGGCAACTGAACTCCCCTGGCCTCCTGGGTATTCAACTAGTGGATTTTTCTTTTTCAAAGAAAGTTCTCAAAGCTGATTTAAATATTATGATATTCGCATCTCTGAGTGCTAAGCGGAGATGAATTCATGTTGGCTGGGGTGCTTCTTAAAACGTATCTTTTTCTTCTATTAAATGGTACTGCCACAAAGGTGAATTGTCTCTTAGTAGGAGATTCCTTTTTAAAAAACCGGAAAGCTGGGGGTTGAAGGTGGCACTGTGCTTTTAAGGATGCTGGGATTAAAGTTGCCAAGAGCAGTCTGGATGGGAGGGGAGTTTGGGAGAGAATGGATACAGGTTTATGTATGGCTGTTCCTTTTCTGTTCACCTGAAACGGTCACAACATTGTTAAATGACTATACTCTAATACATTTTTTTTTTTTTTTAAAGAAAGGGCTACAAAAGAGGCATTAAACAGAATTTTTAAGGTCAAAAAAAAAAAAAAAACCGTTGCAAAGTATCTAAGGAGCTATAAAAGGGAAGGGGCACCCATTGAAGAGAATGTTGCTTTTTGTAAAAGCTTATTTGCCATCTTCTCTCTGTGGGGTTTGGTTGAGGTGGTCTACATGTGTAAATAATCAAAGCTTTGTTTGACTTCAAGGATGGACAAAGACTAATATTTATCGAGAATTTACAGCTTCCTGAGTATTTTGTTGCCGAATTTTAAAATTTCCTAGCAAGTAAGTAGGGAAGGTATTTTTAAATATTGATTTTGTAGTCAAGGGAAATATAAGACTCAGAGAGGGTAAGTGGTCTGCCTGAAGTCACACAGTCAGTGAGAAAAATGGAATTTGAACTTCAGTCTTGTTGGTTCTCAAGTTCAAATTCTTTCTGCTACATCACATGGTTTCTAATACTTAATGGTTTTTTGCTTTTAGAAATCACTGTCTACAGTGCCTCCGATCCTCACATTATTTAATTCACAGAAACAAATACATAGCTCCTTCCCCTGAGACTAAAGGGGCTGCAGTGGCCAATCCTGATGCCTCTTTCCTCCTGCCTTCTCTCCAAATCCCCAAAGAGAATTGCCTGACGGTCTAAGGTTCCAGCACTTAGACCCTTGCATGTGAACTTGAAAGTAGATTGTTTTACTAGCTAATGACTGATGACCTGATCTGAGGCTAATGATATTCACTAGCCAAAATCAGACCAGTACAGGCAGATGCCAATCATTTTTAACAGAAAAAGAAGATGGGGAAGGGACAGCATTTATTGTGTCTTGTGTATTAGAGATCAAAAATATTGTTTCAGATTAAAAAAATAGAAGACGAAGAAAAGAAAGAAAACAAGAACATTTCAATCTTTTGTCAAGAAAATCTCTTCCAGGTGAACATCAAAAGCTGCCTTTCTCAAGAAGTTTGAGCAACTGCCATTAGGGTGGGAAAATGAAAAGGAGCTTGCATAGAACAAGATGTTCTCAGTGATTTTACGATCCTTCTGACCTTAAAGGCATACCTAGGATGTAAGTGCTGTAGTGATTTTGCAGATCCTGAATTGGTAGTGACTTGAAGGCCTCCAGAATACATCCTGAGGTTTGACATTTGCTTTGCTCCCCCCACCCCCACCCCTTTCCTAAAGATCATTTCGAAACAAAGCACAGAATCTACCAGAATGTGAGAGTCTGTGGGAAGTTACTAAAACAGGTAGTGAGGGTTCGCTGGGGGCTGCACTTAGCGAAAATCTGAAAATTGCTGGCTCTGTTGTTGAGAGAAATAAACACTTTATTCAAAAGTGTCTTTGGCATGTCCTTGTGTAATGGCTTGGTTACAGCAGTACTTCCCTGGCAGAGAATTAGTGAACAGCACGGGGAAGAAAAAGAAAATAAAACCCAGGAGAGAAAAACGTGCTTGAGTTTTATTTTATTTTGCATTTTGATTTATTTTACCTTTTTAAGATTAAGGCTTTTAAGACCAAAAATGTGCAATGACGTCAGGAAATGTGCCATCCTCTGATGAGCTCTGTGTAATGTTGAGATGTTGGTGGCCTCTGGAATCTGGGTATGCTGGTGCAAAATGAATTGTCCAAGTATGAACTCCCAAACTGTAGTCATCTAATTAGATTCTTAGATGTTTACCAGCAAATAAGGACATGCAGCCAAGATTCAAACTTCAGTATCAAGAGCTCATTGCTGAGTTGTGCCAAAGGCCAATGACCGCTTCTCTGTTGGGCTCCGCACATAGAGTGACACCATATTGGCTAATTATTTAGCAATTAAGAGGAGCAAGTAAGCAGAATTGGGTTGGGGGGGGCTGGAGAATAATCTGTTAGCCTTCGTATTCAAAACAAACAAGAAAGACAACTTCAACAACAAAATGACAAAAGAAACAGAACAGTTATGGGCAGGATCAAGAAATAAAAATAGTATGCATTTTTAAAGTGGAATAAAGGGAAATGCAGAAATCTTATAATACAATACATCTTTAAAGGAATCGGATCCATAATATTTATGTGGAATATATATTTATGGGGGGCTCGTTTATTATAATTATGCAGGACTCATCACATTATGTGATGAACTGATAAGTTATTATAATTTAAGGGAAAAATAGCTGCTCAAGTCATTTTATATAAAGTCTTTTGGGGTGGGATTTGACTTATCTGATTAATTATTTGACCAGCTGCCTCAGTTTTTTCTTGACCTTGTTAGTGTGACGATTCCAAATTGTCTTCAAACACTACAGTTTTGTCAAAAAACAGGGTGCAGCTTGTCTCTACTATGGAGGAGATAAGGTCTACTCAGCCGTCCATCATCTCCTGGGTTGGGGGACTGTCCAGGAATAAGATGATTCCCAGGCTCCAAGCTTCCCTGCCAATCCCAGGACCCTGTCATCACTGCCTTGTGGGGCTGTGTAATTCACAGGTATTGGGAGACTCTTGGAGTCTATCTGTAAGCCCCCTAGATGACTTGCACAAATTCGTTTGGGATAGGCAGGCTCACATGAGCAATTCTCAAGGATGATACTGAGGTGGAAGGGAGGCCCAAGGGGGTGGGGGCCTATGTATAGATACAGGGGGTTCATGTTGTACAGACGCAACTAACACAGCATTGTAAAGCAATTATTGTTGTTCAGTCGCTAAGTCATGTCCAACCCTTTGTGGCCCCATGGACTGCAGCGGGCCGGGCTTCTCAGTCCTTCTCTATCTCCCAGAGTTTGCTCAAATTCATGTCCATTGAGTCAGTGATGCTATCTAACCATCTCATCCTCTGCCACCCTCTTCTCCTTTTGCTGTCAATCTTTCCCAGCATCAGGGTCTTTTCTAAGACCTGGAGTATAATTGTAAGGCAATTCTACTCCAATTAAAAAATAAATTAAAAAAATTTAAAAAGAGAAAAAAAGAATGAGACAAAAATAAACTTCAGATGGTTATCAGGTGTGTTGCAAGTAATTTGTGACCCACCCTTTTAAGGTCTAAAGGCAATTTATTTATCTGCTTTGGAAAAGAAGGGACTAGATGCTAGTTCCCCTAGCATTGTTCTCCCAGCTCAGTGGTGTTTCCCTGGGTTCTTTCAAAGGGTGGACCAGATGCCACCATGTCTGGGCTCACACTTCCCCAGTGGCTTCCCGAGCCTTCCTTCCAGCAGCCAACGAGAGTCTCTGCCCAGCTTTCCAACCTCATTTCCTCCCCTAAACCTCATCCTGTTTTCTGTTTGTGAAGGAGACCAAGCCCTTTCTCATATCAGAGACTTCGTTTTGCCTTTGCTTAGAATACTCTTCTCCAGATTTCCAAAGCCAGTTCTTTTTAATTGCTTATGTCTCAGCAAGCAGGTCCCCTCTCCAGAGTGGGCTCTCTAAATAGCCCACCCATGTGACTCACACCCCAACACCCGCCACCGAATCATTCTCTGTGCTGGGGCCCTGCCCGCTGCTCTAGAAACGGTCTTGTGTGTTTTGTTTATTGTTGGTTGTCTGCCCCTTTCCTCTAGACTGTAGGAGGCATGAGAGCCTGTCGTGTTCACCAGGGATAATTTGCCTAGCAGAGTACCCGGCGTTTGGTGGGTTTTCAATAAATATTTGCCTAAATGAATGTATTGTGGGTGCAGGTCTAACTGGAAGAAAAAGGGTGAGGTTATAGATTTTGTGTGAATGAGACCTCTAAGAAAGAGGACCACTCATGACGGGACTGTGGTGGAAATAGGGTGGAGAAACAGAATTCTAGCCCCATCCATCTAAGAGGCCTTTTTACAGCTACATTATTTCTCTTGCTCCCCTGCCTGGAAAGAAGAGAACAACAATCAGGTCCAACATTTTGTATAATTTCATAGGCAATCCTTTGATATATGTAAAAAGCCATTAAATTCTCTGGTGGATGATCCAGGGTGGAGGGCTGTTCATATAGGTCACGTGATAATTACAGACAAATTATTTAGTGTTTTCAGAGTGTCAGGCATGGATCTAACTGTAACATTCAATCCACAGAACAGCCTTAAGAAGTAGTTGCTATTACTGTCTCCATTGGATTGGACAGGCGAGTAAACTAGGGCTTGGACCAGCTAAATCTCACTCAAGGTCACACGGTTCATAAGTGACGAAGCCTAGAGTCAGACTAAATGATTGAGACCACTGTCTATTGGCAATGACTCGCCTGAGGCATATCGTGGTTTGATTAGAAATTGTATCAGGACGCTACAGCTTCTCTCACTGGGTTAATTTTCCCACGTTTCTGAATTTGGGGCGTGCATATATGTCCTGACATCATTTCTCTTTCTATTAAAATATACTGAAATCTACTGCAGTGAGAGGAGAGTATAGGAACACGGTAACTCTAGAGAAAGGGTGATATAACCTGCCAGTGTGGCCACGTCTTTAGGGGCCACTGGGCAGGGTAGATAGAGGGTGTAAATGTCGTGTGCTTTTCTCTGTCTTGGAGTTGTGTCTGGGAGAAACGAATAGCAGATCAAAGGCCCTGGATTTACTTGGAGAAAATAACTTTCCTCTTTGTGTTTTATTCATCTGTATAATAAACAGACTCTGAAGTCCATTTTGGGATGGGGTCCCTGGGCCTGCAGAGATTCCCACGCTTGGTGTCATTTCACTTCCCTTGCTTGGGGAAAATACCCAAAGCTTGCCTGAGAAACTTGAATGGCTATGCAAAAACTTTGAATTGCCCTGAGTAGGAAAAAGAGAAGAGCTGTATTTCTGTTCCTATCACTCTAACCTTAGCCTTGGACAAAGAACATAAAGGAGTTTCTAGGACGATGGCTTTGACCTCAGACCAAGGAAGAACAGAACAAACTCAAGTTATGATAAGGAGCAGAGATATTTCAGTGCCCTTGTTTTCGGAGAAAGGTAGAGGACGTGGCAGGGAAAGGGCTGGAGAGACCACCTGGGGAGGGGTCGTCCAGCTGGCGCAGCTGTTTCGGAAGCAAGTCACTCATCCCGGTGTACTGATTGATACGGGAGATAACAATACAGTGCTTAAGTAGAAGGAGCTTACTTCTTAAAGACTGGAAACTACGGGCACATTGCTTGTTGGGTGACTATGCTATAAGATAGATGGTGAAGTGAAGTGAAAGTTGCTCAGTCATGTCCAACTCTGAGACCCCATGGACTATACAGTCCATGGACTATAGATGATAGTATTTTAATAATAAAAATTCACAGCAACTACATTACAGAATCACACTATTCTGCTCATCTACGTTGATGTCTAATCTCTTTTTCTTTTGAGCCAGGAGGTGGACTGCTCAGCATGGTGAAGCTTAGAGAAAATTTCAAGTCCCTCAAAAAGACATCAGTCTCTGAACTTCAGAGGAGACATGAACCCAGACCTAGATCTGAAAAACTCATGAAGAAAAATTGGAGATGAAACATCTGGGTAATGAGAACTTAAGCTCACGGGGAGAAACAGTCCTCAGTAATAATATCCATCAAACTACTTGACATTTTTTTGTAGCCATCACAGAACTAGGAGGCTCCATCTTAGCCAGAGTGCAGGGTACACATCGTTGGGTGTCTGTGAGATGCTTTCAGGAGACCCATCAGCTTAGCAATAAAAAATAGCACTGCAGAGCGGGTGATGGCTCTGCTTGGGAGTTTTTTCTAACCCTCTAAAGAGAGCCTCGGGGCTTCCCTGGTGGCTCAGATGGTAAAGAATCTGCCTGCAGTGCAGGAGACCTGGGTTCTATCCCTGGGTTGGAAATATCCCCTGGAGAAGGGAATGGCAACCCACTCCAGTATTCTTCCCTGGAGAATTCTATGGACAGAGGAGCCCGGAGGGTACATGAACTGAGAACTTCCAGATGTTCAAGCTGGATTTAGAAAAGGCAGAGGAACCAGAGATCAAATTGCCTACATCTGTTGGATCATCAAAAAAGCAAGAGAGTTCCAGAAAAACATCTACTTCTGCTTTATTGACTATGCCAAAGCCTTTGACTGTGTTCCTCACCACAAACTGTGGAAAATTCTGAAAGAGATGGGAATACCAGATCACCTGACCTGCCTCCTGAGAAATCTGTATGCAGGTCAAGGAGCAACAGTTAGAACTGGACATGGAACAACAGACTATTTCCAAATAGGGAAAGGAGTACATCAAGGCTGTATACTGTCAGCCTGCTTATTTAACTTTTTTGCAAAGTACATCATGTGAAATGCCGGGCTGGATGAAGCACAAGCTGGAATCAAGATTGCCGGGAGAAATATCAATAACCTCAGATATGCAGATGACACCACCCTTATGGCACAAAGCGAAGAGGAACTGAAGAGCCTCTTGATGAAAGTGAAAGAGGAGAGTGAAAAAGTTGGCTTAAAGCTCAACGTTCAGAAAACTAAGATCATGGCATCTGGTCCCATCACTTCATGGCAAATAGATGGGGAAACAATGGAAACAGTGACAGACTTTATTTTCTTGGGCTCCAAAATCACTGCAGATGGTGACTGCAACCATGAAATTAAAAGACACACTTGCTCCTTGGAAGCATATTAAAAAACAGAGACACTGCTTTGCCAACAAAGGTCCATTTAGTCAAAGCTATGGTTTTTCCAGTAGTCATGTATGGATGTGAGAGTTGGACCATAAAGAAAGCTGAGCACTGAAAAATTGATGCTTCTGAACTGTGGTGTTGGAGAAGACTCTTGAGAGTCCCTTGGACTGCAAGGAGATCCAACCAGTCCAACCTAAAGAAATTAGTCCTGAATATTCATTGGAAGGACTGATGCTGAAGCTCCAATACTTTGGCCACCTGATGGGAAGAGCTGACTCATTGGAAAAGACCTGATGCTGGGAAAGATTGAAGGCAGGAGGAGAATGGGACGACAGAGGATGAGATGGTTGGATGGCATCACCAACTCAATGGACATGAGTTTGAGTAAGCTCCAGGAGTTGGTGTTGGTGATGGACAGGCAGGCCTGGCATGCTGCAGTCCATGGGTTGCAAAGAGTTGGACACGACTGAGCAACTGAACTGAACTGGAAAAAAGCCTCAGTTCAAGGCTCAAGTTCAAGGACTTCAGCTCTCACTAAAATACTTCCTAACCTATATCTCAACAAAGAGAGAGAAGATTTCAGCTCCAAGACCTAGGCAGGCAGCAGGGTCTGGCCGGATGTAAAAACACTGTTTAACTGACTTGGTCTGTCTCTCTACTCTCTGTTCATCTGTCTATCTATCATCATCTATTTTTTGCCATTATCTTCCTTTTTTTGGATAAATGATACTGGTTTTCCATTTAGGTCAAAGATTAATGAAATTTCCTCCTTAATAAAAATGTTTTTGATAAATAAATAATATCCCAAGAGGCTTGCAGATATGGCTAAAAGTTTGAATTTCACCTAAGTGAAATTAGAGAAGCACTGCTTTCTGATGATAGTAGGTAACGCGTTGTTTTTTGGTGTTAGCCAGGACGTATTCCAAACCGTTTGTGTATGTACCAATTCACTGAGCTTTCTTTGCTACCCCTTGAGGTAGAGCTTATTATTATCCACATTTTTATAGGAAAAACTGAAACATAGAGAGTTTAAGTCATTTACCCCGAATTCATATCTAGAAGTCCAGTGCAGCTCTGAACTGGAGGATCTGGGCCGTAGGACACACGTGCACAAACACTGCTTTCTTGCAATCCGGAGGCCTCGCAGTGCTCACCAATGGAAATGACCGTGATCATTGGTGGGAATGGTCACTCCAATGACCAGTGACTATGAATTTGAGTGGGAGAAGCATTAGTTGAGCATTTTTATTTGTAAATAGAGGGTTTGGGGATGAAACTCATGACTAAGCAGAAATGTGTTAAATGAACAATACCAAGATGATGTTCTTAAATGCTGCATTCTCCCAGATCACAGGGAGGGCTGAGCAAAGAAAGAGTATCTAAGAGAATGGCCCAGTGGAGCCTCAAGCGAGAGGGATGACTGGTGTCTTTATCAACCGAAGCAGCATTATTGAGGGAAGGTCCTATACTGCCTTCACCTTTAAGACGTGATGGAAATCCCACTTTTCAAAAGGGAAGTTGAGAAATAAGAACCAAAAGTAAGGATAATTGAAGATTCCTCACAAAAAGGCTTACAGGATTGAGGGGTAAAAGATCAAAAAGAATTAAACTGAAAAGACTCTCAGAACCTCTTGATGGACTGAATCTGTTACTGAGCTGCTGAGTCTCCAGACCCCTCTCATTAAACAGCTTCTAAGTGGGAATTAGTATCAGGAACTGAGGGGATATTGAAAGTGGGGAAAAGTGACAGAAGAACTAAAAAGTATGACTCAGTTGGGTAATTTTTGCTCAAAAATTCATTCTCTGGGTTTTGACTTGACTCTAATAAAATACATCTTTGTTTAAGCTTGCAACTCTCCAAAGCAGTTGATGTAGATTATTTCACTTCATCTTTACAATGATCCTGTGAAAGAGGGGCTGGGAAAGCATCTTATTACTATTTTTAAGATAATGGAATTGAGGCACTAGACATCAGGATTCTACCTAACAGAGTCTCAGCTAGTAATAAACGACACTCAGTGAACGTCTGCATCAGTGCTGGACACAGCGCAAACTGCTTTACCAGGTTTTGTCGATGAGTCATGAATCCTTCTAACAACCTTTGAGGTTGGCACTTCCTTCTGCCCAGTCTCTGGAGGCTGGAGAGACTCAGCGATTTGTGGCACATGAGGTGTGCGAGACCCAGCACGTCTCAGCCTACAGGAGCTCGTGAAAGCCCAGTGTGTGCATTTCTTCCCACAGTGGGACAACTTCTACCACAAACATCGGTGGTGATGGTTTAGTCACTAAGTTGCGTCCGACTCTTGGTGACCCTGTGGACCGTAGCCCACCAGTCCAGAGGGTCTGTCCGTGGGATTTCCCAGGCAAGAATACTGGAGTGGGTTGCCGTTTCACAGAGATCGGTAAATGCGACCAGGGAGGGCTTGGTTATCCTTGGAGCGCCAGTGTGTAAACACTCACAAGCGCCCCCCCAGTTGGGTGCACAACTGGTGACCGGAGGGGCAGGATTCAGGACCCTGGAGCCTGGTTCCAGACTCTTCCCCTCGCGCTGCTCAGTGGTGCTCATTCCCTCTGAACCACAGCCAAGGGTGGACAGCCCCCTGTTTCCTGCCAGGCGCAGGAGACTGAAACCTACCTTTGAATTCTCATGTATTAATCTACATGGAAAAATTGTATTTCTAGAAATACACAGAGATGAAAAATACTCATACAATCAGCATTCAAGAACATGAGTTTTGGCTAATGGATGTGAGTTTCAAGTCCTTGCTCTTGGTTTTTTTTTTTTTAATTTTTTGCCATGCCACACAGCATGCAGGATGTTAGTTCTCCGACCAGAGATTGAACCCACTCTTGCTGCATTGGGAGCATGGAGCCTTAACCACTGGACCACCAGGAAAGTATATCCCTGCTCTCGTTTTAATGGTGGATCTTATTTCATTGAAACTATCCACCTGCCTAATGAAAATATTGACTGTAAATGGACCAGTGTTGAGAATGCATCCTGACCCAAAGTGGTCCCTGATTCCACATCCATGAGAGGACAAATAAGAAGGATGTAGGGATGTAGTGGTAGATGTATGTGAGGATGTATACGAAGGATGTAGTGATAGATGCATGTGGGTTTGATTCCAGCTCTGCTGCCTACTGGAGAATGGGATGGCAACCCACTCCAGTATTCCTGCCTGGAGAACCCCATGGACAGAGGAGCCTGGTGGGCTACAGTCCATGTGGTCGCAAAGAGTAGGACACAACTGAGTGACTAACACACACACATTGCTACCTACTAGCTGTGTGACATCGGCCAAGTTACTTCCACTCTCTAAGACTCAGTCTGGAACTGAAAGTGAAGATGGTAGTGCTGTTGGAGAGATTAAAGGGGCTGACGCAGGAGAACCTGACAGAATGTAAACCCTCAGTAAGTTGTCAGCTGCTCTTCTGGGTACTGTGGACACCATCATACACATACAGTGTGAGAAAGCAAGTTATAGTCAGAAAGGGGCTTTTACTGGCCAGGGGATGGCATTCAGATGGACTTCAGGAAGAGTTCGTGAGAGGCTAGAGAAGCCGATGAGTGCCTGGCAACTGGATTCAGAAACTCTCCGAATTAACGGTCAACCTCCATCCCCACCACTGCCAGCGCAGAGGTTTAAGGCACAGACCACAGCAGACTAACTCTTCCTTCATCACCTACAAGCATAGACTTAGCAGCCTACCGTGCTTCAGTTTTCTTATCCGTAACCTGTGGACCATAATTGTGCTTTCCTGATAGTATTAGTATTTAAAATTACTAGTAACATTATTACATGTGAGACTTTTTCCACTTGAGGCCAGACATTCAATGCACAGTAGCCAAGTTCTTTCCTGTGGGCAAATTTGGATGCATCCTGACAACATTATGAAACCCTTTTCCCTTAAAAAGTGCTCTATTGACCATATTTCTGTGACGTATATTTTTTCTCTTAAAAAATTAATGATAAAGTCTGGGCCACAGTGTCAATACATCCATGACATGGTTGGAAGGAAGGGCATTCCTCATGGCAGAAATCAGAAATGACCTGGCCCTGCCTTTCTTGCAGCTGAGTGCAGGCACAGGGCTCAGGGCCCGCCCATCAGACATGCGGTGTAAGACACTGAGGTGGAAGGTACATCATGGGGAAGTAAGTGCAGGGCAGCTTCTAGGCTGGCAAGCTAAAGGCCACCTGCATGTCAGAAGTGAAAGGTGTCTCAGAGCTTCTAAGGGGAAGCTAGTGTGAGATGAGGGTCTGTGCATTTGCTGGTACAGGGGTGGTTCCATGCCACAGGCCTGGCTTTAATCTGGGTGTGAGTGATTGATGCATGGTCTTCAAATCTGATTCTCTAGACCTCTGGGTACTTCCATGAGCCATATAATAATATTTAAGTAATTTCTTTTCTGTTAACTGGTGTAGGTTCTGTGATACACAACTGAGAATCCTGCTGGAACCCTCAATTTTCTGACAGGTGTGTTTAGGGTGGCCGGCTTTCCCCACCGTGAACTCATGAGCTTTCCTTCAGTTTTCAAGTTCTCGGGGGCATGGCCACATCGTTCCTCTCCATCTCCCTGCCCCACCTCCAGTAAGATCTACCACACAGGGCAAGGGCTTCCCTGGTGACTCAGACGGTAAAGAATCTGCCTGCAATATGGGAGACCTAGGTTCGATTCGATCCCTAGATCAGGAAGATTCCCTGTAGAAGGGAATGGCTACCCACTCCAGTATTCTTGCCTGGAACATTCTACGGATAGAGGATCCTGGCAGGCTACCGTCCCTGGGATTGGAAAGAGTTGGACACAACTGAGTGACTGACACTTTCACACAGGGCAAGGATCGGCAAATTGTCTCTGTAAAGGGCCAGATAATAAATATTTCTCTAGAGGAAATCAATCTTGAATATTCATTGGAGGGACTGAAGCTGAGGCTGGAGCTCCAATACTTTGGCCACCTGATGCAAAGAGCTGACTCATTGGAAAAGACCCTGATGCTGGAAAAGATTGAAGGCAGGAGGAGAAGGGGACGACAGAGGATGAGATGGTCGGATGGCATCACCAACTCAAAGGACATGAGTTTGAGCAAGTTCCAGGAGGTGGTGAAGGACAGGGAAGCCTGGCGTGCTGCAGTCCACGGGGCCGCAAGGAGTCGGACACGACTGAGGGACTGAACAACAACAGTAAATATTCTAGGTTCTGTGGGCCATACAGTCTCTGTCACAACCGCTCAATTCTGCCATTATAATGGGAAAGGAGCCACAGGCAATATCCAAACAAATGGCATGGCTGTATTTTAATAAAACTAATTTACAAAAACTAGCAGTGAGCCAGGTAGCCCTTTGGAGATTACGATGAGCAAAATAAAACCTCCTGAGAGCGGACACTGTGTCTAGCTTTAGTCTTAGCTTTGATGCTGGTGCCTGAGCCATCTTGGACACATCCATTCCCTCACTGCACCTATCTTTCCACATATGACGATGATAAAAGGAGTCATACTCGTGTTTCCTCTCTCCCAGAGAGACCAAATGAAGTAATGGATCTCAGAGCACTTCATTAAAAGCTTAACTTTAATATTATGGAGTATATTATTATAATTATATTTTTGTGTGTGTACCTTCTTCTCATGGAGTTCTTTGTTTTATGGGGAGTAAAAATATAATTATAAAATATAAAAAATTACACAATAAAAAATATAATTATATTTTTACTTCCTATAAAACAAAGCACTCCATGAGAAGAAGGTCTGTATCTTTTAGCTCTTCTGTTTTCTGGCATATTACATTTCACAAGTCCACCTTTTATAAATGCTTGTTAAGTAAACAAATAGTTTAGCTCTTGGTTTAGAGGACTTTTTATCATAGCCTGGTGGCTCAGATGGTAAAGAATCTGCAGTGTAGGAGACCTGAATCTGATCTCTGGGTCAGGAAGATCCCTTGGAGAAGGGAATGGCTACCCACTCCGGCATTCCTGCCTGGAGAATCCCATGGACAGAAGAGCCTGGAGGGCTACCGTCTATGGGGTCGCAAAGAGTCGGAGACGACTGAAGGACTGAGCACACACATAGACATAGATGTAGGTTAATGTTTGAATAATCACAAAGGTACCAAAATGAACAGGTGAGTGTGAAGAGTATAAATCTGTAAAATTGTGGCCCAAAACTAAGTGCTTTTAGACACTAAGCAAAATAAATAAATCAGTGCAAAACCATAAATGAGTCGGTGTGAGGTACTGGGGAGCGGCAGGAACCGGGTAAACTGAAGCGAGTGCATCCAGTCTGAGGGGCTATTGTTCCTCGGCTCCAAACGACTCCATGTGGGAAGGTGGAGTCACTATTGACATTTTTTCCATTTTTTTCAAGAGAAGCTGAAAATACAGATTTTTAAAGCAAATGTCTCTCATTTTTCAAACCTCCGCAACGAATCCTCAAGGTTAAAAAATACTGCACCTCTGTCTCAGGCGATTTTGTAACTCTTGTGTAATTTCTAGAAGATATAGAGGACAATTATAATTGAAAAATAGCAAAGTAGGAAATTCTTAGCTTTCATTGCCTTTTGATTCCCTGGTTGTAATCAATGGTCCTTATCACCCATTGCAAACTTTTCGGTCATTTCGATTTTCAATGATGCTTTGATCGTGGTATTATTTCTCTGATGACTTATCCAGTTGCCATGATTGTTAGAAACTGACTTTGTACAACTCCCAAGATAACCTCAGGCTTCCTCCTTCAATGTATTCAGCCCTCAGCTCAGATGCCCCCCCTTAGACAAGCCTTTCCTAAACAGCCTGTCTAAAATAGCACCCGCTGGTCTGCTTTTCCTTTTCTAACTACTTACCAGCCTCTGACATATCATATTTTTTGTTTATGATCTGTCTGCCTCCACTAGAATGTCAGTTTCTTGAAAGTAGGGATGTTGTCTTGTTCGACACAATTCCAGAACATGCTACCACTTCTGGCAGCAGAGGCACCTAATAAATCTGTCCAATAAATGAACGAGTGATCCTGTTGATCACTGTAGATGACTTACCAAGACTTCATTCTCCAAGCACTGGGGAAAAAAAGCCATGTGAGGAAAACAGGTTCCTATTAACAGCGATCTTAACGACAATCTAAAACTTATCGGGGCTTCCCTGGTGGCTCAGTGGTAAAGAACCTGCCTGCCAATGCAGGGGACATGGGTTCAGTCCTCAGGTCGGGAAGATTCCCTGGAGAAGGAAACTGCAACTCACGTTAGCATACTTGCCTGGAAAATTCCATGAACAGAGAAGCCTGGTGGGCTACAGTCCACGGGGTCACAAAAGAGTCAGACACGACTTAGCGACTAAACAACCACAAAACCTATTGACCAATGGCTTGTTTTGACATGGTGAAAAATTTATAAATTTGTCTAAAGTCAGCCTTTCTCGCCATATTTAAGCCCCCGTAATTTCCAATAGGCAGTGTCCTAGTAGTGGTTGAGGAGAGTTTTATAGTGACCAGAGAGAAGCTTGAAGGTTGCAAACTGGTCTAACAAATGACAGGAGATTTGAAGAGCTTGTCACACGTAGAATATAAAGATTTTCCATTTTGAAATACTCTTGGAGGAAAAAAAAAGCTGGAAGTCATTAAAAGTTTAAAAGGTGTGAGTAATTCGGGTAAAATAAGAAAAATATTGACTTTAAAAAAATGACTTCTACTTTCCTCTCCTTTGAATTTTCTTTGTTGTCAAAGTGACGTTAGCACACAGAAATAATTTTAGAAGGAAAAAAAAAATCCAAAAATACCACCACGCTGGCATAGTGACTAGTACTTCCTCAGTTTCTTGCCAATCTTAGTCTCAAAGCAAGTTTACTAACCTTTCAGACAATCAAAGAACATCTGATCTTCTGGGGATATTCGACAGATCAGTAACAGCTGCTCGCTCTGTGAGAGGCAGGTGCTCAGCTGCGTTCTTGTGAATCCATGACAATTCTGAGGGTACACACGCTATGTATATTTCTTCTGTATTGCTATCACCAACACCCGAACTAGAATCCTTGGAAAGTACCTCAGAACACAAGGAACGCCCGCCCACTGTGGGTCAGACCCTGAGTCATGTTTGGGGAACACAGTGTCTGTTGGAGGGAGCTCAGAGTCTAGTGGAAAAGATCAAAAAGATTGTAGACACTTCAAGAACAGTTAAAACGGACAACTGGAAAAGTGCCACATATCTTTCAATATATAAGTAAGCTCATTATTATTATGCCTAGTTTTGTCTCTTTGACAAAGTTCAGTATAATGGGAATGCTGAATAAATGCTTGTTAATGACATAAAGAGGCTTCCCAGGTGGCTCAGTGGTAAAGAATCTGGCAAGCAGGAGATGCGGGTTCGATCCCTGGGTTGGGAAGATCCCCTGGAGAGGGAAATGGCAACCCAGTCCAGTATTCTTGCCTGGGAAATCCCATGGACGGAGGAGCCTGGTGGGCTACAGTCCACGCGGTCGCAAAGAGTCAGACACAGCTGAGCCACTAAATGATAACAACAACAGTGACATAAAGAAGCAATTTGTTCCTGCTACCGGCAAGGCTGAGTGTCCCTCTCGTGAGGCCTGTGACTCCGTCACGACACTCGTGTCCAGCACTGAAATCGTGTATTTGTCTTCTCCTTATCCCCTCTGTCATGCTCCCCTCAAGGGAGGGACGGAGTGTGGTCATATTACACCCTCACCATCTAGCCTAGCGTCTGGCATCTGGTCATCAAGGCAGAAGTGCTACGTATCTGCACGTGTGGAAAACAAGATGGCCTCAGGGCGAAAGCCTGAGAAAAGCTGGCTATTTCTCCCCTAAGACAAAGACGATAAGAAGGGACACCGACATTCAAAAAAAAACAGGTGAGTTTTCTTCCTGTCCTGAGTAGGGAAAATGCTCTGAAAGGTAATCTACGATGGAGTTGGCAGACGGAATCTTGGAAACTCTTTCCCTCCTCCTACACTCTGTCTTTCTGATTCTTCCACGCTTTCTTCTCTGCACTCCCAGCCCTGATGTCTACAACTGTAAAGTGTCATGCTTGCCTCACAAAGCCTCATGACAGAATTTTCTTTTAATTAGCACACTCATAACAGCAACAATAACTATAATCATTAATAAGCCGCTCACCCCACTTAGGAACAAACCAATGGCAAGAAGTCAATGTTAATTTTAAAACACATGTA
The DNA here is from genome assembly GCF_054371585.1 of Giraffa tippelskirchi. Lineage (NCBI taxonomy): Eukaryota > Metazoa > Chordata > Mammalia > Artiodactyla > Giraffidae > Giraffa > Giraffa tippelskirchi. The sequence goes on along the minus strand of NC_137287.1, from coordinate 121,827,527 downwards.
AACAAGAATCCAGGAAAGGCCGAACACAATGACCTTTCGGCATTATTAATGGCAAAGAATGGTTTCCGTGAGACTTGAGAAGTAAATGCTACAGTAATCATACCCTGTATTCCTCCACTTACACTTTTCATAAGGGAAATTGATTCTCTGGTGGCTCAGTGGTAAAGAATCCACCTGCCAATGCAGGAGATGCGGGTTCGATCCCTGGTCTTCGAAGATCTCCTGGAGAGGGAAATGGCAACCCACTCAGTATTCTTGCCTGGGAAACCCCATGGACAGAGGAGCCTGGGGTGCTACAGTCCCTGGGGTTGCAAAGAGTTGAACATGACTTAGCGACTCAACAGTAACAACAGTGATTTCTTTAAAGACGTGTTTCGTCCAAGCACCATAGGCTTCATGAGGGCAGGGTACCTGTCCATGCGGCTCCGAGTCTGCAGACTCTGTGCACATAGTAGGTATTCAATACATCGAAGATGAATGAATGAATTAATCAAACCTCAAAGGTGTGCTAACAGATCTCCTTCAAAAGAACAGAACCTGAGAGCTTCAGACCGTCAGAAAAAGAGGCTGGGCACCAGCACCATTTCTCAAATACGAAACTGGCCCAGCACTGGGGCTACGAAGGTTGAAGTGTTCACTCAAGGATTCCTAAATTTTACTTTTACTTCAACACAAAATTAATCCAATTGTATCTTGGGTCATCAGGAAAACGGACTTCTCACTGAACACTGCTGCACGAAATCAATGTCTACGCTTGCTTTGTTCTTGTGATTGAGAAGATGCCCAGTAATCAGGAAAAAGGACACGGTTCGGCTTTTTTGATAGAATGTTCCCCACTATCTGGGGGTCTGCACGCTTTCTCAGTTCCCAAGTTTGAAAAATGGTTGTAGCTCATCTCTGCTGCACCTCGCAGTGAGACCCCGAAGTCTAGGCAACGCCCGGGGCCACCATCCGTCTGCCTCGCCCGTGACTCCGTGGAGCAGCGTCAGGAGACAGAGCCAGGCCGGCGTGTCAGCGCCGGCCCTCCTGATGGACCCGGGCTGTCTCCGATCATTTCCTCTGCTGCCTTTCATATCACTGAACTGAAACGATCAGGCCTGTCAAGAGCGAGGGCCCCGGATGAAAGGCCAGTGCATTAAGACAGAGCGTAATTGCCAGCTTCTGAATTTCTGACATTAATCGTTTTACTGAAAGAAGACAGTGCAGCTCCTCTCTCCCTCTCTCTGTCTTTCCCTCTCTCTCTCTGTCTCTTTTATTGCCAACTCACAGGAATTATGGGGGGAGCGGGTGTTAGGGGGGAAAAAACACCCCACCAACCACAAGGTTTGCTAATTAAAAGTAATATGTTTTCCCATTTTTTTTGGCAATTTGATAACACAAAACACTTACTTGGGGGCCACAGGGGGAAACAAACTGAGACACATAAAAAATGTTTTGCGTTCATCCAAGCACAACTATGTTAATGCGTGTTATCCCATTAATGTGCATCAACATCGGGCCTCGGCTCACCAATGCAAGCAAGAAGCATACACTTATCATCATTTGATAACATGTTTAATGACAGATTGACGGGAGATTTGCAAATGTGAACTGGCATCAGTGTTGCTAACTTCAGCTTCTGCCGCCGCCTCTGCTATGCCAGCATATTTATGTGCATAATTTGATTTCTCAGCCACACTGTTAGTACATTTTTAATATTAACTATGCACGAACAGACAGCCGAACTTAAGTTGCACTGATGGTTGGAGTTCATTAGATTGAAAAAGATGGGCATGCATGACTAAGATGGAGGTGGCAGTCCAACATCCACGCAGCAACACTTAACAGACACACTCCATCCTCAACAAGTCCAGGCTACACATTTCCTGTTGTCAGAGGTGGCAAAGCTCTGGGGAATGAAGGAAGAAGTGGAAGGAGAGGAAGGAGAAGGCCAGACACGCTGGCGTTCCTTTCACCCCTAACTCATCACAACTCTGCACTCAGGTGCTCTTTGCCTCCACCTGAGCATTACTGCCCACTCGCTCTGCCCTGGTGCCTCAGATGATAAAAGAATCCGCCTGCCAATGCGGGAGACGCAGGTTCAATCCCTGGGTCGGGAAGATCCCCTGGAGAAGGAAATGGCAACCCACTACAGTATTCTTGCCCGGAGAATCCCATGGACACGGGAGCCTGGTGGGCTACAGTCCACGGGGTTGTGAAGAGTGGGACCCAACTGAAGCGACTGAGCATGCACGCACACATGATGCCTAAGACTGTGCATTTTCTAGTTGCATCCTTCAGGCTGGAACTTAGAAGGAATAAATACGAATTGGCTAGTTTGTTTGTATTAGTTGCTGGCATGCACTGCGCCTGGAGTAGGGAGGAGTCGCTGCAGTTCCGAGGCGCATGGATTTGCCTCACTCACCTGCATAGCGATGCGGCTTTGCAGGGGCCTCACCCCTGCTTGCAAATCAGATTTAGACCCTGGCCGCAGTGAGAACGCCTGCAGAGGGCGATGTCGAGATGCCCTGAACACCGTATCCTGTGCCCCACGCCTGGCTTCTGTGCGGGATTTTCCTTCTTACAGACGCACGTGCAGCTGCCCTTTGGGGAGGGCTTGTAGCTACTGAAGCCGCTTTGCCTGCGTGTGCTTTGCACCCCCAGCGCCTGCAGAGCTCATGTGGCCGGGGACGGTCCTTGACCGATGACTGACCAATGCAGGTGTCCCAGAGCCCAGCCCTTACTCCAGGGGGCCTAAACTCGGGGGCAGAATAAACACCCTAGAGCTCCCCGCGAGTTCAGGCTGAGCCTCCGGCTTTGCCTAGATTCACATCTGTGTCTGGCTTCCCTCCTTCTCTGGCGCGCTTATCCACTCCCTCACTGGTTTCTCCTGAGAGTGTGTTCCTAAAAAAATCACTTGTCTGGGGATCCTGAGGTTGGGGTCTGCTCCTGGGACATCCCCCCACCCCCAGCCTAAAACCTTATCCTGCTAGACCAGGGGCTGGCAAAGTTCAACCTGTGGGCCTAATCTGGCCCGCCACCTGTTTTTATAAATAAAGTTTTATTGGAACACAGGCACACCCACTCTTGTATGTGCCGTTTTTGCTTTAGGATGGCAGAGTTGAGTTGCTGCGATAAACACTGTGCAGATCACAAAGACTTTGATATGTTTTTATCTAATCTTGTGATGAAGTTTGCCCACTCTTGTACTAGATCATGCTTCGGACATATTATCCATTATAATGAATTATAATAATTAATATAATTATTATCACACCAAGCTTTTTCTCACCTCAGGAGCTTTGCATAAGCTGTTCCTTTTGCCTGTCATTCTCATTCCCTGATTAATGGATGATGGGTTGCTTCTCATTTCTTAGATCTCAGTAGAAGCACCACTTCCTCACAAAGGTCTTCCCTGCCCATTCACCTAAGTTAGCCTCCCCACCACCCCAATCTGAACACTTCAACTATGAGATTCTTGCCTCTGTTTAAAGACTCCTATTCCCCCCATTATTACCCACTGGCACATAAGCTCCATGAGGGACAGAAACCTTCTCTGGTTTGCTTGTTTCTGGACCCCAGTGCTTGTTCACAGTATGCACTCCAAAATACCTGACAGAGATGTGGTACATAGATACAGTGGAGTATCACTCAGCTATTAAAAGGAACCAAATTGGGCCATTTGTAGAGATGTGGATGGATCCGGAGACTGTCATACAGAGTGAAGTAAGTCAGAAAAACAAATATTGCATATTGACACATATATGTGAAATCTAGAACATGGTAGAGATAACTTATTTGCAAAGCAGAAAAGAGACACAGACATAGAGAACAAATATATGGATACCCAAGGGGGAAAGGAGGGGTGGGATGAATTGGGAGATTGGGATTGACTATAAACACTACTACGTATAAAACAGGTAACTAATGGAACCTACTGTATAGCACTGGGAACTCTACTGAATGCTCGGTAGTGACCTAAATGGGAAGGAAATCCCAAAGAGGAGATATATGTATGCATATAGCTGATTCACTTTAGTGTACAGTAGAAACTAATACAACATTGTAAAGCAACTATACCCCAATAAAAATTAACAACAAAAGAAAAAAGTGTGCTGATTGAATGATGAGGAAGAATGGAAAATATTCCAATGGGCTGCACCTCTCCCAGTTGGATTTAGAAATCAAGTGCTCCGTTTAGATGGTGCTGGGTAATTCCAACTTCGTTTTGAATCCTTACTCCCAAAGTGATGGGGACATATTTTATGCTTAAGCTGTATTAGTGCCTGGATCATTTATAACCTCTGATATTAATTTGCTTGTTTTGCCACATTATGTAATGGGAGGTCACTTTATGTGATAAGCAGTAATTTTTGAATTTTATGATATAAATTGACCTGCTTCAAGGACCTGGATATAAAAAGCCTTGCTGTCAAGGGATCAAGTTTTACTCTGTTAATGGTTTAATTAGTGCATTAATTTCATAAAGCTTTTGTTGAGGGCTTAATATGTGCAGGCTCCAAGTCTGTGGTCTTCAAGGAGCTTCCTGATAAGGAAAGAAATGCACATTCCCACACATATTCCTCTGTGATCCATTCTCTACGGGTAGCAGCCAGAGTGATTTTTAGAAGTGCCAGCTGGGTCATGCCATTCCCTTGTATAACCACCTGCCCACCCATGATGAACTCAGAATAATCTAAACTCATCACCATAGCCTGCACAACGGGGTCTGTGCTAAACACTCATACCTGTTTGACCCTGAGATCACGGAGTTCCAGCAACAGGGTTCTTCTTTCAGTTTCCCCCACCATTCCAACTCTCACTGGCCGCAGGGCCTTTGCACTTGTCCCTGTCTAAAATGCTCTTCTTCATTTCAGGACTGGCTTCCTCAGTCTTTCATGTCTCAGTTCTCACCTCTCAAAGAGGCCTTCCTGTAACAGCACCCAAAGTAAATTAGCACCACTGCTACCCAGGTGCTCATAGATTTTCTCAGGGATCTGACACAATCTTGTTTATTAATTAGTTTTCTGTTTTTCTATCTTTCTCCTCCTATAATATCTGCCAGGGGAAGGAAAATGCCATCTATTCACTGCTGTATCCTTGGAGCCCAGCACAGTGCCAGACACAAAGAAAGGCATAGATACAGAAGATCAGAGAGTTGTAAATATAATAAACAAAACAAAACAGGGAAAAGGACATGTGAGAGGGCTGGGTGGCTTTAGATTCGGAGATGGCGAACTGTGGCCTGGGGGCCAAAGCTGCTGCTGCTGCTGCTGCTAAGTCGTGTCAGACTCTGTGCGACCCCATAGATGGCAGCCCACCAGGCTCGCCCGTCCCTGGGATTCTCCAGGCAAGAACACTGGAGTGGGTTGCCATTTCCTTCTCCAATGCACATTATTGCCTTCTCCAGTGGGCCAAAGCTAGACGCCTGTTTTAGTGGGTTCCAGAAACTGACTGGTTTTTACATTTTTAATTTTTAAAATGTTTATTTATTCATTTTTAAAAGAACCTCCATACTGTGTTCCATAGTGGCCGCACAGATTTACATTCCCGCCAACGGTGTTGTGGGATTCCCTTTTCTCCATACCCTCTCCAGCATTTGTTATTTGTAGACTTTTTGATGATGGCCATTCTGACCAGTGTGAGGAAGTACCTCACTGTAGCTTTTTAAAATTTACTTTTAATTGAAGGCTACTTGCTTTAGAATGTTGTGTGGTTGCTGTTGTTCATCAATGTGAATCAGCTCTAAGCACACGTACTCCCTCCGTCTTAAGCCTCCCTCCCACCTCCAACCCCCCACCCCTCTAGGTCAACACAGAGCGCTGAGCTGAGCTCCCTGTGTTACACAGCAGCTTCCTGCTAGCTGTCTATTTTATGCATGGTAGTAAAAAGTCCAAAGAAGAATGCTATTTCATGACCCATAAAAGTTATATGAAATTCAAATTTCAGTGTCCATTGATAAAGTTGTATTGGAACGTAGCCACACATACGCACATACCTAAAACCTGAAAACCTGTTGCTACTTTCATGCTGCAATGGCAGGTTGCCTGGTGACAGAGACTCTGTGGCTACGACACAGAAAATATTTTCTTTCAAACTTTAGAAAAAGTTTGCTGACTCCTGATTTAGGTAGATTTTCAGGAAAGAGTCCTTAAAGAAGACGATGTTCAAGTTGAATTCAAGCGATGAGAATGCTGAATATAAGGTTCAGGAAGACGATGTTTGACATCCCAAGAAAGAAGAAGCACTCCCCAAACGGTCAGCCTTCTTATTACGATACAAGCTTTGAATGAGGCTTTTAATCTGGCAGAGGGGTGCTGGGCAAAGTGGCACAAAGTGGTGAGCAGAGCTGAGAAGGTTGGCAGGCGTCCCTGCCCCAGTCCTCGCGAGAGACAGGCCGTCCTTCCGCTAACCCGACCGTTGTGGAGACAGAGCTGGAAGGAGTGATGTGGGCAAAGCACTGCGGAGGCCCTACTGACACCAACAGTGATGAGATGCAGTGGGTGGAGGAGAGCGGGAAGAGGAGGGGTCGCAGGTCCTGAGCTGAGACACTGCAAGAACAGCGGGGCCATTCACCGTCACTTCCGATTGGAAAGACAAGCAGATGTTGGGACAGTGACAAGCTGGCCTGGGTCAAGCTTGAACAGGACGAGCTGGATTCAGGGTTATCCCACCATGTCCCCGACACTGACATCACAAGCCCTCAGGGCTGACCAATCTCAGCCCAAACTGAAGCGTGCAGAGTCCACCTATGCTTCCAGGAGCTTGCATCTGACCCAGACCGAAGAGTGCATCCCATTCTCCCAGTCAAGGGCATCTCTTCAAGAGGACGTGAGCCCACAAGCCAGTTCAACGCAACCTCCACAGTTGATTGGCACTCTTGGGAAACAGGCACTCTTTCTACTGAAACCCCTTACTCTTTTTTTTTTTTTTTTTTTTAAGATATAACTCTAGAGCTGGTCCAGACAATCTTGTCATTTGCCTGCAGGTGAAGACAACAGAGAGGAACTCAAAGCTGAAAGACCAAGTTCTGATGACATATCTCTGTTGACCCTAGGATTCATCTGTGCACAAAACCAACTCTGTCCTTGAATGAGCCAGTAAATTTCTTGTTTCACTTCATTAAGTTTGACCTGGTTTGCGGTCAATTATAAACAAGAGATTTTGATAAACACAATTTGGAGGTAACATGCTGAACAGTTTTAACTATTGCTTCCCAAGTAATTATACAGCCCATCTTTTCAAAGTCAAGGAAGGTGTTAAGCTAAGTCAAGGGGAAGACTATTCCCCTGACTACCAGTCAGGCTCTTCAGACAGGAAATTCTTCCTGATACAGTAGGAACAAGTGAGTTGATACTGTCTACACCTTTTAAGTGATCTCAGCGGAGTCCTGCAAACTTCCAGGCTACTTGCTTGTCCTAGATTCTTGTCCTCTCCTCCTGTTGCCCCTGTACTTTAGCTTCTGTTCTTTCTTCAGCCCCTCTAATGGGTGATCCACAGTCTTGCCATCTTGGTTTGACTCGATTTTGTACATCAAGCGGACTTTCCAGGTGCCTCAGTGGTAAAGAATCCACCTGCAATGCAGGACACAGGGTTGCAATGCAGGAGACAAGGGTTTGATCCCTGGCTTGGGAAGATTCCCTGGAGTAGAAAATGACAACCCACTCCAGTATCCTTGCCTGAAGAATCCCATGGACAGAGGAGCCTGGCGGGCTACAGTCCGTGGGGTCGCAAAGAGTCGGACGTGACAGAGCGCTCAGCGTGGCCATGGTGTGCACACCAAGCTAGAATCTACCTAATGGGTCACGCTGCTTCCTCACTCAGGACAGAGCATAAGGCAGGCTCAAAGACTGAGTTAAAATTAACGAGAGCAAACATTTTTTAGAGCACGTACAGCATGCCAGGTACTGTGCATAAAGCAGAGGCTCTCAAAGCGTGGCCCTTGGACCAGCATCACTGTATCAGTTGGGAACGTGTTGTTCAGTCACTAAATAGTGTCCGACTCCCTGTGACCCCATGGACCGCAGCACACCAGGCTTCCCTGTCCTCCACCACCTCCAGGAGTTTGCTCAAACTCATGTTCATTGAATCGGTGATGCCATGCAAGCATCTCCTCCTTTGGAGCTTGTCAGAAATTCAAATTATCTGGCTCTACCTAAGAACTACTGAGTCTGACTCTCTGGGGAACAGACTCAGCCATCTGCGGGTTTTTAACAATCCTCCCACCCTCTGCTCTTGATTCTGATACACACTCAAGTTTGAGAACCACTGGCTTAAAGCATCATTTAGATTACCTTTTTCAACCATTTTCTTGACTCCCAAGGTAGGACAGTTACACCCATTTTGTAGATGTAGAGACTCAGAGGGATTAGGACATTTGCTCTTACTGCTAGTAAGTGGTGGGGCTGGATCCAACCCCGGCCTGGCCCACAAACCTCTTCCACGCTCCCCAGCAAAGGTGGACGGAGCGCTCGGCGTCTGTATTCCTGAGCAGAGCGCCTGGCTCACACTCCAGGAGCTGGCAGAGATGCTGCCCCTGATTCATGTCTCCTGTCACCTTTTTGCTGACTCCTAGTGAACCTTTGGACTCATTTCTCAACCTCCAGAACTTTCCACTTAAAAAAAAAAAGAAAGGCAGCCACAGAACCGAATTCCAACTAGTCCCAGCTCAGGTCCACTGAGGTCCTAGAGATGGCTCAGCACATGGAAGAATCTGTGATCGTCAGCTTACCACCTCTACTCTGAAAAATCACCTCCCCCTTCTCAGTCCCCATTTTTTTGTGCCCTGCATTTCTTCCCAGTTAATATCGTGTGGTTATAGATGCCACTTTGCTTGCAGTGATTTATAAGCAATCGCTAATGTTCAGTTGTAATTTCCCATTTCAGATGCGAAAATGGCTCATCACGTTCACCACAAGGGCCTCTCTACAATGATATATAATTTAAAAATTAACACAAGGACAGAGGAGACTCTGCAGTTTTGAACTGAGGACTTAGGGATTCAGAGGTTAAAACTCGATAAGGTGAGTGCAAGGAATTAGATGCGTTATTAAAGCAAATGCCTTGGTTCCTGACTTCAGAGCTTTTCCTAGCATCTTTCAGTTCACTTGGACTTGTCAAAGTGCAAGCCCACAGATGGTATATTTATATTAGGATATTTTTTTCCCCATTGTTAGGAACATTCTCTAATTTCTGACACAGACCTTTCTGATATAAACTATGCTGTAGGCAAGCAAGCAAAGCAGGAAAAAAAAAACAATGCTGAATCACCAGTAGGGGCCAAAGAGACCTGAACAGCGAGGCTGACAAGAGCTTATGGCAGTTCTCTGGGGAAGACCCATGGCTGCATTGACAGTAATCATTGGCTCTGGGTTGAGATGGGCCCAGAAGACTCTGGAAAGTAGAATATGCAGAAGGCCCATTTCCAGGGGAGGGGACAGTAACAAGGACAGAGTAAGGGAAGGAAAAAAGTCAGGAGAAGAGAAAGTGAGTTGGTGCAAGAAGAAAAGACACAATGCTTCTGCATGCATAACACTAGAAATACTTTGGTGCTTAATTTGGCTCGACCATTCATGGCCTTGGTGACCGAGTCGTCTCCCGGTCTGCTCCAGCATCAAGTGGTTACAATTACGGATTGCAAATTTATTGACATTTGACATCTACATCAGCCTTCCTCTGATCAACAGAACTCTTTGCTGCCAAACTGAATAATTACAGAAGATTTCAGCAGTCACGGGGATGCCAAAAAGGTCATTAAATCATCTTGAAAAAACAATGTATTCCTCCGTTTCATCTCACCAGTAAATCTTCCGTCGAAGTCGGGACCACCTAGTGTTGACGTGCCGAGGAGGGGGTGGGAGGCTGAATTACAGAATGGAGAGAGGAATTAAATTAGGATTGAAAAATAGGAAGGCGAGCACAGCAGGGACCTTTCGTTTTGTGTTTCATAATTCCTAGAGAAGCATAAAGATAGTGGTTTACTTTTATCAGAATGGATTCATCGCAGCAAACAGGAGGCGATAGCAAGCTTGGGAGCTGAGGGCGGTCCTGGGGAGATATGGAGGGGCAGCTGTCCCCAGGCCCTCGGAGGCCCACGGGGTCTCACAATAGGACGCCTGTGGGGTTTGTCCCGAGGTCCTCTGGGTCTTCTTCACCCGATTCCTTTCTTCTTCCTACACAAGCACGCTCCTTGGGGCCCGGACGCCCGGCCCTGCCAGTTCCTCTCCAGAGTCCCTGCTCCCTGTCCCCACTGCAGTCAGGTCGCAGGCCTCCCCCTCTCTCTGCGTCCCCCTCCTCCCTTCCACACCAGAGCGGGAGCCATCTTTCTAAAAGAGAAAGTAGATCATTCCACTTGCTGGTTTAACTCCCTCCAGCGGCTTTCTGCTGGGCTCAAGGGGGGAGACAAACAGCCCACAGTTCTGAGGATTTTCTGCAAGGCCCTCCCCGGCTTTGGGCCCCCTCGGCGGTCCCCTGACACGGCCCCATCCCCAAGCCCCACTCTCAGTACCCCGCCTTCCTCTGAACCAGCCCCCGGCCCCTCTTCCTGTTTTCCCGCCTGGGATTTGTCGCCTTCAATCTGTCGCGTGTCCGGCTCTTCGCAGCCTCCTGTCTCCTTCCCCGACCCTCTGCTCCTGTTTAAAGCATGTGGCCTGTCCTAGGCCTCGGCACGGCCCGTGTTTCTTGGTGGTCCCTCATTCTAAGAAATCGTTGCCTTTTAGCTTTGTGCTCAATACATGTTAGCCATTAGGACTGTGATCTGCCCGAGTCCTCTAAGTGAGGGCTTCCCTGGTGGCTCAGATGGTAAAGAATCTGCCTACGATGCCAGAGGCCCAGGTTCCATCCCTGGGTTGAGAAGATCCCCTGGAGAAGGGAATGGTTACCCACGCCAGCATTCTAGCCTGGAAAATTCCATGGACAGAGGAGCCTGGTGGGCTCCAGGCCATGGGGTCGCAGAGCTGGACAGGACTGAACGACTGACACGTTCACTCATGGCACAGGGGGAGCCCTGGGCGTGGACCGCGCCAGTTTACGGGATGCAGAGCTGACGCCCACCTCCGAGGTCCCGCAGCGCGGGGCTGCGGCTGAACGCATCACACACAGACTCCGTAAACGCCGAAACACTTCGCGGAAGCAAACTGGCTGTCCGAGGCTCACTAGTCAAAGCTGACGCATCCACACCGAAGCCTCCAGGCTCCCGGCCGGCTCAGCCTCGTCTCTCCAGCTCATTTCTGGGCTGGGCCCCTCTCACGCCGAGGGATGTGCATTTTCCAGGATGAATGCACTCTCTCTCTTGCAAGGGGACTTCCTCCGCCCCCCTCCGCCTGGCAGGCGCCCCCTCATTGCCCCAGCTCAGCCTGCTCTCCGCTCGTGGCCAGCCTCCCCCAGCCCTCGGGGCCCACCGGCCCAGCATGCTCCCGGGGCGGCGCCGAGCTCCGGGGCGGCCTCTGTCTCTCCTCTGTGACCGGCAGCTCTGGTCCCTGCCCAGCTCACCAGGCTGCCCCATCCCAGCCCCAGCCACGGTCCCCAACACACGACAGGCCGTCCCTCTTCAGTGACTGTCTCCATCCCGGTCTTTCCCTAACGAAGGCTCCCGAGACAGGACCTGTGACTCAGTTCCAGCACATTCTAACTGTCGTGGTTGCTGTTACGATTCCAATTGTTAGACATCTTTATGTGACTTTAATTCTAGGAATGCTGTGTTTTAACATGGATGAAAGATACCCTCTTTAATTCTATCTGCCTGATACTGTACCAGGAGGATTCTTAGTAGGTTTTAAAAGAGGCTAACTTGATAATGGGGTTTCCGAGGTAGCTCAGAAGGTGAAGAATCTGCCTGCAATGCAGAAGATGTGGGTTTGATCCCCGGGTCGGGAAGATCCCCTGGAGAAGGGAATGGCAGCTCACTCCAGTATTCTTGCCTGGGAAATCCCATGGACAAGGAGCCTGGTGGGGACAGTCCATGGGGTCGCAAAGACATAGGGTCGGACACAACTGAGCAACTGACACTTCCGCACACAACCTTGTGACGTGATCTCAGGCCGGCCTACACGCAGCTGCTGGACAAAAGAGGCTGCCGTGGGTCAGAGAAGTGATGTGACCTGCCCCTGGTCTCTCAGCTGAAAAGTGGAGACCCGATCCCGAGGCCTGGTCTCAGCAGTTCAGGTCCCACGTGCCTGCCCACTGAGCTCTGCCTTGGGCTTCCTTCACAGGATTTCTAGACATCAGGAAGCCTCCAAAACCTGAGATTTTGTGACGGTCCTTCCCTCGGCTTCCAAAGTCCCCTCCCTTTTCATCCTCCTGCATTTCTGGGATGACGAGGTCCCGCTTGGTCTTTGACTTCTAAGCCAGAGCAAACAACATCCAGGAGGGACTTGTCTCCATGGTTACTACACACCAGAGGATCCACAGGAAGGCAGCAAAGGGGGAAGTGGAGGCTACAGCTAAGGGGGGGGGGAGTCATAAACAATTAAACATGACAAAATCCGCTGGTGAACAAAAATAGAATTATTTGACTGTGAAATTGAGTAATGTAGCATTGAAAATAACATAACCTGGAACATCATTTTTTTTCCTCCATAGATGAAAAAAGTACCAGATAAAACCATGCACATTGAAAGTGCCAATTTTCTGGAGGGCCCAAGTGGTAGGAGTTGTCTATGTCAAAGATTTGAGCTTTCGAGATATTTAAACACTTTTTTCTTTTTGCCCATACAAATCATCTTCTCTCCCATACACATCAGTTACGGACGGGATTCACATCTCACACTTCGTAGTGGCACCCGGCAGAATTTAACCCAGGGGATCCCTGGAAGGTGATGGGAGAGTGTTTGTCTGAGATGCCAGCTTGAGGGGGATGGTCATTTGTCCACACCTAATTTCTAGCTCTGCTGCATCCTGGCTGTATGACACCACCGATCACTTGCCCTCTCCGAGAGCTGGTTTCCTCCCTTCAAGCTGGGTGCAGTCACCGTTCTTTCTTTAGAGAGCTTAGGGTTAAGATGACTTGAGGTCACGTACATGAAGAGCCTAGCACAATAGCTGTAAATGCTCCATAAACGTTAATCCTCTGTCACCACCTATTGACGACACCAAGGACAATAGTGAGCGGACACACGATGACAGGCAGTTTTTAGCTTTCCTCTTAACCTCACAAATCAACACCGTCATCATCAACACATCATTTGCACTGAAATGCATGGGGGACCAAGGCAGACCTTTCTACGCATGATGCAGCCACTGCGGGGGTTGGACTGCTGGGAATGAAGATGTTCCAGGGAGCTGGTGGCAGGGAGAGGGAGGGAGAGTCAGAGGGGAAGAAATTCAGGTTAGGGCTACAGCGCCTCCTTTCCAAGGCCTCAAATACCACCCAGCACTGTCATCTCCCCCTCAAAGCTGCGTTGGTTCCATCTGTCCTAGTGGTCTCTCCTTATATCTTTAAATCAAATGGCACAATCCACCTCATTTTGATTTAAGCTTTAAGTAAACAAAAGAGGATTTTTTTTTTTTGAGGTAGGTGATCAAGAGAGGAGGGGAACGCGAGTCAAGGCCTTGTGCAGTGGTCCAGACCCAGTGCTGAGCGCCGCCCGGAACGCACGCTATTCTACCCGATCCTGACTCGAGCTGAAACGGGAAGGGAGCTGCACTGACCGCCCTCCATCCGGCCAGCCTCCCTAATCAATCCGCATGTTCATTCTTTTCGCAAGTCTTCACAGCACCGCTGGAGAATTAGCCCAAGAGAAGGGCCCTAAATATATCATACACTTCCTACCAGCAAAAAACAAAGAGATAAAGAACACTCCAGATACAACATCCACCAGCACTTTCTGCAGTGCCCTGGACTCCTGGGCTTTGGGAAGTGAGTGTTCTTAACGGCAGGACCAAGTTCTCTAAAACCCCGGCGTGTGACACGCGCCCCGGGCTCGCGGCCTCCCCGTCTCCTGCCAGGTGAGCCTGGATTTAACAGGAGAACACGACACGCAGCAATTTCCCACAAACTCCTGCTCTTTCGGAGGAAGAGACAGGAAAGACAACCCAGCACACCAAACCCGCTTCTATTTTGGTACCCTTGATGCATTCTGTTATCTCTGTGGCCTCCGTATCTTTTAACAAACTGCCCTGCGATTCTTGCAGGGCGTGGCGGCGTGACTGATTTAAAATCCCTGCATTGCTAAAACTGCATTGTTCTTCATCAAGTTGAGTCATTTTTATGTGAAGTGTCAAGCTCCCTAACAAATAACTCCTGCCAGACAAATCAAGTTCCTCGTCTTGGAGCTGCGGCTAAATAGTTTATAGCTTTAATCTGCTCACCGAGGTGTGCAGTCTATGACAGTAATTATAAATGCAAGGAGAAATTATAGCTGAATGCTTTAACTGCATTAGGAGCTGTTTGATGAACAATCATGAGCGCCTGCTCATTTCCAACAATAGAGGGCAAGTTGGTGTCAATGCATTAGAAAGATTTCAGTTCTGCGTGGCTTTTTCTCTCATTTACCACGGAATGTCACTTGTCTCCTATAAAGTAGAAAAAAAGCACTGTGGAACGCTTGAAACTTGATCGTTAAAAAAAAAAGACAAAGAGAGAAATGCAGGAGGAAACTGTTTATCGTGCTGACTTCTGCTGGTGTGTTTTTTCTTCTGTGTTGCTTGGCGGCAGGTTCAGTTTCAAATTAGTTCGTTAAAGGTAACTGCTTGTTTACTTACTGGAACCTTAAAAGAAATCCCACCTCAAGCCATTTCTGAAAAATCTTTACAGAGAAAGACTTCTTTCAATGAAGGGCAAGTTCAAAATCTGCCCAGGCAGAGGCGCCGGTGATAGTGTGTGTGTCCCTCTGCCAGATCTGGCCCTCTATAGCTACCTAAGCTAATGACACAATTTAGCTCCTTATTTTCCCCTCCTCACTTTTGCAGAAAGACGTTTTTAATTTAGCTGAAGAATTACACAAATGTATTTTAAAGACATAAATCCATATAAAAAATATGAGCTAATTAAAACATTGCACTCCCTGTCGCTCATGGATTTTCAATTTAGCGAAAGAAAAAAGAATTGCATCTGGTTAAATGAAAAGATGATACTGATGGCAGATTGGAGTAAATGAAAAATAATGTTACTCTATATTAAAGCACCAAATTATACCCGTCAGGACAGAGCATTCAGAAGTCCAAATGAGGGGGAAAGTGCAACGAAGGCGGAGATGCATCGATGCAAAAGAGGGGTTAAGCCAGAGCGCGGAGGAAGTGAAAATGTGAACGGAGGGGGCGCGCTTGTTTCTTGCTGCATGAGAATCGCTGCGGTCTCACGGCTAGCCCTGCTTCTGATTTCACATCTTGCTTCCCCCAAATGAGAGTCAAGATGAGGATTAAAAATAATAGTAATTCTCACAGAGTTATTTTCCCTGGGATTTGGCTCATTTCTTGGTGAGATGCTCCATGGTGAATGCATCATTACTTGACTGAACAAGGAAATTACATTAAAGAGAGTGAGGATGTGGGGGTTCTTCCCCAGGTCGGTCCCTGGCTCCTGAAGCTGTGGTGCTTGGTTTATAGCTGGAGCCTCCCAGAGGCTGAGGCAAGCTCTTATCATCTCTGCACACGTATGCCACACTTAGACTTTTTTCTGAGCTGCTGGATGGATTCCTGGGCTTGGGTAGCACCTGGAAACCATCAAGCAAGATGGAGGAGAAGCCAAGAGGCAGGAGAAACTTGATGAGTGCTGGGCAGTCCAGGGTTCGAATCCTACCCCTACACTCACTGTGTGTTCTTAGACAAATCACAGACGCCTCTGAGCTTTTGGCAAAATCAGGATGATCTGAATACCCATGCCCGGCTCATAGAAAGAGGCCAAGAGGTCTCAGCTGTCATTGCTGTCACTATCATTAAACAGTAGGTCAGGGTTTCCTTGGGCTTCCCAGGTGGCTCAGTGGTAAAGAATTCACCTACCAAGCAGGAGACACAGATTCGATCCCTGGGTCGGGAAGATCCCCTGGAGAAGGAAATGGCACCCCACTCCAGTATTCTTGCCTGGAGAATCCCATGGACAGAGGAGCCTGGAGGGCTATGGTCCATGGGGTCGTAAAGAGTCGGACACGACTTAGGGACTAAACAACAGCAAGGTTTCCTTGGGGCACCTGCCTAGGTATTAAATAGCTCAACACAGGAATACTCCGTAAGTTCTATACACTTTGGGCAAGGCTGAAGAACGTGATAGGGTCCTCTAGATGTTGCCTAGAACTAACTCTTCCTGTGAACCTACTATGCGCCAGGCTTTATGGAAAAGAAATTCATACTTTTATTTGATTCTCATGACTTTCCTCTAGAGGAGAATTCTGTCCACGTTTCAAAGACACAGAGTGGGGCACATCTTAGAGATGGTGGGGGAGTTAGGGCTTGAATGCAGGCCTGCAGGCCTGCAGGCCGGGCCCACGCTGGCCTGAATCACCATCCCCTCCTCCACTTCCCCCGGGACCGGCCCCTCCTGTGCGCCCTGTTCAGCAGCTGCCCCAGAGCCGTCTGCCACGGGCAGCGGCAGTTGTCCCAGTTGGTCACTGGCTGACTCCCTGGGATTAGCACAGTGTTTGGCATGGAGTGATGGCTTTCTCGATGGGCGATAGTGAGAGAGAGAGGCTCAGAGACGGTGGAAATGTGAGAAATTCAGGCAGACTCTCTCTGCTTCCATTTCTTTCCCTGGAAAGTGGTTGAATCAGTCCCTACCTGTTTGGGAGAATCAAATGAAATAGTGTCTCTGCGGGTGCATGCTGCAGGCCTGGCACATTTAATCAGCACGGCTGTTGGTTCTTCTCTACACTGCTTTGCTAATAGAGCCTGCAGCACAGTAAAAGCACAGCCAATAGCTGACGACAGATGAAAGGGAGGAAGGAAGACAGGGAGAAACGGCGGGCGGAGAAAGGAAAGGTATGGGAAGGAAGACTATTGTTCACTAGATGAAGGCGAGGTCGGTGCCTGTGACAGCCACGGGTGGCTGTGGTTTGGTCGCTAAGTGGTGTCTGACGGTTTCTCGACCCCATGGACTGTGGGCTGTAGCCCGCCAGGCTCCTTTGTCCACGAGATTTCCCAGGCAAGCATACTGGAGTGAGTTGCTATTTCCTTCTCCAGGGGATCTTTCCAACCCAAGATCGAACCCATGCCTCCTGCGTTGGCAACCAGGTTCTTTACCACTGAGCCACCAGGGAAGCCCAGCCATGGGTTAGCCCAGCTCATCTTCTTCTTCCCAGGCTGCCATATAACCCCTGCTGTTAGGGTTGCCAGGTCTAGCAAACAAAAACACAGAATGCCCAGTTACATCTGGACCTCAGATAAGCAATGAACACTTTTTAGTATAAATATGGCCCATGCGATATTTGGGACATGCTTGTTCTAAAAAAATGTATTTGTCGTTTACCTGAAATGCTAGTTTAGCTGGACACCCTTTATTTTATCTTGGCACCTCACATGCTGTTCACCCTGAACATGGGTTTTTATCAAATCATCCACAACAAAGGTGGCAGCTTATTGGACCAGAATTCATTTCCTCTATCAATTTCAAGGCTAGGCGTGATGCTAAACTTGTACACTCTTGTGCACTGTGGTAATGACTATAATTTCAAGTCCCTATGCATCTTAGACTCATCATTGATTTGCTCTTCGTTTAATTTCTGTTTTTCAGGAGCATGTGGTTTTTAAAGGTATATATGAATATCTATTGAAGTTTTCTCAGATTACTTATGTCCTAAATTAGGGATGCACATTAAACATATTCTAATTAATTTCTAATGAAAAGTTGCATTTAATATTTGGCAGAGAATTTTATAGAATTTAAGACTTATCTTTAAAAAAAAGACCTATCTAAGAAAAGAAAGAAAATTCAGGTCAAAATTCACATCTTGCATAGATACTGTAATACTCTCAAAATTTCCATGAAACTTTGACCATCCCTCACAAAATGACATGTCATTTTTGTACAATTCATGCGATCAGACATCCAACTGAAATTAGAGTTCCAGATAGCAGTGATCTCATTTTGTGATCATTTAGTATCATATAAACACCATTCTGAGCAGTGGGCAAGGTTTCGCATGCGTATTGTTGTCAAAGAGGACCGCGGGGTGGAGGGGTTCGTTTGCGGATGAGCAGAGCCCCAGAAAGCTGCCTCTGTGCAGCTGTGGGAGCTGTGGGGCAGGCGGGGGCATCCTTGGTATTGACGTGAACACCGAGCACCCACACTGTTTTTTATGTGCACACGGCACGTACAGTCTGAATGATTCCCGAACACTCAAACCTGTTTTCCTGCAATCCTCTGTCAGAATCACAGCACACCAGTGTTTATCTAAGAAGGGAGCTTTGTTTTCCTATAATGATAATTCTGTAATATGACACTTTGAAGGTCCAAATCAGAAATATTTATTCCGTACAGACGCAGAAGGATGAGACAAGAGCTAGCCTATCTGTGTATTTAATACACTTTTAAGTACCTTTGAGTTGGCCACGACTGAGCGACTGAAGTGCATCAAGTCCCTTTGTATAGGTTTTTCCCAATTGCTGGTTTTTCTTTGCTTCCCTAGAACAGGTAAGTGCGTTTCAGATTTTGACTGAGGCTTTCTGTTTCTCCTTATTCTATATCTACATATTGTAATGTTTTGGCTGTGATATTAATTTAAAAAAATGATTACAGACCTAACATGGAAAAGGTGGAAAATTGGTCTTTATTGTAGCACAAATGAACATACCTATTTGTTGTTTTCATCATGGCTCAGACCTGCCACTGTGAGACTGGAGACATTTCCCTATGTGCGCTGTGTATATCCACCTTTTTTTTTTTTGAAGGACCAGGAAAGCATACTAGCAAGTTACATAAAATTTAAAACATTGTATAGCAAATAAACAGGTGTCATGGAACCCCAAGCTCACATGTAGATTCGATAGATGTGTTTCAGCTTTTCTTTCAATATAGTGTGAGCTGAACCAACCATGCTTAGAAAGCAAGAGAGGAATCTGCCAGTAACACATTTTAATTATCATGATAAAAACGTGCAAACAAAACCAAAGTCATCATTTGGGCCCAGATAGCCATCTGCATGATGGGATGGGTTCCCCTGCCATCAGAAGCTCTCAGGTCATCTCACCGAGGGGATAGCTCCAGATTTTAACCCCTTGCTTCATTCTGACCGCCCTCACATTCGGTGAACCCTCCTCTGCGGTGTGAAGTGAGTGCACACCCACACCACAGTCACACCCGTCCCCACCTGCCACTCTGCCCTTGCTCCTCACCTGATGGCCTGATCTGAAACCTCCTGTTTAACAGGTGCTCTGACAGCGGGAGGTGGGGAGGGCTTGCACAGTTGACCCTTGAGCAGCATGTGTTTGAACTTAATGAGGCCACCTATAAGTGGAGTTTTTCCAAAAGTATCGATAAATACTACAGTACTCCACAGTCTGGGTTGGTGGAATCCACAGGTGTGGAACCTCGGATACAGGAGAAGCAGGAACTGTCATGGGGAGGGCCGACTAGAAGTTACACACGGATTTTCCACTGTGCAGAGGTTAATGCCCCTAACCCCTGCGTTATTCAAGGGTCAACTGCATGCCATTATTAGCTGTTCATATCTTATCGCATATGTAACTAAAAAGACTAACCTGTAACCTAGCATGACATAAACTGGATTGGCAAGTGCAGTTTTAAGTCAGGTGGGGTCTCATTTTGGGCTGCGGCCCAGAGTGCAGGACCGCTGATGCGTGTGGGAGTTTCTCGCACGTGGGGGCGGCATCGTGCTGGAGAGGAGAGGAAAGGAAGGAGAGGAAATACACAGAGGGCGACGAGAATAATTTCTGCCTTGCTTATGCCCAGGATTTGAAAATAGCTGCTGTGACTATCTGCCCAGGTATTTGACCTTGGAATCTGTCTGCTTTCCTGAAGGTGACATAGATTGGCTGGGCCCTGCTAATCTGCCAGGCATGGAACTTCGACGATACGTGATGCAAATTATCTCGAAGCTGCAGGACCCCACGCCATTGGCAATGAGTGTGCCATTTGTTTCTTTATACCAAATAAAGTCTCAAGCCATGCATTGCATCTACCTTTGCTAATAGTGGACTCTGATATTAGCTTTAATTTAAGAGCAACCAAAAGACCCAGGAAGAAAAGAAGCTTCCTCTCTCTTCATCTCAGTGTCCTGCAGAGAAGAGTATTTTCCTACCCTCCGACTATAGGCCACATGCCCTTTCACAGGAAACCGAATGAACAGGAAATAAACAAATTGGGGGAGCGGGCAGTGGAAGGTAGCAACTGCTGCAAATAAGCTGCCAAAAGCATTAATTATAACTAACAATGATAAAGCCAGCTTTAAACTATTCATGAGTTGATTAAGAAATCTCTGTCGAGTGGCTGCCCCCAGGAACTCTGCAATCTTGATTCTCTTGCTCACTATTTCTTTTTCAAAATTTTCATCCCTTTATAAGCCATTAGCATGACTATAGGAAGGGGGGGTAGGGAAATGGGATAGTAAGAGAAGTCAGTACTGATTAATTACAATGAGGCACAGCCTTAACTGGACCTTGAGACTTGGGCCCTGGGTCACTAAGGAGATCACGAATCAAGAAGCAGTAACCTGTGAGCTCCGACTCTAAATCCGTTTTGTTCTATTCCCCAACGCTAAGCTGCAGAAATTGAGAGAATGGTTAGGATTTATTTATGTTCTGGTCTATTCCAGGAGGCTACAGTCCTCTCGCTGTAGGGAGAGGTCAGCTGCCCCTAAATAGAACCATCTCCCTTCTAGGAGGGCCTCACAGTCACCGTCACAGCCACGCGGGAGCAAACCCATACCTGCAGGGCTATTCTTCATCCACGTCTGTTACAAACTGTGCGTGGTGTTCGGGTGACTTGCTGTGCGTTTTGCTTAGGTGGAGTTTTACTGCGTGTTTGCTCACAAATGTCCGACAACACAACTTACACTTGAATTTAGAGTCTGTGTCCTCTTCGCCAGCTATGGTTTCCGGGGACCGCTGAGCCGACGACACCCGGCCGACCTCCGGCTCCGGTTTGCCTTGCTGCTCCACGGCCATGCGGGTCATGTCCTTCATCTGGAAACCCAGGTGGGACTCTAAGTGACTGATGTAGGTGGACGGGGTTCTGAACTGGGAGGCACAGTCACTGCAGTAAAAGATGGGGTGTCCTTTGTCCATGTTTTTCAGAAACTTGGTCCCGCCTGTTTTCCTAAGCTGGTACTTGACGTTGGCGAGCCAGTGGCTGATGGTGGTCATCGAGAGTCCCGTAAACTTCGAGATCTGCATCCGCTCTTGTGGGCCCAGGTCGGACAGCAGGTATTTGCCCTCGGAGGTCTGGAAGAGGCTGGAGGCGAACTGAGCCTGCAGTATCAGGAGATGCTGGGGGTTCCAGTTGGACTGCCGGCCTTTCCTCTTATGCAAGGTGGAGACCTCACTGGACACGTCCTCGAAGCGCCTGACATCCATCTCCAGCTTCACAGGAGGGGCCCTGGGGGAGGTGGCGGGCTTCGGGGTGGTGGCTTTGGGGAGGACCTTGACCATGTCGGCGATGTCGGACAGGGCATGCTTCTGGGGCGGGGACGTGCAGGACTGTGCTTGCGCGGACTCGGCCTTCTTGCTCTTGGACTTGGTCAGGTCGATGGGCTGGTCGGTGTTCTCAAATAGGTAGCGTCTGGACACGCTGGCCGGCCTCGTGGAGGGGGGACTCAGGACCGGCTTGTCCATGACGCTGAGGCTCGGCTTGTGAAACATGGGCATTGTGCTTGAGCTTGGGCTGGAGCAGGAGGGCGTGCGCAAGGGCTCTGTGGCCTTGCCCAGGTGATTGTTCAGGACAGACTGCAGGGCACTGAGTGGGTTGATGCCCGGCAGGGCCGCCGTGGGGTTGGTGAGGGCACAGCCGTTGCTGAGCGGAGACGCCGGCTCCAAAGCCTGAGCTTTCTCTTTCTCACCGCCCTCTCTCGTCAGCTGGTCCTCCTCCTTTGGGGGACGCAGCTCAGCCTTTTTGGACTCCACAGGGGGGTCGCTTTTGGAGAAAGCGTGCCCCTCGCTGTGGCTGAAAGAGGACGCCTCCTCGTGGGGGCTTTCTTTCCCACACTCCCTCACCGCTGCGTCTTGGTCCTCCGGCTCCTTCTTCACCTGAGTGTAAGGGGCCAGGTGTGCAGGCATGGACACCAGGGGCATCACTTTCCACTTGGGTGCGATCGGCCTCAGCTTGTTGCTGAGGTTGGGTCGGATCTGCAGGACCTGGGAGCCCATAGGCAAGGAAGGCTTGGTGCCCTCTGACAGCTGGTAGGCTGCATGGATGCTGGGGTACGCGCTCCAGCTGGGGGCCCCGTTCTGGGCTTTGTTGATGGCGGTGGTAACGGTGTTTTCCAAAGACTTCAGAATGTCCCCTCCGCCCTTTGAGCCATCTTCCAAGTCCTCCTCCCTCAGATACTGGTATTTTATCGTTGGATCTAATGGCTTTTGGAGAGGGTCTTCATAGTCCTCGCTTTTCAGGACTTTCTCGTCCTTGTTGCTCTCCTCCGGTTTTTCCTTTTTGCTGTCTTTCTTCAGCTCCGTGGAGGAGGCTGCGCTGTCAGAGGCGGAGTTACTTGACGGCTTGGGAGCCAGGGCATCACTATTTGGGGCATCTGACAATGACTGCATCTTCTCCACGGCCAGTGGGTCCAGCACCAGCTGCTTGCCTTTCTTGGAGGCAGAGCTGGTGACCTTGAGGAAGTGCCCGGTGACCATCATGTGGGTGGTGAGCTGCTGCAGGGTGTCGTGGGAGCTCCCACACTCCATGCACTTCAGGATCTGGGACTTGCAGGCCTCGAACTGCCAGGTGTAGCTGGCGCCATTTTGGTAGCCATAGCGGTTGTTGCAGGACAGTTGGAGGTTGGCGCTCTTCTGGGGCGGAAACGAATCTGCAAACGACCCAGTGGTTGAATCTGGGGAGCACGGCCGATTGACGTCGAAGACGCGTTTCTTGGCGGGAGTAACCATTTTTGATGAAATGGTTGGGACTGGCTCCTTCAAAGGCACTTTTTGGTAATGTTTTGTTTTGATCATGTGGACACTCAAATCTTGGAGGGAATCGAAAGAATCACCACAAAACATGCATTTCAGGACCTTTTGAGCATCCTCCTTGTCCATATCCTGGAAAGCCCTCTTCCGGGGCTTGGAGTAGCTCGTGGGTCTGAGCTTGTCCTTTTTGCGGTTGTCGTCTTGATAGTGGCCAGTTTCGTTCATGTGCACCGTCAGCTCGACCAGGGTGTCGTAGGCAGCGCTGCACTGCCGGCAGCGGAACCTGCTGGCCCCGGTGAAAACAGTCCCGCACATTTTACTGCTCTGTCGGTACAGCTGGACCGAGCTGAACAGGCTAGGCTTTGACACGGACCTCGAGGGCAAGTTCTGCTGCAGGCTTTTGGACAGAGCGTCTTGGTGCCAATCGAAATCCGTCTTGTTGCCACCGTTTCGGGTATCACAATTCCGCCTCTCACTGTTGGACAGCTTGAAGCCAAGACCCAGGCCTGACCAGTAGGAATCGGACAAGATGTTGGCGTAGACAGCGGTCATCTTGTCCATGCAGCTGTGGGCTTCGTTTGGAAGCTTGGGGTGCATGCTGGCTTTCTTGTCCGAGGCATCTCGGCCGCACACGCTCTTGATGTCTGACACCTGATCACTGGCATCGCTCAGCAGGGACTCGTTCTCGGCGTCCTGGTTGGACAGGTGGCTTCCTGGAGAGTTCTGGTAACTGAAGCAGCCTTTTTGCTCGGGGCCCGTTTCCAGCTCCTCGTCTGTCCCTGGGTCATTGCTGCCCTGAGGTTGAGCTCCCGAACCACTGTCTTCCTCTTCCTCCTCTTCCTCTTTGATTCCCTCCTCTTCCTTCAGCTGTTCCTCCTGGGCATAGCCTGTGAGAGGAGAAGAAGAAGACGTGAAATAACAATAGCAGGTGACATATTCCACTCCCATTTCCCCACTCAGACCAAATGCTTCCCACATGGGATGAATGATTTAATTGACGCTTTTATGAATAATGGGCAATGAATAAAGGAAAAAGCCAAAGGATGTCTTTTGTGCCATCTAATGCCTCCTTAAAAGAAAACTGGCAGGAGTCATCTTTTGAACTGTGGTGTTGGAGAAGACTCTTGAGGGTCCATTGGACTGCAAGGAGATCCAACCAGTCCATCCTAAATGAAATCAACCCTGAATATTCATTGGAAAAACTGATGCTGAAGCTGAAGCTCCAATACTTTGGCCACCTGATGGGAAGAGCTGACTCATCAGAAAAGACCCTGATGCTGGGAAGGATTGAAGGTGGGAGGAGAAGGGGATGACAGAGGATGAGATGGTTGGATGGCATCACTGACTCAATGGACATGAGTGTGAGTAAACTCCAGGAGAGAGTGAAGGACATGGAAGCCTGGTGTGCTACAGTCCATGGGGCCGCAAAGAGTCGGACACGACTTAGCAACTGAACAACAACAATCATTTTTATAAATGCTTAGAATCCCAAGTTAATAATTTTAATGCTTAAGGGCTATCATTCTAATACTCCTGTAATGGGACAGTCTCTAAATTCACGTGCATGACTTTCAGGAAAGCTGGACTGAAATTCAAATCCTATCAAAAACATATCTCTACAAGAAGAACACTGGCTCATAAGCAAACTAAGATGACCCTTGGCATCTTCATGGTAAGGTTTACTGTGACACTTGACCCTGTTGGCATACAATCATCTTAATAAATCATTTTTGAGTGCTCAGAAGTAATTTGGATGCACAGCCATTATACTTTTGAGAGCCAGTGTCTCTTTGGTTCCAGCGGCTTTATTTGTAGAGAGTCGCACAGCAAGAAGAGAGATTATGGAGTATCAAATAAAGTCTTCCACTGATAGCTCAAAAATTATGTAAGCTCAGCAAATATAATGATTTTGGAATAATAGCAAATGGTGTTAGAATGGGAGATTTGGGAACTATTCTATTATTCTCAAACAGGTTTATGAAGAAACAGCCTTTTCAGACAAGGCTGAAAGTGCCCTCTCGATCTTGTGCCTGTAATTTCAAATGCATTGTGATTTGTGGGTCCCCGTCATGAGATGCCAATTATACGTTTGATTTGTGGATGCAAAGTGCTATTGGGGATGCATGCTTTCCTTTCTCGGAAAGGATTTAGGACCAGTAATTGCACAGGGAAAATGAAGGCATGAGAGAGCCAGTGCAAAGGGAATTGATAGGCAAATACCCATCAGTGAGATGAGGAATGTGACTATTTATGCCCATGTACTCATTTTCTTCACCTGGCCTTTTCAGAGCCACGTGGATAAAATGCAACCAAAGCCGTACCAAAGCAAGGGACATTTGGTCTTAGATTTCCATGGGCTGCATGATATCAATGCAGTAGTTTCCCTGTGAGGTTCTATCTCCCCTCTCAGTGCAGGTAGGTACTTGGGAGAATCCCCGGTGCAATGGTTCTGTTTCCATTCACTAGTGATAATACTTGAAAAAGGGGCGATCAAGCATGGGAGGTCTCTCTTGTGAGGCAGGGAGAGAGGAGAGACAGGGTATTATTAGAAGCAAAGTGCCTCAGTCAGGAGCTCCAAGGGCTCCAAAGACTGAACATGAAGAATTTTTTTTTTTCAGACTTTTATTTATTTATTTTCCAAAATTAGTTTTATTTTATTGAACTGTAGTTGACTTACAATATTGTGTTAATTTCTGGAGTACAGCAAAATGATTCAGTTATATACATTTATACATATATACATCTTCTTAGATTATTTTCGATCATAGGTTATTACAAGATATTGAATACAATTCCCTGTGCTGTGCAGTAGGTCCCTGTTGGCCACCTGTTCTATATGTATGAGTGTGTGTATGTTAATCCCGTACCTCTAATTTATCCTTTCCTCACTTTCCCTTTGGTAATCATAAGTTTGTTTTCTATGTCTGTGAGTCTGTTTCCGTTTTCTAAATAAGTTCATTTGTATTGTTTTTTAGATTCCACCTACAAATGATATCATTTACCATTTGTTTTTTCTCTGTCTGACTTACTTCACTTAGTATGATAATCCCTGGGTCCATCCATGTTGCTGCAAATGGCAATATTTCATTATTTTTTATGGCTTACTGGTATTTCATCATGTGTGTATTCCATATATGTATATGGGCCACAGTGAAGATGAAGAATGTTTGTTGAGTAAACATTCTCTCCAAATACATTCTTTCATTTTTATCAACATCCATATGGAGTAGGAACTATTATTATTTTCATTTCACAGATGCAGAAACTGAGGCTCTGAAGTTAAGAAATTTTTCCAAGGCCGCAAAGTTAGCATTGCAAGATCATGCCTGAACCCAGCCTGCGTGATGAGAGAATCCATGGTCTTAACCACCAGGCTCCACTCTCTTTTTATTACCAATGTAATGAGGAAGGAAAGTTATGACCAACCTAGACAGCATATTAAAAAGCAGAGACATTACTTTGCCAACAAAGATCTGTCTAGTCAAGGCTATGGTTTTCCTAGTAGTCGTGTATGGATGTGAGAGTTGGACTATAAAGAAAGCTGAGCGCCGAAGAATTAATGTTTTTGAACTGTGGTGTTGGAGAATACTCTTGAGAGTCTCTTGGACTGCAAGGAGATCCACCCAGTCCATCCTAAAGAAGATCAGTCCTGGGTGTTCATTGGAAGGATTCATGTTGAAGCTGAAACTCCAGTACTTTGGTCACCTGATGCGAAGAGTTGACTCATTGGAAAAGACCCTGATGCTGGGAAAGATTGAGGACAGGAGGAGAAGGGGATGACAGAGGATGAGATGGTTGGGTGGCATTGCTGACTCAATGGACATGGGTTTGGGTAAACTCCGGCAGTTGGTGATAGACAGGGAGGCATGGCGTGCTGCGGTTCATGGGGTCGCAAAGAGTCAGACACGACTGAGCGACTGAACTGAACTGAATGAATAAGAAAACTTTGCATAGAGCCAAAGGTTAAAGGTTAAGCAGTGAGATTTCCTTGCAATGTCTCTGAATAGATAAACACCTCCGAAGGCAGAATTGTGGGAATAATGGAGACGAGAGCCCATGATTTTAAGGGTTTATCATAAAACAAAAGGGACTGTAAAAACTCAGCCTCATTACTGGGTTTACGGTTGTGTTCATTTGTTTTTGTTGCTATTGGTATTGTGCTTTTCTTTCCCAGCAAGTGGATTTTTCATTCAACTGGTATTGCTGGTCTCTAGTTCCATAAATTGATTTGAAGGAAAAAAAGCTTCTCAATCTAGACAAACAATCATTAATAAGTGATCACTACCTGCAAAAAAACCCTGTGCTAAGTCACTTTAATCGTGTCCGACTTTTTGCAACCCCATCGACTGTAGCCCACCAGGCTCCTCTGTCCACGGGATTCTCCAGGCAAGAATACTGGAGTGGGTTGCTGTGTCCTTCTCCAAGGGATCTTCCCGACCCAGGGATCGAACTCTAGTCTCTTATATCTCCTGCACTGGCAAGTGGGTTCTTGACCACTCGTAAAGCCCCAAGAAAACTCTAGCTTACAACAACTGAATGAGATAGACCCACCCCATTCTCACTGCATCTTTTTTTTCCCTGGACTAGTTTGTATGTTTGCAAAAACAGTCATACCATTAAGCTGAAGGAGAAGGTCTATTCACAAAATCAATAAATGACTTGTTACAGAGCCAAGCAAAATACTCCAAAGAATCAGGCAAATTCTACCCATAATGCAGAGTCACTTTTGAAAATTAAAAGGGCTTTACTACTCATACTTTGGGAGGATACAGATTGGCCAGGACTGTTTCAGGTTAAGACATATAGTCACCTCAACTGTGAGTGAAACAGTTACCAAAAAAAAGAGCATATACACCCACACACAGAGCCAGTGCAGAACTGAGGGGCAGGGAAGGAGGGCTATTGCGCATTCCTGTCGGGTAAGGAATTGCCAGGTTTTATTCACCCCACTATTTTCAGTGGCTAGCCCAAGGCCTGACATTCAGTAAGGATTAGTCGCTCAGTTGTGTCCAACTCTTTGCGACCCCGTGGACTGTAGCCCATCTGGCTCTTCTGTCCATGGAATTCTCCAGGCAAGAATACTGAAAGGGGTTACTGTTCCCTTCTCCAGGGGGGTTTCCTGACCCAGGGATCGAGCCAGGGTCTCCTGCATTGCAGGCAGGTTCTTTACCATCTGAGCCACCAGGGAAGCCTGACACTTAATAGGAAGCTGGGAAATAACTCATATTATGTTGTGTGTGTGCTGAAAAAATACATGCAATCAGGGACAGGCACTTGCGCGCGCACACACACACACACAGACACACACACACACACACACACCACAGACAATCTGCCTGGCCAATATAGCCACTTTCACACAAGGAGAAAAGGAGTGTGCTTCTTTTTTTTTATTTTAAGGAGTGTGCTTTTTTAATGCTGACATTTGGAAGCTGAGCTTTCCAGCCCAGCTCAACTTCACAGTCTACTGTGTCCTTCTAAATGGATTCCCCAGAAGAAAAGTCGAAGACAGCAAACGCCTCCCCCACAATACAGATAAAATTTTCTGCTTAATTAGGCATTGACATGTTTACTATAACCTTTACAGAGAGTAACTCGTGCTGAGAGACCCTTTTTGTCTGTTTTCTTCTGCAGAACAGACTCAATCTCATGCACCCGATAAAGTAACACATTGAAAAGCCTCATTAAAAAAAAATGCCAAAGCATCTATCAGAGTAAGTGTGTTTGAACAATGGCTAGGGGTTCCAGGGAGTTTTACAAAACACGTTTTAATATTACACATTGAAGACTGTTCACTTAAGTGGTTTTGTTTGCCATCAGCAGCTGAGAGGAGAGAGAGAGGAGACAGGCAGAGTGTGGGTGATTGGGGTGCATAATGAGTGTCTGTCTTTCTCTGTATTGACGAGATTTGTTTAATAAGATTGCATCATGTGTAAATCTTGGTAAAGTGGATTAGTTGACTTTATTCCTGGCAAGTTTATTCCTATGAACACTTATTTAGCTAAGATGATGATCACGATGATGCGGAGGCCCAAAGAGAAAGGAGTGTCCTCTGCAGAGTCTCCTTGTGGATTTTGGGTTGAAGATCAAACTTTCTGGTGGCAAACATCTCCCTTTCCAACCTAGATGTCTAATTTCATCCCTTACCCCCGCCTGACAGTGGCCACTCAAAGCTTCCACATTGCCGGGAAGCTAATTCATGAGCACACTCAGTTCCGAGTCTAGAAATTCTCTGGTCGGGAGAGCTCTCTTCCACCCGCTGGTCTCTGCTCTGACTGCTCTGCCATCACTGTCCTTTCTGGTGACGAGTGGGTTTCCTGCTCCCGCTTCTTCCAGTCTGTTTTCCAGAGAACTAACTGCTAGAACGGGCTTCCCAGGTGGCACTAGTGGTAAAGAATCTACCTGCCAAGGCAGGGGGGCTTCCCTGGTGGCTCAGATGGTAAAGAATCCACCTGCAAAGCTGGAGACCTGGGTTCTTTCCCTGGGTCGGGATGAAGGGAAAGGCTTCACACTCCAGTATTCTTGCCTGGGAAATCTCATGGATGGAGGAGCCTGGCGGGTGACAGTCCACGGGGTTGCAAAGGAGCCGGACCCACCCTATAACACACACACACACACACACACACCACTGCTGGAATATTCCTTATTAAAGATATTAGTAAGCAACTGGCTGTTTTAACTCCTGCAAGTCTTTCTGTTGCATTGCGCACATATAAATAAATTATAATAAAATTCAAACCCTTCGCCTGGAGTCTGAGCGCTCGCAGGATTTGGTGTCTACCTTTTCGCTTTATTGCCCAGTACTCTTGCCTCACCCTCTGTGCCCACAGGACAGCAACCCACTTTCTCATTCCTGCATCTGCCAATCTCTCCTCGACTGTGACTTTGCAATTGCAGGTTTCTCTGCTTAGAAAGCTCTTCCTCTATGGAAGTTGGTTGCTTTTCATGCTTTAGAATTCAGCTCAAATGGCTCCTTCTGGGAGAGGTCCTCCCTGACCATCTACCCCTTCTCTGTGTAATTCTAGAGCATATCAACCTATTTACTGAAAGCACCATGGCACTGACCATACTCTGAAATCATCTCATGTGCTTGTTTATTGATTGATTATGTTTTCTCACTAAATGTAAAGATAGAATATCTGTCTCCTTGTAGACAGAGACCTTGCTTCTCCCCGCACTCAGATCATATCCTGGCACCAAAAGATGTCCACAAGTTATCTAAGTGAATGAACAAATAGATAGATCATACAATGAAGGGAGGTTAGTCCGGTTGCAATCCGTGTCTCTACTTCTTAGCAATGCAGTCAGCGCCTGTGATGGGTAAATCTCCCCACTCCACCTGCCGATCTAGATCAGATTTGAATTATAACCATTCTGATCAAATTTCCTCAATGATAAAACCAGAGAGACCCCACAAAGCATCTTTTCACAGCATCCCAGCCACCTACATTCTTGTTGCCAGAAATCCCTGACCTGTGGATTTCAGCTTTTTAAGTATGAAGACTGCAAATAAGCATCAAGACTGCAAAACACCAGAAAATACATTTATCGGGAGCAGATTTTGATTCAAAAAAGATTCACACAACTTTGAAAGTATGGGTAGTTTTTGTCATAGATAAAACTCATTATCTGTTCTATGATATATATTACACAAATATTAGGCTGGTCTTCTCCCAAATTGTTGATTGAAAAAGGGGAGAGATGTCATTAGAAAAATACACTATACAAGCTGCAAACTTTTTACTCTGTCAATAGATGGGTAAAATTTGGAAACAAATCCTTAAATTTTAGACATTTCCTTTTAAATCAAACGTTAAAAAAACAAAAGGGAGACAATTAAAAAAATACCACCTCAGTTGTTCCAAAAACCTGTAGTCAGAATGGTTTAAATGAAATTGTGCAAAATAATTCATGAGTGGCAGGATGTGAGATACCAGAATTTTGCTAGGCATCCATTTTTGTAGTTGCCTTGAAAATCCACAATAGAGTGTTTACAGGAAAAGCACTGACAGTTTTTAAAGTGGCAAAAGAGGTGGAAGAGTTATAACCTGAGATGATTATAAAACTCAAGAAGGTTGATTTTTAAAAATGAAACCAGAATTCAACCAAGACCTCATTTAAAAACATACCTCGTGGTGACAGGATCGTTTTCACCAATCTACCCACTAAATGACAGTTTAAAATCACAAGAAGATTCCATAGTGTGCAGGGCAGACATAAATGAGGGGATCGCAAGAATTTCTGGCTGTGGCCCCAGTAGGTACACGAAATGATGACACGGAGGGAGGCTTCCCTGTCACGAGCCTCTAGTGTTTTGGCGACTGTGGTCTAGAAATCTCTTAATATGTATATTATTATTGGCACTAATTGGCACTCTTGTTGGCAGGCCGAGTAAAAGAGATGGAGGATTTACTGTTCAGGGAGGCTGAGCCCCTTTCAGTGCTGACGAGGCCCAGAGTGAGGGCCGTGCTGAGCGTCTGGGTCTGCTTTGTGTCCCAGGAGGTGGTCAGCTCAGGGCTATGGGATCCTCAACACCGTTTCTGAACAGAGACCTGACTTTACAGAGAACCCAGATATCACAAGGCTTGGCCTCCCTCCCACCCAGAGAAATCTAAGCTCAGGCATATTTCTAAACAGAGACATTTTCAATTCAATTTTCATATAGATTTTTATTCCTGCCATACCACACAGAACTCATTAACATGAGCGTGACTTGTATGCACAGATTGAGGGAGCAGGGCTGGTTCTTTCCTCCGTCTGAGTGTCAGGACCGAACACACAGAGCTTTTTGTTTAAAGGGATGTTGAAGATGGACTGGTTTGATGACAGGAGGCTTCTCCTGGGCCCAGCAGTGCTTTATAGAGAGGGATAGAGAGCTTTCTGAGGGTCATCAAAACAAGAACATCTCTCTTATTATTTCCTGCAGATGTTCAGCTAATTGGAATATTCTATATGTACAATGGATATGTATCAGTGGGTCTGTATGAGGGAACAGTCCACTTACTTACTGGACTCCTGTCATAGGCACTTTCTGGGGCTATCATCACAGCTCTTTTAACTGTAAAGCTGTTTCCAAATCATGCTCTGTGACTTTCTCTACTTCTTGGTCATCAGTAAAAAAGGACTACGCTTGTTTAAATCAGAGAAAGTGGATACTCTGTCATCCTTTTGTGGTTTATCTGTTTACTCATTTTATCAAGAAATATTTATTTGACTGCTAACACATGTAACATACTTTAGTAAAATTTCATGGGGACCTCCATCACATTGGCTGTCCACTGGCTCAGGAGAGTAGAGAGCTGAGTTACGGAGAGAAGTTGGGCATGGGTTTGGGGAGGAAAAGGTCATGAGAAGGTTATGCATTACTGGAGGAAGGTAGGTAACTTAATGGGCAGAGTAGACCAGATGGGAGAAAAATAGTCCTGAGTTGCAAAGGTCAGTAGCGCTGGTACTCAGTTGGATCAAAGTGCGGAGACATTGCGAGTCACTGGAAAGTCCACGCCACATTGAAAGAGTACAGCTACTACTCAAGGAACAGCCACGGGGTCCAGAGTTGTCTGAAATTTTGTTTGGCCAAACCATGTGAAAGAAACCAAATATGTGTGGGACCCATCCATCTGCAAGCTCTAAACCAAAGGAATCAGGGGAAGCAAAGAGTCTGAAGATGTGGCATGCTCTTCTGGTACTTTCTAATATCATCTCTTTGACCTTGATCCTCTGTCAATTCCAAATAGAAGTAACCATCCTAAGCCTGCCTACCTCATAGCATTCTGTTAGGACAAGGGAGGAAATGGAAGAGAAAGTGTATCATAAACCTCTGCTACTCAAAGGATGGTCCTTGGATGAGCTGCAGCATCACTTGGGAACTTGCTAGAAATGCAGACGCTCAGGCCCATTGAATAAGAATCATTTAACAAGATTCCTGGGGGATCCATAGGCTCAAGAAAGTTCAAGAAGTCTTTCTGTAAATTGTGAAACTGTTAATTAGGAGCCAGATAATTGGCAAACTACTTGTCTCTGCCTATGTTCCTATGTGTATGGGGGTACTGGTTTTGGAAAGAGAATACAGCTTTGAAAGTTCCAACCCCTTCTTCTTTCTACGGACCAAAAGATGAAATATCTGTGGCTTAGACAACTGCTTCCAGTAATACAGGGAAAAACTCAGCAAGAAAAAAAAAAATCACTGATTCAAAGACTGATCAGTTAATGAGGAGATAGATGGCCCACTGGTTGCAGGATGAGGCTGGGCTCAGTTCAAATCTGCCAGTTACTGTTTAAATGTGGTCACAGGAAAGTTACTGAAACTTTCAGAGGCTCAGCTTCTTCATCCATAAAATAAGAATAAGAATAGTATTTACGGGGCTTCCCGGTGGCTCAGTGGTAAAGAATCCACCTGCCAATGCAGTAGAAGCAAGAGATGAGGGTTTGATCCCTGGGTTGGGAAGATCCCCTGGAGGAGGAAATGGCAACCCCTTCCAGTATTCTTGTCTGGGAAATCCCATGGACAGAGGAGCCTGGTGGGCTACAGTCCACAGGGTCACAAAGACTTGCCAGCACATATAGAGTATTTACCTCCTAGGCTATTTAGGAATATCAAATACGGCAAAGTAGGCAACACACCAAGGTTGTAGGAATACCTTCTGACTCCCGGGCCTGTTGTAGGCACTTTATAAACACTGTACATCCTAATCACCAACCCAAACCCACAAACAGCTGAAATCAGTTGACTCTGGCATTCTTTGTTGTTGTTGTTTTGTTGTTGTTCAGTCACTGAGTCAAGTCTGACTCTTGTGACCCAATGGACTGCAGCACACCAGGCTTCCCTGTCCTTCACTATCTCCCAGAGTTTGCTCAAATTTGTGTCCATTGAGTCAGTGATGCCATCCAACCATCTCATCCTCTGCCACCCTCTTCTCTTTTTGCCTTCGATCTTTCCCAGCATCAGGGTCTTTGCATCAGGTGTCCCTAAATCCTGTTCCAAACCAACAGCTTTTAGATGATATTTGCATTAGATATGAACTGGTCATACATAAGGAAAGAGCTTTGCTCCAGTTTGGGTTTGTTACTTAATATTAAATCATTCATATAAGGAGCCAGTGGTATGTATGCTGGGAACTTCCATAGAACTGACGTGCAAACATCAAATAGCAAGTTATTAGGTCATTACTGGTAATGATAATGTCTGCAATCTTCAAGAAATAAAGCAACCCACCATTTGAGCAAAAAGGTCTTTGTTGGAGGCCTTGGGCTTTGCAATGAGAGAGATGACTGATGCTCAAAGCAGAAGGTCTCCTAAAAAAATAGTTTATATTCAGCTACCTAGAATTTCAGTTTGGCGTGTGTTATTATTGGGAAATGTTCTGGTGACAATTTTAAAAAGCAGAGTGAGAAAATATTCATGGAGAAGGGTGAGAAGGGGGCCACTGCATAAGATTTCTGATAGTTCCAGCTTAGAAATCATTATCCTTATATTATCCCTACATCAAGAGAGCATAAATCAGGAGCAGGGGATGAAGAAAAGGGAAATGAAATAGAGACAAAGAAACTACACAATAGGACCGAGACTTTCCTTTCAAATTAAGAGTTTAAGGCTTCGACTTTTCAAGTGATATCAAGTATTTTCAGCCAAATGTACATACTGATTCTCTATACATTTTCCCCACACAGGGCTATATAAACGGGTATCCCTGGTGGCTCAGCCATAAAGAATCTGCCTGCCATGTAGGAGATTGTAGGAGATGTGGGTCTGATTCCTGGGTCAAGGAAGATCCTCTGGAGTAGGAAATGGAAACCCACTCTAGTATTCTCGCATGGGAAATCCTGTGGACAAAGGATCCTTGTGGGCTGCAATCCATGGGGTTGCAAAGAGTCGGACACGACTGAGGAACTCAGTGACAACAGCCCACATATAGTTTTTTCCAAGACCAGAAAGTTTGGAGGGGTTTTGTGGCTTTATTGCCAAGAAAAGAGACAGTAAATCATTGTCCAGAACGACCTTCAGAAAGTACACGAAGCCGATACGCCATCTGTATTTTTTCAGATGTGCATTCCCACTTTACTTGAAATAACATCATTAGCGCAGCCTTCCCACAGAGCTAGAAGGTGATCCCGTTTTCCTCTTGCCTGGCTTCAAGTCAAACATCTTTTTTTTGGCAAATGCTGTTCCTTTCTCTGAAATATTTCATGCAGATAATGGATAATGACCACTTCTCATTGCCTTTTCTCGAAAACGTCTAACTGCATTAGCCAAGAACGGACAAATTTTAACCTGCTTCTTTTGCTAAGTTCATGGCTGTGACCATCTCCCGTTAAGAAAGAGAGAAGAAAGCTCGCTGTCCCTTCAGAGAAGCTAAATTGGCAATGTCAGAGAGCGATCTGGCCTTTGCTTCTCTGGTGAAAAGTCTTTGCTATCTCTAGAATCTCAGGAGTCCAAGGTGGAAAGAACTTTCATGTCTATGAGCAGTGATTAAGTCAAGGCATTCCTAGCCCTGGTATTCTTCAATTCTGTGATTAATGGCTCAGATGCGGGACCTTCCAACTCGTCTCTTTCCTGCTGGATTCTCTGCCGGTATGATCACTGTGACCAGCCTGGCTATGAGGACCACAGTGTTTAGAATTTCCTCCCATTTCTCTCATTCCTGGGTGCGGAGCAGGGTTCCCACACTGCTTCACCTTTTGCCCCAAACCCCTCCGTTTGACTTTTGTTCATTTGACACAAGGCGGATCAAGAACACATTCCCCGTAAAAATACAGACATTCTCTCATCTCATCACTGCGTCTCAAGGTGAACGAGTTTAGTAGTTGGTTTCTATAGAAGAAACTTCAGCTGAAGCTCCAATACTTTGGCCACCTGATGAGAAGAGCCGACTCACTGGAAAAGACCCTGATGCTGGGAAAGACTGAAGGCAGGAGGAGAAGGGGGTAGCAGAGGGTGAGATGGTTGGATGGTATCACCAACTCTATGGACACGAATCTGAGTAAACTTTGGGAGTTAGTGAAGGACAGGGAGGCCTGGCGGGCTGTAGTCCATGGGGTTGCAAAGAGCTGGACACGACTTAGCGACTGATGAACAACGGGAAAAATAGAAGAACATGTGGTCCTAAGAGCCAACTGGGTCACCATCACATTTTAACCCAAGGGTTCTCAACCAGGAGAACACCTGTGCCTTCAGACAAGGTCTGGAGACATCTTTGGTTGTTACAGCTGGCAGTTAGAAGGCGGAGAGGCCAGGGATGCTGCTAAACCACCCCACCCCCTCCCCACAGGACAGCCCCTCACAGCAAAGAAATATTCAGTCCCAGATGTCAATAGTTGCGGAGTGCTGTGAAGTCCGGGTTGCCAGTGAAGCAGGGGGCTCTACAGAGGGCACTCCAGGGCGGGCGGAAACGAGGAGAAGGGAGAGGAAAGCGCGCGCGGTGTCCTCGAAGCTGTCATAGCCCAGGGCTGAAGAGCGCAGACGTCCGGGGCAAGCCCGCCTCAGCCGCACCATGCACGGTCATCTGCAGCAAACCCACAGGCTCCGCGGGTCTCCCCTCTCTTCTATAAATCGGAGAAAATAATAGTACCAGCCTCAAAGGCGCGCGTGAGAGCTGAAACACTGAAAGGCGCGCAGAATGCCTGGTGACAGCGAGCACCTTCCCCCTCGCTAGCATTACAAGAACAAAGACGTCATCGCGGAGAGCCACACCTGAAGCTGGATTTCTCAGGATTTTTAGTATTTACTCTTTCAAGTGGTGACTGAAAAAAACACACAAAACAACAATCCATCAGACTCCTAGCATTATTCTCAATCCATTCCTTCCGGGTTCACTTAAATCCCCTTATCAGATCGAGTATTTTTATAGTTCAAGAAACAAACAAACAAAAAGTTAATGATGAAAAGGATTAGCATCTCTAAACAACTCCAGTAACGCTGTCAAAGAAACCCTGACCTATTTCAGTTCTTAATTAACTAGGTTAGCTTTTACAGGAGGCAACTTATATAAAACAGCGAGTCTGATCCGAGGCCAAACCCCGCTGGACAGTTGGATGAAGCAGTTCTTGGAAATGGCCCAAATGCCGGGAGGCACAGAGGTAGTTGATCTTTTTGAATCAACAGTTTGAATAATCTAATGGAAAATTCTCCAAGGTTTTCTGACCCTTTAAAAAAATATATTTATTTATATTAATTGGAGGATAATGACAATACTGTGATGGCCTCTGCCATCCATCAAGGTGAATCGGCCACTGGCAGACACGCGGCCCCTCCCTCCTGAGCCCCTCCCCTCCCCGCTGTCAGAGCACCGGCTCTGGGTTCCCTTCATCATACATCACACGCCCACTGGCTATCTAGTCTACATATGACAATGCGTATGTTTCACTGCTGTGCTCTCAAATCATCCCACCCTCTCCTTCTCCCACCGAGTCCAGAAGTCTGTTCTTTATGTCTGTGTCTCCTTTGCTGCCCTTCACGTAGGACTGGTAGTACTGTCTTTCTAGATTCCATATATATGCGTCAGTATATGATATTGGACCCTTTGATTGAAGGTTAGGGCTGGTTTGTCAAGGCTTGGTATCTTTTCTCTGTCTCTGCCTACAAAGGAGATGGGTAAATAGAAAAAGTTCAAGGTCACTATGTCAGCTCTCTTCCTGCCTGGACAGCGGTACCAAACTGGTCATTGTCCCAGGAGAGGAAAAGGACTGAGGACAAAAGGCTCCGGGATCTAATGTTCTCCAAAGGGGACTCTACAGACACATGGCTCACAATACATCCACTGTCTTGTCCTCGACACTCTGGCCTTTTTTTTGTTTCTGTTTTATGCATTTTCCTCTGCTTTTAAAGTCTTTTAATGCTAGTTTTCTGCAGTGCCCAAATCACTTCTATAAGTGAATTCTCTTAAAAATAATAATATATGCGTATTTTTTCTTAACAACAACAAAAAGGCAGTATTTGGCTAATTGGTTAGTTAATTTGCTTTTCAGTGTAAAGGATCATTTTTCTTTTTCTGGAGAAAAACAAACAAACAAAAAGAACCAGAGTTTTGTGACCTGGAGGAGGATGAATTATTAGCAAAGAATCTTCTTATATGCAGCCTCTAAGACCTTTGACTGACCATTCGGAGATGATAAAGGGAATTAGCCATTGTATCTAGAGTTTCAAAGAGTTCATTGGCTGCCTTTCTAGGTCTTGCTAATTTTCTGTTACTTGTGTGTGTGTGTGCTCAGTTGCTCAGTTGTGTCCCACTCTTTGTGACCCCGAGGACTGTAGCCTGCTAGGCTCCTCTGCTTGTGGAATTTTCCAGGCAAGAATACTGGAGTGGGGTGCCATTTCCTACTCCAGGGATCGAAGCTGCGTCTCTTGTGTCTCCTGCATTGGCAGATGGGTTCTTTACCACTAGTGCCACTTGGGAAGCCAGTGTTACTTATAAACATTTAAAAATGACGTTGGTTAATTCTTCGGCAATGCTGAAAAGATCATCAGTGTTCCAGGATATATCACCGTAGACAGTGTGGTTGTCTCCTAACCTATCAAGTATGGGTAGAATTGGTGTCACCAGGACTGTGTGAGGCCCTGATTTGTCTAAGCCAATCATATCCAAGTATTGGCTTATTTAGCTAATTCAGGCCTAAAGTAAGCCAGTAGGCAATAAGCAGTCTCAGAATCTTGCTCATACGGAACAGCTGTGTGCCTAGTCACTCAGTCGTGTCTGACTCTTTGACCCCAAGGACTGTAGCCTGCCAGGCTCCTCTTTCCATGGGGATTGTCCAGGCAAGAATACTGGCATGGGTTGCTATGCCATCCTCATATAGAACAGCAGAGACAACGTTTTCCCAAGGAAGGGCCCAGCCCCCAAGTACACACTGAATTATAGACACGTACAGGCACCTTCCACTTCTCATCAGTGGTACCCAACTTATTCTTGATGACTCAGCTAGGGTGATTTTGCTTCCTGGGGACGTTGGCAGGGCTGATGCTGAACATCCCAGAGTGCACAGAAAAGCCTCCACAACAAAAAATGATCTGGCTTAAATGGCAATAGTGCCAAGAATTGGAAGACTTAGCGTGAGAAATCTTTCTCCCCAATTTGAACATGAGGCTCCTAAATGCAAGAGCTTATTTGCCTTGTTCATTGCTGCAGGCTCGGTGCCAAGAACACTTCCTGAGGTTAACTATTGTCAAAAGTTGTTGTCAACAGTGACTTCCCTGTGGTCCAGTGGTTTAAGAATCCACCTGGGCTTCCCTGGTGGCTCAGCTGGTAAAGAATCTGCCTGCAATGCAGGAGACCCAGGTTCCATCCCTGGGTGGGGAAGATGCCCTGAAGAAGGAAATGACAACCCACTCCAGTAGTTCCTTGCCTGGAGAATTCCGTGAACAGAGGAGTTGGGCAGGTTATAGTCCATGGGATCACGAAGAGTCGGACACATCTGTGCGACTAACTTTCACTTTCACTTTTGCCAATGCAGGGGACACGGGTTCGATTGCTGGTCCTGGAAGATTCCATGTGCCTCATAGCAACAAAACCTGAGTCTGCGCTCTAGATAGAGCCCGTGTTCTTCAACAAAAGAAGCCACTGCAATGAGAGTCCCAAGCACCGCAATGAAGAGTAGCCCCTGCTTTCCACAACTGGAGAAAGTCCCCACGCAGCAACAAAAATCCAGTGCAGCCAATAAAATCAATTGATCAATCAATCCATTAATGAATTTTAAAAAAGTCCCTGAGGCTTTTGTCAGAGTCATACATTTCCCGCTGGAGAGGGTGCTTTGTCCTTTAATCACCGCCTCTGCTTTTGCAATTTAGGTGAGTTACTTGCTGAAGTCATCTCCCCCCTTCATGTCTGAGTAGGTAGCATAGCTGATTTTATTTTTTAAGGCGTATGATCAGTTTGGAACTCATGTAAGAATAACACCATCAGGTCCAGGAGGAATCAATCTGCTGTCTCCCAGGCACATTGGGGAGAAGCCAGCAGGACACAGAGTCTAGTCTTCGGGAGATTAATTTACTGAGACTCCAGCACATGAGGACTGCTTTCCAACAAGAATAATCCAGATAGCATGTGTGTATATGTTTAAATATCTGACATTTTGTCTAAAGAGCAGAGAGGTAAAACAAAAACATGAGAACTTTTTTCTTTCCCTTTTTGGCATTTCATGTTTGTTTGTTTGTTTGTTTAGTATGAGCAGATGGCCCCAGCTAGGCCAATCAGAATCCATGGAATATGAATTCTGACCCCACTACTCAAGAATGGGAAATGGTTGGAGTGTATCCCTCTTGACAATGGCATCAAGCAGAGATCTCCCTTTGACTATGTCCCTGTGATCTGCAGAAGCCCACTGGCTCCTCCCCTTTCAGTGAGACACTCCATACCTCTTCCAGCAAATTCCTTATTTTGACTTGAATTAGCCAGAGCTAACTGTGGCTTGCAAATCAAGCCCTTACTGTCTAATGGATGGTGCACAATACATACCTTGAATCAAAGGATGGATTTGTGCTAACTCTGACCGGATGGTTTCTCTGCATGTAGAATAAAAGCAGCTCAGACTGTTGGTGGCTTTGCCTGGCATTCAGTAGAGGGTAGTTTCAATGTTCACAGACACTTGGGCAGACCACAAAGCAATAATAATGACAGCATCCTATTTCTAGAAACCGAGAATTTCCCTCCAAAACCAGAGTCCCCTCCATCCAGATGCACATTTTTCCATAGAGCCTGGCTCTTTGTATAGGTCTGCTTTGAAAGTGCTTTTTAGAAACGTATCATCCCCCAGTGACTTGAATGTCCCCATCTAGGGTACGTTTTCAGCACTCACAGTCTATTGTATCAATAATCTGCATATTTAAGAGTCCCTACATGCTCATTGAGACGATAGATGGGGCTGGTACAGTCTACTGGGTCAAAAATCTGCTTTAAATAGTCTATATACACAGTCGGTTGAGTAAATAACAGCATTTTCAAAAAGCCCCTAAATATATAATAACATGATAAATCGTGTCGGCTCCTGAAAATGCAGGCTTGCTACTGCTGATCAGGAAAATGATGTGCGATTTAACAAGCCACTTACAAATGATCTCATCTTTTCCAGCTGTGGGAGCATTGTCTTTGCCTTGGCTATTTTTTTCATATGTAGAGAAAAGGAACCCAGCCACACACACAAACGCATATACACACGGAGGCCTATATGCATCCTCAATATCATCTTGCACAAATAAACTGGGTTTGGACCAGTGGTCCAGATGTAAGCAGTCAAGGAGTGAAGGCCAGAGTGCAAGGTTCTTCTTGCTTGGGTTTGGAGACTTCACCCATCACTCAGCTGTGGGTGATTCAGAGTTAAGCTGGGCTCCAAATGTACAAAAACAGTTGTGCTTAAATCAAATAGAAGCATTGATTTTGCGACCTCCGTCTGACCTCATTTTGTTGGGAAGATGACTTTTCCTATACCACTTCATTAGAAACCTGTTTGCTTATAAAATGCTTCTGTGTGTACCGTATTCTAATGAAAGTGAAAGTGAAAGTCTCTCAGTCATCTCCGACTCGGCGACCCCGTGGACTCTGCCGTCCATGGAATTTTCCAGGCCAGAATACTGGAGTGGGTAGCTGTTCCCTCCTCCAGGGGATCTTCCCAACCCAGGGACCTAACCCAGGTCTCCTGTGTTGCCTGGGGGAATTCTTTACTAGCTGAGCCACCAGAGAAGCCCGTTACCATATTCTAATAGCTACCAGTTAGTAAGTGCTTTACACGTATGGTTATATTCTAACCTCATGCTCCACTGATAGGGGTGATGCTATTAGCTCCGTTTTCAAAGACAAAGGAATCTTAGGCTTCAAGAAGTGAAACGCCTTTCTTGAGGTCACATATCAGGTGTTGGTAGACTCTGACTTTGAACTGAGCATGTGAGTCTCCAGAGCCATCGCCCTCTTGTGCTTGTGTGTTTCAGCTCACACTCACGTCCTTGCCTCTTTTCAACTGTGTCCTGCTTTGCTCTGGTGTGTATGGCCCAGGTGTGTGTCTCTGCTATAATGATATACATTTCTTGACGAATCTTGCATTCTGCAAAACCTTGCATTAAAATGATAGCACTTAAAGCAAAAATAAGATTAGGGTAGACTAGTTCAGAACTAGGCAAGTAGGTATCCAGAATGTAACCCAACAAAACCATACTAAAAATACCAGCCCAGTTAAAAACACTTGTTAAATTCATAACAAATAAAACAACACTACAAGAAATAATCTGGGCTGGATGAAGCTCAAGATTCAAGATCAAGATTCAAGATGTGAGAGTAGGTATCCAGAATGTATTCAACATCAAGATTCAAGATGCGAGAGAAAATCTTGATGCCGAATCAGGATTGTGAGAGACATATCAATAACCTCAGATATGCAGATGGCACCACCCCTTGGGCTTCCCTGGTGGCTCACTTAGTAAAGAATCTGCCTGCAGTGCAGGAGACCTGGTTTTGATCCCTGGCTTGGGAAGATACCCTGGGGAAGGGAAAGGCTACCCACTCCACTATTCTGGCCTAGAGAATTCCATGGACTGTATAGTCCATGGGATCACATAGAGTCGGATACCACTGAGTGACTTTCACTTTCACTTCATGGCAGAAAGTGAAGAGAAACTAAAACAGCCTCTTGATAAAAGTGAAAGAGGAGAGTGAATAAGCTGGCTTAAAACTCAACATTCAAAAAACTAAGATCATCGTGCCAGGTCCCATCACTTCATGGCAAATAGATGGGAAAACAATGGAAACAGTGACAGACTTTATTTTCTTGGGCTCCAAAAATCACTGCTGATGGTGATTGCAGTGTGAAATTAAAAGATACTTGCTCCTTGGAAGAGAAGCTAAGATCAACCTAGACAGCATATTAGAAAGCAGAGACGTTACTTTGTCAACAAAGGTCCATCTAGTCAAAGCTATGGTTTTTCCAGTAGTCATGTATGGATGTGAGAGTTGAACCATAAAGAAAGCTGAGCACTGAAGAATTGATGCTTTTGAACTGTGATGTTGGAGAAGACTCTTGAGAGTTCCTTGGACAGCAAGGAGATCCAACCAGTCCATTCTAAAGGAGATCAGTCCTGAATATTCATTAGAAGGACTGACGCTGAAGCTGAAGCTCCAATACTTTGGCCACCTGATGGGAAGAACTGACTCATTGGAAAAGACCCTGATGCTGGGAAATATCGAAAGCAGGAGAAAGGGATGACAGGATGAGATGGTTGGATGGCTTCACCGAATCAATGGACATGAGTTTGAGCAAGTTCCGGGAGTTGGTGATGGACAGGAAACCCTGGTGTGCTGTAGTCCATCGGGTCACAAAGAGTCAGATGTGACTGAGAGACTGAACTCAACTGAACAGCAAATAAAAGACTTTACTTTGTAAATAACGAAGTGATTGTAGTTGACTAGAAACACGTTTATGGAAGTAGTAAGATTGTGGGGTTATAGAAGGTTGAAATTTTAAAAGACTGCAGTGCATGCGTGCATCCTCAGTCGTGTCTGACTCTTTGTGACTCCATGGACTGTAGCCTGCCAGGCTCCTCTGTCGGTGGGATTTTCCAGGCAAGAATACTGGAGTGGGTTGCCATTTTCTCCTCCAGGGGATCTTCTCAACCCAGGGATCAAACCCATGTCTTCTGTGTCTTGTGACAATTTGGACTTCTAAGGCTGACCATCTGAGCCAAAAGGAAGTTGATCGGACTTCTATGAACTGAACACATTCTCTGTGGCTTTCTGCATTCACATCTGGCTGCTGTTACTTAGTGTTGCTAAACAATAAAGTGTCGGAAAAACTTACACGTGAATGGATGTGACATCCTCATTATATACACATCATCGACCGATTTACCAATCAGGAGTGAGCTAATTGGCTCAGGAAATATGAGTTGTAATAGAGCAGACTTTATTATATCTTTCATCCTTAAAGACCTTTCATGTTCAACTAACTCGGTCACTAAAATTCTGGGCACCTCACCAATAAAATCTTAGCATTGCATTAATTACTCAAGCAAATCAACCTAAAGTAAAGATGATAAATCTGAATATCTTCCGGACTACAGAATTAGCAGCTTATGGAAACTCTTGTTTCATGGGGAGATATGAAGAAAGAACTTCCCTTGTATACCTTCAAGCATCTACTCTATGCCTGTTAGAGTATGAAGTATTGGGTATGTGTTTTATTTTGGAAATAATTTTGTTAGGTAGGCATCTCTACATCTGTCTTAAACAGGGGGGATTTGAGGCTAACAGGAGAGATACAAATGGGTCTCTGGGAGAAACTAGCAAGACAGATAGGAAACCAAGCCCACAGACCCCAAACCCCAGCGTCCTCCCCTTCACCATTCTGCAATGACGTGCCTGCTAAGCTGCTTGCGTTGTGTCTGACTCTTTGCAACCTTATGGACCATAGCCTGCCAGGCTCCTCTGTCCATGGGATTCTCCAGGCAAGAATACTGGTGTGGCTGCCATGCCCTCCTCCAGGGGATCTTCCCTACCCACGGATCGAACCCGCGTCGCTTCCTGCATTGGCAGG
Organism: Giraffa tippelskirchi; assembly: GCF_054371585.1. Classification (NCBI taxonomy): domain Eukaryota; kingdom Metazoa; phylum Chordata; class Mammalia; order Artiodactyla; family Giraffidae; genus Giraffa; species Giraffa tippelskirchi. The sequence continues at coordinate 121,783,043 of NC_137287.1, read as the reverse complement.
TGGGTTTTTACCACTAGCACCCCCTGGGCAGCCCGCTCTGGAAAGAGGTAGCAAGTTACAAAGCACACTCCTAGGGGATGGAAAGTGAAAAATGGTCTCAATCTTGGCTACCTACAGTCGATTCTTAACACTCTCAGCAGTCAGAATGAAAGATACATCAGACCACGTCACTTCCCTGCTCAAACCCCCCAAGGGAAATTCATCTTACTCACGGAGAAAGTCAACCTTCTTACCACGGCCCTCAGATTTATGGGCCTGCTTAGCTTCCATTCCACCTCCCCTCCTTCTCCCTTTCCTCCCCTTCTGGGGTTTCTGCTCCGGTCTTGCCGGCCTCGTCGCTGTTTCCCAACCAAACCAGGACCCTCGCCTCTGAGGCCTTTGTGCTCGCTCCTCCCTCTGTGCCTTCCTCTGCCTCCTGTCTGTTCCGGTTGTTGTTTAGTTGCTCAGTCGTGTCTGACTCTCTGTGACCCCGTGGACTGTAGCCTGCCAGGCTCCTCTGTCCGTGGGATTCTCCAGGCAAGAATATTGGAATGGCAAGAATATTGCCATTTACTCCTCCAGGGGATCTTCTTGACTCAGGGATCAAACCCACATAAATTCTTTACATCTGAGCTACCAGGGAAGCCCCAACTTTCTGTAAGTCTGTGCTTAAAAGCGGTTTCCTCCGGAAGCTCACTCTGATGGCTCCGTTGACATGGCAACCGGTCTCCCCCTCGCTCAAGTCCCCATGCCTCCACGCCGCTCTGCTCGTCTCTTTCCACAGCACTTTCCACCTGCCGCTGTGAACTGACCCCTCGGTTCCGTCTGTCGCTCACTGTGAGCTTTCTTTGCTGTTTGTAGGCCCCCTTAGAGCAGGGATCTTGGTCTGGGTGGCTCGATGCTGTAGTGTGAGCGCCTGGGGGCGGTGCCTGGCACATGGTAGGTGCTCAGTAAACATTCACTGAAGGAATCAGTGGCTCCGTAAGGAACCCTGTGCATTTTTGACTCGGGGGCTTCCCAGGCGGCTCGGTGGTAAAGAATCCGCCTGCCATTGCAGGAGACAGGTGACGTGGGTTCAATCCCTGGGTCAGGAAGATACCCTGGAGGAGGAATTGGTAACCCACGCCAATATTCTTGCCTGGAAAATCCCAAGGACAGAGGAGCCTGGTGGGCTACAGTCCATGGGGTCACGACTGAGCATGCAGGCATGTGCATTTTTAGCTTTACAAAGTGAGCAAGACTAACCCACTCACCATATCCTTTCTGGGCTGCTGTGGGTTTCCTCCTACATCCTATCTTCCAGTAAACAGTGGCCCCAGGAACTAGCCTTGAGTCCCAGATTTTCATCATTTGCTCAGTATAATAGCCTTTAAAAAAATCTAGTCAGGTTCTGTATCTAGGAGTAAATTCAACAGCAGAAAAAGAAAAATCCATGCTGCAAAGTTAGACATGCCTCTTAATTGGAAAAATTCTAAATGGGTCCATTCTTTCAGCTGGGTTGGACCTACAACTGCATGGACTGTGGGCTTCTGAATATGTTTTCAAAAGTTACTTAAGCCAGAGATTTAAAAACCTAATTGTTTGGAAGAAAGTTTCAAAACTTGTTCTTTTTTTGCACCCGTATTTCTGGTCCTATGACACTGAAAGTGAAGTGAAAGTGAAAGTCACTCAGTTGTGTCCCACTCTTTGCAACCCCATGGTCTATACAGTCCATGGAATTCTCTAGGCCAGAACACTGGAGTGGTTAGCCCTTCCCTTCTCCAGGGGATCTTCCCAACCCAGGGATCGCACCCAGTCTCTGGTTCCAGGATACATGGAGTCTGTGATGTAAACAAACTCTTTTTTCTTTGTTAGCATTGAAAGTATTTAATGACATCAGGATTTACACTGAAGGATCTCTCTCACCAGAAGTCCCTATTCACTCTCTAAAGCAGCAAGAACTGAGTCTGCCCATCTAAACAAGTAGAACAGTTCACTGGTTGCGAGGAAAAAGATCCCAGCTCGAACATTTACCAGCTGTGTGTTCTCAGGCAATTTACTTAAGCTTTGCAACTCTCCGTTTCCTCATCTGTAAAATGGGGATAATTAGAGTACCATCCAAATATGGCTGTTGAAAGGCTTTAATGAAAAAAAAAGCTACTTTTTCTTTAATTCTTTTTCTGTCTCCAACTCATCTTTCCAGTTTTGATAGACAGATCTCTGGAGGATCTTCCCTGACCCCCTGGTGAGTAAGGATCACCTTGTAGACGGCCTTACGGCATTCTTCTCTTGTGGTTCCCATCAAACTTGCAGCAAACAATTATACATGTAATTGTTAAATTCTAGACTCTGCCATTTAGACTCCATTAGGATTGGGATGTTGTGTCTCATACGTTGCTGTATCTTCAGCATTTTTTCAGGGAACCTGGAGCATAGGACATACCTTATAAATAGCATTTAATTGATTCTAAGACCTTTCTTTTATATTATAACATCTCAGAAATTATGGTGAATCTTAAATCAGTGCTATCTTAAAATGGCTGCCAGGGGGCAGTCGGAAGATATTTCAGGAATGCCTTAACCGATTTATGTTGCTTATCTTTTTCTTTTTCATATAAACACAGGAATGTCAAATTATAAAAATCTTAAAAAAAAAATCTCAAAGAGTCTCTCAGTAAATATAACATAGAAATTCTAAGTGCTAGGAAGAGAGCAATGGGTCATGGTTTAATTATAAGCATTTTTCTTTCTTAGTGGTACAAATATAAGCTGTACAGTTTAGTGAATGGCCTCAGATTAAATTCAGTAATTGTTGAATGAATGAAAAAGATAAAAGAGCTTCGCACAGTTCTTGGCACATGGAAATTGCTCAATAACTTATTGGGCTATTACGATTTTTAGGATCTGGCTAATTCAATATTTAAAACAACACTAATATTTTTACTTGGGCTTCCCAGGTGGTGCTAGTGGTTAAGAACCCACCTGCCAATGCAGGAGCCAGCAAGAGATGCAGGTTTGATCCCTGGGCTGGGAAGATCCCCTGGAGGAGGAAATGGCAACCACTCCAGTATTCTTGCCTGGAGAATCCCATGGAGAGAGGAGCCTGGTGGGCTACAGTCCACGGGGTTGCAAACAGTCAGACATGACTGAAGCGAGAGTAGGTAGGTAATATTTTTACTTAATGGTTGGTTTGGATGTCTTTGCTATGTATCTAAGTTTTGGCAGAAATGCTCAACAATGGAATCTTCTGGTTAGGTAAATTCAGCCTCAACTAGAACTGTGATCCTTGTTGCAACTATGATTTGTCTCTTCCTCTTGATTGTAGGCTCCTTGGAGCCCAATATAAGCAGTCTGGGTGTCCTTGTTTCCACAAAGCCTGGAGCATGGTGGGCTGAATAAATGTTAGATGACTAATTAAAAAAAAAACAACCCAAGAGCGTGAATTACTGGAGATGAGGGTCCCGAGGATGACTGCAAGAGTGAGACTTCCAACGCTGTCTTGTTTTGCAGGGAGAAAGTCAGAAACGTTGCTCAGTACCTGCAGGGGCTCAGTCACGGTTTGTATGTTTAGCCCCGGTTCTCGGGGATGCACCACACGTGATTAAAACATTCAAGAGCATTTGACTGAGTTTCACGTTGTAAAGCTTGCCATGCCTTCGCTGAGCAGTGAGGCACGATCAGTGGGCGAGCGTGTATTTCTCTGGCCTTCCCAGGTGGCTCAGTGGTGAAGACTCTGCCTGCCAATGCAGGAGACGCAGGAGAGGTGGGTTCGATCCCTGGGTCAGGAAGACCCCCTGGAGGAGGAACTGACAACCCACTCCAGTATTCTTGCCTGAAAAATCCCACGGACAGAGGAGCCTGGCTGCTACAGTCCCTGGGGTCACAAGAGTCGGACACGACTGAGTGAGTGAGCACACACGCACTGTATTTCTCTACAGTTTCCTGTAGAAGTTGGTGATCACGGTAGTGAGGAAGCGTGCTATCTGCTGAGGATCCTATCCTTGATGGGCTGGGGAATTTACCGAAGACCAGGAAAGTGGACTTACGCCAGGCACATAGCAGGTACTCAGCAACTAAGGTCGAGTCAAGATCATTGCCAGGATCACGATTATTCCATTGATGACCCTCTACCATGTGTTCTGCCCTCTGTTTTGCTTCCAGTCCCTTGAGATTCCATGGCACACCCACCCCAGTGCTTAAATACCCTTCAAGGCCTGGGTCTGGGGCCTTCTGGGTCATCTCTTTGTGTGACCAGCTCAATACATGTTGAAGGTTGATTTTCTAGATAACCCAAGAAGAACGGCTCCTCAGTAATCTGATTCATCTATTGCCAGCTGAAGTCAAGTCACTTTACTGCAGATTCTTTCTGAAGGGGTGCACGGATTGATTTACAAGCGCAGCTAGTTAGAAAGACACTCCATGATTTGTATATGCAGGATGTCAAGAATGTCCTATAGTCTCCCTCCCGTCATGATATGAATGATATCCTCTCTACTGTTTATTCTCTTTGTTTTAGCCAAACATAAATAGACTGCAGACATGTCTGGGGCTGAAGGCACTTGCAGAAAATAAGCTTCTTCAACTCGAGATGCACTGACAATGGAGACAAAGTGAAATTGCTCTGCTTTGACAAATGCCCGCCTTCTCTCGAGAGAGCAAAGCAGACAGGACGTCCAGCGTCTCCATGCAGCTAAGGACTTTGTAAAACCGCTTTCTACTTCGGATCTCTATGGTTAACTTAATTTTAATCTCCATGACTCTTTGGGGGGACTGGAAAAGATTTTTTCTTTTCTTTTATCGATTTTGTTCTTTTTCATTAAGCCAACATCCATTTCGCCCTTCCGTCAGCCTGTTGGCAGAAGACAGGGCACCGTGTCTCCATGCTGTTGGGCTCCTCGGGCATGTGGGCACCTTGTCCACGTGCTCTGTGCCACCCACAGAGAAGATGCGTTTCGTTCCGGCTGTGACTGTGGGGACCGCTCCGCTCTGTACCTCGATGGACACGCCACCCCCGGGGCGGCTGCTTGGCTGATGTGAACGGACATTTTGGAAAAAGCAGAGGGAAAAGGAGGAAAATGAAAACCACAATCCCTTAAATAGTCAGTTAAGGAATCTGCTTCTGGGGAGGTGATCCAGTCACAATTCTGAATTTCATATACTGTTAATTCATTTCTATTCCTGTGGTTGTACTGAACATGGGGTTTGCTTGCGTCCACTTCTAGCACAGTGGAGGGAGGTATCAGCAATAAACAAATATATGAAAAAAGCTTATGAATGAACAGAGAAATCTTTCAGCGTTGGCCCTGGGACAGGTAGCAGGACAGAATGAGAGACTGGAATTTCAGGTCTTTCTCAATGTTCCTACTCTGTTGGTTCCACTTTCATTTCTTCCAGGTTGAAAAGTGGAAAAGAGAGTGCTGCTCCCAAGGCGGTAGGTTGATGGGGGGTGAAGATTCTTCCGGCCCTCTAAGAAAATATTAATTATTTAATTTGAAAAGCTGAGCACACACTGTGTGCCCTGGGCTGGGTGCCCAAGAGACATGGCATTGAAGAAGCTGTACTTGTTCTAACCTCATCGAGATCAGAAATTTGCAAGTGAGATCAACCTTGAATTAATTAAATATAATCTCACAATTTATGAATCAGGTGTACGCGAAATCCTCTGTCTTTGGATGAGTTATCACAAAGAGTAGGTTGGGGATGTAAAAGCATACTGTGTTTTCACTCAGTGGGGTCTCCGTTTGAGAAATCACGCTCAGTGATCCAGGGCAGAGGTGAGGTGTTGCGTCAGTGGTGCATCTCAGGGGGAAGGTATGTGGAGGGAAGTGGCTGAAGTCACTCTGCAGATCACTCACTAGGACGTACTGAGCTTCTGTAGACAGACAATGCCTCGTGAGCCCATGCCACCCAGCCCTCGGGTCGGATCCTGAAGGCTTGAGTTTTCAAGACAGAAAGTTGCTGTCTACTTCTTGTCTCCACGGCATGTGTGTGTGCTAAGACACCTCAGTCACGTCCAGCTCTTTGCGACCCTACGGACCATAGCCTGCCAGGCTCCTCTGTGGGATTCTCCAGGCAAGAACACTGGAGCGGGTTGCCATGCCCTCCTCCAGGGGATCTTCCTGACCCAGGGACAGAACCCGTGTCTCTTATGTTTCCAGCAGAGGCAGGCGGGTTCTTCACCACTAGTGCCACCTGGGAAGCCCCACCCCTCTGCCCTGAAGGCAACAGGTAACTAACAAGAACCTGCTGTATAACATAGGGAACTCTTCTCAATACTCTACAATGGTCTACATGGCGGAAGAATCTAAAAAAAAAAGAGTGGATATGGGTATATGTATAACTGATAGACTTTACTGTACACCTGAAACTAACACAACATTGTAAATCAACTATATGCCAATAAAAATTAAAAAATAAAACTGAAGAAAAAAGCAAAGGTGCAGACAATGCCTTGACTCCCGAGTGTGGGTGAAAACTGTTCTAGAATATCAATCTGAAGAACTATATTGTGAGATTTCCGTCTGGAGATTCCTCGCTGTTAACACTGCTTGTTGAAGCAGAATGTCCATCACCTTTTCTTTCCTAGTGGGGCCAAACTTCCACATCATTAGAGCCCTGATCTTCATCAGAAGGAGGGAGGGGCAGTTCTGTCCCCCTGGGGACATGAGGTGATGTCTGGAGACTCTCTAGCTGTCACAGCTGCAGAGGGATCGCCAGACATGCTGCTAAACATCCCGCCAGGCACAGGACAGCCCCCCACGACAAAGGAATCCCAGGCCCCAAATACCAATAGTGCTGAGGCTGGGAAATCCTACTTGAGAGATTTTACTGCATATAGGCCCTAAAAGACTATTTTATCATTTCAAAAAATAATAAACCTCAGCAGTTATAATTCACAACCTCACCAGAAAACACGGGGATAAATATGAGCTCTAGTCCTGAATTTTGTAAAGTTCAATGCAAACAGCTTTAGCTGGAGAGTCAATTACAGAGGATTTTTTTCTCATGCATGGTGCCCTTTCATTGATACTGGGGTAGAGACTCCTAGGAGGTCGAGTTCCAAAAGCACAGCAAGTATCTCAACTAAAGCTCCCAAGACGAGGTTTATTGTTTTACATCCTCCTTCCTTTCTCTCCTTGTAAGGATGTGAGTGTGTGTTGTGTGTGTGTTGTGGGGGGAGTGTCCACCTCTACTTCAAAATATCTACAGTGATACAAGCAACTGATCAAATCAAAAGAAAACAATATATTCATTTAGAATATAAAGATCAGCAGTCTGCTAGGTAACTGGAACCGTTTGATACAAACTTTGTTTCTATAAAGTACACCATGGTAAAGCTTTGAAACTTCAGTTTGTTTAAAAAAAAAAAGAAAGAAAAAAATAGAAGGAAAGAAAGAAAAATGAGGAAAAAATACTGTAACAGCCTTACTTCCTTTGAAGTCACTACTGATATAGCTCTGAACAGATCCATTCAAGTTCAACTAACATCAGACAAATGTTTAGTGTATCAGAGGAAGCCACAAAAGCAAGGGTTTCATCAATATTTCACAACAGCCTCAGGGAAACTGTAGATTGCAATGCTGTAGGGCAGCTAATGGAATTACACACAAGGGTTTTGTACATTTAAAATAAGCAGCTACTAAAAAAAAATTACCTTTCAGTTTGATAGAAACTGTATGAAACTGCAGATAGGAAACAATTAAATCGCCCCCAACATTTATCCACGTCACACTGATAGGTCATTTAATAACAGGTATCAGTGTGTGTGCGTGGCTTCATCCCCTCCCCCCATAAGGCAATAATAAAGATTAACATTTATGAAAAGAAACATAAAATATAGCACAGCCAAATGAATAATTAAAGACAGTTTTGAAGAACGCTTGCCATTGTATGCCAATGAAGTCTTTTCCACAGTCACAAAATATGTTTATATGAAACATAAATAGACAGAGGCTGCAAGGGAGACCCACTGACCTCTTGTTTGTTTTGATGGTTAAAAAAAAAGAACTTTGAAGGTTTTCCTAGGAACGTGTGGGCTTCCCCGGATCTCATAGATATATTATTATCTGGTGAGTCTCAGGATGACTGGCTTTTTCTTTCGGAAGATTTACAGAGGTAGACCTGGAGCTTGCAAAATTCTATTCAATAAGTCGGGGGAAGATCAGCGTTTTCTCCCCTCAAGTCCGTTGTGCAGTAAAAAATTCTGCATATGAAAGCAAACTGCATTTTCGAAACTGATACTTCCGTGGCCACAAAACCTCACCTGCCTTTTCTCACCCTTGGAGCTTCAGCTCTCCAAACAATGGCCTGGCCATTTATTCATATTCATAGGAGAAGGAGTTTTCAGACACCTCTGGGCCAGAGGTTCTCAACAGGGGCAATTTTGCCTCCCAGGGGACACTTGGCAATACGCGGGGGGGGGGGGGGGGGGTGGTGGTGGGTGGGGGCTGCTCCGTCTCCCTCTGGATGGGGCAGGAGTGATGGAGATGCTTCCGGCTCCTGGTGGGGTCCACGTAGGATGCTAAACGTTCCGTCCTGTGGGCACCACAGCTGGCCCCATTGGCAGTATTGCTGAGGCTGAGAAACGCTGTTCTAACTAAGCCATTCAAGCACCTGAGCTTTATTAAAATAATAACAATAGCCTTGTTAATATGGTGTCTTAACTTCTCAACCATTCACTGGTTTTTTCACACACATGTATTAGAGAGCCTCTAAGTGAAACTTACAATGTTAAATCCTCTGGGAAAGGCAGAGAGGATTTGACACGCTTACTGACTACAGACTATTCTAATTAAAGAAGAGATTTCATATCCATCTATGTATAATACACACACACACATACATTCACATATATACAGGCATCTCTATATACATGTATACAGTAATAGCTATGAGCATATAGAAGGTGCTTTGCCTGCAGCATTTCATTTTACCCTTTACAGAAATTCTGGAGGGGAAATCTTTTTACAGATAAGGGGACGTTGTCCATAGTTATTGCCAGAATATGGCTCTGGAAAGTCTGAGACCCAAACCTTGGTCCTGTCACTAAACCGCCCCGGCCGCTGGGCTTCTTTGTAGCTAAGCTAGGGGCCTCTGTGTGTGTGCATGTGTGTGTATGCGTGTGCGCCTGTAGTGCCAGCACGCAAACACCTCTTCCATCTCATCTGCAAGGAAGAAGTAAAAGATGACTTGCAGGCAGAAGGGAGGAGAACACGGTTCACTTTAGAGAAGTTTGCAGGTTAAAGACAAGGAAAAGGCGGCTGGAGCAAGTAGCTGCCAAAGGGGAGGCTTGGGCAGGGCAGTCCTGCGTGTTTATTTGTTTTATTTCCTTGTAGAGGGAGGGCATGTGAGCCGATATGCAGAGGGAGAGGGGAAACGACTGCAGGTCCATGAAAGTGAAGTCAAAGGAGACAGAGAGAGGAACACGTGGAAGCAGGTGGGGGTGTCAGCTCATCTGAAAAGATGTATTTTTTTTCTTCTGAGCCAGCAAGTGAGGAGAAACGGCTGTGGGAAGAGGCAGAGAAACTGGGCTGAAGGAACAAGCTGGGAAGTCTCAACACCCACGGTGAAGCGGGGAGACAGCTCAGCCGCTGTGGACAGGGGTGGGCATTCAGGGGGCTGGGCGGGGGCGGGGAGTCCAGCTGGGCCCAGCTGCGTCTGCGTGGACCCGCCCGCTGGGCTGGGCCGCCTTCCCCAGCCGCGTGCAGCGCCGGGAGACAGGGCGGGGCGGGTCCCGCCTGCCCGTCCCTGAGCACCGCCAGGAGGGCCATTCCCAAGTTTGAGGAAGAACAGGCGGGTTGTTTGCCTCTTAGACGGGTAGAACTGGAAAGCCATTCAGGATGAATGGAAACTGTAATAAATCAAGAGCATCTGCCTATCTGAAAGCTACTCATTCAAATTTATAAATGCTTTGCAGGTTGACCAAAGTAAATTGGGAGGTTAAATCCATTCGGGAAGCCATATATTTCAAACACCTGCTTGCATCTTCTTCGAGGTTACATGTGTGCTAATGTGTACGTACACTTTATTATCTATGTATATTTATTCTATATGTGTATACTCTTTATTATATATTATAATTTTGTACTTTTGCATGTAATCTGATACAAATGAAATAATATCACAAATACTGCTGTAATGGAATTTTTCATTTACATTCCAAATAACGTTAAGGTTGAAGGAATTTAAACCCATTCTCTCTTCCCCAAAGTTTACACTGTAATATTACTGGGATAGCAACCAGACCACTTTTCCATTTGTTAAAAGTTTCTTTAGCAGCAGCAGTGGTGTCACAGAAAGAGACCTGAATTTGGAATTGGGACAAGCAAGTCCTTTCTGCCCATTAATAAACCAGACAACTTTTGGAAAACTACTTGGTGTCTCTGATTTTTCAGTCTCCTTAGCTATCAAGCACAGCTGCAAATAGTTGCCATAGCAGTGCTGTGAAGAGCGGAATGATTAAACGGCGTAGTCTCTAATAAGATGCTCTGCCGTCTGCACGGTGTAAGATCAATGTGAGGGCTGTGTGGATGTTAGCAACCCTTCTGCACCCAGGGCACCCTGGGGCCCGGCCTTCCCACCTCTGCTAACTTTGGTCAGGACTCAGCTCTCCTCGTTAATGGGTCAATCAATCAATCTCTCGATATTTATTGAGAGCCTACTATGTACAAGACCCAGGGGACCTGTGATAGGCGCCCATCAATAGAACGACACACTGCAGGACAATTAGCAAGCCCATTCTGACCTGACCTCAGGTTGGCATAGTAATAGAATGGTCCCTAAGCGTCGGCGGTGGTGAGAGAGGAGAGAAAGGAAAGAGAGTGCGTCTGACTGCAGTAACCTCCCACTCCCCTCAGAGTTCAAGGGAAGAAGGTTATTTCAACCAGGGATTGGCGATCTCTGCGCTGCAGGCCACGTCTGACTTGCCACCTGATTTTGTAAATAAAATTATATTGCAACAAAGCCACACCTATTCCTTTACTTAAGGATGATTTCATGATACATTCACAGAGCTGAGTAGCTGCAACAGAAACCATATGGCTTGCAAAGGCAAACATACTCTCTGGCCCTTTACACAGTTTGCCAGCCCCGATTTAAGCAATCTCAGGAGTAATTAACCATCTCCAGCTCTTATGCACGTGTGCCGTGCTAACAGCCATGTCCTAAGTTCTTAGTGTGACTTGGAGTATTTCACATACATTTTCACATGGCAGTTTCCAAACAGCACCATGAGAACAGTACTGTTCTTACCCCTATTTTGTAGATGAGGTGACTGAGTCTCAGAGAAGTAACTTGCTCAGGGCTTCACAGCCAGCCTACGTGATTTCATCCCAGCTTTGTCTCATTCCAGAGCCTGTCTTCTTAATCACCAGTTTCTCAAACTTTAGTCACTCGTGCGCCACCCTCATGATTCGCATCCCCTTCACTATTCTTGGCCATTTTCTTCCCCTTTGAATTGTCACTGTATTTGTTCCTTTAGTGTGATCCTAGGAAATTATATTCAAATAGCTTGGATTTGATGTACTGGTCATATATATTTATATATTTTAACTTTTTTTGGTGTAATTGTAGATTCACACACAGTTGTAAGAAGTAATACAGAGAGATCCATGTACTGTTTACCCAGTGTCCCCAGTGATAACATCATGCCAAACTGGAGTGCAATGCCAGGAAATTGACACTGACAAAATTCACTGACCTGTTCAAATTTCACCCGTTTTACCTATACTCATGTGCATGCAGTTTTATCACATGTGTAGCTGTGGATTCATGTGACTGCCACTACAATCAAAATATAGAAGCGTTCCATCACAAGGGCATCTTGTGCTATCCTCTTATAGCGACAGCCACCCACATCCCATCAACTCCTAATCTGCTTCCCCTCTCTATAATTTTGTCATTACTGGAGTGTTATGTAAGTGGAGTAGGTAAGATTTTGAGTGGACTTCCCAGGTGGCACAGTGGTAAAGAATCAGCCTGCCAGTGCAGGAGATGCAGGAGATGGGGGTTCGATCCCTGGGTGGGGAAGATCCTCTGGAGGAGGAAATGGCAACCCACTCCAGTATTCTTGCCTGGAGAATCCCAAGCACCGAGGAGCCTGGCGAGCTGCCGTCCTTGGGGCTGCAGAGTCAGACACGACTTAGCAACCGAGCGTGAGAACCAGCAAGCTTTTGAGATTGACTGTTTCACTCAGCACAACTCTTCTCTTATATTTTTAAATTCACCTTGAAATAAGTACCTAACTTTTAGAAGTAAAGAGAAAAGGAAGTTCACTGATGCTCAAGTTACCTTGCGTGTTGCCAGTGGTGCCCATGTCATACTCTAGGGAGCCCTACCAGAAGCTATCATAACACCTGATAGACAAACAGACAGATAATGCAAGCACAAAGCATAAAGATTTTGAATAACAAAAATCTCTATATCAATGCTGTTCAACAAAACTTTCTGCAGTGCTAGAAATGTGAAGTGCCTGATCTGGCCAATATAGTAGCCACTAGGTTCAAATAGCTCCTGAGCATTCAAAATATGGCGTGTTCCAATGAAGAGAGGTATTCCTCATTTTATTTCATTTTAATTGATTTGAGTTTACATTTAAATCACTATGGGTGGCTAGTGGCTTCTCTGCTGGATAGCGCACCTCTAGATATTAAGGGCAGACTATTGAATAGAAATAGATTATTTTTGTTTTCCTATACTTCATTTTGTCAATACAATGACAACCAGCAAAAGTAAGAAACCTTTGTAGGTGTGAGTGCTCAGTCGTGTCTGACTCTTTGCCACCCCATGGACTATATAGTCAGCCAGGCTCCTCTGACAATGGGATTTTCCACATACTGGAGTGGGTTGCCATGCCCTCCTCCAGGGGATCTTCCTGACCCAGGGATTGAACCCGAATCTTCTGCACCTCCTGCATTGGCAGGCAGACTCTTTACCACTGTGCCACCTGGGATAGATCCAATAGATCCAATCTAATGGATTTATTTGTTGGGATCTGACCTTGTTCTATAAATTTGCTTGTGTCTGTCTTGTATTAGCTCTCCAGACACGCTGGCTGACTGTGGGTGTTTGGAGAATCGCATCATCTCACCAGTTAGCACGCAGAGTGAGCCTAAGAGACCCTGCTCCTAGGTTCCTGCTCGGAAGGTGACCCCATGTCCCGTGTCCCTCAGAACACGGGCCAGTGATGGATGCCCAGTTATACTTGAACTCAGACACACTGAGCACGTGGTGTTCTGGACTTTGCGAAGGTCACAAAAAAGTCCTGTTGATTATGGGGGGCTCAGAGCAGCAAGCCATCTTTAGGAAGATGTAAATTTTAAGCAACTGCTGGAAGTAATACTTAAAAATATTTGCTGATTAACAGGATCTGCTCTTGATGAATTTAGCTTGCACCACTGGTCTAGAACAAGGTGCATCACCAGAAGCTGAGTGCAAATGTTGAGATTTCAGAGTGTGCAGGCAGCAGTGTCTTGGCGAAGGGAAAAAATAGCAATGACAACATTGGTTACTTGGGGATGAGCTTCCAAAGTCACTTGGCAGAAGAGGTAAAATTTGAAAGGAAGTGGGGTGCAGTGGACTGCTGGGAATGTTAGTACTAACTGAGGTATTCGCCTGAAAATAGGAAAAAGAGTGGTCTATGTTTCATTCTTATTTCGTTTAGCCAAAGTATCACAGGCAGCAAAAACTCGCTTTTGACCATGAGCCATTCACACTCCTAGCGGCGTGGGCCTGTTAAAATACGACATCAGCATGAAGGTCGTTACCCTGGCTAGTCTCTTATTTCGCCTAACTTCACGGATCTCTAAGGCGTTAGCTGTTGCAAGAGATTGATATGATAGTTTGTGAGTAATTTGGATGAACTATAACACTAACCCAGTAAAGTATTATAATTTTAAATGTGTCCGGAAAATAATTGAAATTCTGGCTTAGCTTCATCATAATGCAAACTGCTGGGTATATTTAACAGCTGACTAGCTTAGCATGAATATTGCTTTAGAAATGGGGTCATATTGTTTTTACGAAACAATATTGCTCTCAAACACGTTTAGGAGGAAAAAAAAAAAACACAAGATGACGAGTATACTTTTAACCTTTCTGTCTCTTTTTATCTGTGTTTACTACGGTGATTTAGGTGTTTAGTGTTGTTTGAAGGCAAACACAAAAGGTGCTGGCATTTAAAACAGACCTGGTAATGAGACCTTGGCAGTCTCCTTCTAATTAGTACTTTGTCACAAAAATCTCTCTTTCCCATCAGTCTGTTTTTCTGTGGGCTGGTCAGAAATGAGAAAGATAAGATCATTCCCTGATGACCACCGTGTGTGTGTGTGTGTGTGTGTGTGTGTGTGTGTGTTAGTCACTCAGTTGTGTCTGATTCTTTGCAACCCCGTGGACTCAAGCCCTCCAGGCTCCTCTGTCCATGGGATTCTCCAGGCAAGAATACTGGCGTGGGTAGCCATGTCCTTCTCCAGGGGATCTTTCCCACCCAGGGATTGAACCCAGGTCTCCTGCATTGCAGGTGGATTCTTTACCACCTGAGTCACCAGGGAAGCCTGATGACCACAACAGATGTTACTAAGAGGTGGCCCCCACAGGTACCTACAGAGTGTCGGTTCATTTTTTTAAATGTAATCGTCACTATTTTAAAAATGGAGATTTCACATGAAAAAGCTAGTTTTATGGATGCTCCTGAAGAGTCCAAGGATTGGCAAGACTGGACCTGTTTTCCCGCTGGGTGACAATCCCTGGAGCTGAGCAGATGCAGTCGCCTTGGGGAGAAAAAGAAGGCCTTCCGGTTTACAACAGCTTTCTCCTAGTCTGGATTGAATGTTTCCTTTATAATCATTTGAGTTTCTGATTTTGGAGACCCAGTATCATTTTCTTAGTCCTTCTTACTCAAACCTTAAATGTGTCTTAAAATGAGTCAGGGGTGCATTATGGGTCTATGATGTCTGGCCGCGGTCGGCAAACTGTTTCTGTAAAGGCACAGTTAGTGAACACTTCAGACTCCGTGGTCCTAATGTTTCTGTTGCAATGACGCGACTCTGCTGCTGCAGCGCAAAAGCAGCCATCGGTCATATGTAAGCGAACGGGTTTGTCTGTGTCCCAATTAAACTTTATTGGTTGAAATAGTTTGGTCCGTGAGCTACAGTTTGCCAAGCCCTGACATAGAAAAAAACAAACCAAAGTCAAACAACTGGAACTCAAGCAGTAACTCTATCGGGGCATTTTTCATCACTGCAGAACTTGAAATAGATGTGGCAGTAATTCCTCCAAAGGCAGTGCTCAAACCTTGAAACTACCATCTTCAAGCATGTGTGGCTGTGGGTACTTAACTCATTCCTCTTTTTGTTTATTCTAAAAATATTTACTGACCCTTAGTAATTACTTGCTCCTAGTATCATCACAGAAGACTTTCCTCCCCACAAAAATGGAAAAAGTTTAAACTCCGTTCCTTCATGGAAAATGAGCTAAGCTGGATTATTTTGACTGATGGGTTATTATTCCCCTGAGAAGGAATCATGGTGGGGCAAAAGCTGAGAGACCTCCTTGTTCTTTGTTTGAGGGGGAAATAGTTTTCTTGTTTTATCTCAGAGCAGCTTCCTGAGCCGTGGGGCGGGAACGCCAGCTCTCTTTCCTTAGCTGTCCTTTGAGTATCATCAGACCCTCAGTTTCCTTTTTCAAAAATGAAGACTTGGAACCAAGAGTGGAGGTATCGAACTGGTGACTTGGAGCCAAATCTAGTCCGTAGTCATATTTATTTGGTCCACAGTATTTAAAAACAAAATATGAATTAGTTATTGGCCCAAGGAACTCAGAAGATTTCACTAAAATATCAGCTTGTTGGCTTCTTTTGAACAATTTGCAAATCTGCTAACAGTGGACATACATTCCTCCATGTCTATAACTAGCTGAGGATGGGTGTAGGTACCTTCTCTGATCATTAAGAGTCTTCCCTAGGCTTGCTTCATCCACATAAGCGATTTGTCCTGAGAAGCCTTGAGTTTGTAACCTAAGTACCAGATCATTTGTAAGGTGTCCTTTAGGAATTTCCAGGATTCTGGCCTCTCTCTGTAAAGCAAGAGTCACAGGTTGTCAGCCCATAGCATATCCCAAACTTCGTCAATTCAAGGATGAGGGACAATGACCTGACAGTATAGCAGGGAGTTACATTTGCTGATTACGGTTCAGTTACAGATCTAATACAAAACGAAGCAGAGAAAGGGCTGAGCGTCCCGTTTTCAGCCCCTGTAACTGCGGGAGGAAGAAGCAACGGCAGCACTCGCTTTCCTTTGTAGGGATTTAAGCTTCACAAATTTTATTTCTCGTTACCGGCTAAACTGCTCAAGATCGTTCTTGTATTTAGAAAGCCAGAGGGAGGGACTGAAATGGGTGGATGAGGACTCCAGATTTTATGGGGGAATTCACAGCATTTCAGATAGACTCTGTGTTCACCCGGCAGTCTCGGGCCGATGGAGAAGGGAGAAATTGGCGTTCTACGAAAATCCTGAGGAAAAAAGGCCCTGAGGGGAGGGACAAGGCAGATCTTCTTTGACCATCAGTGCTTCCCTGTTGAAAATGGGCCCACTTGCCATGGAGCCAGCGGCTCTACAGGTGCAGCTCTCATTCTAATCAGGCTTGCGATGAATCAGCTGATTCATCATACGGTGGGGATGCAGGCTACATAACGTGGTCCACCTACTCGACGAACCTGCATTAGACTGTATCAGGTGCCATGTGCTCAGTTGTGTCCAACTCTTTGCCACCCCATGGACTGTAGCCTGTCAGGCTTCTCTGCCCATGGAATTTTCCAGGCAAGGATATTGGAGTGGGTTGCCATTTCCTCCTCCAGGGGATCTTCCCAGCCCAGGGATCAAACCCCCATCTCTTGCATCTCCTGTATTGCAGGCAGATATTTTACCTGCTAAGACTATATTAGGTAGTCTCTAAAACAGGGTGGCAAATTCACTTGTGGAACAGGGACCAAGAAAGTAACACTGTATCATTTAACATGCATGTTAGACTATTCTTCACCTCCACAAAGAAAGAGACTCATTTTTCTTGCAAGCTCTCTCAGTCTGTTTTCTCACTTTTAAGAAACATCGCTATGGGAGACATCTCATTTTCTTTATGAAAAGAATGACAAAATCACGATGATAAATAGCTACTGATATTTGGCCTCAGGGAGACAACAGAAATAGGTGGGAACTGGGAAGTCTTGCTGAGTGCTGCCCCATGGGAAGGGGGTGGCCACAACCCAGCTCTAGATGATCTTAACAGGCACCAATAAAGAACCAAGGTGGCAGATTTTTGGATTTTGCAAAAAAGTGGGAATTTGGACTTTTATGTGGGATCTCTTGATCATTAAATTTTGGCAATAGTGTTTCTTATTATTAACACTATTGTTATTAATGTGTAGCATTTTGTGGGGGCCAAACAAAATACGTCTGCTGGCCAAATCCAGGTGCCCCTTTGCCAACAATGTTAAAGTCTGATCTTGCGTCATGCATCTCAGTGTTTCCCATTTCTCAGTTTGAATCATAGTAGGTGCCAGGTGAGACCTCGTGGATGGCTGAGCACACACACAGCTCTATCACTTGAAAGCTACTCAAAGCATGTGCTCCAATCATAAGTCAGAGGCCTTTAGCCCACAGACAGAGTCTTTAGGAAAGCAGCTGAGTGCAGAATAAGAGACAGTAGCATGCTTTGAAAGAACCAGACAGAGACAGCTGACCTCCTGCGATCAGCCATTAGCAGAGCCCTCATCTGAGCCTGTTTTCTGGCTCTTAAAAAGGAGAGGTTTCTCCCAAAGTGAAAACAAGGCTGTGCTGTTGAGGGGAGAGAAACTGTGATTTTGCATCTGAATCGTCTTTCCAAACATTTATTAGATTTGCAAACTTCCCTCCATCCCAGTGGTCTCTCTGCAAAGTGAGGACAAAGCCAGCAGTGATATCTCAGGGTTCTCTGACACTTAGATAACAGATAGGAGAGCTTTGTGGAAATCAGGGGTTAGAAGCTGAGGGAGGTGGGCCTGACATCTAGCCCTCAAACCTGGTCCACTTGACCCACACATTGTTTTGAAATTAGGAGAAACTCATGTGCGCAAGTATAAATGGGGCACGTCTCCTGAACACAGAAGTTCTGACGTTACCCGCCCTGCACAGTTTCTGGGCAGAGCTGGACCTCTGCTCCCGGCTCTGGACTGAGCAGCAGGGGTCAGCCACGGCCCCCATCCACCCCTATATTGCTCCAGCGCTCTGCTCACCCTGCCGTTCATAATTACCTGTCTGCCATTCATAATTGCAGTCCCGGGCCCTGGCAAATTCAGGCACGATGCTCATGTCTATTCAGAGTGCTATCCTGATTACTGTAGTTCTTTCCCACCCATGATTTCTGTGAGCCACGTATTCGCTTCTCTGGCTCTCAGTTCCCTGGTCTTCAAAATGGGAAGGGTAACATCTCAGTGGCTTGGAGCCGGAGGCTCCGGTGCGGTGGGGACCTTTCCTGTCCGGAGCGCCCCCGGGCACCGGGCAGCAGAGGGCGCTGGTGCGAAAGGCTGCGCGTGGGCCGTGGAGCAGACAGGTGAGGCGCTGGGCGGGGGCTCGCCCTGCCTTCCACGGCCGGGGAGGTCACCTCTTCACCGAGCGCTCGGGGCCGGGGGCGACTGCTCCTCCATCGACGTGCCCGAACATCACCAGCCATGTGACTTCCTGGAATATGTGATGCGACCACAAACTTTTCGAATGCCGCAGCCTGAACCATCAAGACGCTAAAAATAACGATCGGTCTGCTCTGCCGCAGAAAGAAATGGCCCCTTTGGAACCTGGAGACGGGCCATTGTCAACGCTGCTCACCGGCAGGGCCCTGCACGGGTTTCTCTGGGCGGAGGAGGGAGTCTGTGGAGCAGCGCTCCCCGCGTGTGAGCGGTGTGTTCACTCTTCAGACAAGTTGGTCCCAGCAAGATGTAGACAAATTGGAGTGAGTTCAGAGGAGAGCAAGCCGAATGATTAAGGGGAGAGAGGATTGATTTATAGGGAGAGATGAAAGCGGCCCAACACGTCTGAGCTGTCTTCTGCGGGTGACGAATCTGGGAGTGACACGCGGGGACTTCATGCACCTTTCCGAGGTGTAAACAGCACAGGGGGGGATGAGCGCAGTGTGAGTTGCTTTTAACAGCATTTTCTGGGATGAGGTTGACACCAGGAAAATGTTGATGGCCAGTAAGAGCTGGTGGGGTCTCACCTGGGCTTGAGAACCATTTATTGTCCTGATTGAACCTGGCAGCAAATGACATTTTCTAGCGAGGAATCGCAACCTTCTGTAACCTGGCCCTGGCCTCCTTTTCCTTCTACTTCTGCACCTTCTCTTCCTTGCCAGGAATCCCCCTTCCCACCCTCCACCCCATTTATACTCCTGGTCACAGCCTCCATGACCTAGGCTTGTTCCTTCATCAGGAATTGAAGGGCTTAGCAGTCAGCGGTCAGGAAGATCCCCTGGAGAAGGGAATGGCAACCCACTCCAGTATTCTTGCCTGGAGAATCCCATGGACAGAGGAGCCTGGGGGGCTAGAGCCCATGGGGTTGCAAAGAGTTGGATAAGACTGAGTGCCTAGACAACAGCTCTGGGAAGCTGACTGGTGAAGCAGGTTTTGGCTGAAAAGAAGAATCCTGGATGATGAAGAGCCAGGCCTTGGAGACAGGTACCTGGTCCCGGGAAGGAGCGGGGACAGGAGGGGGTCCAGGCCGGATGCAGGGAGGTGCTCACCCCCAGGAGAGAGAGGGGCTCTTAGGTCTAGGCCCATTTATAGCCCCTTCTTCCCATCTCCATGACACCATAGCCTCACATTTTCTTAAATTATCTCCCCCACTTCTCCCCTCCTCAAGAAAAACTTCCCAGAATGCCCCCATGATGGGAATCTGGTCGTAGACCGGAGCCAGGGTAATTCTGGGAAGCAGGCACACACATCTAATAAAAGCCGCTGAACCTCCCTTGTGTACCAGGAAATGAGGATTAAAACGGCAACAAGACACCCTGGAATGGTTTAACCAGTGGAGGGGTGTGGCAAGAGCGCTTTCAGTATGGCATATAACGATCCAAAATGCTGCTATTTTGGTCCACAAGCTAGCACAATGGGCTGCAAAACTGCAAACTGGTATTGCAATCATGGGTGAGGTGGGCGGGCTCTGGGGGAACAGCCAGACGACTGCTTGCCGTGTGGCTTGCCTGCTGTTAGATGTTATCATTTTGTTCACGGTAGCCCCCAGTTCAGGCTTTGATAAGATAAGCTAAACCAAAGCACCGAGCAAGAAGCATACTTCTGCAGGGCATAAACACCACGGGTCTGCCCTTGAGTGTCTCCTGGTCTTAGTGACCATGTAGACTTTCCATCCCACCTTTTCCTTTCAAAGGCCACATCCTTCCTTCACAAAGCTTCTGTAATCAAGCTAATTGCGGTTCTACTCTCATCTCAGATTCAGGGCTCCTTATTATAATAGTGATAACAATAACAATAGCATTTATTGAGTGTTTAATAATCATGGGGTTGGGGTGGGGTGAAGGAGGAGAGTGGGATTTGAAATCACTTTACACGTTTTTCCTGGATTCACTCTTTTCTTCGCTCAGATGCTAGCTGTTTAAAGAGACCTTCCCTGAGAGTTTGAATCGAGGTTATATCCTACTGTTGTGTGAAAATTATATGAGTCTTAATTATGGTGAATCGTCTCAGAGTGCTCTTCAGGTCTGCTGTATCCTTCTAGTAATATTTTTCTGTCCATTCTATTAATTTTTGAGAGTTTGATATTGAAATTCCAACTAACAATTTAAATTTATATACTCTAAAAAAATAATTGTAATATAGACTGGAACTATAAGTAAAAGTTTGTTCTATATTTTCCAAGTCTCCTGTAAATGTGTTATCATACTTTCATAATTTAAAAAATGAAAAGAGACCTTCCCTGAATATTCTTCATGCCAGCGTCTCCTCCACCCCCAATGATGCCCTGACTCTGCTTATTTTTCTTGCACAGCATTTAATAATTTGACATAGTTCGTAATTTATTTAATTGTCTGTTGTCTGCTTCCCTCCACTAGAATATAAACTCCATGAGAGTAGGGATCCTGTGTGTTTTGCTCTTTGTTATTTTCTCAGTACCCTGGACCAAGCTGTCACATAGCACGCGTATTGAAATGAGTATTTAATGATATCAATGTGAATCATTTGATTTGGGCTCCTTGCCATATTTTACTTTGCACTGTACATTACTGTAAGTTTCGGGCCCTCATACTAGATTGGAACCAATGTAAGGCCAAGACTTGTGCCTGATCTGTGCCTACAACTCTCTCTGCACCAGCTTCTAAGTGTCCAACTTAGCACAATGTCCTACCTATAATAGGCATTCAGGAAACCTCGTTGAGTTAAATCATCCTTTCAGACAAGGGAACTGCAGGATATTATAAAGCCAGGCTGGACTCACTCTTAGGGCATCCAGTACTGCCCTTTAGATGTCAAAATAACAGAGCAGTTTTGTTCTGACGCACTTTATTCCAGGTACTTTTCAGATCTCAAGTGTGAAGTGCAACCACTGAGGTTAGCAGCGCTCATTGGGATGAAATTGCAAAAAAGTACAATTAGTTTGTTGATTAAGTTCTTAGTGGTATCCCAAATCTAGTGGTTTTCAAAAGAAATAAAGGCTATAGGAAATATCTATCAAATTTATCTGTGTGTATGTATGTGTGACGGAGAAGGAAATGGCACCCCACTCCAGCACTCTTGCCTGGAAAATCCCATGGATGGAGGAGCCTGGTAGGCTGTAGTCCATGGGGTCGCTAAGGGTCGGACACGGCTGAACGACTTCTTTCACTTTTCCCTTTCACGCACTGGAGAAGGAAATGGCAACCCACTCCAGAGTTCTTGCCTGGAGAATCCCAGGGACGGGGGAGCCTAGTGGGCTGCCGTCTATGGGGTCGCACGGACTCGGACACGACTGAAGCATCTTAGCAGCAGCAGCAGCAGCAGCAGCATGTATGTGTGAAGCCTAGTATCATGTTTCACTCATGGTACACGGCCCAGCTTTTCTCATTGACTGGTTAATTGAAATTTAAACACTTTTTGCTGAGGATTCCATCAGCGATGCAGTCAGCTCAGTTCAGGCACTGAGGGGTGCTGGGTGGCCCCTATTTGCTCTGGTTGTTACCACGCATCCAGGTGCAGCAACAGAAGGAATTCAGCGACCAGCTTTCTTCAGGGACTAATCCAGACTCCCAGTTGTCACGTTTCTTCAGAGAGAGCCAAGAGGTAGGATTCCGCATACATTTGCAAGGCATGGGCAAGGAAATGATGACAAACTGGCAGCCAGTATTCTCTGCTGGCTAAATGTGTAGCCGTTCGAAAACGTATTGTAAAAGTTTTTCTTTCGCTTTTTGGGCTGTTTGCCAGATGCTGCAAAACTCTAGAACTAAATGGAAACCGAAGTTTTATGCTCCTTCCTCCCAATTACATACTGCACTAGTCGTCTTTTTTGTTTTTCCCATTGTCCTCTGCTCTTGCTTTGATTGACAACACCTTGGTTTGGATTTTCCTTTGGCGGAGAACCCGTTCCACTCCGGCTTTCTGTTCTGTGACTCAGAGAAAGTTAACCCACTGCTGGCCACCTGAGAGGCGTGTGACCCACGTTCTGCCTGAACTTCAGAGTATGCCATTCTCCTGCCTGCAGGGGGGTGTCCACTGACGGGCTTCTCAGCCAAGGCTGACAAATAACAGCTGCAAGATTTCACTGGCATCTTTGCAAAGCAGCCTTTCCTTTCTTTCTGGTTCTGAGCCAAGGAGACCACCTCCAAGAAGAGAGAACTTTTTAAGAATGAAGCCAGCAGAGAGGAAGGCAATTTGACTCCTGAATCCAGCCATATTGGACCAAATTTACCTCCATATCGCTCAGTTAAAAGACCTAGTGAAGTCTCGGTTGATGTCAATTTGAGTTGGGCTTTCTGTCCTTTGAAATGAAAACATTCCTGACTATCATATAAATTATCCCCCCCCAAAATGTGAACTAATGCTTCAGAGTTCTACTTGGGGAGTTAGGGAGTTAAAAATTCAGAGACCAGTGGCCATGATACCTTTATTTGAAAATTATCCTGCGTTCTGGTGAAGAATGGCAAAACAGGATTTTCCAGAAGAGGTCTGTTAATATCCTTTGCTATAGCTTTATGTGAATAGGAATCTATCCTAAACTACTATCACCATTTAAAGAAAACATGGTCCAAAAGGATTCATGCACCCCAGTGTTCACTGTAGCACTATTTACAACAGCCCAGACATGGAAGCAACCTAAATGTCCATCAACAGAGGAAAGGATAAAGGAGATGCGGTACATATATGTACAGTGGAATATTACTCAGCCATTAAAAAGAACAAAGTAATTGCATTTGCAGCAACATGGCTAGACCTAGAGGTTGTCATACTAAGTCGAACAGAGAAGGAGATATATCACATGACATCCCTTATATGTAGACTCTAAAAAGAAATGATACAAATGAACTTACTTAAAATAGACTTAGAGACTGAACTCATGTCACCAGAGGGAAGGATGGGGGTAGGGAGTTTGGGACCAACACGCTCACACTACTGTTTTTAAGATGGATACCAACAAGGTCTGACTGTAGGTCACAGGGAGCTCACTTCAGTGCTATGTGGCAGCCTGGATAGGAGGGGAACTTGGGGGGAGAATGGATATTTATATGGTTGAGTCCCTTCACCATTCACCTGAAACCATCACAACCTTGTTCATCAGCTATACTCCAGTACAACGTAAAAGTTTAAAAATAAATAAATAAAAATAAAGGTCATTGGCAGCTTAAAAAAATAAAGAAATCAGGTGATAAGAATTAGGTTTCTCCACACATTTTTTTCCGCTGAACAAGAAGCTCAGGTGTCTGCCAGCGCCCTGTCATTGCTTAGGTAACACTTTAAACTGCTGCAGCCCCGTCTCTCTTTCTCGGCTCCGCGTGCCCAGGCGCTCGGCGGCTCAGGGTGGGGGGTCTTTCTTGGCTCCGCGTGCCCAGGCGCTCGGCGGCTCAGGGTGGGGGTCCAGGAGGAGCTGGCGGGGAGGCTCGCTGTGGGCACCCGGTCCTCGGCAGACAGGCCTTTTCTGACCATGGGGAGAGCTTGGGATGACTCTGAATTTGCTGACTGATGTGCCTCTGATGCGATTTACATGTAGGTGGGTGGTACACGTGGGGACAGGCTGGTGGCAGACTTTTGTGGAACCCTCAGCACATTTGCCTTCAGGGATTCTTCCCCCCATAATAATATCAATACTGCCACGAGTGTGAGCAAACTCTGGGAGACGGTGAAGGACAGGGAAGCCTGGTGTGCTGCAGGCCATGGGGTCGCAAAGCATCGGACACAACTGAGAGACTGAACAACAACAACAACGCAACATTCTAAATCAACTGTTCTCCAGTTTAAAACAAACAAAAACAAAAAGCAAGCCTATTCTGGATAGTACTTTGAATGTTTCCACATTTAAATTTTTGCTACCTTAAGCAAACTTTAATAAATTTTAATGAAAACTTATTTTTTTTTCTAAAAATTTTCTTTTTCTTTTTTCTGATGTTAGAAACAACAACATTCTCTTTGACCTTAAAAGTTCATTTGTTTCCTTCTGATTTTTAGAGAAATTAAAACATTTTTACAGGCCCCTAAGAGTTTGGGGGGTGGGATGCGTGGGTGAGCAGGCAGGCTCATTCTGCCAGATGCAGCCAGGGGCCCCGGGTTGGGCTTTCACAGAGTTCCTGTTTTGCTTTGTTTCACACAGAAAAAGAGTTTTTATCTTCGATCATTAGAGGTTTAATTTTAAACGGAGAGGTTTAATTTTAAATGGAGGTCCCGGATCACTGTTTCGTGACCTCAGCCAAGTTGCTTAAACTCTCAAGGCCTGTTTCCTCGTATGCAAATGGGACATGATGCTTAGCCCTAGTCCCAGCTTACTGTGAGAATGAAGGGACTCAATTCAAGTGATGTGCTTGGGAGAGTCTGGCACACAGAGAAAATCCCTTAATAAATACCAGCAACTAATTCTACTGCTGCGGCCGCTTCTGCTCTTACTATTTCCAGACGGATTCGGTGGGGATGTAATTATGTTTGTTTTCTCCTCCTTTTCTCTCTTGTCTTCCTTTCCATCTTTCTCTCATTTTCCTTAATTACGTGCTCAGTCACTTCAATCGTGTCCGACTCTTGCGATCTCATGGACTGTAGCCTGCCAGGCTCCTCTCCATGGGATTCTCCAGGCAAGAATACTGGAGTGGGTGGCCATTCCCTTCTCCAGGGGATCTTCCCGACCCAGGGATCACACCTACGTCTCCTGCATTGCAGGCGGATTCTTTACTGCTGAGCCGCAGGGGTAAGCCCTTTCTTTAATTACCAAAGAAATACTTCTTGTAAAAAACACAAACAGTGCAGACATTTTTAAAATAGAAAGTCAATTTTACACACTCCTTCATTGTCCCGGAAGTAACTGCTGCTGAGTTTTGGTGTGAACACACACACACACGCACACACACACACAGTTTGACTGAGACAGCTATGTCCTATAAACTTGCTTCTTTTACACTTAGCTCTACAGACCAGCCGTGTTCCCGAGGCAGCGCACACGTGACGAGCAGATCGTCCACTTTTCTCCAGGCGGCCGCCTCTCCCCAGGAAAAGGCTCTTCCGCTCTCTCAGAAGGATGGGGAAGGATGGAGAATGATCTGTCATCTCCCCTAGGGAGAGGTCTCCATTCTCCACAACGTTCCCCGGACAGCCTCCATGAGTTCAAGGCCATTGCCCTGCTGTTTCACCTCATGCTCATCCACGCATGTCCTTTTCTTTTTAAAGTATTACCCAGAAGCATGTGGTTGCGGTGGGGGGAGAGGGGAGAAATTCGGAAGCCCACTTTGGCTCAGCTTCAGGCCAGCCTTTCCCAAGCAACACTAGCCTGTGATACCATTTGAATTCATGCATTCATTTATTTGGGGCTTTCCTGGTTGTTCAGATGGTAAAGAATCCACCTGCAATGCAGGAGACCTGGGTTTCATCCCTGGGTCAGGAAGATCTGCTGGAGAAGGGAATGGCTACCCACTCCAGTATTCTGGCCTGGAGAATCCCATGGGCAGAGGAGCCTGGAGGGCTACAATCCATGGGGTCGCAAAGCGTCGGATATGACTGAGCGACTAAGCACATTTATTTAGGGCTTCCCTCGTGGCTCAGCAAGTAAAGAGTCCGCCTGCAGTGTGGGAGACCTGGCGTCAATCCCTGGGTTGGGAAGATTCCCTGGAGAAGGGAACGGCTACCTACTCCAGTATTCTGGCCTGGAGAATTCCATGGACTGTATAGTCCCTGGGGTTGCAAAGAGTTGGACATGACTGAGCGACTTTCACTTTGGTGGCTCAGACAGTAAAGAATCTCCCTGCAATGCAGGAGTCCTCGGTTCGATCCCTGGGTTGGGAAGATCCCCTGGAGAAGGGAATGGCAGCCCACTCCAGTATTCTCACCTGGGAAACTCCATGGACAGACGAGCCTGTTGAGCTACTGTCCATAGGGTCGCAAAGAGTTAGATACGACTGAGCGACTAACACACACATACACATTCATTCATTTGACTGTTTGGAGCTAGAATGGGAGGCCTTTCTGACTAGCACTCTTAAACCCTGACAAGATAGTGCTACCTGTCAGGTTTTACGTGTGTGTGGCTAGCTAGTATTGATAGCTGAATTTATTTAACTAGCTCTCTAATGATGGACGTTGAACCTGGTTTCTGAGATTCCACAGCGCCAGACCGAGCTCCGATGCCGTGGGTCGGCCCGGAAGTCCTCCTCCGTGGCACAGAGCGCAGCTCCGAGAGCAGAGCGGGGGTGAGAGCGCGTGCGCATTGTAAACGGGTGTGAGAGTCCTCACTGTGCCACTGCTGTTTCTCAAACGTCTCTTTCATGGCTCAGAGAAGCTGACTTCATGCCAGACCAAAATGACAGGTGTGTCCTCGTAGCGCTAATGCTCTTGGGGAAAAGGGAAGGAAAGCGCAGCTGGAATCTAGGGGAGCCCCTGGATCAGTTACGGGGCAGCAGAAGGTCCCCAAGGTGCCACAGAGCCCTTCAGCGTCGCCTGCTGCGCTTGCTGAGATAAAGACATTACCCACGAAAGAGTTCACACTGATGCTTTAACAATCGAGGTAGCACAGACAGTGGCTGAGGGCGTGGCTTGGCCCTTAGCTAAGGACAGCTCTATAATTTCCCGCCCTTGCGCTGTGCGACTTCGGGGCGTCGGTTACCTTCTCTGTGCCCATTTCATCTATGAAACAGGGATAAGAGCGATATGAACCCACCTGGTTGTCACTTTCCACCATGCACCCCGTAACACTGGTGATGCATGCCTCAGCACACGGACCGCCTTGCACCTGATAAGCACCTGATAATCCTGGGTGTCATTTTCCAGTAACCCAGGGGAGGGCAGCATGCAATCAAAGGGTTTGGCCCAGGATCCCACACTTGGGAAATTCTTCTCCCAGTCTCAGCTTCCTCATTCACAGATCAGCATTAATAATTCCAACCTCAAAGCACTGGCCCGAAGAGTAAATGAGGAACAAGGGTGAGTGCCTGGCACAGAGGAGGTGAGTCACGGGAGTTCCCATCTCAACCAAAGGGGGAGAAAGTTCACAGCAGGAGATGGCACCCAGGCAGCGGATGCCCCACTTAGCAGCACTGCTGGGGAGTCTGTGATGCATGAGGCAGCGGTTGGTCATCATTTTGGCTCAAGGTTGCATTTGTTTTTCTTTTGTAACTAAGCTTTTACACTTTTCTAAAGGAATCGATCTTAGGGTAATAATACCATTCACTGCTGGCTAAAGGGGAACGTTGGTGGCACAGCAGAGTATATTCTTCAAAGGTCAGCCCTGTTTGCATCTGTGTTGTTTCACTGGCTTTTTGGACTTGATCCTCCAGCAGAGTGACAGCAGCAACAGGAACAGTCATGGCCGGGAATCTGGGACCTGGGAGGTTTAAAGAGTTTAACTCATACGAATGGGGTTTAGGATGCTGATATCCACACACGAGGCAGTGGGCAAACGTGGGAGTCACTGCCCCTGCAGGTGAGGACCATGCTGTGGGGAGGGCAAACAGCTGAGGGCATCGCTCTTCTACTGACCACATGCTCCTGAGATCTGGCCCACAGGTCCCTGCCTCCAAACGTCAGGGCTTCAAAACGTGCCTGATTTGAGAAGGGACCTGCCACTCCCTCTCGACGTTTAACCACAGCAGAATAAGATGCTGGTTGCCCTAAAAGGACTGCTCTCTGAGAGTTCTCTGATCTCATAACTGGTGCACATGAATTTCTCGGCCACTCCAGCTCCCTTCCAATCTCTCTCTTTTTTTCCTTCTCACTTCCTTAGCTGAGGCAGCAGTGAGCAGGCAGGGCATGCTTGAATTTCAAACAGGGCAGGCTGCACGAGGAACAACTGTATGTTTATAGGGCATCATTATCCCTCTGAACCGCATCATTTATATCCCTGGGAAGAGACCATGCCAGGTCAGGAGCAACAGTTTGAGTCGATAATTTGTCAGGTTGGAGCAGGTGGTAAGGGGTGGCGTAAGACATCACCCGAAAGGCGCCTGCAAACTGAAATGGATGGAGGAGGGAGAGTAATAAGAAAGTGATCAGTGAATCCACAAACAAGAGCAGATAAATCAAACCGCGCCAGGTGGATGCGAGCAAAATAGGAGAGATTCAAATTAGCGAGGCCCGAAGCTTGTCAAGGCAAGGTTAGGAATGCGCCTCCTGTCGCTGTTATCCACCCAGGGCTGGAGAAGTGCCCACAGGAAAATGAATCTTTCCAGGGCAGGGAGCTAGAATGGAAGAGATTTCCTCGAGAGTATCAATTTGGATTATAAAAATCCCAAGGTCTCGTGCACTGACAGGGTGAAAGGTAGAAAAATGGACCAGGCTTCTTGCTACTGCCACGACTCGCCGAGAGTTTGATACTCCTCAAATGTTTGCACATTCACACACACTCTTCAGAAAAGCTGGGAGACAAAGGACCCAGCTGCAAAGCCTTGAAGAGATAAGTGTTTCATCCAAACACCCATGACCTTGGGGGCTCGGCGATGAAATATTTTCCCCTCTTGATCTGTCTTAACTCTTTGATAAAGTTTAGTCCTGAGTCTTAGGGTCAGGGAAGCACAGGAGAGGAAAAAAAGGGGAAGAAAATGTCCCGTCATCATTATCATCATCATGATTATTATTATTTAATAATAATGACAACGGCTTTATCTGAGTACCTGCTCCCTGCCAGCATCTATGCTGACTGCTTTCAGACCTGACCTCTTGGAATCCTGGTAGCAATCAGGTGTGGCGACTATTATTGCCCTTATTTTTCATGTGAGGAAAACAAGCCTCTGAGCAGGTAAGTGCCTTGACCAGGGTCTAAGCTCACAAACTACGTCATCATGCTTGGTGCCCAGGACTCTCTGAACCCTAAGCTCCAGCCTGTCCTCAACAGCTGGTCTTAAATATTTTTGGAAGCAGATGAAGGCCTTGGGACACAGAGGGATGGCTTTCCATTTGCAGCTCCTTCACTCACACATGTGAATCTGTTGCATAGAACTGTGGACAAGCATCAGGTCTAGATGAATAGGC
Organism: Giraffa tippelskirchi; assembly: GCF_054371585.1. Taxonomy (NCBI): domain Eukaryota; kingdom Metazoa; phylum Chordata; class Mammalia; order Artiodactyla; family Giraffidae; genus Giraffa; species Giraffa tippelskirchi. Next base: position 121,753,426 of record NC_137287.1, on the reverse strand, counting down.
TTTGGTCTCACGTCTCAGGAAAATCCAGCAGGTAAAGGTCTAACCTCGACAAACCAACAGTGTGGCCACACGTTCACAAAAGAATGAAGATGTACATCCTGTTATGTGAGTATTAAAAGGGCTCGGGATAGATCTCCTGACATTTGGAACACCTCTTGTGCATTTCAGAAGTGTTTCAAGTCACGGATATTTGGTCTACTCTCAACGTAGAAAGAATATGTACATTTTGCACAAAGCAAATATACCTGTATGGAAATATTTTCTGCCTTCTGAATTTACATGAAACATTGCCCACAAGTTCTAAGCTGGAGAGAAACATTAATTTCATGGGCTATAATGGGTGCTCAGACACATGCCTGAAGCCAACAACCAATACTCCTAAGATTTGTCCAAATTCCTTGTTTTATTTTGATTGTTTGCTAGCATAGTGGTTAATTGCTTGGGTGTTATTACCTGAAAGACCCACAGGTAAATCCAGAATCAAATCTGTACTAACTGCATGTGACTGTCAGCAAGTTACTCCACTGTTTGACTGGCCTCAATTTTCTCATCTGTAAAATGGTGATGATACAAATAAGCTAAATGGACAATTTTGAGGATTAAATGAAAGAAAGTTCAAAAAGGGCTGCCTAGAGTAGTACATGGTAAGGGCCCAGTAAATGGAAACTGTGGCTATTATGGTCTGTTGTATAGAGTAGTACGTGGTAAGGGCCCAGTAAGTGGAAACTGTGACTATTATGGCCTGTTGTATAGAGTAGTACATGGTAAGGGCCCAGTAAGTGGACACTGTGACTATTATGGCCTGTTGTATAGAGTAGTACATGGTAAGGGCCCAGTAAGTGGACACTGTGACTATTATGGTCTGTCGTATAGAGTAGTACATGGTAAGGGCCCAGTAAGTGGACACTGTGACTATTATGGTCTGTTGTAGCGTGTAAGTCAAGACTTCAAGCACTGTTCTCCAGTTGATGCAGAATGTGAACTATAGATACAGTTTCAAACTTCCAGTAGCCACATTAAAAAATGAAAAAAATATGGGTGAAATTAATTTTAAGAATATATTTTATTTAACCAATCTATCCAAAATATTCTCATATCAGCATGCAGTAAATATAAAATTAGAGATATTTTACATTCTACATTTTTGGACTAAGCCTTTGAAATCCGATGTGCTTTACTCATAGCACATTTCAGTTTGAACCAGCCCTGTGTCAGCCACATGTGGCCTAGGAAGTCAGATTTAAACCTCAAGGCAGAGTTAATGAACTGGATTCAGCCTCTAGATAGGATAGGTTTGCGGCATGCCATGAAAACGAGTGAATTACCAAGATCTAAAAATCAGGAGATTTTACATAAAGTATCAGTCTTCTGGATTCCCTTGGCAAAGCCTACATCTGGCAACAGGGCCACATTCCACATGGCATCTTCTCTGGAGCTGCCCTGGTGTGGCGTGGTGGGGTGGGGCGGGGTGCGGTGGGAAGCCAGACTATCCCATCTGTGTCTCTTTGACCTCAGAGCATCTTGCATGTGGCCCACTTTGCTAATTTACCATACCTACCTGGCCCCTGTAGACCCATGAGTTTGAGACTCCATGCCCCCAAACAAGTGAGTCCCCAAAGTAGAAACCAAATATTGATTCTGCTCAGACCTAGTCCCCTACCTTGGGCCCGGGAACCTCATCTGTCCTCTCTCCATTAACTTCAAGGCCAGCTGTGCCCAGGGATTCATCTGAGGGAGCAGCTAAAGTTATGTAAGGACAGCCACAGCTGAGAACATGACAATGATTCATATTGAAAAGGATGGAAAAGACCAAACAGCTCATATTGTGTCCCTTGATCTGCTCATGGATGATTCATCCATGACGACTTGTACATGGGCGCAGCAGCCAAGGGAAAACGGCAGGGAGAACAGAGGGAGTGGCTGGTTCTTCTCCTGAAATAAAAAGGCACCCCCCTCCACCTCCTCTCTCTGCAAGGCTGGACACATTAGAAGGCGTATCACACTTCAGAACTCAAAGCCTAAAGCCATCGAGAAAACAGTTAAGTCTTGCTCGCTTCTGATGCTAAAAGTTGACTTCCTTTCATTGGATCAAAGCACCCTAGGCTGCCTAGAATTGAGGCAATATGATAAAAAAAATTTAAGAGCAAAGATTCAGAATTCTGACAGCCCATGATTGGCCCTTCTTTGGGAATTTGGGTAAGTGGTTTAACCTCCTTTATCACGTCTCCTTCTCTGTCAAGGAGAAGGAGACCGTGGGCAGTCTTACATTCATCTGTGTTGTTGTTTAGTCGCCAAGTCGTGTCCGACTCTTTGTGACCGCTGGGGCTGCAGCACGCCAGGCTTCCCTGTCCTTCACTATCTCCCAGGGTTTGCTCAAACTCATGTCCATTGAATCGGTGATGCTATAGAATAGGTTTAATGTTAGTTCTTCAGGTTGCTTTGAAGATGGGGGTGATACACGTAAAGCAGCAAGTCCAATGCCCAATACACTGTACATGTTCAGTAAATGTTAGTGATGATTAAGAAAGCATATAAAATGATTAATAACGAGTATCTACACAGCTACACTATAGAGAACCATACACCAACTTGCAGAGTCTTTGTTTGGATTTATTCCGTTTGTGCTTATCCCGAAGCACCTAGCTAACACGGAGTCTTAAGTTTCATTTGGACGAGAACATGCGGCGTGCGGGATATTAAGTTCCCGTCCCATGGTGGCGGAGCAAAGGTGTAGTGAGACTGTAATTATGGAATCAAAGGCAGGAGGTATTCACTGAGGTCTTACAATGCTCCAATCACTGCGACGGGTGGTGGGGAAATGGAAAAACTGCACTGCCTTTGTCCTCGAGCAACAAAATAACTAGTTGGGGAAAAGATTAAACAGACCCACGACGACAGCAGCCTGCGACCATTTTTCTGCTTCTGCACCATCTGCACCATCCACAGACCATCGCGGCGGTTCTCAGCAGTGGGAGGAGACGGGGGCTCGTGAAACCTGTGAGGCTGCCTTCGTTATACAGCCAGGGTCCAGTCCCTTCCCCACCCCAGCGGCTCTCAACCAGCGTCACAACGTGGTAGGAGAAGGAGTGCTACTGGCATTGAGTGCGCCAAGGCCAAGGGTGCCGCTCAGCAGTGTACAGCGCAGGGCAGCGCCCTCTGCAAGCACAAAGCATCTGGCCCAGAACGTAAACAGTCCTGCCACAGCCCTTCCTACGAGGATGCCTGCAAAAGCCTTCCTCCTGGCTGTGCTGTTCCCCTCTCCCCGCCAGACCAGGCAGGGTGGCGTTGTTATCGTTTAGTCACTAAGTCACGTCTGACTCTTCGCCACCCCTTGGACTGTAGCCCACCAGGCTCCTCTGTCTGTGGGATTTCCCAGGAAAGAATACTAGAGTGGGTTGCCATTTCCTCCTCCAGGGGATCTTCCTGATCCAAGGATTGAACCCACATCTCCTGCACTGGTAAGCGGGTTCTTTACCACCGAGCACCTTGGAAGTCAGAGAGGGGAAGGTGACTACTCCTTCATTAATTTAATCACCTAAAGTAACAGTCACGGATTCTGGGAATTAGGATGTGATCATCTTTAAGGGTCACTGTTACCTTATGTGATTAAGGGCTTTGGGATGAGATCATCTTGGGTTATCTGGATGAATCCAATGGGTAGGCCTCAAAGGGGCCTCATGAGAAGAAGGCAAAAGAGGTCAGAGACAGAGAAGGAGATGTGGCAATGGAAGCAGAAGTCAGAACGATGCCGGTGCTGACCGGCAGGGAGGAAGGGACCACGAGGAAGGACCGTGGGAGTCGTTAGAGTCTGGATCATGGCAGGGAGAGATTGTCTCCCAGAGTTTCAAAAGGAACGAAGCCGGCCAACACCTAGATTTCAGCCCAGAGAAACTGACTTCGGACTTCTGGTCCCCAGAACTGTAACTTTATAAATTTATGTTGTTTTAACCACTAAATCTGAAGCTGCAGAGCATCTAGAGTCCAAATAGCAGCTCAGCGAGCTTTGAAAAATGCCCTTTCTGCTCAAAATCACTTGATGGTTTTTCCATTATTTTTAGGGAAAAAACTCAAATGGGCTCCATGGCCCTTTATGATATGAGTTGCCATTTCTTTTGATTTGATTTCTTTTACTGTAAAATCTATTCTTCAATGGAAGATTTCAAACATATCCAAATACAGACACAATTGAATAATACACCTCTGTATACCATCAACCAGCCTCAATATTTATCAACTCAATATTTATCAACTTGTTTCACTCAATCCCGTCAACCATTGTCCCCCCCAGTATTACTTTGAAGCAAATCTCAGAATTCATATCATTACATCCATAAATATTTTAGCATGTATCTCTAAAAGAAAAGTACTCTCCTTGTTGGAAACATAATCATTCTCACACTCAAACAATATTAATAATGATTATCCCTTAATGGCATCAATTATTCTGGCTCAGACGGTAAAGAACCTGCCTGTAATTCAGGAGACCTGGGTTTAATCACTGGGTTGGGAAGATCCCCTGGAGAAGGAACAGCTACCCACTCCAGTATCCTTGCCTGGAGAATTCCACGGTGGACAGAGGAGCCTGGCGGGCTACAAGTTCATGGGGTCGCAAAGTGAGTGGTGACAAACCGAGTCACTAACACACACTGTCACTCAAAGTTCACACTCGCAGTTGTCCCAAGCTCTCCTCCTCTCTGGTTTCTGCACCTGGCACATTGACCTCTTAGGTGTTTCTTAGCATTTCTGAGGCACTCCCACCTCAGGGCCTTTGCACTTGCTTGCCACATCCCTGAGTCGCTCTCGTGGCTCTCACCCTCACAGGGCACTGCTCAGACATTACAGCTACTGCTGCGTAGAAGCCAGAGAGTGGATCCCCAAGGAGAGCACACGTGCTCTGAACCAGTCCTCTCCATCCTCTCACGGGAAGCAGCGCTGCCTTTCTCTCCACGGCATCCTCTGGCAAGTGCCACCTAATGCCTCGTAAAGAATCTTGATGTTCAACAAAATATTCTTGCTGCTTGACTGACCCATTCTTCCCAGGGTTGAACTCTAAACTCCCTTAGGCTGGTCAATTATTCCATGTCCACACTTTCTTTTTCCTTCTAGGGACCAAGAGCTACAATTCAGTGCATCCATCTACACACACACAAATGTAATGACCTAAATCAGAGCTTGTTTCTCACTAGGGTCCACAGACACTTGCTGGGCTTCACAGGGACGCCAGAGCCCTGAAATTACAGACAATACTTGCGTATTTCTCAAAGGGGGGGTCGTCACTGGTATTGGCTACTGTAGAGAACTTCTAGTTTTGTCTTGTTGTTCAGTCGCTCAGTCGTGTCAGACTCTTTGTGACCCCGTAGACTGCAGCACGCCAGGCCTCCCTGTCCATCACCAACTCCCGGAGTTTACTCAAACTCATGTCCGTTGAGACAGTGATGCCATCCAACCATCTCATCCTCTGTCGTCCCCTTCTCCTCCCACCTTCAGTCTTTCCCAGCATCAGGGTCTTTTTCAATGAGTCAGCTCTTCGCATCAGGTGGCCAAAGTAATGGAGCTTCAGCTTTAGCATCAGTCCTCCCAGTGAATATTCAGGGTTGATGTTCTTTAGGATTGATTGGTTTGATCTCCTTGCTGTCTCTTGTGATCTATAATATCCTTTAGATACAATTTTTCAAGAGAAAGAATTTCATGCTGGAAAATGGGATCATTTTGCAGGACCATGGAACAATTTTTGGCCAGAGAGAGATTGTGATGCCTGCTAGATCACAGCTTAGCTAAAATGAGCTTACCTGCCTCCATGAAGATGGGCTAGCTTCTGTTGTAACCTTGCTATGCCAGTTGCTTTGCCTCTGAGCCCAGTCAAACAATTTCTCCCCTCGCTGCTGGAGAGGATCATGTACACTCAAAGGAACAGCCAATCAAAGGTCAGAAACCCACATGTTTGTCTGCTCTGACCCCGTGTAAATGGGTGACTGTCAAGGAGGAGCAGCCATGCCTGCAAAAGCATTTTGCAGAAACTGGAGACTAGACTCCTCCATTTGAACTCGGTAACATTTAAATATCAAAAACTTTGTTTTCTAATGAGGAATGTATTGAAGGGGGAGAAATAAATTATATGCTTGATGGCGACTGAAGGTTGGGAAAATTAGGGCCATTTCCCACGGTGTGAATATAGTGATTTCAGTTTGCAAGAGTAAATTAAACCTTTAGGAGGATTTGTCTTCCATTAAATTGAACAGCTAAACAGACACAGAAGATGTTAATGTCACCACCAGGAAACCCCAAAGGTTACAAATAAAAAGAAAACATAGCTTTCTTTAAAAGACTTCTCTACTGCACCCAACTACCTAAGAAATGCAAAACCCCAAAAGGCATGTTGAGGATCAAAAAAATTTTTTTTTAAATTAAAGATCATAATTCCATTGCTATACCATATGTTATTAATGTCTGTCAACACTGTTTAGCCAGCAACTGCTGACAGTTCCATATTTGCTATCTAAATACATCATAAATAAATCAGTAATGAACCGCTTTGGTAAACCTTCCACACTGATTGGAAATACAGATGGAATAAACAAACTCTGCTAAAAGTATATACAACTGTTTAATGTCAAAGACAAAGTCACACTGTTATTTGACAAAACAGAAGTGAAAACGGGGGTGGGGCTGAGGGGAGGAAAAAAATACCGATTCAGAGGGAGAAGGTAGTAGGAAGGAATGTAACTCCTGTGTTTAAACACACACAGCTCAGAATTCTCTGTGTAAAAAGAAAGCCCCGAGGGACACAGGACATGGGAAAGCAAGAGCTGAGCTGTCTGATCCTGGCTTCCCGCCAGTGGGCTGCTGCGTATGAATTTAGACAATTTATTTAAATTTGCCGCTACCATCTAGCAAGAATGTATCACCAAATCCGGTTCAGCAAAGATTTGAGCCACTCAGCTGAATACGTGAGAATCGTCTGGGATTTGACCAGAGTTCAGTGATGCCCACGTTTGGGCAAAGGGGATTGCCTTTCTGTCTTCCCGTTTCTAAAAGGTGGTGCATGTGGCATTCTGAACACCTCAAAGCCAGACATCCTGAAACCAGGTATTGTGCCAATGGGCTATGTTCAGGTAGAACTAGCCAAACTATTTCAATTTAACTGTGTGTGTGTGTGTGTGTTTTTCCCCTTCTAAAATCTTACATATAATTCAGGGTCCCTTCAAATCAGAGGTCAAGGTAAGTTGACCATCATTAGTCCTCCTAGCTTTATAGTCGAGGTGGCCTTCTAATTTAGAACTTCACTAGGTGGCGTATTCAAATTTGTGAAAAGCATATTTTAGCAGCAAATTCTCCATGCCTCTGGGATGCTGTCTCTGGATCTTAATAAGATCTGGAGAAACTGATCATGATCCCAGGGACAAGCAACGCAAAGAAAGGAGGATTCTCTCACTCACTGGGGAAGGGATTCTCTTCAAGTTGTCTGATATTCCCAGGAGCAGAACAACACTCTTCCTCATGGTTGGCCCCGGGGAAATTCTTTGGATCAGAGGCATAACGAAATCCATGCAGCATAAACAGAAGACGCCTTAGTGACGGGGTTCAAATAGCAGAAGCTGAGTTCACGACAGAGGCCTCACAGAAGTCCTTTCTGTAATCAGCTGCAAGGAGGAGACGAGATCGGCCTCCTTGTTACGCCTTACCAGCAGGCCATCGGGGCTGCTCTCAGCACAAAAAAATAAAATACATCATTCTGAACGGGCACATTAATCTGCAGCCGCCCCATTTCTAAGTCACCTGTAGTTAGGTCTGCAGACACTGTGTATACCGCGTAAATCTGATATCTGAGGAGGGGGTGGGCAGGAGGAGAAGGGTTTCTCAGTGAAATACTGGTTCAGCACGGGTTTACCTGCCTTCCAAGGCTGTTAGGAGGATTAATAGCTTCTGGGTCATTTAAAGTTTGAAAAGATCCTTGTGCTCTTTCCAAGAAAGATAAAATAATAAGACTAGCCATTTTGTACACTGGAAAGTGAGACCAGCGGTAGAGAAGGGGCTCCTGAGGACCACCACCCTAGTGAACTGAGGGGTATTAACCCTTTGGGTTCAACAAGGCCAAGTTTTTGCCAAAATGAAGACGATGAGCATATTTAATGCTCCGTGTTTGAAAATATCTAGGCCCTGAGCTCCTCAAACATCCTGTAAGGAAGGGTGTATATTAGAAGGGAGGAGTATAGCACTGTTTGGATAACGAACGTTCATATTTTACAACCTTTCACTTTATTTACCTATATATCTTTCACCAATTTATTTGTTGTTTTCATCAGCTTACCCAGGCAAAACAGAGCGATGCATAATTCAGGAATAAAATTGCTATCAACTAGCTGCGGGCTCTGAATGAATGGATCCCAAACATATATTTTTCATTAATGACCCTCGATCACCAGCTGCAGGCTTCCAACAGGGTAGCACCCCTATTTGTTCTGTGCCCCTTATTTGGATTCTTGCCCACATCCAGTGTTCCATGTCTCAAAGGCTCGGGAGACTGAATGTAGTCATTGCCAGGGACTGGCAGGAAGGGGTTATCTGATTCTACAGAAAGTCCTGCTTCTCTGTCTACAAATTCCAGTCTTCCACCTCACCCTTCACCATCGCTCCCCACTTTCCCGAGGATGAGAAAGGGACAGAGAGCTAGGGAGCCATAGAGCCTGGAAAAAAGGAGTAGGAGGAGGAGAGGGCTGTTAATTTACAAAGCCTGAAATAGCAGCTGCTAATGGGTCTTTGCACTCATTCTATAATCTTTGCAAGGTCACTATCAGAACTAGCCTGTGATTGATTCCAAAGGGAAACTCAGCACTTTATATCCATAAGAGATGTTGCAGAAGGGACTAAAGCAGGTTCAGGAATCAGGGCGTCTCTCAAGTCACCGTGCGTGTCTCAGCCTGCACGGGCTGCATTGCCCCAGGCCAGGTTTTACCCAGGTCTTCATAATTGTCGTCTCAGGCCAGACAGTTAACGCCAGTGGTTCCACACACCCCAGATATTGCCCAGGCGGACCCCCCTCAACTGTGATCTCACAAAGTTTCCTTCTTGAAGAGTGACCCTGAAGCACACCTCCAAAGGGTTAAGGAGAGTGAGTGGCAGCCCTTCAGCATGATTTACAACGTGGAGCCCTGTAGTGAAACCAGGACTTGATGGATGATGCTGAAAGTCGGAGACTAACCATAAATCATGTCTTTGAATCACTGACAAAGATAAAGGAGAGAAAGAAAAAGCAGTGGCATTGACATTCACTCTCCCAATAATGCACATTGACTAGTTACAATGCGGAGCCTTAATTAAAAAAAGCCAACTCGAGGTATTCACCTCGGTGGGGAGAGCTTACCTCTTGGGAGGCTGCTCTCTGAGATTACAAATCAGGGTGCAAGCCTCTTTCAAGAAGGTCACTGCCACTGGCTTTCAATGGGAATAACACCAAGCTCCCCACAAAACAAAACAAACATCCCAAAAAGGAAATCACATAAAAGAGTTTAAGGCACCTGGTTGAGAACCCCGCCATTGTGCTTCTGAAAGACGGTCACCGGAAGTGGAGAATACCGAGAGGACATCGACTGAATACAAGCCAACCGACTGTGTTTTCTAGAAAACACCCAGATCAGATCAATGAGTCATCAGTGGTGGCCAGAGGCACAAACAGGTCAAGAAATATAACTTGTGTTCTGAAGTCAGAGCACTGAGCAGGAGGCAAAGGAGATGCCCGCCAGCACACCCATGCTGTCCTTCCCTTCTTCTCACAAGAGATCCCAGGGGGCCCTTCTTCAGGGTCACAGAAGAAGGCGGGTCTTCCTTTTACTCAATTCAACACGGGTTTCCTTTTAGCTGAAAAAGAGACCTGCTTTCCTACAGCGGGGGCACCAAGAAACATGGGATGTGCTTCCTTAATCCTTCAACAAGTGCACCCGTGAGGTTCTAGAATATTCCAAAGTCATGAGCACTGCGAAAGAAGGGGCAGGTGCCTATGTTAATTGATCCACTAAAAATATTTATTTAACATCAACCATGCTTTAGGTATGCTTTGTTGTTGGTTAGATCGTGGGGAATACGGTGATGAACGAGGCAGATCTGGTCCAAGTCCTCAACTACATTATAGCGTCACACGGAGACAGAAAACAATAACAAATATGATGAGCGTTATAAAAGGGGGTCCGCCGAAGGGTAAGGACATGCACAAGGCATTGATGCCTGGGACGGGGTGCACAACAGTACTGTGAATGGCACTGTGTCTGGGGCAGTTGTAAGCCCAGGGAAAGCAGATAAGACAGCGAAAGTAGGAAGGAGGAGGTTGGAATGTGTTCTCATTGCTCTCTAGATCTCTGGGAGTTGATATGAGGTTCTTTGCTGAACTATGAGAACCAGGTGCCATATTTTTAAAAATCTATTTTAAAAAGCCTTGGCCCCAAGGAAGAATGTTCTTCATGATTCTGTAGAGCCCACGCAATACCTTACTCTGCTGTGCAGCTTTTGCACGACGCTGTGGACATGCAGCGCACACAGGTGAGCTCTGCGTCCTGACCGTCATCTGCCACCTGGCCCAGCATCTCTGCCTGCAGGCTCAGATTCGAGGAGATTCCTACTCTCAACTTTATGATGGCACCTTAGCATCCATGGTTTAGACCGTATCTCAACCTTAGGAGTCTTTCTTCTAACTCTAGGAACAATTGACCTTGTCAGCGGAATCCAGCCAAAAAGATGGAAAGACTGGAAAACAATTACCAGTTCTGAAATTCAGAAAGTGCTCAAGCTTCAGCTGTGGGAAAAGAACCCAGACTTTCTTCCAATCTGAGCTTTGTCAGCATCGAGCTGGGTGCCTCCAGGTGAGTCCCGTCACCTCCGACACTTCCTTTTTCTCCTCTCCACCAGGACCCTCTACAGAGGAGGGCTCCTGGTCCTGACAGTCTGGCCTGTCCCCCGCTCATGGAACGGCTCATTTTTTCAGTCTGCAACATGTCTCTGATTCTGTGTTTATCTAAAATTGGAAAAACCTCACTGATCTCCCAGCTCCCAAACGCCCACTGGGAATTCCCCTCCTGATGCCTTTCTCTCTTGCCCTCAGTGTCGCTCACCCAGCTGCAGCTCGTGCCAGACCTCGCGCCAGAGCAGACAATATAATACACAAAGGAGAAGGTCCCTGCCCTTTGGAAGCCTTCTTGTCTGACATACACAAATCACGTTTTCTAACCAGGGAAGGGTTAGAACAACATCAATCCTGAAATGGTCCATGATGCTGCTCTGACATTTGCTTCTTGCTCACGTCTATCCGACAGACACAGTGAAAAGCAACCTTTTCCTGCTTCTGAGCTGTGTGACTTTCAGTAAGTTGATCAATCACTCTGAGCTTCAGTTCCTCCCTTCTTAAAACTAGGCTAATAACACATATGACCCAGCAATCCCACTGCTGGGCATATACACCGAGGAAACCAGAATTGAAAGAGACGCGTGTACCCCAATGTTCATCGCAGCACTGTTTACAATAGCCAGGACATGGAAGCAACCTAGATGTCCATCAGCAGATGAATGGATAAGGAAGCTGTGGTACATATACACAATGGAATATTACTCAGCCATTAAAAAAAATACATTTGAACCGGTTCTACTGAGATGGATGAAACTGGAGCCCATTATACAGAGTGAAGTAAGCCAGAAAGAAAAACAACAATACAGTATACTAATGCATATATATGGAATCTGAAAGATGGTAACGATAACCCTATATGCGGGACAGAATGAGAGACACAGATGCATGGAACAATTTTATGGACTCTGAGGGAGAAGGTGAGGGTGGGACGTTCTGGGAGAATGGCATTGAGACATGTGTATTGTCATATGTGAAACAGAGCACCATTCCATGTTCGATGCATGTGACAAGGGCTCGGGGCCGGGGCAGTGGGATGATCCAGAGGGATGGGAGGGGGAGGGAGGTGGGTGGGGGGTTCGGGAAGGGGAACACATGTAAACCCATGGCTGATTCTTGTCAATGTATGGCAAAAACTATTACAATATTGTAAAGTAATTAGCCCCCAAGTAAAATAAATAAATTTATAAAAAAAAAAAAAAAAAGATTCTAACAAAATGGACAAAATTCCTACATAAACTTTTACTTTAAAAATATAAAAAAAAAAAAAAAAAAAAAAAAAACTAGGCTAATAACAATATTTAGTTTCAGGCTTGTTTTGGGCATAAAGCTCTTTAAGCATTGGCTCATCCACAGAAAGACCTCACAAATCACTGCTAATACTGTGACATTTTAATGTTTACTTTTCAAATCTTATCCATTTTGAGTTAACCAGACTGGAACTAAGCAAAATAAAAACAGAAGCCCAAGTCCCGTCCTCTCAAATGAGAAGGGAAGGAAAAAATGGAAAAAAGCGAAGGCTCGTCAACGTAGAAACGCTTGCGCGGGCAAGTCTGCCTGCTGGCATGTGTCATCTCTTTGTGTCCACGTGAGCTTCTCTACAGAACTTCCTGTTCAGACCGTGGCAGGTCCTGATGTTCAATCAGTGTCAGCAACAAGTGATAAGACAAAGGAAAGAAGGGTTCACAAATGAAGATACATGGTTCATAACATTCCACAAAGGGTCATTTATGGGACAAGTATGGAGGCAAATGTTGCTTGATTGAGGCTGACCATGAAAATTCTTAACACCCTGTATTTGCTACATATTACATAGTTAGAGATAAGGAACATGGTTAATTAGCTGCATCTTTTAATACACATTGGGGCTTCCCAGGTGGCTCAGTGGTAAAGAACCCACCTGCCAATGCAGGAGATGTAAGAGACTCAGGTTGATCCCTGGGTCGGGAAGATCCCCTGGAGGAGGAAATTGCAATCCATTCTAGTATTCTTGCCTGGAGAATCCTATGGACAGAGGAGCCCTGTGGGCTCCAGTCCTTGGGGTCATGAAGAGTTGGACACGACTGAATCAACTTAGGACAGACAGATGGAATAATACATATACACTCTATACATATATGATATGTAATATTTCACATGTAATGTATAACCATATGTGTGTGTGTGTGTGTGCACGGGTGTGTGTGTATAATACATAACAAATCCACAGTGGCCAATAAACCATGAACTTATAAAGCAAGGGTTTTTTAGGGAATGCCTAGTGATGCACCCAACCACTGTGCTCCCTGAACTACCAGGAGCATTAACCATCGTCTTTGCCATCGATTAGCAGAAATAGAGATATTTACCCATTCATGATCCATCATGTTAATTTGAAGAAGAAAGTATACACAAGGACCCCTGTAACATCAATGAAAACATACGAACTCTTTGTCCTCATGGGGGTTCAGGAGACATTCACCCTTACTTAAGATGATGCCCACTTTTTGTTTTATTGATGCAGGATGGTTGTGGGGGGGAAGCTGGGGTTCATCACTGGGAGAAATGTGGGGTTGGAATGCAGTGTTCAGGTGGCTTGCAGCTTTTATGTTGGTTTTGAACTTCACATACATTAAAACTGCATCATCTGTCAATCTTACAGTTACATGTCACTTATGAAAATCTACTGAGTATTGTTTTCATCTTGCCTTACAACAAGCTGCGAAGCCTCATGAATACTGAATAGTGCTGGAAATACAGCACATCTTTTATTTTTAAAGCTCTCGACAGTTTGGAATGGCAGGATTTCTTTGTTGAAAGCGGCACCTCGGCACACCGAGAGGGGGCTTTCCTCTCCATTTTCTATCCTGCCCAGAACGAGAGGCAGCACCCCCCGCATCATTAGTATGACTAGAGTGGTCCTGCCGCTGCCGCTGCCACTTCCTCGTGTTTGAACCCTGTTGGCGAAAGTCGTTAATGGGGGGCTGCTGGTTCAAGTGGGGCATTATTATTCAGATATCAGCTCGCAAGGAAACCCCTGACTGGGCAACCTCGTGAACCATTTCCCCAGCTTTCCTGGCACTTTATCCTCATCCTTATTTTAATTTAATAAAAGAGAGAGAGAGAGACCTATACAGAAAGGCATACAGAGATAGGGATACACAAAGAAAGAGAGAGAGACATTTAAGAAATTAACCACACAATGATGAGTGTATTCTGTTGTACTGGCTCTTCAAAGTTTCCTTTCCATCATTCATTTATTCTATAAATATGTCCTGAGCAGTTACTCTGTGCTGTGCAAGAAGAATGTAGAGATTAAGAAGAGAGTTGGCATCTATTCTCATGTGGAAATGACATTCTAGATGTAGGGGATGATGATGTGATGATGGTGAAATTAGTAACAATAATGGTCACTGTGTGCTTAGTTGCTCGGTCATCTCTGACTCTTTGCGACCCTTTGGACTGTAGCCCATTGGGCTCCCCTCTCCATGGGGTTTTTCAGGCAAGAATCCTGGAGTGGGTTTCCATGCCCGCCTCCAGGGGGTCTTCCCGACCCAGAGACTGAACCCACGTCTCCTGTGTCTCCAGCATTGCAAGTGGATTCTTTACCCACTGAGCCATCGGGACAGCCCAATAGTCACTGCTGGTCCAGATATAATGCTTACTATGTTCCAGCCATTATTCCAAACATTTCATAAATATTTGTCCTACACGGCTTACCAACAGTAATATATTTAATTCTTATAACACCTCTGTAAGGTACTATTGTTATCATCCTCCCGACCCAAGGATCGAACATGGGTCTCCTGCATTGCAGGCAGATTCTTTACCGTTTGAGCCACCAGGGAAGCCCCTATTATGATTACTATTTCCCATTTCCCCATTTTACAGATGAGGAAACTGAGGTATGGAGAGGAGAAGTGACCTGCCCACTGTCACAAAATGAAGAAGAAGCAGATTTGGGATTTGAATCAAGGTTGTTTGGCTGGAGAATCTACCCCTTTTAATCATTATACTGGCAGGTTCTATAAATAGATAAAGGAAGAAATAAATGAGATACCCTGGGATGCTGACAACTGGTATGCAGAAAACAAAGCAGGACGGAGTATAGGATAGTGACTGGTTGGGGTGGGAGGCACATCCCTGTCGCTCAGGGGTCAGGGAGGGTCACTCTGAGCAGGTGACATCTGAGCTGAGACATGACGTGTAAGAAGGCATCAGTCAAAGAAAGGCAGAATGGAAGGTCACCCAGGCAGGGAAAAGGACAGTGTCAAGACTCAAAGGAGGAGACGCGTTTGAGGGAGATCTCTGAAGAAGAGAAAGAGAGAAACCCCAGGGATCTACAGAGAAATGCACGCGAGAGACGGCTGGGGAGACATGACCGAGAGCAGCAGTGGCTGGCTCACCTAGAGTTTTGTAGGATTCAGCAAGGTCTGCTCCTGGGGGGCATTTGATGAGAAGGGGACATGTGTGCAGGTCCTGTCACACTGATGTCTTTAAAAAAGAAAGCAGCCCTAGAGCTTTAGAGTATGAAGGAAGCAGAGAAACAATCCAGTCCAACCTGGACCAGGGGGGTCCTCCCAACTCCCAGGGCAGGGGTGGGTGATGCCCTTCCTGGCAAAGCCTGAAGCATGTCCGTTTCAGGGAGGAACTTCCCATGGTTGTTTTATGCCAGAACGGGCAGTGAGGCATATTCCGTGAGCCGCCCCCCCTGCCCCCCCCACCCAAGCCCCAGAACTGAAGCAAGGTCAGTAGGATGAGTCAACAGGTGTCAGTGGGTCACCGAGAGCATGGGCTGTGTGCTCAGTCATGTCCAACCCCAAGGACTGCAGCCCACCAGGCTCCTCTCTCCATGGAATTCTCCAGGCAAAAAGACTGGAGTGGGTTGCCACGCCCTCCTCCAGGGGATATGTGCCCACAAACGTGTTTTGCTTAAACTCCTAGTATTTTGAAAAGAGGTGAATAAGTTGCCAATATTTAGAAATCATGGGCTTCTTGGATGACTCAGCAGCACAGAATCCGCCTGCAATGCAGGAGCTGCAGGAGACACAGGTTCATTCCCGGGGTTGGGAAGATCCCCTGGAGGAGGAAATGGCAACCCGCTAATGGCAAGCCACTACTCTTCCCTGGAGAATCCCATGGAGGGAGGAGCCTGACGGGCTACAGTCCACAGCGTCGGAAACGACTAAAGTGATTCAGCACACACACACAGACACAAGTCATAAAGATATGGAAAAATTTCAGAAAGTTCATAAGACAGTTTTCTCTGAAAAAAAAAACATGGAAAAATCAAGTGATCTGATAATGCTGAGCCCTGTTCCTGCAGGCATTTAAGTTTGCTGGGTTTAATGTAACAAGAACCTTAGGTTCAACTATCTTTACTCTGGGAATCTCATAAAAAGAGATGGAAATATTTTTGTCTGGAACTCTGCTAGTCCTTGATTTTATAATATCTGAGAGTGAATTCTTTCTTTATGTTCGCATGTCTCATCATAATTCCCAGCGTGCACAATAAATGACATGCAAATCCTTGTGTGACCTATTAAACATGGCCTGAGCTGAGAACCTACTTTTGGGCAAATGATGGCAGCACGTTCTAAACTTATCCTCTGCATCTGAAAAATGGGGATAATCTCATTTCCTTAAAAGATACTCTGAGGATAAAAGGCACCAAGGCACCTAAATGCCTCACACACAGTAGGCATACAATTTTAAAATACTAATACAAGTATAGGACATGGTACTGATCAGGTTAGGTAACCAGTTCGGATACATACTGCATTTACAAGAATATGAATGTTTATGAATACATATTTGCATATTGAGTGTGTACATGATAAATCTAGAAACATGTATCTAATTATATACATATTTGAACCTATTTCTTCTGTTGATTGGCACCAAATCCTAACGACGCTTGTAGATTTTTTTTTTTTGCCTCATGCATACTTACATGCATGTTCAGTTGTGTCTGAGTCTTTGCGACCCCATGGACCGTAGCCCACCAGGCTCCTCTGTCCATGGGATTTTCCAGGCAACAATACTGGAGTGGGTTGCCATTTCCTTCTACAGGGGATCTTCCTGACCCAGAGATCAAATTCATGTCTCTTGCATCTCCTGCATTGGCAGGCAGAGTCTTTATCACTGCATCACCCGGAAAGCCCATTTTTTGCCTTGTAGTCATTGTTGATTCTGCAAACCCTCTCTCTTGCCTAGCAAGTATATTTTATTAATTAAAATAATGCCATTGAGAAAGTATGGACTCACCAGGCAAAAAAACTTTGCTGTTCCCCAGGATAGCAAAGTTAAGGGCAGACTCTCAAAAACAGTTTCTTAGCATCCCAGCCTTGTATCCCTGTTTGAGTGTACATTTCACACTGAACATTGAAAACTTAGAGAACTTTTCTGAAAGCCAAGGATGGGTGGACGGTCCTGCTAGTAGGAGCACAAATTCATGTCAGGTACTTCTCCAAACCTCCTTCCAGATTTAGAGCTGGGGGAATGCGCCTGTTATGCCATTGATGTAATGATCCATGACCGGCCCTTCTCCCCCTTAATGAAGGCAGAGAGAAATGACAGCCATTGCCGCATGCAAAGCTGCATTGAAATTGTGCGAGCATTTGGGTTTTCATGAATTTTGAGAAGGGAACTGTGGGCACAAAACCATTGCTATTTGTTCTGACAAACTGCCTGCTCTGATGGATTAAGTACCACGGTTGCAACCCACGAATATCTTCGGGTGCTGGCACAGAGAGCCCTCCAGACCTGCTTCAGGCCACATTTTCGAGGGTTCCAATGATGTATGAAGAGAGTCACGCTACCAGAAGGTGGGTCACTTATCCAGGGTAGCTGGAGCTGTGTGAGTCACACCGCCGGGATTCGGATCGCACTGTTGGCCCGGGTAAGGGCGGCCACTCATTACTGGTTTCATATTTTCCTTGCTTATGGCTCTACCATTCCCTTCAAAGTGCTCCTTCTCAGAAAGGCTCTGTCTGAATAAAATTATTACTATCTAAAGCACATTTTTCCCCCCTTCCCATCAGTATTTCCTGTCCTCTCACCTTAAAAAAACAAAAACCAAAACAACCCAGCAGCGCTGAGAACTTTTCAACCAAAAGCAGCCATGTGGAGCTTGAGTTGTTTCAGATTTACACAGGCCCTCCGCTAACATCCTGTCGGGTGCTAAAATCCCACAGCTGTTTTGCTAGGACCACCCGGCTCGCCATGAACCACATCTGACAAAATGATACTGCTCGCTTCCAGAACCCATCACACAGTTATTCTTGGATAAAAGGTAAAGCAAATAGCCAGCCAGCTACTCACCACTGCAGAAACAAAGCTCATCGAACCATTCATCAAGGCCCGAGACACGGGTTTGCTTTAAGCACAGACACCTCTCCCATTACGGCTTTAAACGATAACACGATATTATATCAGAAATGACAAATGACACTGGGGGTCCTAACCTATATGCAATCGATGCCTGCTCAGAGGTAAGAACCATCTTGAAAATATTGACAGAGGGAACAGGAATTCTCATAATGCTGCAATGTTTTCTTGGTGTTGTGTTGGAACTGGAGGCCAATGATAGTCATTTGGGTGTAACATTTTTTTTCCAGCCGGTGCTGTGTAGCTCCCAGTCATGTGGCGAGTGTCAGATTATTATCACCATCCTGTATCTGTGCTGTATGGGATTCTAAGAGGCTCAGGCCAAGGAAATTGATTAGGTAGCTCCCTCTGCAGCTTAAAACTCACTTTGGTTACACACACACAAAGGCAGGGGCCCCTGGAACTACCGGGCTCGGTGATAAATGGCAAAGGTGTAATTAGGGAGATGATGCCCCAGGGATTTCTGTAGGTCTGGCCCCAAAATGGTTTTTTAAAACCCTCATGCCCCTGTCCACACTCCTCCCCTGAGGGGGCAAGCTTTCATGTTTAGATTGCGAAGAAGTGACCCACCCCTAAGTGATTGATGAGGAAAGATTGCCAATGAGCCACTGCCTCCCTCCCCACGTGGTGGGCGGCAGACACAGAATGACTTGAAAAGGATAAAGGACTCTGAGCAAAGGCAGGTGACAGTTGAGATAGTGGGATGAATGCCTGCAAGCAGGTGGAAAGAGACCATCCTCAATGTCGGGGCGACCTTGATTTGACATCTTGCCCCTCAAACAACACAGGTGGCAAAGATGGAAACCGAGAACTGCTCGGAAAAAGTGAGAAGGGGTTGAGCACATAGACTGGGCTTTCTTTCTAGAGCCGACCACTTGACTAGAGGTCCTCGAACTCTCAATTTCCTGGAGAGTTTTGTCAAAGACACAGATTTGCAGAGCTTCCAGTCTGGAGTTTCTGACTTAGCAGGTTTGTGGGAGTGGGGGGGGTATAGGGGGTGTGGGGGGTGTGGGGGTTGAAATGTGTATTATGGAAAATTCTTCAGGCAATTCTGCTTTTGAGTCAGGTTTAAAAATTGATGGCTGAAAGCAACGGTGGGCTGGTAAATGTTTAAAACCTAGCTTTCGAAAAAGCTTTTTTAAAAGTCCTAAACCATAGCATTTGCCAATTTCCATGGTATAAATACACCTGCCACAGACACTGTCAAGAAACCACTAAAGGAGTTAGAGATATACACAGTCAGTTCTAGCTAAACAGTGCAAGCTGACTTGAGCACACCACTAGCTTAAATCAGAGGAAAATATGAATAAAGATAATAAGCAAATAACTAAATAAAATTTGAGTTCCAAAACCACTGTGGATAGTGACTGCAGCTATGAAATTAAAAGCCACTTGCTCCTTGGAAGAAAAGCTATGACAAACCTAGACAGCGTATTAAAAAGTAGAGACATCACTTTGCTGACAAAGGCCATGGTTAAAAGCTATGGTTTTTCCAGTAGTCAGGTATGGATGTGAGATTTGGACCCTAAAGAAGGCTGAGAGCCAAAGAATTGATGCTTTTGAATTCTGGTGCTAGAGATGACTCTTGAGAGTCCCTTGAACTGCAAGGAGACCAAACCAGTCAATCTTAAAGGAAATCAACCCTGAGTATTCACCGGAAGGACTGATGCTGAAGCTGAAGCTCCAATGCTTTGGCGACCTGATGGGAAGAACTGACTCACTGGAAAAGACCCTGATGCTGGGAAAGATTGAAGGCAAAAGGAGAAGAGGGTGGCAGAGGATGAGATGATTAGATAGCATCATCGACTCCATGGACATGAATTTGAGCAAACTCCTGGAGACGGTGAAGGACAGGGAAGCCTGGCACGCCGCAGTCCATCGGGTCACAAACAGTCGGACACGACTAAGTGACTGAACAGCAAAAACAACAACAACAACAACAACAAGCACATGTGGTAGGGAGAAATCAAATCAATGCGGGTCCCGGGCGAGCTGTGGAGGAGCACTGAGCGACAACAGTGGAGAGCGGAGTCCACATTGGTGGGAAACCCACCCAAACCATTTGCTGTAATGTTCAACTGGGACCATTCTTCTCCACCACAAGTTACAGGAGTCATGATAAAAGGATAAAATTTGAGAATCAATAAAAGATTGTGCTCTGATAATAGATGTAAAAACATATCATTTCAAACTCCTTAATTAAATTATCAGTTCAGGCACGGGATTACTAATTAGTATTGAGACCATTAAGCGGATGGTTGATGGGGAACTGGACATCCATTTAGAGTCTGTAAATCCATACAGATTACTTTCTAGTTACAAGGGGGTAAGTGTCTGGAGCAATCAAACTGCCACCATTTTAGTGAAGAGGCTGTTTTCAGCATCTCTACTTTTGGGGCAAACAGATTATACATTTTCAGATGTATTTCAATGGAACCTATACTTGTGATGTGTTCTAGTAAAAGCAAGTTCATTTTGAACCCATAAGAGTTTACATATCACTTCTGTAAGGGATGGAGGAACAAATAGATGGCAAAGAGAAGCTTTGACAAATTCAGAAGGAAGACATTCCTCAGGACTATTGGCTTGATCACTTCGTCAGTTCTGGGTCATAATAAAGTAATCAATTTGATTAAAAAAATTTATGGGGCTAAACAACTGGATACAACATGAGGTCTTAGATTTTGTAGTAGTTTGATCAATTTAGCTGGAAACATTTCTGTGCAACTGGAAAAATATGACTATGGTCTGGGTATTAAAAAGACTAATATGATTAAAATGGAAAATAGACATTATTAATCAAAAATGGTAGTTTATAAAATAGGCTACATATTAGGATCTCATCTTATTTGAATATACATATACGCAGAGAATGTTCTAGAAGTTCACCCACAATAGTGGTCAAGTCTGAGTGACTGAGAATAAGATGTTTTTATTTTATTTTTGTTGGTCTTTATTTTCTAACATTCTACAATTCATATGCTCTGCTTCTATCACTTTTTTAAAAAAAGGTTATTTTTTAAAAGGAAAAATAATGCTTGTGAAAAACAAGTTTTGATCTCTCAAAAACATTCAGGAAACGATTACTTAAAATTCAGAAAGATCCCTTAAAGTTCCTCTCAGGAATCTGGAGGTTCTGTTTTTGCTAACAGAGGCATGCACAGGGTAGGCGCTCAGTAAATTTTGGGGGTGGAATCCGGTCCATGAGACGTTTCAAGTTCTATAAAGGCGACAGGTCTCGGTGCTTGGGGGGAAGTGAGGGCCGGAGGAGGGGAAGGGGGCTCATCTGAGGGGCTGGGCTGTCCAGTCACAGTGCCGGGGGCTGGGAGGAGAAACGAGCGGTGAGGCAGACGGCAAGACAGACACACGGAAGATGCTCTGACCCATCCAGGGAGCGGGGGCCGGCTGCCCGGTCTCCACATCCCGAAGCTTCTGGCCGGTGTGGGGGGCGCCTGTCTCACCAGCGAGCGCTCCCCCGAGCGCCCTCCGACGGAGGAGGCAGCCAAGGGCCCCTCCGCACCGCCATTTCCCTCAAGGGGCTCCTCTCAGCGCCCCGCCTGGTGACAACAGACGTTGAGGAAGAGGATACGTTGCGGGGCCTCAAGACCCGAGGCCATGACAGCGCTTCAGCTTCAGGGGATCGGGCCCGGGGGGCAGGTCAGTGCCTTCGTCTGTGTGGCCAGGAAACTGCTGACAGCTTGTGTGTGGTGGTTTTTTTTTCCTGTGAGAAACACGTGAGCGAGCCGTGTGTGTACATGTGCACACTCACAAGGGTGTGTATGAGGGACCTGCTCACACACAGCCCCGAGTCTGGAATCGGAGGGAAGGGGAGGTGGAGGGGGAAGGACTGCGCGCAGAGTTGGAAGCCAGGAAGGACAGCTCGGCCGCGCCAGGCACGGAGCCGGCGTCATGGCGGCGACTCGGGCTGACGGTGCGCGTTGAGCCCCTGTGCGGTGACCGTCACTTCTCTACCAACTTCATTCATTCAGTTGTTTTTTTTAAACCACGTATCACTGCATTTGACGTCTATGGTCAGCCATACCATCTCAGGACAGCTGTCTGAGCAAAACAACGACCTCCATTCCTCACTCTCCACCGATTCTAACTGGTCAAAGGCTGGTTCTGCTTCTGTAAATTCAGTCCACATTTCCAGACCTCTCTTTCTTTCCAGAATTATTTGTTTTCAAGAGAGATGCTGAGTTTCTGTTTACTTCACTTGATCTGTAGAAAGAGAAGTCATCCAGACTTTTTCAGTCTCTCATTTTTAGAGTCAATATCTACAGAGCAGCGATGATGTCCCAGGCGCCAGGAGCTGGGCGATGAACAGCACCGTTCCTACCCTGTGGCATCTACTGTCTTGTTGGGGAACACAGACAAGAAACAAGCAAACACTTAAACAAACAATAGCATTTCAGAGAGGAAGAGCAGCTGTGAGAAAAAAACAGCAGGTGGACAAAGAGGTTCTTTAGCTAGAGTGGCCAGGCAAAGCGTCTCTGAACAGATGATCATCGAGCAATGTGAACATGGAGTCAGGATAAATGGAAGTTCAAAGACGCGGAGGCAGCAGAGGATGGAGGCTCTCGAGAAGAAGGGAGAAGATCTGGGAGTACTGGGGTGGGGGGAGGCCGGGAAAACGGAAGTGGGGGTCAGAGGTCAGCTCACACAGCTGGGGGTGTACCGAAGGGCATGGCCAACGTTGGGAAGTATTGGTGGCTCAGTGGTAAAGGATTTGCCTGTAATGCAGGAGACCCAGTTTTAATTCCTAGGTTGGGAAGATCCCCCCGGAAAAGGGCATGGCAACCCACTGCAGCATTCATGCCTGGGGAAATCCCATGGGCAGAGGAGCCTGGCGGACTACAGTCCATGGGGTCGCAAAGAGTCTGACACGACTGAGTGACTAAACCACCCTCACCATAGCAGCCACCCTTGGAGAGGGTTTGAATACAAAGTGTGGAATATGATTGCTGTTTTCTGCAAGCTCAAAACTCTGATTCCTAGAAGCCACACGTCTGACCCAGCAAGGCCACTCCTTGTTCCTAATAAAACAGACTTAAGCAGACTGTAGGAGGACCTTGGCAACTGTGGACCTTCCTACACAAATTTCTGTAACGATAGAGCTCCCCTTTGAGAACCCGTTGATGTATGCTGAGCGGGCCAGACTGAACCAAAACCAGGAACAGCTGCCCTGGTGTGACCCCTGAGAAAAGCTGTATCTCACCCCATGCTTACGCAAATTAATTTGCAAAACTTGAATGAAACCCAAGCTGGCTGACACTGACCAAGGCTGTGCAATTTCTTGGTGGTTTCTTGTACTTTAAAGTAGTTCATCACAGTGTTCTGCTTTAGACAAAGCAAACCATCCCTCCAGGGAAAATACCATCGGTCTTAAAATTAGAACAAAGTTTGAATGAAGTAATAAATTCTACCCATATGCAAAAGGGTAACAAAAGATGGAATTTGGTAATGGGCTCCTTCTGCTGATGGACTCATGACACACAGCCTACGGTTAAGTCAACAAGCTCCACAGAGGCTCCAGTGCTCTCCCCGTGTGGCCCACCGCCCCCTCCCGCCCAGCCTCTAACCTCATTCTAGCATCTCTGAAGCCAGCGAGGTAATTAATGGGAGGAAGGACTCAGTGCCACATGCACCACACCCAGTCATTTCTAAATGGATCAAAATTCTATAAATGACAGTTTATGCATCTATAAGATGTATCTGGTGAAGTGTGTATTTTCTTTTCAGAAGGTGTTTCTATTACGGTTAGTCTGAACATCATGTGATATTACAGTTGCTAGGGTAACTCCATTTTTTTAAAAGAGAACAACAGAGTAAATAAGCATGTAAATCGACTTTGGTGCTATGTAAATTCTAGTGAATCTGTTATCGTTACCTTGACGATGGGGAAAAAGAAAACCTGGCATTTATTGTCTCTGGCCCCGGTATGATTTGGTTTGAACACTTAAAATGTATAAGGGACTCGTGTGGAAGTGCCCAAGGCTCTTCAGGTCCACGTGAAGCAATGCTGTCAAGGAGGAATGTTTAACAAGAGAGGCAGCCTGCACGGTGGTGGCTGGGTCCCCGAAAACCAGAGGAGAGAGTGGATGACTGTCTGGATGTTTCTTACCAGGTGAATGTCTGTTCTGTGCCCTCCTGTAGGAAGCTCACGCGGGCTGGGGCTCCGGGGGCTCGGAAACCTTGTCAACCGTCTGGTCAGTCTGTCCTTCTGATGTCCCACCTCTGACCTGTCCAGAGCCTCCATCATCACAGCACTCCTGACAAAGCTCCCAAATGGCTTGTGTATTTTCTGTGAGGCGAAAATTACTAATGTAGCGCCTGTGACTAAGTAATGATGACTAGAAGTAAAGCTTGGTGAATATTTCTAAATATTTTCCACATTTCCTATCTAGAGATTTGATAATCCCTCCACCCAGTTTCCGTTTTAGAATTGAGGTTGGCAGAGGACACCAGGGCTGGAAATGGTATGAGTAAACTTGGAAGAATTACTTGGAAGAATGAACAAGGAAAAGACACTCAGATGGAAATCTCTTTGGAGGAAAGAGAGACTTTTGTAATAGAAGCATCAGTATTTCCATCAATAAAGGCAGTGAGATCTGAAACTGTATCAAAGGGAAAGATTTGTGATGAAGATACCGAACAGAAAACAGGCCGACCAACTGGCAGGATGTTGACTTGCCTCTCCTTTCTAGAAATCACGCTAAAAGCTCAGGCTGTGCTTTTAATGAATGAATACTTTGACTTGCTATGTAAAGTGCCTAAGAAAACTTATGAACTAAAATTATTAGTTCAAAGAGTATGTGTGATAGAAATTCCTGTAGGAGGAAAAAAAAAAAAAAAGGCTATGCCTTGAAAATTCAAATCTACAGCAAATTCTGCATCTATCAGGTGGGGCCTGGATGCTATGATTATGTAGATGGCTCAAAAAATATTAGAAAGGAAAAATAAATGCAGTTTTGGTCTATCTTCCTATAAAGTGAGGCTGAGGACCTAGTGATGACTGCTTTCTTAATGGGACTGGGGGCTTTTATCAACCCTCATAAAATATGATCACCTCTTCTCTCTGCAACTATCTTAATTTTCACATGAAATTGATGTGCAATTTGCAATTTGTGTGTATATTTAATACGTAGGGCTCTTCCTCTGTTCTCACCCACAATCACCACCAAATAAAGCTTTTGCTAAATCTCTGTTATGCCTTCTAGTGGATGGAGTCTTGGAACTGAGGAACTGAAAACAAGAGGAGTCAGGAGCTAAAAGCAACAAGGAACAGGCGAACAGTGATGGCGGGCCTGGTGCAATTAGCCCTATGGTTCCCTCCCCATCACTGAGTGACAGGCTGAGAAATCGACAGCGAATTCAAGATCCATCAGGGCTGTATTGCCTTTCTATTGAAATGATGAGCTTAGAGTGAGCTGCAAATGAATGGCTGCACGTTTGCGGGAGGTTGAGTGTCACGGCAGAAGTTAGTGTGGCATTGCTGTCGGCCTCATCCAAGAGATGATGGGGGCCTTGCCAAAGGGGAACAGCAGGGTAGCACAGAAATGGAAGGTAAAGGAGGTTAATTTATGGAAATTATCCAGGTCATGTAACCAGTAGGACATATCAAGCAGAGCTTTAAGAGAGGAGCAGTAATGTATGTAGAATCTGACTTTCAATAGGTCATGAGACAATGACAGTTACCAGGAGTCGGGCAACTTTTAGCAACAAAAGCTAACATTTCCAGGGCATTTGCTATGCACCAGGCCCTGTGCAAAGACACAAAACTATGGGGCAGCCCCTAGGATCCCCATTTTTCAGATGAGGAAATAGAGACTCAGAGAGCCTCAGCACACAGTCAGTAAGGGTCAGTGGGACCAGCTTCTATTTGGGGCACCAGAGAGACAGTTCCTGGGAACCACAATATGAGGTCTCCGTGAAAATATTTTCATTTTTTGAAAATCGGAAGAAAAAATGAACTTTGAGATGAAAGAATGTGTTTCAGTAGTAGTAGCAGTAGTGTTAGTTGCTCAGTCATGTCCAACTCTTTGTGACCCCATGGACTGCAGCCCACCAGGCTCCTCTGTCTATGGGATTCTCCAGGGAAGAACACTGGAGTGGGTTGCCATTCCTTTCTCCAGGGGATCTTCCTGACCTAGGGATTGAACCTGGGTCTCCTGCATTGCAAATTCTTTACTGTTTTGAGTCACTAGGGATGCCCACTGTTTCAGTAGAGAATATTAATATATTCGTCTATGCACCGATGTAGCCAAAAAATATAATTTTAAATTTCTTTTTATGGAGGAGGGGTTCCCCAGGCAAAGGGACCATAAGTCCAGGGAAGTCATGATGCAGCTCTGAGGGACAGAAGAGAAAAGAGGCAACAAGTCTAAATTCCTGCTTCTCAGAGTGTGGTCCGAGGACAGAAGCATCGGTACCACCAGGAGCTCTTGGATAGTTAGTGTCTCAGGCCACCCCCAGGCTTCAGAATCAGAATCCACATCTCAGTGAGATCCCCAGCAGATCCCTCGGCACAAGAACATCTGAGACGGACATGACTAAACCTTAACCAATAGTTAATACTAACTCCATCCTCACATGAGCCACCAAAGTCTTTTCTGTATCAAAACTTGAAGCTACATTGCATTATAGCAAGAGTTATTCCTTGGAATGTTTGGGTATCCTCTTTCCCAGGCAAGGCAGGTAAGCTACAAAAATACATAACGCAATACACTTCTATTTATTGATTAGTTGCTAAATCGTTACCAACTCTTTTGCGACTCCATGGACTGTCCCCACCAGACAGACCCCTCTGTTCATGGGATTTCCCAGGCAAGAATACGGAGTGGGTTGCCATTTCCTTCTTCAGGGAATCTTCCTGACCCAGAGACTGAATTCACATCTCCTGCTTGGTAGGTGGATTCTTTACCACTGAGCCACCTGGGAAGCCCTACACTCCCATATAAAAATATAATTTTGAGATAACAATGTTGATTCCATTGTGAATATTCTGTTACTTAAACTTAAGCCCTGGAAATACTTAGGGAATTTTGTCCTGGTTCGGGGCACAGACAGTATTCAGTGCTTGCGCAAAAGGTCCTTGGGTTGGAAGGAGCTCGCAGTCGAGTCCAAGCCTTGCTTGCTGTGTCATCCTACCCACCCTCCCGGTAACTCGCAATTAGAAGGGCTTTGAGAAACCTGCTTGCTGGGTCCCTGCCACTGGGGGCTGCCGAAGGCCCACGGGCACGCAGGCGGCCGCTGCAGCCCTGAAGACAGCCCAGCTGTCAGCCCGCTACCCTCCTGCCACCTTCACCGAAAACACAGGAATGGGCTTCCCTGGAGGCTCAGTGGCAAAGAAGCCGCCTGCCAGTGCAGGAGACACGGGTTCGATCCCTGGGCCAGGAAGAGCCCGCATGCCCCAGAGCAGCTAAGCCCGCAGGCCCCAGCTACTGAGCCTGTGCTCGGAGCCCAGGAGCCCCCACTCCTGAAGCCTGAGTGCCCAGAGCCTGTGCCCTCAACAAGAGCAGCCCCTGCAGTGAGAAGCTTGTCACCACGACTGGAGAGGAGCCCCCACCTGCCGCAGCTGAAAAGCCCTCGCAGCAACAGAGACCCAGCACAGCCAAAAACAAGTAAATAAATAAAGTTATATAAAAAGATGCTGGAGTGCTTATGATGCAGCCTTGGGACGGTTGCTTTCGAACACAGTTAAGACTTGGCAATTGACTCCCCGCTGCCCCCCTGCCGGTAGGGTTTGTGACGCTCTCAGGTTTGAAGAAATCTCTTATTTTTTTCTTTTTTTCTATTTCGGCCTGCTTTTACTTTTTTACAGATAAATTTTAGCCAAAAGGTTGACCTCCTCCTTCTGCATCGTCTTCTTTTCCCTTCGGGCCAGCTGGCCACCCCCGCGCTGCTGGACAGGCCTCTGCAGCTTCCTCTCCAGCCCTGACGCTCTGCTTTCGCTCTGGTTCTATTGACGCCTTGTCTCCCTCATTCTAAAGCCATGGAAGCTGTTACCACTGCAACACACGGATAAAGCCACTCCCGGCTCCAGCCTCCCATGATGTCTCTCCCTTTTCTTTCTTGAATTTTCTTGTGGTCAGCACCCAGTTCTCACACACACGTGTGTGTGTGTATGTGTGTGAATTCAAAGTTTTATTTAAGTTTAAAAGTACTACTAGGAAAAAAAACACACTATACAGCACAGTATAAAGTAAAAAGTAAGAAAAAAAAATCTTGACTGTGCCTTCCACACCCTGCTCCTTGCAGTTCCAACCCTCAAACAATCTCTGTTTACAGTCTATTGTGTGTCTTTCTAGAACATGTTCATGTATTTACAAAAATGATCTCTACCTACTTACTCACCTCCTGGTCCATCCATCTCTTTCTCCATCACACAAACGTTCAGCATGTTGCTTTTTCCACTTAACAATAAACTCAGCATCTTGACTCATATCAGAA
The DNA here is from genome assembly GCF_054371585.1 of Giraffa tippelskirchi. Lineage (NCBI taxonomy): Eukaryota > Metazoa > Chordata > Mammalia > Artiodactyla > Giraffidae > Giraffa > Giraffa tippelskirchi. The sequence goes on along the minus strand of NC_137287.1, from coordinate 121,724,718 downwards.
CATATGGATCAATTTATTATTGTTTTAGAATCTGCCTAGCATTCTATCATGCGGACATGCCATAACTGATTTGAGTAGCCCTTCACCGATCGACGTTTCAGTGATTTTGTTTTATTTTGCTGTATTTGATTGTGTTCAAGCCATTCACTGTGGCCCTTCCTCATGTGCGACTGGACTGTAAGCTGCTTGAAGGCAGAGGCCATGTTGATGGCAGTCACGGCCGCAGCTGTCCGTCCACACGCCTACACCGTGCGCACTGAGTCTTCAGCACATGCACAAGACAGCTACCATTATCAGCCCATTGCACAGAAGAGGAGGCTGAGGCTTATTGGCCAGGGTAGCTCACCTGAGACTCACGAAAGCTAAGTGGGTGCATGCCCACGGAGTCTGCCTGCAGAGCCTGGTGCTGAAGCCTCTCCCCTGCTGGCTCTGCGGGTCCGCCCGCGTAACTCCCACAGGTGCACCAGTGTTTCGTTCTGCTCTGGTTCACAGTATGGAATGGAAGGAAGGGCTGGAGTCAGCCTTGGGGGCACCCATCCTAGCCTGACTCTTTCTAGGCTGTGCGAGTTACCAGGATGGTCTACGCCTCAGCTCCACCACCCCCCCTCCATTAAATAGAGGTAATGGTGATGCTCGCTTCCCAGCGCTGTTTTGAGGATTTAGCAACACCATCCGGGCCAAAGTAAATTTTACAAATTTGGACCTCAGAGTAAAGACCCTATAATATGTGCTAAGCATGTTAAAACTTGAATTTATTCTTTCCTCTCTATGTCTTCCTAAATATCACACATAATAATTTAGTGGGTACTACATAAAAAGTTGATGAACTAGAATCTTTCTATCTTTTGAATACATTGAACCAAAAAAAAAATAGCCAGAATTCAGACATAGCAAGCACTTTTAAAAAGAAAAAGCTAAAGAAGGGTTTGGCAAATTGGAGAAGAAATCACAAGAAAAAAAAATCCTCAAAAGGCTTGTATTAATTGATTGCATGTAGTGTATACTTCAGAGAAGGCAATGGCATCCCACTCCAGTACTCTTGCCTGGAAAATCCCATGGATGGAGGAGCCTGGTAGGCTACAGTCCATGGGGTCACTAAGAGTCAGACACGACTGAGCGACTTCACTTTCACTTTTCCCTTTCATGCACTGGAGAAGGAAATGGCAACCCACTCCAGTATTCCTGCCTGGAGAATCCCAGGGATGGCAGAGTCTGGTGGGCTGCCGTCTATGGGGTCGCACAGAGTCGGACACGACTGAAGCGACTTAACAGCAGCAACAGTGTATACTTGGAATTGAACTGAGAGAAACACTTAAATTCTTATCGTCTTGGGACTTACACTTTAATTCACTAAAACTAACAAAATTGATATGGTTCAGAGTTTAAAGTACAGAGATGTCTCTTTGTAATTCTTCATATGTAAAATGACCCTCTTATTCTAGGTAAAGTAAGATTTTCTGATTTTTTTTCTATCAGAAAATTGATAGACCTAACCAGATAAACTGAGATGTGCAAAGAAACAATCTTTTTTTTTTTTTTCTGGAAAATTACAATAATTTTTATGGCTTCATATCTTCATGGTTCTTTTTTGCTCTCCCTTATTTATTCATAGGAGGCAGGATGACTTATTAATCTAACTATAAATTTCTTCCTTAGATTGCAATTTTCATCTAGAGGGAAAACCCTTTTCATATTAATGGTCTGTATCATTTCTAGTAACAATACCTTTCTCCCTTTGTTTAAAAAAAATTAATAATGATAGTAATAAAAAAGTACAGACTTTCCTCTCCATATCAAAGTAAATAGGGGAAACATATATTTTGATGCCATATTTCAGTCTGAGAAAAGTTGACAACATTATTTTTATTATATATAGAACATATATCTCATGCATATAGAGATCAATTAATTTCAAGTAATAATTTGTACAAATACTCTCACAAAAATTTTAAAGGATATTAAACACTCTGTTTTATAAACACAACACTTAATTTAGGAAAAAAAAACATTTAGAAGGTAATGCATTTAGGATAAGTGCACAACACATGAAAATAATAAATGAAATTTTCCCAGTTTAGAAAATGAATGTAATTAATTAACATTTAAATTACATTTTTAATTGCAATCATGCCCTCCCAGGGGACTCATAAGGGACCATAATTGCAATTAAAAGCATGTGGATTAGATAATAAAACAATGCACACTGTCTGAAATGTGCGATTTAAAATGGAAAACAGACATTGTTATCGGCACATCTAACTTAATTGTAGCCATAAAGCAAATGTGCTGTACAAAATAAAATTCACATACGGGAACATTTAATTCTGGAGTCTCTTAAAGGGGACACGCTTGAGAGCACATTTTATGACAGGTTCTGTTAGAAACAGCCCTTTAAGGCTTTCGGATCGAGGGCTGGTGCCTTAATGTTTTTGCATTAATAAAAGCAAAGCTGAATGTTCCTATTAAAACACACAGATACATTTAAGTAAAAGATGAAGCTCGATGTCTAAATTTAAGCTGCGGTGCATAATTTTATTAGCTGGACAGACTGTAAGGCCATGTAATTTTGAAATTACATGTTTTTTTAAAACTTTTTTTTTTCTTTCTTCTCTTTATGAGAGGATCATCATGAAGGGTATAAAGATTGGAGACCAGAGAAAGAAAAGCCAGAGAGACGTGGGTCTGGCAGGGTGAGCGCCAGGCCATGACACCCCAGCCCCTGCCCCCAGATACTCCGAAGCCCAGTATCCTTCACCTTGAGGAAGCCAAGCCAGTGCTCTTTAATGATGCAGAAGCCCCTATTTCATAGTATGAATCTCACCTTTGTTTGATCAGAAAGCTTTTAAATACCATATGTACCAGTGTTGGTAATTGGTGTGCATTTGACAACGTCTGGAGACATTTTGCCTCACCTTGAAGCCAGGGATGCTGCTAAATATCCGAAGGTACATAGACTAGCTCCCCACAGCAGTGAGAGATCTAGCCCAGTAATGGCAAGGGTGAGAAATCCCAGGCCATATAAAGGGAAGAGAGACAGAGAATGGTCAGGCAATCATGCAAAGAAGGAAAAGAGACACCTTCTTCCATTGTGTGAGTACAGATCTTGAGCAAAGTCGCTGGACTGGCCACACTTTGTTCCATTTAAATAGAAAAAAAAAATGATGCCAAACTTTTAATAAAGAGGGATCAAATTTTGGTACATGTCTGTAAGGAAATACAAAACCCTATCCTAAGAGGAGACGATCACAAACCTTTCAGAATTGCATTTCAGTAGATACAGACTGCAGTCTTTTGCTTTTTAGCCTAGATGTCAGTTTCATTTGCTGATTTATGAGAAACAGTGACTCTGTTTACAGTATAAATGTTAGCATGAAATTAGAAGCGGCGTAGCTCTAGAAAAGCAGTATAATAGAAAGGCAAAGCTCTAGACTTGGAGGCTGGATAATTCTCCACTCAAAACCTGGCTTTGCAGGACTTCCCTGGCAGTCCAGTGGTTAAGAACCTGTGCTTCTACTGCAGCCTAAATTCGATACCTGGTCAGGGGACTATCCCACATGCCATGCACTGTGGCAAAAAGGTAAATTAAAAAAATTTTACAACCCAGCTTTGCAGTCACATTAGCTGTGTGACTTGGCTCAAGTCAATTTTCCTTTGCAAGCCTCAGTTTTCACATCTGTTATACAAACTATAGTTACAGCATTCTTGCCATCCATGGTAGTACGAAGATCAGAAAAAAATGGGAAATATATGTAGATATACACACATACATATACCAAGTATATTTAAGTATGTATACATATAAATGCATGGGCTTCCCAGGTAAAGAATCTGCCTATCAATGCAGGAGATGTAAGAGACACGGGTGTGATCCTTGGGTTGGGAAGATCCCCTGGAGTAGGAACTGGCCACCCGCTCCAGTATTCCTGGTTAGAAAATCGCATGGACAGAGGCGCCTGGCGGGCTACAATCCATAGGGTCGCAGAGTCGGACATGACTGAGCACTGAGCACACATATGCACACACGTATATAAGTACATATATTGTACAATGAATGTACAACTATCTAAGTACCTTCATATAACACTTAGTGTATATATAAGCACATATCTGGGTATGTACATGTGCAATATTTAAGTCATATGCAAGTTCCCATGAAAATAGAAACTATTCTTAAGTTTTTGACACTGCAGAGAACTAATATAAACTGATTTATGTTTTAAAGGGGGAGGGGCAGTTAGAGCTAATTCCTTTGGTAACTTTATGTTTACATACATCCACAGCTCACTGTGTCCTACAAATCCATTCATTCAACAGAATTTTTGAAATGCTGACTGTGTGCCAGGGACCATGTTAGCTTTGGGGATGTAGCTGAAAAGAGAGTCAGAAAAAGGATGTTTTAGGTAGATGATAAAACATCTGGACTTGATCCCAGGACAATGGGAGGGCATTGATGGATTCCGGCAAAGGATTAAAACTAATGGATTTGCATTTCATGAGAAACTCCTGTGTAAGGTGGAACCCTGGTCAAGGAAATGTGGCAGGTTGGAGATGAGCAGTGGAGACATGGAGAAACCAAGAGCTGATACAATTAGGGCTTGTAGCATTTACCAGAAATTGAAAGAAAATCTGAAATCAGCAGGTATGACAATATAGTTTTTGTTTTTAAGAAAGCCTGACATGACAACCAACTCTAAATCTCTTTCCCTAATGGAGGTCAGCAGAAATGAAGATATAAGACTATTTAGGTTTGAGACCGATGAGTCCAAGATACCAATACATCATACTTTCCTGGGGCAAGTAAAACACAGATTCTTACAGCCCATTCATAGCTACCTACGATCAGAATGGATGGCAGGAGTGGAGACTCTGCAGTCCTGAAGCTAGGCACGTGAAGGGAAGACAGTGCTGCGGTCCACGTTGTTTGTCTGCAATCCAGACCATTAGAAACAACACAAAATCTGATTCTGATCATTATTCAACAAGCTAAAAATCTGGTAGCCAGGACTGTGGCAGAGCTGGTGTTACGTGTTTGCCAAAGTTGGTTTTCTTTTCCTCATCCTACATTTCCCAGTTCCCTTTGTAGTTCAGTTTCAGTCCTGCGGTTGGTCTGACCAATGAAACAGAAGTGATGACTTGTCCACACCACTTGACCATGACAGAAGTGATGGACTTGTCCACATCTTCTTCAGTGACTTTGGAAGCCAATATGAGATGCTCCAGATGGTAAAGAAGCTCCGCCAGTTGGAGGAGACCAGCGTCAGACATTGTGTGCACGAGACATACACATTCATTGTGTTGAACCTCTGAGATTTGGGGATTGTTTGTCAGAGTAGCTAGCATTAATTATCCTAACCAATACAGGGAGACAGAAAAACAAAAACATCTTTCAGAGTATATCACAGGATATGCACAAATTAAATTTTTCCAATATCACCATAATTTTTTCTAAGGCAAAGTGTTTAAATAGCCATAGATGCCGTTTTTAGTGTCAGCACTGGTATATTTGAATGTAATTTTTACTCATTTGGAGTTAAATGAAGAATAGATTCCATTCTTAGTACACTGAACTATTTGAATTAGCCAGTGATTCTTAGATGCGGATGAGGGGATTTTGTCTCTAGGGTACACTTGGAAATATCTGGAGATATTTTTGGCTGTTGCAACTTTGAGTTGGGGTGCTAAAGCATCTAGAGGAAAAAGGCTAAATATCCCACAATCTACAGGTTAGCCCCCACGGCAGATGGTTATCCAATCCAAAAGGTCAACAGTGAAGGCTGAGAACCTCTGGGCTCATCAAATTCAAAGCATACTTGAGCTGGGGCATTAAGGCTTGCTTGCCTTCTGGACACAATCACAAACCCATCATGCCCCAGAAGACAGTGGCCAACTAGTACCAGACAAGGCCTGAGGTCAAATAGGACTGCCCACTCGTAGCACGCTGATTGTTCGGCCACTGTTTGCCAGAGGACGGCAGCTGGTCTGTCAGAAAGACAGACAGAAATGTTCCAGGGACTCTTTGTCACCTGGGCATGAAAAAAGTAGCTTGAAGGACCCAGTCACTCACACATTCAACTTTGTCTTCTTTGTTCAATGAGGGGTGTTACTGTCAGCAGACCCAGCAAAGTCACACTTGTAATGTGGCAACTTTGCACCCTCCTCTTCATCCTTTTGGGTGCCATGACACCCGATCAGGTGAGAGCGTGCCTGATAGAATGCTGCGAAGTCCACCCTCCACCGCCTTCTCCCCTCTGCTCCGCTCCCTCGAGCGCCATGCCCCCCAAAGAGGACAACTTAAGATCTCAGTGTTCAAGGGATGTTGGATGAGCAAGTCAGCCAACTGATGCAGTTTGAGAAACGCCAAGAAATCCCTTATTAAACACACACACACACACACACACACACTCACACACACTCACACACACACACTGCTCCCTAATATTCTGGGCCATAACTCAAGGTCCGGTCTCAAAGTCTAAGAAGCAGTACAGTCTGATGACGTGGAGAGTGAGCTTTAGGGTCAGATAAACAAATCTCCCCACTTTGCACCTGTGTGACTTAAGGCAAGTTATTGAGCAGGTCTGAGGGTCAGCTTTCTCACCTATATGAAGAAAAGATGTTGACACGTGATGCTAACCTCTCCGTAGAGTGCACAGTCATGTGTGACTTGGCCCTGCTGGCCTCCGCCCGCCCTCATCTTCCTGCCTTGTTCTGCACTCACTGTATTCTGGCCACCATCCTTCTGTTCCAACGAGAACAAACCCAACTATTTCTCACCCCAGGACCTTTGCACTTGCTGTCTCCTTTGTCTGAATGCTCTTCCTTCTTCCTCCAGGGTTTCTGAAGGACCAGCTCCTTCTCAGCTTTCTGGTCTCAGCCTAAATGTCATCTTTCTCTGACCTTTGTCCCTGATGTTGCTCCCTACCCCCATTCTTAGGCAGTCACTATTAGTTATTGGTTTTATTTTCTTTATAGTTATGGCCATCTTGGTCACATATTTAAATTTCTTGTCTATTGTTTTTATCTCACTCCTGATGTAAAATGCATGTAGCCAGGAAATGTGTCTTATTCAATAGATGTGTACCCCACACTTAGAGTGTTTCACACACAATTGGTTTTTAGTGAACATTTCTTGAATAACATGAGCCCAAACTAACTTGGTTAATAGAAGTGGTTGAGACTGCCCCAACACCACTTTCAATAGCAAAACCAGGGACAGGGACCATGAGCAAGGACTCTATCTAAGATCTTGACAATATCCCCAAAGGGCAGCGACTTCTAGTTTTTACTACATCCTCACTTTGTATCAATTTCTTATTAATCACTGCAGGCAGAACAAATCCTTGGGTTTGGTGATGGGACCACTAAACACACACCACTATCTGAAACTAGAACGTTCATGAGGCATCTCCATTTCTGGGCCAGAGTGTGGGATGACAGGCAGGCGTATGGACCAATCAGAGGGCAGCTCAGCATTGCGTGCCTCTGCACGTGTTTGCCATCAGTCACGTGGGAGCCTGCCCGTGAACACACACGGGCAGTCAAGGGTGGCTTCGTGGGTTCCCCAATTACGTCTCAAATTGAACAATCAGGCGACTCCACTCTGCCAGTCTGTCACTTGCCCCATGAAATGGATCTGAGATACAAACTATGCCTTAACTAGGCAGCCTCCATTCTTGCTGATCCCATTAGTTGCCCAATTGGGCAAGACGAGGTTTTAATTGCATGCCAGAAGCTTTATTTTTCTGCCCAGGCAAACAGTTAACCACATAAGTATACCATTGACACATGAGAAGTTGGTCAGCAATGAAAAGTGAAAAGAGCCACTTTTGGAGAGAACTGAGGTACCTGTCAGTTTCTAGCATTTTCCTCCCTAGCATCTGTAGCTACCTGAGGGAGAAAAATTTCAACCACCTCTGTAACAATGTGACAAGGTATAAATAATGCATGGTGTAATATTTCACAGTTCCATGGTGTGATGTAGGATTGCAGTGAAGGACAGGACTTGAAGGCAGACAGACTCGGTTCAAATAAGGGCTATGCAACTTACTAGCTACTTCCTCAGTTTCCTCATCGGTCAAACTGGAAGAATTAATCACACCTTCCTCTTTGGGATATTCTGAGCATTGAATAAGAGTGAGATGTTACAAGGAAAGCCTTGGACCCAAATTCTGACACTTATTAGGAACACTGTGAGGGTTACCTATTATTATTACTTTTATCCATCCATCTACCCATCTAGTCACCCACCCAACCATGCATCCATTTCAGCCTCTGCAACAATTCTTATTGTTTGAGAGCCTAGTAGGTAGGGATGTTAGAGAGGAGAAGCAAGCGTGAAATAGGAGGCGTGATTACATAACCATCAAACAAGGACCCGTTGCATCTCATACATCAGTGACGCCAGGTCCCCCTAGCCTTGTCCTCCCGTGACAGGCAACATGTACTTATTTTATTGATGGCCACTCAGACATGATGTTACTGGGATTTCAGTGTCTGTCCCATAAACAGGAAATTCTATTTAAGGCAATGATGAGGGAAGATGGGTCATCGCTGGGTAGGTGAAAACTTTAGTGTCTGAAACTTCAATTTCTTCCTTTTAATAGAAGGCTAGTCCTTAATTTAACCACAGCTACAGGTGGCTAGTGATTCCTGAGGCAGACAGTGCAGATAAAGAGCATGGTCATCATCATAGAAAGTTGTCTTAGAGAAATATTCAGTTGCTCATCTCAGTATTTACTGATTCCTTAAGAAGAGAAGTTGATCTTGGAAATGATCTCTTCCTTTTAATATCTACAAAACAATAAAATATGTTGCCTATTGTACTGTTGTCATTGTTCAATCACCCCATCATGTCTGACTCTCTGCAACGCCATGGGTTGTAGCACTCCAGGCCTCCCTGTCCCTTACCACCTCCCCGGAGTTTGTCCAAGTTCAGGTCAATTGCATCGGTGATGCCATCCAGCTATCTCATCCTCTGTTGCCCTCTTCTCCTGCCTTCAATCTCTCCCAGCATCAGGGATTTTTTCCAGTGAGTTGCCTGTTCTCATCAGGTTATCAAAGTACTGGAGCTTCAGCTTTAGCATGAGTCCTTCCAATGAGAATTCAGGGTTTATCTCCTTTAAGATTGACTATTTGATCTCCTTGCAGTCCAAGGGACTCTCGGGAGTCCTCTCCAGCACCACAGTTCAAAAGCATCAATTCTTCAGCACTCTGCCTTTGTTATGGTCTAGCTCTCACAACCGTACGTGATGACTGGAAAGACCATAGCCTTGACTACATGGACCTTTGTCAGCAAAGTGCTGTCTTTGCTTTTTAACACGTTGTCTAGTTTTGTCATAGCTTTCCTGCCAAGAAGCAATGGTCTCCTAATTTCAAGGCTGCAGTCGCCATACTGTAGATCATCAAATGAAAGACAAAGGTGAGATAATATGGAAGTTTTCATACTTTTTTGTGGCATACTTTTTTAATTAAAAAAAATATTTTTAAAATTTATCCCTACTGAGAAGCAATTGTGTAGTAAGAATCTAGAGAAATACAACTATTCTCACCTTTCAATCAAGTAATCCAAGCTGATTCCTAATCTTACTAATCCCAATCTATTTTAATATAATAGCTAAACACACAGAAAGTTCTACATAAAAAGATGTTCACCACAGCAGTGTTTATAACAGCTGAAAAACTGGAACAAAGTAAATGCCTTTTAACAGGGGAATGATTGAATAAACAATGGTACATATACTTGATATCGTTGCATAAACACGATTCTTACAAATAAAATGTTAACAACTTGGTAAGATACGGAAGACAGAATTAAATGGGAAAATAATCAGAATACAAAATTTTAACAGTTATCTATTCCTGTGAAACAAACTGCCCATTAGTTCAATACCTAACAACAACAAACTAAGATGGGAGGCACAGACTTTTCATAACCTCATCTTGATTATAAAGACTGGGTGTCATCCCAACATGCTTGCCGAGTTCCATTTATTAAAGGGGAATTAGTAAGTACATCCCTCTTCAAGAGGATGTGATCACACAAGGGTTCAGATCCCAGGAGGCGGGGATTACTGGCACCATCTTAGAGGCTGCTTATCACAAAAATCAGCCATACAATAGAGCCCTACCATTTGAAACAATAAAAAGGTTGGCTTCAAGAAATAAAAGAAGATAGAAGCAGACACACAGAGGACAGAATGGGTCTTCACTTCAGCTTTCTCTAACGGTAGGACTACGGAATACTTTTTTTCCATATTCTTTCACTACTTTCCAATCATGAACAGTTTTTATAATTATCATAATGGACTCAATAAATGTTATATAATTAAAAGAGAAACCCTGTTAAGAATATACAAGTGCTATATTTGTAACTGATAAAGGTCATTTTAAACCCATTTCCAACTCTGAAATCAACTTTCCCATATTCCTCTTTAAAAATATTTATGTGTCTACTTGGCTGCATTGGTTCTTGGTTGCGATGTGAGCGAGCTCAGCAGTTGTGGCACCAGACTAAGTTGCCCCTTGGCTTATGGGATCTTAGTTCCCCGATGAGGGATTGAGCCTGCGCCCCCTGCATTGGAAGGTGGATTCTTAACCACTGGACCAGTGGGGAAGTCCTTCCTTTTTTTTTTTTAAAGAAGCGATCTGTTGATGTCCCTGCAGTTGATACAATGTGCTGGGTAAGATCCTTAGAATGCAAATCTCCTCCTCCCTATCCCCTCCTTCCTGGAGCCTGGCGCCTCCCCCCGGGGCACCCTCCTGCCAAACTCCCAGGGCCCCTGTATTTTAATGTCTACAGGGGTGAAGGGGCAGGACTGATGGCGCTGCAGTCAAGTTCCAGGCTGACACCGGCAGCAGAGGGGAACTCATGCTTAGCGCTTGACGTAACTTTTTGATGACTGAAACCTGATTCTATCGACCGATCCCCCAGTGGCTGATCTCATCTTTTTACCATCAGAGAAACTGAAGCAGACTTACCAGGAAAGATAAAAAGAGGACGCGAATGGGCCATGCCTCAACACAGAGCGGAATAAGCTCATCTCTGATCACTTGTCCAAAGAACATTCCGGATTCTCACAAGTGGGGTGGCTGAACCCAAAATATGGCTGCAGCCGGTCCTCCTCCTCCTCCCAGCCAGATTTCTCTGAGCTGGGTGTCCCGACAGTTCTTCAGGGAAAGCTACACGTTTATTATTTTTTCCTTCAGAGATGACTTTGAAACATATCTCTTTTCTTTATAAAAACCGAGCAGAAATGAAGACTGCAATTGACAAAACACTCTTGAAAGCATTAAAAAATAAGCACAATTAGTAAGAGCAGCAGAGATTATTATTTGCTGAGTGTTTGGAGCCAGGAGCTAGAGGCAGATGGCAAGGGTTCAGGTCCGACTCTGCCGTGTATTTACTGACAGCAGAAAACACGGACCATCACGTGCTCTCCCTAAGCTTCAGCCACTCATCTGAGAAGTGATTACAACTGTCCCTACTCACTAAGTTGTGGGGAAGATGAAAGGAGATGACCCAAAGCGGGCATACAGTGCCTGAGATAGAATGATTGCTTATCAAAGTGTGATCTTTCCCTACCATAACTCAAATAGCATCACTCACCTGCTTAAAATTCTATAACTGTTTCCTATGATAGAGAATTAAATCAAAACTCCCCACAGTAAGGACACAGCCCTATGTGAGCTGTCTCTGTTGTTCTGCCCTAAATTCACCTAGTCCCGCCCACTGGTCTTCTCTCCATCCATGTGGCTCACTTCTCCTGCTTTTACCCCAGGGCCTTTGCACTTACAATCTTTCTTCCTCAAACATTCTTTGCTCTATTTGTCTGGTTGGTTCTTTCTCAATATTGAGCTCTTGAGTCAAATACCACCTCATCACAAAGACTTTCATGACTCCCCCCCCACCCCACTGAAAATAAGCAAGGAAACCAACCTGCAATCAGAGGAGTATAAAGGATTCAAACAGCAATTTTCTTGAAAGAATACATTGTTCTTTCTTTCCCCTCTTCCACCACAAACCCCTCTGTATTTGTTAATGTTTTCATGGCTTTATTCTTAGATCCTGTTGCTGATCTGCTTTTAGATTAGTGGAAATTTTCACCTGGCTTGTTAGCACCTTACAAAGAAAGAGACTCAGGGTAGGGAATAAACAGATAAAGAGATGAATTTAAAGGAGATGAGTCTATGGCGAGTGTGATAAAAGCATTTCCAGAGATGTCATTTGCAAAATGGTTCATTTAGATAGGGGCTCTTAACCCTGCCCTTGAGCATGCTTCATGTGGCTCCAGCACAGCATTACTGTGAATATCTGAATTTGAAACCAGAGATGATTGTCAAATACAGAGCAGGGATATTTTGCACAAGCAATGATTAGACCCCGCGCAGCCATAAGAGATTTGATGCTAACTTGCAAACTCATGAAGATGAAAGACCATCTCCTAAAAAGGCACTGCCCTCTTAAACCCTTTCAATGTTGCCAGCTTCCTTGGAAGAAAGAGGACCTCTTTAACATGGGCGTCTGAGCCCAGTACCACCAGAAGCAACTGGCCTCCCGACCCCCTCTTCCACGTGCTCCTCTGGTTTCTGTTCTCCAGACACACAAGCGCCTCGCACGTGCCGTCCCTTCCCTGGGCCATGGGACGTGCCGGCCCCTGCTCCTGGGAAGACGGGTGTCTTCCTTTTGTTCTTACCCCCTCACCTTCAGTCCTTGCCTCAAACATGTCCTCAGAAGAACATTCTCCAACTCCCCTGACTAGCACCCTTCCCCTCAAAAGTGCTCTTACGTACGTTTCGCCCTTTGTTTCACAGGCCCTCTTCACAGGCTTAGTCCTATAATCATTTAACTAACAGCTGCCTCTGTCACCGGAGTGTGAGCTCTCTCCCGGCAGGAAGTGTGTCAGATTTTGCTCAGCATGAAACTTGCTGTTGTTATCACAGTTACTGGATTAGTATGGTGTATTCAATAACTATTTGTTAAATGAATGAAAAAAACCAAGCAACGAATTTACTTTCAGCGCCGACTGAAAGAATAAATCCATAATAGCAATTCATATTTCAACAAAAAAAGCAATTTCTTGATGTTAGCCACTTGAGCCTGTGTTTTTTTAATTCCTGATTCTTAAAATCATTCATTCAAACAGAAGTTATTTCTTCTTAACTGACATTTTGTTGCTGTCATGGGAAGGGTAGATGTTATGTGTGTTCCATGAACTATAACTGATTCACTTTGATTTACTTTATGTTTTTCTATGTAGAACAAAGGTCAGCACATTTTCTCTTTAGAGGGCCAGGGAATAAATATTTAAGGCTTCAAGGGCCATATGGTTGCTATAGCAACTATTCAATTCTGCCTTTGTGACAGAAAAGGTGCCAGAGACAAAGTAAAAACAAATGAACATGACTGTGTGCCAATAAAACTTTATTTACAAAACAGAGGTGTTGGACTGGACTCGGCCCACAGGCTGTGCTTTGCTGACCCTTGTTATGTAGGATAGGGGAGGAAAAGGCAAAATGTGGGATTAGCCTGCATTTAATCCTGGAGAGTCTCCTGGTACAAGGACTTGGCACTTTAATTGGTCTCCCTGGGCCTCAGAAAACTGGTTATCAAATGGGAACAATGACCACAACAAACCATGGTTGCTAAGATAAAACTGCAAGCATGCTCAGTTGGGCAGTCGTGTCTGACTCTTTGCGACCCCGTGGACTGTAGCCCGCCAGGCTCCTCTGTCCATGGGATTTTTCAGGCAAGGATACTGGAGTGGGTTGCCATTTGCTACTCCAGGGGAACTTCCAGACCCAGAGATGGAACCTGCATCTCTTGCATCTCTTGCATTGGCAGGTGGATTCTTTACTACTGAGCCACCTGGGAAACCCCGTGAAGATAAAACACCTCCTACTAAACAAACCAGAACTGAATAAGCTTGGTTTGCATTACATGCATACTTCTTTTTATGTTTATGTTCTACCTAAAGCCAGTCATTGGAAGGACTGATGTTGAAGCTGAAGCTCCAATACTTTGGCCACCTCATGCGAAGAGTTGACTCATTGGAAAAGACCCTAATGCTGGGAAGGATTGGGGGCAGGAGGAGAAGGGGACGACGAAGGATGAGATGGTTGGATGGCATCACTGACTCGATGGACATGGGTTTGGGTAGACTCCAGGAGTTGGTGATGCACAGGGAGGCCTGGCGTGCTGCGATTCATGGGGTCGCAAAGAGTCGGACACGACTGAGCGACTGAACTGAACTGAAAGCCAGTCATAGTGATTTTCTTTCTATCGGCTAGAAGGCAGCAGGGGACGAGATGGTTGCACAGCATCACCAACCCAATGGACATGAGGTTGAGCAAACTCCAGGAGACGGTGAAGGACAGGGAAGCCTGACGTGCTGCAGTCCGTGGGGTCACAGGGTCGGACACCACTTATGACTGAACAACAATGGTTGTGACATACAGGTTTTTTCTCTCCCAAGAGTAAATGTAATGAAGGAAAAAAAGTGAGTCAACATAAAGAACGTCTTAAGGATAAAACAGAGGGCTCGGGTTCTTGTGCGGAGGGTGGGCTGGAGGAGCCCAGTGTGCCAGAGCCTGTGACCACCTACTGCCCAGGAGTGCCGTGGAGGCGGCCTGGCACCGGCGGATTACCCCTCCGGGGGCAGAGGCTCCTGGAGGGCAAGGGCCTGGTATCCCTGCAGATTCCCCATCGCTCAGAGAAGGTTCTTGGGGAGCAGATGTTGATAAAATGAAACAGCAAATACTTTCTGGGGAATCTAGAACAGCTTGTTTAAAAGACATGCTGTTATCGACGTCCTCCTTAGCATCCTGTTCTTGCATGGATGGGCCTGAACTTCAAAAATTCACCCACAGTCCAGCCGTTCCCCACAACCTCCGCCGCCGCCTTAGATGTCCAGCCCCCAGCGTCTGCCTCTGACAGCCGCACCCGCGGCCCGTCTGCAGGCCCCAGCCTCCCCGCGCCATGGTCTGAGCAACGGCACTTAGTGTCTTCTCACTCAGAGCCCAGAGACTGTTCCTCTCCTGCCGCAGACCTCCTAGCAGCATCCATCGCCCTAGAGCGACACGCAAAGGCCCCCGGGCTCCGGACCCCCTGAACTGCCGGGGCCTCGTCCGTGCTCCCTGCCCCGGCTTCTCTGGTGGAGACGCCCAAAGCCCACAGCGGCCTTGGCCTGGACTCCCGCAGCTTCCTCTGCCCGAGACCCCACACAGCCTCCGAACACCCGAACACCTCACGCCCTTGCTCCCTTCAGAGGCTCTCCCGGCATCGTCTCCTCGGCGGGGAGCTTCCCTGACCACCCCATCCAAGGCGGCTGCGATCTGTAAACCTCAGTGGACTTTCTCAGCTTCTCTCCTCACAGTGTCAGCTCCCTGGGATTCACTTGTTTATGGCCTGACCCCTCCAGCCCTGTCTTTCTTACTAGAATATGCGCTCCATGGGGCAAGAATCTTCTTATTCTTCACAGCTACAACCCAGAAGTCTAGTAGGCGTGTACTAGGGGTTTAATACACGTATGCTGAATATATAAATGAAAGCAAAACACCTGGAAATCATCCATTCATCTCTTTCTTTCTCCCTCTAAAAGCAGAAGCAAATCAGACTCATTATCAAAGATAGAATAAATATGTTGACATGTATTATTACATATAATTCTAGTTTAAGTTAGTAGAAACCAATCAACTTCTAACTGGTGCTTCCTATAGCACAGATGAAATTTTCATGATAAGGATAATGTCTTTAAAAATTACCAACTTAATGTTGGGAGAGGGAGGGTGGGGCAGGCTTGTTCAACAGAGCCTTAGTGAGTGCACCCGTAGAGAGTTCCAGAAAACTGAAAAAGAAGGATTCTTTCCAATCTTTCACCAGAGGCACTGATAACGGGTGGAATTCTTAATGACAATCAGAATGTTTTACACCCACAAGGAGCTAAGCTCTGAAAAAATATTTGCTCCTAGAATCACCGAATTTTGAGCATAAATCGAGCAATTAGCTTCTTTGCTCAGAGAGGGTAGGATTATAGCTGTACTGAAAATTGAATACAGGCAGATTTGGGGAGGAGTTTAAAAGGGCGCACTCTGCAAGAGTGCCCTGCACAGCCGCAACACACGCAGACGTGAAGCTTGCTTGTGATGCGAGGAGTTACAGGGAATCGGTTGGTATCGTACAACTGAAAAGCCTTACGTTCTCTGCTTCATAAAGTTTTGGGACATTTACGTTCTCTTAGGGAGACAGACAAGAGAAGAGGGCCTTGGTCTCTGGAAGAAGGGAAGACATTCAGATCACCCCGACAGCTCTGATTTTCCCCTGCCTATGGAAATGTTATCTCAAGGCCTTTGATCGCCTTTGGAATACAAGCTACTGGGGAAATGGGATAGGCCAACAACAACAGAAAATTAAGAAAGAAGTATTAATTCAGCATATTGTGTGGGATCATTGCGCTTGCTCTTTCACCCAGAAATGTGGGGCACACTTCAGCAACTGTCTTCCTCCTGGGCTACGCAAGCTAGGACTCTCTCCCTGAATCATGGGATTTTGTGCTTCACAAGACCTGGGGTTTTTTTTTTCTTTTATAACTTTATTTATTTATTTATTTTTGGCTGGGCTGGTCTTTGCTGCTGCATGGGCTTTTCCCTAGTTTGGGGGGGTGGGGACCACTCATTGCGGTGTGCGGGCTTCTCTTGCTGCGGAGCATGGGCTCTAGAGAGCGTGGGCCTTGGTGGCTGAGGCTCTCAGGCTCCAGAGCACAGGTTTGATAGCTGTGGTGCGTGACAGCTCTGGACTTAGTTGCCCTCGCGGCACGTGGGATCTTCCCAGACCAGGAATCAAACCCGTATCTTCCGCATCGGCAGGTGGATTCCTTACCACTGAGCCACCAGGGAAGCCTGAGACCTAGGTTTAGCTTTGACATTTGAATGCTGGGTAACCCTGGGGAAATCATGGGCCTTATCTGAACTTCTTTATCCATTCAAGGGGTGACAAATTTGGCTCTGCTGTTTCTAAAGGTTCTTGATGAGGTTTACAAGTGCTTTGCTCCTGGAAAGCGTGGCTCAAATGCAAAGGGACGGGGCTCTAAGGTGGGGACGGGACCCTCAGGTGCCTGCAAGAACCAGCCGGCGAGACAGACGAGGGACTCTGTCAACTACAAGCATCAGCCCCATTCCTCCAGACCTGCCCCACAGCCGACTGCTGCTCATTCTGGGTCCCCTCTGAGGGTCACTAGTACCACCGCCCGTCTGGTCGTTCAGCCTAGAATGGAAGGTCAACCCAGTCTCTTCCGCCCCCTCACCACGTCACGCTCTTACCATCTCCAATATTCCAGCCCCTGTTACTACTGTCCGAGTTCGGCTCTCATGATTTCTCAGTTGGACTATTCCAAGAGTCTTCTGACTTTCTGGGATCAAGTCTAGCATTCGTTAAAGTCACCTTTCATACTCCTAAAAAGAATCTTTCACCAAAGACGAGTTTAATGAAGTAACGAGCCCTCCCCCTCACATCTCTTGGCACTCCCGCCCCATGCTTAACAGCCTTCAGCAGGCATTAGCTGGGTGCCCACTGCCCAGAAGATAAGGACAGAGTGCTCCATTAGGGAATACGGGGTAGCGTTAGGACTCCGTCTCCAGCATTATCTCCTGGTCCCCTCCCTGTACCATATCCTTTGCGTTTTACAGTCCACGCAGCAAAACTCTTCAGTTTTCAAGCACAAATCATGTTGTTCACTGTCTTAGCGTCTTTGGTTGTACTGTCCTCTCTGTGTGAGGTGCTGTCCACGCTCCTCCTCGACCCGGTTTATCTGAAGCAAACCTGCCATCTTTCGATGCTCAAACGAAGCATCGGCTCCCTATGAAGCATTTTTCTTTTGCTCCTTATCTCCTCTGTCCCCAACTAGGTCTGAACCTATTCTAAGGCGGTATTTGCTTTACGTGTCTTTCTCCTCCTGCTAGACTTTAAGTAGATTAGACTCCTTAGGAGCTGCATCTTAGTGACCTAAGTATGCCTGTGCTTAGCATTATGTCCAACACACAGTGTGTCCTCATCAGAATTTCTTCAAATTCTCTCCTCCTTGGTTCCTTTAGTATCACCCTCTCCTATCTTTCCCCCACCCATATAATCTTTCAGTTATATGGGAGTCTGCGGGATTGGGTTGTAATATTTCCATGCACACACCATCATTTGGCATGTGGACGTATAGGAGGATTCTTTTCTTCCACAGACACTTAGGTTTTGTCCAGTTTTGCTCAGAGCGCATGGCCTCTTGAACTAGCTTTCGCTGGGTCGGCGCAGGTGTGGATAGAGAGAAACATTATATAAAATTTGAACAGGGGACTTCCCTGGTGGTCCAGTGGTTAAGAAGCCACCTTCCAATGCAGAGGACCCGCGTTCGGTCCCTGGTCCAGGAAGATCCCACATGCCGCGGGGCAACTAAACGCGTGGGCATGATGCCTACTGAGCCTGCCCCTTAGATCACATGTCCGGAGACAAGGGCAGCCGCCACAGGAAGAGGCCTGTGTCCACACCATGGAGTGGCTTCTGCTCGCCACAGCCAGACCCAGCGCAGCCAAAGCAGATAAACAAGCACTTAATGAATTTAAGAAATGCTGAGTAGAAGAACAATAAAAACGACGCGGGAGACAATAGGGCCGATGAAGACGGTGAGCAGAGGTCTCACACCCTCATCTGCGGCCACTGTTCCCACGAGAAAATGGGCCTCCTGCGGCCAGATTTCCTGACTTGAAGAGAAGCCAGACATTTAGAGCCAAATGTAATAAGCCTTCTAATACTTGACTAAAAGTTAATTACTGATTAAAGTTCTGAGAAACGCTGGAAACGCGTCTGGAGTCACTATTGTCTTGTGGGCTACAGTTTGTGGCCCAGACAATCTACGATTTACGACTTTCCCCTTAACCAATGGATCGTGTTGTCATTGTCTTCTGGGGCTAATGCAGCGTCTAACTGGACTCTCATTTAGATCCTACCCGCTAAACCACTTCAGGGAGTGAAATATGCAAAATTCCCCCAGATAACTGGGGTTTTCACACCCTCTGCAGTCGTTCCTGGGCCCAGGTCCTAAGTAAGTGAAGTCATTTTCAGAATGGGAGCTCCTCGCCGTGGGAAGACAGTTCAGCTTCAGTTCCCCTCAGTCTCCGGTGGTTCGTCCCAGGAGCCCTCTGCTCGTCCTGCACGTCTATTCTGCGTCCTCCTCTGGTGCTCGGCAGGCTGACCTGAGATCAGGTCACCAGGATTCTGCGTCCCCTCCACCCCATGTCTTCCGGCTTCTCCATCTGGGTTCATGCAAAGGAGATGATGGGCTGGGAGAGGAGATGGAGGTGGGAACCTATGTTTCCCTGGCTTTTTGGGCCAGGTTGCCATGATTTCTGGGTCCTTCTACTGAAGGTGGTAGCCCCTGGGAGGCGGTCCTGTAAATGCGGCCACACCCTCCCCAGGCTCCGGAAGTAGCCCTCTCCTCACTCCCCTTCAGCAAAGGCTCCTTTCTGTCAAGAGTCTCAGGTCACAGCCTCGGCTCTTGTTGGTTTAGCAAAAACCACTCCCACCTGGTAGCCCTCCCATCATCCAGTCGAATAGTCAGGTGTCTCCTGCCTCGCAATGCTTCAACAATACTTCACACCATTAATTATCCAAATGGCCCATGTGGAGCAAGACAGTGAGGGCCTGGTTTCCCAGCAGAACCACCGGTGAGCTCACCAAGTACTTCTCCTATAAGCACTCAGTAAGTATTTGCCAGAAAAAGACATTAACCTTTATTTAACTCACTGACAAACTTTAAGAAATCAATACAGTTTCAAACACCTGTCTTAGAAGAAACAAAAATCTAACACATATTAATTATTTTTTTTTCCATAACTTGCATTTTGGTAGTAGGCACATTTTATATAGCAGGTAAGGTTTATGTACCATAAAGGGGCGGGGGGTTGTGGAGGAGATAAATGAATGTCAATAATGATTATGATGATAATCCAAGCGAAAGTGCTGAACACATTATTCACCACGTTCTATGCTGTGGGTTTGATATATTTTGTCTCATTTACTATTCACAATAACACTTTGAGGTCATTACACTGCTATACCCAGTGTGCAGATGAGAAAACAGAGGTTTAGAGATGTTAAATTACTTCATGGGCTTCGCTGGAGGCTAGCAGTAAAGAACCCACCTGCAATGCAGGAGATGAGAGCTCCACCCTTGGGTCAGGAAGATCCCCTGGAGGAGGGCATGGCAACCCACTCCAGCATTACTTCCTGGAGAATCCCATGGACAGAGGAGCCTAGCAGGCTGCAGTCCATGAGTTTGCAAAGAATCTGGCACAACTGAAGCAACTGAGCGTGCACGCACACACACACATTCCTATACCTGGTTTGCAGATGAGAAAACAGAGGTTTAGCGATATTAAGCAATTTCATACATGAAGCAAGTGATTGGACCAGGAAATCATAACGTCCTCCAGATTTCAGTGTATTGTTTCAAAGAAAGCAGTGGTTAGTGAGAGCTGGAGTAGTCCAGAAAAGGTGAGTATTAACTAACTTCATCATAGATTTTAGAAATTGATATCTGCATCAAGAGGTGGGGGACCACACTGTTTGGATCTCTGCCCCAGGCATGAGATAGCATCCACTGTGGCTGCACACGGAAGGTGGCAGTTCCTGACCCTCCAGGGAGAGAAGACCTACGTTTATGATTTATCTCTTTACTTTGTTATACTTTACTACTAAAACAGAAACTGTTCAAGGGAAAAGACATTTACTTGTACCAGATCATACATGGGAACAACGCCTTAAAAACACTTACTGGTTTTGATTACTTAAGTCATTCTCATTTCCAAACAGAACTGACATTTCCTTTGGGGAACCATTTGTGACCGTGTGTGTGCTCAGTGCCTTCACTCGTGTTCAGCTCTTTACTCTTTCACACACTAGGACTTTGGGCTGTGGGGTGTGGAGTGCACCTCTTTTCAGGATCCTCGGAAAAATTCAGGGGCCTTTAAACGCTTGGAGATCTGACCAAACATGCATTGGTTGTGTATATTAGTTGCTCAGTCATGTCTGACTCTTTTCGACCTCATGGACTGTAGCCCTCCAGACTCCTCTGCCCATGGGATTTCCCAGGTAAGAATACTGGAGTGGGTTACCATGTCCTCCTCCAGGGGACCTTCCTGATCCAGGGATCAAACCCGTGTCTCCTG
Organism: Giraffa tippelskirchi; assembly: GCF_054371585.1. Lineage (NCBI taxonomy): Eukaryota > Metazoa > Chordata > Mammalia > Artiodactyla > Giraffidae > Giraffa > Giraffa tippelskirchi. The sequence goes on along the minus strand of NC_137287.1, from coordinate 121,703,514 downwards.
CATTGCAGGTGGATTCTTCATCACTGAGTCACCAGGGAAGCCTAGGGAATTGTTTAATCCCTGTTAGATATAGTCTGATAAGCCTCTTACTCAAGTTTCATACCCTCTAGGCTTACATAGGGCCTGGAACCGTAACTGGGGTGGTTTTATTCATGGTAAGTGGCCCATCTATACAGACACCCTCTGCCATGTGAGGCCCGGAACCTCCTTCCACCAAGATACAGCATTTATGTCTCCATTGCTTGAGGTGGGCTTACTTTGTCCAGTGCAATGGAAGTGATCACAGTGCGGTTCTGACTAATAGAGGCCTTTAGAGTTTTTGCTCTCAGAACCCTGACACCACCATGGGCCCCGTCCAGCTCAGTGGAGGATGTAAGACCACGTGGGGAACTGTCACTTCTTTGGAAGACATGCAGGAGCTGCCAGCTCTCAGCTTAAATTCCTCACCTGTAGGATCATGAACTAAATGTTTGGTTTTAAGCGACTAAATTCTGTTTTGTTTTTTTTTTTTTTTTTAATGTAGCAATAGCTAAGAGGAGGGCATGACAACCCACTCCAGTATTCTTGCCTGGAGAATCCCCATGGACAGAGGAGCCTGGTGGGTTACAGTCCATGGGGTCACACAGAGTCGGACACGACTGAGTGACAGCACAGCACAGCGGTAACTAAGTGATCCCTTCTCCTCCTGCCCTCAATCTTTCCCAGCATCAGCATCTTTTCCAATGAGTTGGTTCTTCTCATCAGGTGACCAAAGTATTGAAGCTTTAGCTTAAGGAACAGTCCTACCAATGAATATTCAGCATTGATGGAGAGAAAGGATAAAGGGGTGGCAGAGGATGAGCTGACTAGAAATCATCACCAACTCAATGGACATGAGTTTGCACAAACTCTGGGAGACAGTGGAAGACAGGGGAGTCTGTTGGGTTACAGTCCATGGGGTCGGACATGACTTAGTAACTCAACAACAGCAAGAAGCTAAGTGACCCAGTTGAACACACTGGATACTCTGTAGTATCTGCCCATTGTGCAGAGAAGACAAGAAAACACAGACGTCTTTGGACATTCAGACCAGTTACGGCGCCTAAACGGACTGGTCTACAGCTCCTGCTCTCCAGACTCAGCATGTCTTGAGGCTGGCCTGTCTCCAAGCTTGGTTGTCCAGTTTTTCCATCTATTCTGTGAGTTACTATTAATAGTAAACCCTCCAGGGGATTTCCTTTTCGTTTGAGTGACTGAGAGTCACTTAGGCTTCTAAGAACCCCAACAGCCCAATACATGATTGGATGTGGTCCTTGAAGACCGAGTCCAAGCAGGAGAGAGTCACGTGCAGCTGTCGGAGGAGATTCCTGGGGACGGGGCCCCTTGCCTAGCGCTGCATACAGGCCACTGCCTGCTTCGGCTGGGCTGCAGAGCTGGTCTTACTCTCCGAGCTCTGATAAGACCCCAGACTGGAGACAGCCAGCGCTCGCCTTGCTGCCTCGTTACAGGGCGTGTCCAGAGCAGCTGTTCTTCCCTCTCTTGTCAACTTCCTCCCAAGTCAGCTGAGTTCTATGGGGTGTTATCAGGCTGTACAATGTGTCCTGACCATGTTATGGAACTCTCAGTCTTTTAAGAAAAGTGTTCTGAGGAAAATGCTATTGAAATGATCTATCCCAGACCCTCTCGCACACGCTCTCGTTACCTGGGGCACTCTGCCCTCCGCCCCCCCCGCCCCCCTCCCCTGCTCCTCTTTGAGCCCGGACACCTTCTCTGAGCAGCCTTTCCTCGCTGCCCAGGGCTGAGTGAGGCCGTTCTTCTGCAGGTCCCCATGGCCCCAGTAGCACCGTACCGTATTGTAAACACCATCATGTACACGATTACATTATGTTGTAAATATCTGTTTCCTTGAGTAACCTCCCTCTATTCTGTGAGCTTCCCAAGTTTCAGGACTTGTACATTTAAAAATCATTTCAACCCACCCCTCTCCCAACACCACTTGAAAGAATCAGACTAAAAGTGAAACCATAGGAGGAGATTTTCTGGACGCAGACATCAACGACATCACACGTAAGCTGAGTGATCTTGATCAATCAACTCATGAAACCCTTCTAGGCAATTGTGGGCCGTTGGCCTGGTCCACCCTGTAGACCTGACTTGTTTGGGCTGCATTAAATGATGGCTTAATTGTTGTTCAGTCGCCAAGTCGGTTCTGACTCTTCATGACCCCGTGGACTGCAGCACACCAGGCTTCCCTGTCCCTCACCATCTCCCGGAGTTTGCCCAAGTTCATGTCCATCGAAAGGGGGATGCCAACATTTAAATATTATTAGATCGCACATCTGTATCTCTAGCTTTTCTGCTTCTCTCAAAAGATCAGAAGATTGGCCATCTGGGGTCTGCAGGGCAACAGCCATCCTGTTAGGGTTTGGGGTTGCGTCAGGGTTGAGGATTAAGGTCAGGGTTTAGGGTGAGGGTTAGGGTTAGCTCCCATGAGCCCCTTACAGCTCGAGTACAAGCTCCCAGGTTACCCTAGGTCCTCTGTCTCACCTTGCTGCTATAGTGAATTGATTTAAGATGCTTTTAATACTTTATTACTGTCAAGAAAGAAAAAGAATACATCGCCAATCAAAACGTGCACACTGCTGAGTGGAGGTTGCATCCTGATTTCATGAATGCTTCATGTAAGCAAAAGAGCATCCTGGGCTCCTGGAACACAGCGCCTTCATGTCTCAGAAACTGGAGTTTGGGAACCTTGGACCAGATGATGCTTCACATCTTTCACGGCCACCCTGCCCTCCAATTCCATTTAAACAGAAAATCATATTTGTATTTAGTTCCAATCTTCTGATATTAATTCTTATTTTATGAAAATATCAGTTTCAAAATGAGTCTGTTTGTGTTATGTTAGATCAGGTATCTGTCCCTCCTTCTATATATGTATCTTATGCTTCATTTCACATTATGCTGAGGAAAAATCACAAACTGTTTCCATAATATTACCTATGACCAATATTAAAGTTATAAAATAACTAGAAGGCAGTAGTTATTAGAAAAGCCACGTGATTATAGATGTCTTCACAGCGGTCCACGATACCTTACCTACAATTCCAAACTTCTCAGAGCTCTAAAACCAAATTTTCTTTCTTCATAATTCATTTAGCAGAAAAATCAGACCTGAACTGATTTTTCATTTTAAAACTTAAAAAAAAAAGTCTCACCCAGTAATGTTAATGTTTTATCATGGAATGATCTGTGTAAGTTTAAGATGGCTTTCTCAACCTTACTGAGAGTGTTACCTGATATCTGGTAAATGCACTACATTCTCTTTCTAAGATCTGAGAAATTATGAATTTCAAAATGCATCTGCTTCAAGAACAAGGGGGTTTGTGAATGGGTGTAAATAAAGATGCCAGCCCTCCCAGCTATGAAAGGCTGCAGTCAAAAGTCAAATTAGGTTCCCCTCAGCTTCCGTGAGGCTTGGTAACACACATTATCTCTTTATTCAGTCCGTTCCCGATCCATCTGAGTGACCCTGTGCCGGTATAATTGGACATCGTGGCTGATCGGGGTGGGCTCCTCACACACTAGCTCCTAATTCTCTCTTTCAACTCCAACCACAGAGGAGAGAAATAATGATAGAAAAAGCACACCCCATGCTTCCTCTGCTTTAACAGGAACATGCTGTCAAGGGGGAGTGATATGATAAGGCCTTAAATAAATTAATGCGCTAACAACGTGTTGAGAATGGGAAAGGTAACATTTAATAAGCATGTTAGGGTAATTAGTTAAGTCACTTGTCAATTAACTAGATTACCTAATAGCTAATTTGTCTCCCCCAGCAGCAGGCTTTGTGGAAAACCAGTCAAGGAAAACTTATGTTGAAAGGCTAGCCTTCCCACACGAGTGTGCATAAGCGGTCCGATTCCAGGGTCTCTGCTGGCCTCAGGACTCCGCAGATGAGCATCCTCGTTCTCCGAATAGCTTTTAATGGAGACTTTTTTCCCCTTTTCTTTTTGAAATTGTCTTTTCCTCCTCCTTTTTTCCTTCTTTCCTTCCTTCCCTCCCTATCTCCCCCCTCTCTCTTTTTCGCTTTTTGTTCTTTTTTTTCCTCCCACATTTTTCTTCTTTCTTTAAATTCTGTAGCTGATTCTACCTCAGGTCAGAGGTCAGCAAATTTTTCCTGTAGAAAGCCAGCAAGTAAATATTTTAGAGTCTGTAGCACAAGAGGCAAAATCGAGGCTATGGTGCAGGTACTTACATAACAAACAAGGAAACTAGTTTCCGTAAAATTTTTTCAACTATTTAAAATATGTAAAAATTATTCTTTGATCACTGGCTGTACAAAGCAAATTGTGGGCCGGATTTGACCCCCTGGTTGTAAATCACTGACCTTTGATTTGGGTCATTATTAAGTTGTTAATTTCCTAAATTAACATGATTACATTTGCAAGCCAGAAGCTTCAAAAATCACGGGGCTTCCTCACCGTGTTCGTCCTTCACACTCCCAACCAGAGGCAAAGAGCACATAGGCTCTGGAACCAAACCACCCAGATTAGAATCCCAGCTCTGCCCAGAAACGTGCAACCTTGGGTAAGTTCCTTAACCTCTTTGTGCTTCAACAGTACCACCTCCAAAATAGAAGCACCCTTCCCACAGGATTGCCCTGAAGAGTAAAGTGAGTGTGTAAGACACACAGCATCGTGTCTGCCACAGAGACAGGACTGTGTGAATGTCGACTTGTTTTGAATACTTTGGTAGCACCGGGAGTAGAAGGGGAACACTGCTCTTGCGAAAAAACAACCAGATGAGGAGAGTCTATCCTCCCATCCCTGGAGATCCATTTGGTGGCAAACTTCATGCCAAAAGGAGGGAAGCTGGAAGAAGATATTCTTGGGCATTTTCCGAGTGTGCTTATGCCAACAGAATGCCATAAGTGTCTCCGGAGAAGGAACCCGCCAGTAGGTCTCACTTTGGCCCGGAGATTTACTGGGATCCTCTGCCTTTGTTCAAATGGGTTTTTCCTGCCTCAGCGCTCCAACACTTCTGCTGCAAGCCGTACCCCACACAGCACACAGTCTGTCTCCGGGCCCTACATAACATGTGATGTGCAGAAGTACTGTGAAAGAGGTTTCCTGTTTCAGCTTCCTCACGGGCCCCGGGAGCCGCGGGGAAGTCTCTGGAGGCCTCGCTGAGCATGCACACACGGAAACGGAACTGCGCAGGACCTCGCCTGCGCAACTCCGGAGCCTGAAACGCCCCTGGCAGAAAGCTCTCCCTCTCCTCGCCCTCTTTCTCCTGCTCCCCTTTGATGTTTCCTCTGTCTTTCAGCCTCTCCTTGACAGTAAGTGCAATCACATCACACACAAGGTTCTTTGGAAAGCCCCCTTTTTAATGATCTGGCAGCCGCTAGACACGGAGAGGCCTTCCAGAAAAAATTTCAATCCCTCTTCCCACAGCCCTCCGCAAGCCCCGGTGATAAATGACACCTCTCATTCTGTCACAGCCAGGGAGCACAGACGGGGACGGCGGTGATGTATGGCTCACCAGAACAGGAAATCAACTTAAAAAAAAACTGAAAGAGCTGACCGGGGCATTGTCAGGGTCCTGCTCCAAAGGCCTTGCCTGAGACACAGTCTGAAAGAGAGACTGAAAAAGTTTTAGTTTAGGAGAGAAAAAAGGGTGAGATCAAAGCAAGAAGGAGAAACGTGTATCTGTGAAGAAGCTGGCAGGCAGGAGAGCTGCAGTCAGCTCTGCCGTTGGTTATTTCTTTGCGGTGCCCTGCGTATTAGCCAAATTTTCACCCACAGCTGGTGATTGATGGAAGAAGGGGTTGGCCCCTGCTCTGTGAGAATTCTATGTTCCTTCTGGAGCCACGGAAAAAAGTGAGTCAAGATTTGTTTGTCAAGCCTAAATTACCCCGTTTGACGCTGCCCCCAACGAAAAGCAATAAAATTCTCAGTGCCCCCAAGGGAGTCCCTCCATACAAAGATTGTCCCCTGAAGATTAACAACCTTGCCTTTTTATGTTGATGGCAATCACAGGAAAGAGCAGGAGGTGGCTTCTTTTGCTTTATCTGTAGTTTTTCCTATTTTGTATCACACTCCTCCCCTCCCCCACCTCCATGATCTATAGGTACTGAGTGCAAACACCTTTTCTTTTCCTTCTATTGAAAACCTCTGCACTTAGATCCACTTGCAGTTCGGATTTAAAAGGCAAACTCAGACTCTCATCAAGTTGAATCTGAACACCTACTGGGTGTCAGGTCTGTACTCAATCCAAGACAGGAAGCTAAGAAATAGATGTCTAAATTCTTTCTATGCAAGATTCCTCAGCCTCAGCACTGTTGATGTTGGGATCAGATACTTCTCTGCTGTGGGGCTGTCCTGTGCACTGCCAGGTATTTGCTAACATCCTTGGACTCGCCCTACTCGATGCTAGCGTTATCCGCACCCCAGCCCACCCTTCCCCGACCTTTTGCTTAGTTGTGACAATAAAAAATGCCCCCAGACAATGCCAAATGTCTCTTGGGAAACAAAAGTCCCCCGTTGAGAACCACTGTTGTAGAAGTTTGAAATCAAAACTCCAAAGAAAAACAACACTCATGAGATTCATGGGGAAGAAGTGAAGTTGGTAGGTAATTAAATACTAAATGCTATGACATAGGATGCAAAAGCTACAGGAATTCAGGGGGTTGCCAATAGGGACATTTGTATTTACCAGGTTTGTGTAAATGCCTCTATACAAGCTGCATAACAAAAATAAAATCTTGCTGAGCCACTGTGTCTTTTGTGCAGGCCCTGTGCATAGATATGACTGAACTGGATACTGGAAAATCATAGCAGGTTTGAAAAAAAGAGAAATCCTAGTTGCAGACAAATCATATTAAAATATTAAAAAAATGGAGATGATAACCAACAATCAAACAACATCTCTTTTCCAATGATATTCAGAAATGATACAATTAAATTTTGGCAATTAGTAAAAGGAAAGTTATTCCCATTTGAATGCACAGTTCCAAAGAACAGCAAGGAGAGATAAGAAAGCCTTCCTCAGCGATCAATGCAAAGAAATAGAGGAAAACAACAGAATGGGAAAGACTAGAGATCTCTTCAAGAAAATTAGAGAGATCAAGGGGACATTTCACGCAAAGATGGGCTCGATAAAGGACAGAAATGGTATGGGCCTAACAGAAGCAGAAGATATTAAGAAGAGGTGGCAAGAATACACAGAAGAACTGTACAAAAAAGATCTTCACGACCCAGATAATCACGATGGTGTGATCGCTCACCTAGAGCCAGACATCCTGGAATGTGAAGTCAAGTGGGCCTTAGAAAGCATCACTACGAACAAAGCTAGTGGAGGTGATGGAATTCCAGTTGAGCTATTTCAAATCCTCAAAGGTGATGCTGTGAAAGTGCTGCACTCAATATGCCAGCAAATTTGGAAAACTCAGCAGTGGCCACAGGACTGGAAAAGGTCAGTTTTCATTCCAATCCCAAAGAAAGGCAATGCCAAAGAATGCTCAAACTACCTCACAATTGCACTCATCTCACACGCTAGAAAAGTAATGCTCAAAATTCTCCAAGCCAGGCTTCAGCGATACGTGAACCGTGAACTTCCAGATGTTCAAGCTGGTTTTAGAAAAGGCAGAGCAACCAGAGATCAAATTGCCAGCATCCGCTGGATCATCAAAAAAGCAAGAGAGTTCCAGAAAAACATCTATTTCTGCTTTATTGACTATGCCAAAGCCTTTGTCTGTGTGGATCACAATAAACTGTGGAAAATTCTTAAAGAGATGGGAATACCAGACCATTTGACCTGTCTCTTGAGAAACCCGTATGCAGGTCAGGAAGCAACAGTTAGAACTGGACATGGAACAGAAGACTGGTTCCAAAAAGGAAAAGGAGTACGTCAAGGCTGTATATTGTCATCCTGCTTATTTAACTTATATGCAGAGTGCATCATGAGAAATGCTGGGCTGGAAGAAGCACAAGCTGGAATCAAGATTGCCGGGAGAAATATCAATAACCTCAGATATGCAGATGACACCACCCTTATGGCAGAAAGTGAAGAAGAACGAAAAAGCCTCTCGATGAAAGTGAAAGAGGAGAGTGAAAAAGCTGGCTTAAAGCTCAACATTCAGAAAACTAAGATCATGGCATTTGGTCCCATCATTTCATGGGAAATAGATGGGGAAACAGTGGAAACAGTGTCAGACTTTATTTTTCTGGGCTCCAAAATCACTGCTGATGGTGATTGCAGCCATGAAATTAAAAGACACTCCTTGGAAGGAAAGTTATGACCAACCTAGATAGCATATTAAAAAGCAGAGACATTACTCTGCCAACAAAGGTCCGTCTAGTCAAGGCTATAGTTTTTCCATTAGTCATGTATGGATGTGAGAGTTGGACGGTGAAGAAAGCTGAGCGCCGAAGAATTGATGCTTTTGAACTGTGGTGTTGGAGAAGACTCTTGAGAGTCCCTTGGACTGCAAGGAGATTCAACCAGTCCATCCTAAAGGAGATCAGTGTTCATTGGAAGGACTGATGTTGAAGCTGAAACTCCAAAACTTTGGCCACCTGATGCGAAGAGCTGACTCATTGGAAAAGACCTTGTTGCTGGGAAGGATTGGGGGCAGGAGGAGAAGGGGATGACAGAGGATGAAATGGCTAGATGGCATCACCGACTTGATGGACATGAGTTTGGGTGGGCTCAGGGAGTTGGTGATGGACAGGGAGGCCTGGTGTGCTGCGATTCATGGGGTCGCAAAGAGTCGGACACGACTGAGCGACTGAACTGAACTGAAACTATCATTTATTCAACAATATTATTAAACCTTTGTGAACATTTAAGGTTCTAAATTCAATTGAAGATAGCAGGATTAAAATTAAACTATTGTGTCTATGCCCTCCTTACAGATGATAATGGCAAAATGTTAAGGTACAGATCTTCTAAATTCTAGTAGAGTTTATTGACCTATGTTAAAAACATTCTTTGACCTCCCCAATAAAACATGGGATGAAGAGGAAGTTGAGCCCAATTTCTAGACACCATATATATTATCTAAGTCTTTCACCCATCAGTTGTTGCCAACAGAGATCAATGTTAATTTGGAAGATGCAGACATATTTATCCATGTAGAAAGCCAATAATGGGAATTACAATGGAAGACATACACACACACACACACACACACACACACACACATATACAGTGGGCTTCCCAGGTGGCACAGTGGTAAAGAATCCACCTGCCAATGCAAGAGACACAGGTTCCATCTCTGGGTTGGAAAAACTCCCTGGAGAAGGAAATGGCAACCCACTCCAGTATTCTTGCCTGGAAAATCCCATGGACAGAGGAGCCTGGCGGGCTACTGTCAATGGGGTCACAAAGAGTTGGCCACAATTGAGCAACTGAGCATGCATGCATATATATATATATATATGTATACACACACACACAGACACACACAAAGCTCAAGTGTGATCAAAAAGAATAAAAACAAAAACTATATGATTAATACACTGGGCACAAAAACTCATCTTCACACACAAATGCGAAAAGAAAAGATCTCAATGAATTAAGAAGAATTAGAGGCCACTGCAAAATGTAGCCTTTTCCATTAGTTAGAACACCACCACAAATGCTTGATAAGTACTATTTAATCTGCAGAATTACAAGATAGAGGATTTTGGTTGGCATTACTGTTATCAATTTGGACACTGAAACTACTTTCATAAGGATGTAAAGCATGAGAGTACCTGTCCTTTATTCCAGTCTCCCTGCCTCCCTACAAACCAGCTGGTGGCATGTGGTGTTCATCCTATTGGATTCCATCTTGGCCATCCTGAGACAGACCGTTCTTTGTTCACACAGCACTGCCTTGCCTATCACTGGGGCTCCTAATAAAATTTTATGCCCTTACAGGACTTTTCTGTCTCAGGCTCACCTCCTGGTCTTGCATCATGTTGAGGGCAATTACACATTTATTTATTACACATCCCCAAATATAAAACCGCAAAAACTATACCAAAGACAGCAGCTTTTCAATCATCCATCAAGATACACCAGTTTCAAAAGAATCCTCGCGCCACGTCCTGAAGGTCATTACTCACTCTCGAAAGCTCATTTCAAAGGGCTCCTTCATCTCTTGATAGCGTTAGAGAGCGTGTGCGCCAAAGTGCTGCTTGGGGATTTCAATAACTCCACACTCCCTCTCTCGGAGCGTGATTAGTGGGCGGTGCAGGCACCAATTTAGGTTGTGTCTACACAATGCCAAAACAGCCCGCGGAGAAATGAAACCGTCCATCACACAACTGGAGGATTGAACTGCATGATGCAAACTCTGCAGACTCATCGCCCCCCACCCTCCAATGCTGCACGCCCCATGCCCCACCCTGACTCTACACCCTCTGACTCCACTCCCCCCACGCCCTCAATGCATTCACTGATTATTTGACCTTGTTTTGAATGTCTCGGAATGGATCTGTTTATCAGGCTATCTTGGAAACGGACCACAGAGATGACATGGTCTTTGCCATCCAGCAGGGCTCAAACTCTGACCCCTTTTACATAGGCTAGTCGCTGTGCTCACCACACACCGCTCACATTTGTTCATCTGCCCAGCCCAACACGCTTGAGCACCTGGATCTACTCTTTCCTGAAGCTTCAAGATCTCCTCCTAGTCTTTTTTGTTTTGTGAGCAATATGCTTTTCCCCCACTTTTAAGACTTTGTTTAAGCTAGACAGTACTCCAGGTGCTTTAGAGGCATGCATGATCTCATTCAAGCATTACAGTAGTCCTAGGAGGCAGAGTCACTAGCACCCACGTTAGACTTTGATAGTGCCCTGTCCATATCTCTTGGGCTTCCCAGGTGGTGCTAGTGGTAAAGAACCCACCTGCCAATGCAGGAGATGTGGGTTCTATCACTGGGTCGGGAAGATCCCCCGGAGAAGGAAATGGCAAACTGCTCCAGTATTCTTGCCTGGAAAACTGCATGGACGGAGGAGCTTAACGGGTTCTTGAGTCAGAAAGAGTCCACCACAAAGAATCAGACATGACTGAGCAGCTGAACACACAGTCTGTATTTCTTAGGCAAAGTCCTCTCCCCACCAGGCCTGACTCCTCGGAAAGTCTGTGCTTCTCTGACTGAGGGCAGCTGTCCAGTTCTGAGGGCATTTCCGGTTTGCCCACAGAACAAGCTGGAAATGCTGGAGAGGAATGCCCGAGGCAGAAGCCCTGAGGCCATGGAAGACGGGGATTTGGCACACAACTGTCCCAGCACACTTACCCTCACCTGGACAACCCTGAAATGCGCATTGCACACTGGCTCCCGGTCCCCTGGCAGCGTCGAGCTCCAGGCGTCCACGGGGGTAGACTGCTTGCTCCTCACGCTGCAGTAACACCCATCTCCTCCCTGTCTCACTTCTCCACCCGCCTCTGGTGGCTCCTAGGATCAACAACCAAATCATGTATTTGTACTTAAATTCTTGTCTCCAGGTCTTCTTCTGGAGGAACACAAACAAGACAGCACATTGTCCAGAGAAGAAAACAAACTCAGAGGCACTGAAAGCCTTGCCCGGGAAACAGAATTGCTCTGCTGTTTTCGCATCAATACATGGAATTTCTACAGGCCCTCATCCCCCACTCTTCTCATTTCCTTCAAAGGAAAGTGAAGCTGCTTATAACTAACTGCTTCCACCATGTCCTCTTCTGAGGAACTATGAGAGAAATCCCTAGGGGGCTTGTCTTGAGACCCAAGCATGAAACTTGGATGTATGTGTGGGTGGGTGGGTGTGCACCCTCAGCTGTGTCCAACTCTTTGCAACCCCATGGACTGTAGCCTGCCAGGCTCCTCTGTCCATGGGATTCTCCAGGTAAGAATACTGGAGTGGGGTGCCATTTCCTCCTCCAGGGGATCTTCCCAACCCAGGGATCAAACCTGTGGTCCCTACCTGGGCAGGTGGATTCTTTACCAGCTGAGCCACTGGCACAAATATTATCACTCTGCACTTAACCCCTCTAGGCTTTATCTATCAGGAGGCTCAGGCCTAAATTTTCGCTTAGATTTTAGTTGCATACATCTCTGTGAAATTACATTTCTCCTAATTTAGTTTTATTGTTTTAATAATATTTAATTTTGCTATTGCTTTTTTCTTTCATCTCCCTTTTTAAACCATTGTAACCTGTCTGAATTATGGCATCTTGACTCAATAAGGAGAAAATTTTATACTATTTATGATATCATATATGTAACATATAATAAATGATCATCAATAATGTACAATAAATATAATAAGTATAATATATAATAAATACGACTTATACATGTAACATTTAACTTATCTGTTATACATTTAATACCATTTAGTACCATAGATCTTGAGTCAATGTGTTTATCTGTATAACCTCATGATACGGGCCATTACATGTGGCGCACAGATGAACAGCCAAACTGTGTGAGTGTCTCAGCTCCATGAATTATGAGTCATTAGGCAAGTTACTTAACATCTCTCTGCCTCAGTTTCCTCCCTGTTACAACAGGGAATGATCATAACATGCAGGGCCACTGAAGATTAAAGGAGTGAAAATAGATACAGTGATGAATTAGAAGAGCAACTGGCATGCAGCAAACATTATACAAGTGCTAGCTGTTACTACTACAAGGCAATGCTAAATCAAGATTATTACAATCATTTCAGTGAAGACTATGTTTGCCAGCGGTGTGGGCAGTTGGTCCCATAGAATATTAAGACCAAGCTTGCCGTCCAGCTGGCAGCTATAAACGGTGCCCTAAACTTTTCAGAAGTTTCCGCATAGGAAACTGTGACTCTCAGATTTCCATAAACATGGAAGATTCTGGGTGAGGATCGGCCCCTTGTTGAGGCCTGTCAGGGGCTGTGAGTAAATGCGTCATGTGTATTCCTTCCCACAGGCCCCCTAATAAACTCTGGCTTAAATGGGAGATGGGTTTTCAATTCTAATCGTATTCACATATGCCTCATCTGGTAAACAGCACTTGTGCAAAAAATTGGATTGGGGAGAAAAACCCCCAAACTTGTCTTAAAGGTTGCAAAGCCGTGGGTCACGTCAGTGCTGGATGGAAGGAACAGTCACCCAATGCGATCTGACACAGTTCAAGCGATGCAATGTGACAAGATGCCAGCAAGTAAGCAAAAAACACTCTATTTTTGGTCTAAAGGCTCATTATCATTTTACATGCAAACGGGCTGATCTGTAATAGGATTGCATGGAACAATTCTCTTCTGCATCCTATTACTGTTATGAGCTTGTGGATGGGCTTGAGGAACTTCGCGATTCTAGGCGTGGCTTCTCTAGGGTTTTCTGAACTTTACTCTGTTGAAAATATTCTCCAATGGGGTAGGTCACAACCATGACTGTTTTAGAACAGAGACTGTCAACCTGTAACAACTCTTCAGAAGGAAATGAAAGAAGCAGACAAGGCGGGATGTTGCTTTGAAAGTGATGGAGACATCTGAACATTTGTTGCATTGCTGCCTGGCCCGGTTCCACCTTCCCGGGGGAATAAGACCCCACGCTGCCCCTGCAATATCCCACCGTGCGTGTGTGCTCAGCTGCGTCTGACCCTGTGCGACCTCACAGACTGGAGTCTGCCAGGCCTCTCCATCCATGGGATATTCCAGGCAAGAATACGGGAGTGGATTGTCATCATTTCCACCCCCAGGGGATCATCCCAACCCAGGGACTGAAACCAGCGTCTCCCTGCGTCTCCTGCATTGGCAGGTGGATTCTTACCATGGAGCCATCTGGGAATCCCAGCAGACCCCACTCCTTAGTCTTAATTCCACTGCTTTAGGTGGGGCTCATCATGTGACTCAGAACTAGCCAATCAAAAAATAGCTTCTCTCTGACCACAGCGATTGGTTAAAGAGTCGCCATGTGACCCGATCAGGCCCATTGAGGCCAAGAAGGCGTTCTTTCCCGTGGTCATCTGGAAGCGAAGCTGGCGGTGTCCTTTTCTGCCGGACACGGATCGGGAAGCTCTGAGGGGTTTCTGGGGCCACCACAGGGCTTCTGAGGGCGGAGCTAAGGCAGAGGGAGGCAGACATTCCGAAGAGAGTGGCCCAGAGTTTACTTCACTCTGTGGACCGAACCAGGCCCGAGGGCCGCTCCGCGGGTCATCACGTGAGCCAGCTGCCTGTCTCGCCACTGCTTTCGTTCGTTTGTCCCTTCAGACTAACAACTCTGAAGGTGAGTTTTTAGTCACTGACAAGAACAGACAAGAAGCATTGGCCTGATACAGGGATGGCGCCGAAAAGCCCGCCGCTACGAAGGATGACCGTGGTCTGCAAACTTGCCGGCAGGCCCCTTCCCGCACTCCCGCCGGTGCGGCTCCAGAGGTGGAGGCGCGGCGCCCAGGTTTCCAGCGGCGGCCGTGGGAAATGCCACCTCAGCGTCCGGCTCCCGTCAACAGCTTTCCTGGGCACGGAGGCCCCGTGGCTTGCGAGCCCTTAGCTCCTATCAGCAGGAACACTTCATCACGCTGACACGCTGATACGCTACACGAATAAGTGCGAAGCTCGGCGAGGTCACCTGGAAGTTAACTGAAGGGATTACGAGGGGCAGTAGACACACTTCACAGGGAGGGCCCTGATCGGTGCGGAAAACTCGGCAAACGGCGCGCCTCGGCCGTGCGCCCCACCACCGTCCTGACAGCCCAGTCCTCAACAGTTAAATATGAAACTGTCAGCAAGGCCCCATCTTAATAACCGAACTTGAGGCCTTTTATCCTGGAAGATTTATGAAGTAATTTTAAAGAGATCCAAGCAAACATCTGTCAATAAATTGAATGCCGGCTACAGGATTTACAAGCAAGACAAGAATTTCTCATTAAGTGCACATTAACACGGAGGGGATCATAAATAGGAGGAGGCCAGGACGCGAGCCTCTCAAGCGGTCATTAAAACACTGTCTAAGAACTAATGAGGAAGTGATGGAAGGACACTAATGACGTCGTGGGCTCCCAACCTTCGCCAGGGGAAACGGGCTTCGCAGCATCAGAGGACTCGGGGGGGCGGGGCGCTGGCTGGTGGCTTGTAGCAGCTCATTCTGCTTTCTGCTGGGGACCTGCAGGGGCCCTTGACCTTGGGGACCCTGGAGGTGCCGCCTGGCTGGCTGACCTATACCCAGAACCCCCATGATGGCTAACTTCAGATGGTTCAAACATGCGCACGCAGCAAATATACCCATACCGTGGATTTCAGGTAGGGTGCTGTGCTAAATCACATTTCCACAGTGCAAAGGAGTACCTCTGGAAACTTCTCTTTGGCTGAAACATGCCTTTGACAGGCAGAGATAAAGCTTCTTCACTGAAGGATGTGGCAAAAGACGAGTTGGGGAGAGATGGAGGTCCAGGTGGTCCACACCTTCCCCCAGCTCACCCTCTTCTGGAAGTCTTCCTAGCAAGCTTTGCCCCCTTGGGTCTCTCTACACCCATAGAGATGCAGAGTTAAGAGCTACCACCAGTAGGTCAGGTGAATTGATCAGACTAGAAACCCACAAAGGTCAATGGAGAGCTAGCATGCGTCATGAGGTAAGACAGGGATCTATTGCTGCGGAGTGGTCAGAATATGGAATTAAACCAGTCAGCCACTCACTGTGCAACTGAGGTCAAAGTCACTCTTTGTCGTTTGGTTTCCTTCATAACACTCATATGATAGTGTATCATATTATATTAATATACTATGATATACTATTATAACATACTGATGTTACACATATTATATATGTATATATATATTTCCTGTTTTCTTATTTTTGTCTGTCTCCTCACTTGAATTAATTATTTATGAAGGCAAGAGCTGTTTCTGTTTTCTTCAGCATTGTACTCACAGAGCTGAGAACAGGACCTGGCATAGAAGAGTAGGTACTTAATAAATATTTACTCTATGAATGAATGAATAAATGAATGAAGGACTAACTAGCAACTCTGAGATCCAGCTAGGTCAAAATATGGCCAGAGAAAAAGGAAATGCTTGAGTAAAAATGAAGAGGATGAGAGCAGATAAATTTTGTCTTTTTCCCAAAATGTTTAAATGCTGAAAAACATGCAAAAAAAGCTTCTGAAGGCAACTATAGACAATAGGTAGTGTCTAGTGTGAATCCCAAGAAAACAGCCAAATGGATTAAGGACTGGGCATAAAATTATCAAAGGAACCAAAAAAGAGAGGACCAAGTTTTGCACATGACATGTGTTATCATTAGGAATGTAAACATAATGATAAATTATTGTAAACTGTAATAACGCTTTTGAAGCCCGGCCATGTGCTAGCCACTCTTGCTAAGCCCTTTATCTGGCACTAAAGGTTGCATTTTCGATCACTATGTACTTGCTGGCCAGGTGCACGGAAGTCGATTGATTCGCGTGTAAAGCACAGTGGGAATTTGGGGAATGAAAGGAGTATTCCGGGAAAGTACACAGGGCCACGGTGGGGCGGGCAGCAGAGCGCTGAGACGTGGCCGAGAGCGAGCCCTTGGTCTGAAGGCGCCTCCCCGGAAGTGGGCAGTCTGGGTTTCTCACCCCACCAAGCACGTCTCCATCTGCAAAGAAAAGCTGAGATAGCCTGACGACCCAACTGATGGAGTCTTCAGATGCCACGTATTCAAGAAGCACCAAGTACTGCTCTGTGCTGGGCCCTGTCCAAGAGGTGGGCGCTGCAGTGAGCGAGACAGACTCGGCCTCTGCTCCGGGGAAGCCAGGAGTCCGGGAGGGGGAGACGTGGAGAGCGAGCAGTTATCATATGTCTAACGAGTGCTACACGCAGGACCTGGGCTCATGCGTCTCCATTTGCGAAGGGTAAACGTTTCAGAGTAATTTAAAGAAGGAAAGGTAGTTGCAGCTCAGCAGCTTGAGAAACTGTCAGAACAACGTCCTGAGACCCACTTAGCAGGGGGGATGGCACGTTGAGCTTCCTTCCTCCTGGCAGGTGAGTTGTGTGTGAGACCTCCCTCTCCGACAGACACCCACCCATTGCAGAAAGAGTCTGCCTCGATTCACTCAGCCATTTGCTTCTCCATTTGGGCCGTAAATAGATGAGCCCTTTCCTATGCACTGTGCCTGCCAGTGGCCAAGGGAGACACAGAGATTGATACAGCCTTGTGAGATTCATTAGTTCTGCGGGTGGAGAAGGATACTCTGATAGCCAGAATATGGAGAGCGAAAAGCTACACAGCAGACTGCAGGAACACAGGCCTGGTGAATTCTATCTGAGGAACTTGGAGAAGAGTTCCCAGGGATTGGCACATGTGAACTGGGTTTTGAAGGATGTATAGAAGTCCACCAGGTAGACAAACACAACCTAGACAAAGCGGTTGGTGTTTTGAGGTGTGAGAGGAGGAGGTACACAAATGTGATCCCTTAACATGTTAGAAAAACTGCAAAGTGTTTGATGTCAATAAAAGTGAGAAGGAAGTTCTTGTTGAAGGAACTTGGTAGAAGGCTGGGATAGGCAGGCATGAAGGCTAATTTTTGGTACTTTGGGGGAACCAACATGGGCATTATCTTTAATGATGTGTTGAGGAGTTTGGACTTTGAGTCTCTGCCAGTGTGGCTTCAATCATTTGTATGTCATCTTCACATTTTTTGTGCCATAGCTAGTTATTGACTTGGGATTTGTTTTTTAACCATCCCACTTAAAAACACACACACACACATTTTATTAAATTTATTTTAAGAGGATGTTATAGTCAACATCATGAATGAAACTCAGGTTCACCATAAATAAGATACAAGTGTAAAAATAAATATATAGCTATTTAAATAAAATGTATTCATTGGCTGCAGTGCGGGAGACCTGGGTTCAATCCCTGGGTTGGGAAGAGCCCCTGGAGAAGGGAAAGGCTACCCACTCCAGTATTCTGGCCTGGAGAATTCCATGGACTATACAGTCCATGGGGTTGCAAAGAGTCGGATACGACTGAGTGACTTTTTCACTTTCACTGGTACATTTCCCCCAAATCATCTCACACGCACTGCATTTTCACAAACATCGGTCAGATCAGAGCTGTGCTTTACACTTACACCTGTGTTGCCAAAAGGAAGCATGGATTTGAGGGGCTGGGTGCACAGAGACCTGCTGGGAGGTGATGATACTAACGCGTTTAACGCGTTGGAAAGGCACGGAGCCTCAGAGGGAGGGGTGCGGTGCGGGGAGAGAGGGAGGATCTGAGAGTCGTTTCAGAGGTTGGCCAAGCAGGATTTAGCGGCAGATTAGATGGGGAAGAGCCGGGGCCGGCAGTGACGACAGCCTGGCCGCGACTCCTTAATGGAGGGGCAGCTCCTGACAGCCATTTACAAAGTGAGTCCATTTACATCAGGGTCGTTCACAGAGGCTTAGGGGCCTGAGCTCTTCAAGGCATCAGACACAGTCACGTAAGCTCCAGGAGCTGAACTCCTGATGACAGAGCCAGCAAGACCCTTCCTGCGGAAACTATTTACTCCATACACAGTGTTTAAGATGGAAAACGAAAGAAAGAGAGAAACAGGGCCATGTCCCCATCTGTGTGCTCAGCTGTAGATGCCCCGGAGACATGGAAGGAAACTTGCTGCTAGCAGATTTCCCTGAAGTTTGCAAATCTAGGTCTCTGATTCTTAGCTACTGAAGGGTTACTATCAATGGTAAAACCGAACAAATAATCACCAGAACATAACTACCATGGGAAATTGAAGTAGGTAATTAGTTCGCTTCACATAGTTTAATTTTTCAGAACCCCAAGCCCCATCCCCACACATTTGGCAGTGTGGGGCAGGCAGATGAAGGGAAATGCCCCCCCAAGCTCCCTTTCCCCCCCGTGAATAATCTCTACTATATTAATCAGTTTCAGCAGGTCACTGATCACCTTTTCTTCATTTTGCTTCTGTACATAAGATCTGTGCATCTTCACTTAACAAGAAAGAAGGGGGAAAAAAATCCTAGCAGCGCTTTTAATCAGTGAGAAAGAAGAAACAGGAAGGAGAGAATTCCCAACCTCTTTTCCCTCCTCTTTGTCTCAGCGGATTTTTTCATAGAAGCGTGTAACGTGATGCCTTCCTTTGGGTAAAACGGTCTGCATCACTTAAAGGACTGAAAGGACACTTGAATACCAAGTTCATCCACGCTACCATCCACGCCACGCCGAGAGAGAAGGGGCTGGAGGGCTAATGGAAATCAAGAGAAGCACAGACTGCTGCATGGTTGGGGGCGGGGAGAGGCCGGGGAGACCATGGCTTTGGGGAACATGGTAGGTCCACCTGCTTTGGGTGTTACCTAAAGAGGTCCTTCAGGTTCCTTTCCTATAAAATAAAGGTATGTGTATCTACTGCTAGGGTTTTAGGTGAGTTGATGAGCTATTGGGTGTGAGTGTCCAGCTCGGTACCTGCATGTAGCAGGCAGCCAGCAAGTGATGCACAGAGCTGTTGCCTTTTTTTTTTTCTCCTCCTGGTAATTCATCTGCCTGGGCTTCCCTGGTGGCTCAGACAGTAAAGCATCTGCCTGTAATGGGGGAGACCTGGGTTCAATCCCTGGGTTGGGAAGATCCCCTGGAGAAGGAAATGGCAACCTACTCCAGTACTCTTGATTGGAAAATTCCATGGTTGGAGGAGCCTAGTGGGCTACAGTCCATGGGGTCACAAAGAGTTGGACACGACTGAGCCATTTCACTGGTTCACAATTCATCTGCCAGGGCTTCCGCGGTGGCTCGGGGGTAAAGAATCCATATGCAGGAGACCTGGGTTTGGTCCCTGGGTCAAGAAGATCCCCTGGAGAAAGAAATGGCAATGCACTCCAGTATTGTTGTCTGGGAAATCATCCCATGGACAGAGGAGCCTGGAGAGAGTAGTGACTAGATTAGCCACTCAGCAACAGCAACAACAACAGTTCATCTGCCGTTTAAACTCAAAGTAATTTTAAATTCCCCTAATGACTAGTTCTCCCATCCCTTGATTTTTTTCAATACTTATTTGGTAAACTCAGGCACTGATATAAATTCTCTATCCAAACCTGAATACTAGAAATGGTATCATAAGACAAACATCCTTAAGTAGGATCATTTCAAAGTCTTCCCTCTTGGGAGAGTGATCAGCACTATAGCACCCCGTATGATGGAACACTGCTCGGCATTAAGGAGGAACAATCTGATACATGTGAAAACTGGCATGGATCACAAAGACATTACATATGAAAGAAGCCAGTCCCGAAAGGTTAATTACTGTAGAACTTGATCTGTGTACATTATCAGAGCGACACAGTATCGGGAAGGAGCCCTGCTCAGTGGGTGACTGGGCAGAGGCTGGAGGAGGTGAGTACAGAAAGGGGAGGAGGGAGTTTCCGCAGAGGTGGGACTGTTCCCTGTGCTGGTCGCTGTGCCCATAACACAAGCCATACACGGATTAACGTTCACAGGACTGTACACCACCGGGAAAAGTCCACTTTACCATATGGTAGTCTAAAAAGTAAAATTAAATCCTCCGAACACAAAGTGTTCTTTCTTGGAAGATGCGTTCCATTTTAGCACACAGACAAAAATAATCCAAAACAGAAAACAGGGCAACAACTCTGTGTGTGTGTGTGTGTGTGTGTGTGTGTGTACCTGAGCAAGAAAAACAGTGCAAATGTCACATATAAATTGTATGAGTGCGGAGGTAAGTGTGAAGTTTCCCTCTAGGTTATTGGTTGGGATTATGGGTCTGGGTGGGGTAGAACTGCAGTGAGCCTGGAATGGGGCCAGGAACAGGGGAGTCAAGCATAACAAGGGGATAGTGACTACTCAACATTTAAAAGCAACAGCTGCAGTATATCCTACTTAGGTAAAATCAGGCACATGTGCCCATGCATGAATTCACAGGGTAGCCTAAGTGGCTCTGGAAGTGTGGCCGTGCTACGTCGTGGAGTAAGAAAAGCACATTTGAAGAAGTTTGTAGAGAGTGCATCTCATTCAGAAGACTCAGACAGGTGAGTTAAAACTCTTGAGGATCATCAGCTCTTCCCTTTCAAAATTCCCAGCTGCCCTTACATAGGTTTGTAAGTAGGAAAAACAAAGTATCAAACTGCCAGATAGTCTTTATGGAGGCATGCAATGCTCCTGGGAGAATGAACATGGGAAATACTGAAGCGTCAGGAGGGGGAAAAAAGTCCTCTTCGGTTCAAAACCTTCCCATTTAAAATCTCAACCTGGTTTGATGTTAATTGGCAAATTCACCCAAATGCTCCTTTGCACACAGTTTCAAAGAAATAATAACTTGCTCCATTTTCCAGACAGAGGTGAGGAGAGCAGTGTGATGTCTTTATTGCTGGGGAGTCTGGGGTTTCCTGGGCACTTTTCTATGTCTCGCTTACTGTGTTCACATACTGACTTTGCCTGGTATATCACGCCCACTTTATAGACGGGGAAAGTGAGGCTCATAGGAGGTGACTTTTATATGAGTAGAATGCCTTTCATTTTTCAAAGTATTTTCATGGGTGTCTTGGCCTCCAGATAGCGTCAAGGACTTGCCCATGAAACACATGGCCTAAATTCTTAGAGAAATGGAAACAAATCTATCACAGAATGCAAGGACAGCATTCTTATAAAAGATCCTACAAGGACAGACTGTTCAAATCTATCTGTTCTAGTAGACCAAGGGTTAGGCTGAACTGACCTTTCAATCCTGAATACACCCCACAGGCTGTGTCAGGAATGTTGATAAGGATATATCAAGAACACAGAGTGTTACTAGCCCTGCGACTATGGAGCCCACAAAGTTAGGACAACTTTCTCAATACTATATTTGGCAATATGATAGGATTTATTCGAATGTCTAGATGTTCAGGTGATTTTTATTGGTTTCCCTCAGAACATCGAATACACACAGACCTCAGTATAAATAAAAATGTAAAATTACATTTTTTTCTAGGAAGGTAAAGTGAGGATTTGTTTAAGCAAGAATATACTCTCAGAGGGAGAGCGGGCAGACTCAGGAGGAGCTCGGATCACACGTGCGTCAATAGCCCACCGCATTCGAGCCCCTCGTTCGGGCTGTGACTCCCAGCCCGCTTGTGTCCTCTGCTCTACAGCAGCCTGGTTTGGTCTGAACAGAATTCAGTGTTGCGTTTCCTGTGTGGCACGTCTACCAACATGGCAGACCACGAGGAAGAGATCCAAGCTGGGGAAATAGCAGAACTGGCTCAAACGGGGTGTATTATCCTCGCGGCTGTTCATGTTGCACTGAGTTATGGGAAAAATGAGATTAATTACAGGAAGTGGAGACACATCAAAGGCAAGGAAGTAGCACATCAGAGCTTCTGGCTGAAGGGACTCAGTTGAGAAACAAACGGAGGTCACGTCCAAGTCAGCAGTGATGGAGGCTGGCTGACGTGGAGTGACGTGAAGCCCCGCTGGGCCCGGCGAGAAGCTTGGGGTCTCCGGGATCAGTGGGGGGTGCTGGTCAGGGAATCTGGGGGCCGGCTCACCTCCTGGAGGGAAGCAGAAGGCCAGGGAAGTGATGCAGCGAATGAGATGACCACCATAGGTTTTGCTTTAGTACCATAAGTCAATGCGGCGGAGGGAAAGGAAGGAGAGAAGGAAATAGACCCAGGGGTGAGGAGTGGAAGGTGAGAGGTGGGAAGAGAAGGGAGGAAGGGTGGACGGGAGGGAGAAGAGAAACAGTGAACCAGGAATAAAATTGAAGTGGATTTCAGAGGTACACTGGAGTGAACATCAAGTCCTGATAAATATTTTATGTCAGGACAAGCTAATTAAACACAAACTTTGTAACACAAGCAATTTACTATTTAGTGGATTTGCTTCAATCACGCTGGGCTTGGCACAAGATAGCAAAGTGCATAATACATGGTTCCCTGAAGAACCATGGGGCAGGTCTCGTGATGTGGGCAGGCATGAGGAAAGGGACCAGAGAGAAAGGTAGAAGACAGAGGGATAGGGATGAGGGACAAAGGTCGAGCAGAAGAGAGGGACAAGGAGGGGACTCGGGCTTTCCAAGATCACAGTGTAGGAGGAGGATTCCTTTGTTTGAGGGTCACAGAAACGGAGGAGGGGTGAAAATGATGCTGAAAACCTTTGGGGTGGAAAGGAGGACTCAGGTATTTTGGAGACGTGGAAGTCCACTCTTGCCTTAAATCCTAAGGGAGCGGTACTCTCAAAAGATGGAAGCCTCTCTCAGAACACAGGACACTGACAGCCAGACATGCGAAGGAAGGCAGGCCGCCGACAGCAAACCATGAGAGCGGGGACGCTGTTGCTGCCCAGGTGTGCGTCTCACCCCACCCCAAAGAGCGGACGAAGCCTGGGGCCCGAGAGGGCGAGGGGCCGGAGAGGGCAAGGGGCCTGAGAGGGCGAGGGGCCGGAGAGGGCGAGGGGCCGTCCCTTCGGGCCGGGCTGCACTCGGCTCCCACGCAGGCCCCCTCTTCCTCAGTCCTCTCTCCGCCTTTCTGCCTCCTCTTTTCCATTCTCTCTCCATCTCTCCTGGTTTCTCCCCCGCTCACTTACACCTTCTCTTTCTCTCTCAACATGGAACACACTCTGCTTTGCTTTCAAGATGCAGAGTTCTGCTCCCAGTCCCTGGAAGACAGAGTTGCCCGTGTGGTTCCTTTTTTAAAAAAATTTTCAGGGTCATTCAAGTGCAAATGGGTGATGAGTAACAGATTAAAATGCAGCTCCAGTTAAAGTCCTTGGATGTCACAACACACTAATGTCAACATATTGTTTTAGCAGCTGAAAATTACTAGGAAAAGGAAAGTTGCTGTTTGTGTCTCTCTGGGTGCTTTTTTTTTTTTTCCTCATTTTTTTTTTCTTCTAAAATTCAGAAACCTAAAGAGGCTTCTTCATAAAAACTCATCACAGAGAGACTGCAGTGAGAACGCAGAGCATGGGAAAGCACAGTACAGACAGATGTGAAGCCAGGCTCATTTCTCCCCAACTTCCATAGCCGGGAAGCCATCTCTAATGACGGGATGGATCTGATGGGAGACTCATCAGAGGACCCGGATGCTCAGCTTTTAACTTATTTTTGCAAAGCAGGTATTTTTTTGCAAATAAGAATTAGAGAATAGCCTCCAGCTAAATTGCAAGGAGTCCCTGAAGAGCAAACCCTCAGAGGGGAGACTCACTGAAGAAGAAAATGAAGATGACAAGGCTGTTGCTTCTTAATAAACATGATCGCATTTTCAGCATGCATTATTTATTACTTTTCTTTCACTGATTTATTGTCCTAAAACATGTAATCTAATGTGGAGAGGCGCACACACATGCCTGCACAGACGTCCTAGTGTCTTCCTCGTGTTTCACAAAAATCAAAACATAGAACAACCCCAAACGTTCAGGAGATCTCTGTTAGATGTGGCTTATCTGTTCATCTTTCTCGTCTCTCTGTTTTTCTTTTTTGCAAAATGCATAAATAGAATAAAGCCCTTATCGTTGAAAGTGTTACAATTAGTCCCTGGCTGTGCTGCTCTAAGTCGCTTCAGTCGTGTCCGACTCTTTGCGACCCTACGGACCCCAGCCAGCCAGGCTCCTCTGTCCATGAGATTTTCTAGGCAAGAATACTGGAGTGGGTTGACATGCCCCTCTCCAGGGAATCTTCCTGACCCAGAGATTGAGCCCACATCTCTTGCGTCTCCTGCTTTGGCAGGAGGGTTCTTTACCACCAGCACCACCTGGGAAGCCCTTAGTCACTGCCTAGTAAGCATTATCTCTATGCAGAGGGCTTACTGTATAATATTACTGATCTCGCAGAAGCAGAGACCATCTCCTCCACTTTGAATTCACGAGAGTGGAGGCTCAGAGAGTTTAAGTGACTCGCCTGAAGTCACAGCTACATATCACTGAGCCTGGATTAGAACTTGGGTGTCTGGTTGTTAAAAGCATGTTTTAATTGGTAAATCACACTGTCTTGGAGCAAGACAGCAAAAAGCTGACAAGGACAGAGCCTGAACTCAAATCCGGTTACTCTGAATCCAGAACATGAGGTCATCTCCACTAACCACACTGCTCATCAGCATGTAAGTTCCTCCAAAATCAGTCAACACTGAGCCTTTTAAAAGTAAACAAACAGCAACCTTTGGGTCTGCCTCTACCTTGCCGGTAACTCTTTCCTTTCGTTTTTTCTTTTGGTTCTGTCAAGACATACACATAACCATTTCTTGAGGCTTATGTGGACTTAAATGCACAGCATCGAGTGTTAAGAAATTAATAACCATCATTAATAAGTAAACTTACTGAGCCACTACCAATGATGAAACAGTGTGAACCAGTCTTTTCTTTCTTTGCTCTTGCCAGGAATTAACAAGGAACAGGACTGTGCACCTCTAGGAACACTTTCTGTTGGCTTCCCTTCCAGGAAGGAAATGAATATTAAGTTAGCACTGAGCTTTTCTGAGACTGTGGACGTGGGGCTGGTTATACAACATGTCGAGGAGACTCTAGTCAGTCAGGTCCGGGATCCGTGCTGAAAAGTTAAAGGCAAGCAGGAAGCTGCCAGGAGCCTGAGCTGGGGTGGGGTCAATGGGGAGCGAGCAGGCCAAAGCTGCACTGGGTATGAGAATGGCCAAACACGGACCTGGAACGCTGACCCTCATCCACTGTGTGGGCGTGTGTGTTTGTGCTTCTTGATTATAACAGTCAATCACATTCCAGGTAGAAAGTGTGGGAGTGACAGAAGAATAAAAAGAAAAATAAAAACTGTGACAAATTGCATGATGGAAATATAACAATATTACATCATAATATAAAATCACCTTTATCACTACATCTACCGTTATGCTTATCTCAGATATACTATAGCTATAAATAAATATAATGTATTATAGGATCATAACCTACATACTATTTTAAAATCTCCCTTTGTTCACCCTCCTCAATATAATGGGAACTTTTTGCTTTTATGAACATATATTTTTAATGATGGCTGATAATCCATTGTGCAGTAGTACAATTTTTGAAAATTATGACCCCCTTATTAATGGGCTTTTTCAGTGGTCATGTATGGATATGAGAGTTGGACTGTAAAGAAAGCTGAGCGCCGAAGAATTGATGCTTTTGAACTGTGGTGCTGGAGAAGACTCTTGAGAGTCCCTTGGACTGCAAGGAGATCCATCCTAAAGGAAATCAGTCCTGAATATTCATTGGAAGGACCGATGCTGAAGCTGAAACTCCAATACTTTGGCCACCTGCTGTGAAGAACTGACTCATTTGAAAAGACCCTGATGCTGGGAAAGATTGAAGGCAGGAGGAGAAGGGGATGAGAGAGAATGAGATGGTTGGATGGCATCACTGACTCAATGGACATGAGTTTGAGTAAACTCTGGGAGTTGGCTATGGACAGGGAGGCCTGGCCTGCTGCAGTCCATGGGGTCACAAATAGTCAGACACAACTGAGCAACTGAATTGAACTGAACTATTAATGGGTATGACCGTTCTTTCTAATTTCTCCCTATATTTTAAACACTTCATTGGATATAATCTTGCACATATCCTAGTGTGGATATCCTTCCACTAACTACCTAGAAATGTAATGATTGTGTCATGGGCCATGTTCACTTCAGAAGCATTTGATACATCAGCAAAATGTTCTCGGTAGAGTGTTGCCAATTTGGGCCTCCTGTGGATATGTAAGAAGGCTCATTCTCATGTCTCTCCAACTCCCCAGTACTAGATATGGCTATCAAAAGTACATTAATGATTTGATAGCCAAAATAATAATAGTAACAGCATGTAATAATAATGGTAGTTGGTGGTTTATAATGCATTTCTTGGGTAACCAATTCAGAAACGTTAAGGCTGCTTCCTTGATAGAGCAGATGGTAAAGAATCTTCCTATAAGGCAGGAGACCCGGGTTCGATTCCTGGGTCGAGAAGATCCCCTGGAGAAGACATTAGCAACCCGCTCCAGTATTCTTGCCTGGAGAATGCCATGGTCAGAGGAGCCTGGTGGGCTACAGTCCATGCAGTCACAGAGTCAGATGCAACTGAGCGACTAAACTAATCCCCACTAATCAAATATATTTATATATATATGCCAACATTTTACAGGAATCTAGTGTCTTAAATGTAAACAAAAGCAAAGAGCGAGCAGTACCCACAAACATGAACCCCAGTGGCCCTGGAGGACGAAATGAGTGCTGGACAAGGAAACGAAGAAGGAAACCAAGGCAGGAGTGGGGTGAAAGGCGTCTGGTTAACACCAAACGACATTGTCCTTCTAAGAATTGACGTGGGTTAGCCCCTAACAGCTTAGCTATGAAGAAATGTGTCCTAAACAGGGTTGAGACAACTTCTTCAACAGGAGAATTTCTTTTCCTTAAGATCGATACCTCTTTTCCCTTCCCTTAGCTAATTTAGGAAGATGACTCAGGTCTTTCCCTTCCAGGAAAGTGTACCTATTCTGCAGGGCCACTGTGAATCAGATTGGAGTTGAGAGTCACTGTCTGGGTTACCAACAACAAGCTTCAAGAATGAAGCCAGGTGACTCGTCAACAAATAGCTGCACTATGGCAGAAAACTAACACTCGTCAGTGAACTAGAGAGTGGAAGCCTGGGCACAGCCTCCTCTCCCTAATGTGCACGGTCACGCGCGAGTCGCTTCTCTTCGTCTTCAGCATGGCAGCCTGGTGTGTCTTTGAGGCTTGGGATCAGGCCAAGCAGGGGTTAAATCTTGTCTGTCTGTCTGTCTGACTGTCTCTCTCTCTCTCTCTCCTCGATTCCCTCCTGAACCCTCCTTACTTTTTCTTTCAGCAGATATTTATTGAACCAACCTCTCTGTTGTATGCTGGGGATACATTCAGGCCTGAGACAGAACATCCTTGAAAGAGCCCAGGATTCCAATTTCTCCTTCTCACTGCTCTCTCTTCCTGATGGATCTCGCAGATTTCAGCTTTGATTCTATGTACAGTAGGGATCTAGGGAGCCTGGTTTGGATTCTCTAGGTTCTTGTCAAACAGCTGCAGGTGACTACCCCAGACTCTATTGTCTGCAGACTTCCGGCTTTGACCATATTTTACTTTCCTGTAAGATATGCTGTTTCGTTTTGAGATCTGCTGCTGTCCACCAAAAATACAACTCTGTTCCTAACCCTGCCAGCTCCTGAATGATACCTTTGTGGACACTAAAAACAATTTAATGGCATGTCACAATAGCAATTCACTCTGTTAATAGCCCCGCTCAATAATACTATATTGCATAAACCTCCTCCAGTCGTCTGACAAATAATTCACCTTTATTCACTCCACAGTAAGCTCCATTTCACTAACAAATATATTTCTCCCCAAACCTACAAATATCCAGCATCTCTGTCCTGTGACAATAGCTATTTTTTTGGATGAGGTCAGTGGTATCAGGTTTCCATTACTGCTCGCTGGCTTAGTCCCAATGACCATCTTTTTCCACGCAGTGCGTCAGATTAGGGGACAACACAGTTTCTGATTTCTCGCTCACACATCAGTGCATGAAGGCGCCATGATTATGCAGGCACAGGAAGCATTTGCTCTCTTTGTGGACAGCGGTTCAGATGGAGAGGCAAGGAACAATCCCTTTTCTGAGAACGCATGTTCATCCCATTTATTTTTTTTTAAAATGTCCCCTTTGGTGGCAGTAGGTACTGGGGCTTTTGACTTGGGAACCATGGACCTCAAGGGTTCCATAAATACAGACATTTAAAAAAACATTCATTTCCACCAACTTTTACCTAAAATTGAGGATTTCTTCAGTTATAAATGCAGGCACCTGATCACGGGACCTGTGACTTTAGCACCGGTACAAATCACAGGTATCATCATATCATATTACAGTGTTGCAGAGATAGTGAAATGTCATTGACATTTATTACTATTTGAAAATTATAGCAGTTATTAGGCCTCCTCATAGATTGTGTTATCGAATGTGTTAAAAAAGAAGTACATACATAACTACATCCAAGTCTGTTTCTTAAAAAATATTTTGATGACTGCATTTCCATATAATTGGATCTTTTGGGTAGTCTTTTATTGACATTTAGTAACAATATATTTTTATCGTGTGTATTTAAAAGCAGTATTCTGAAAAGGGGTTGGGGATGGGGCTCAGCCAATAGTATAAAACAGTTAAAAACTAGTTCTCTGCAGGATATGTGGTGGGAAAGAGCACATGGTTGGAAGTCAGGCTCGTGAGGGCTCAAATCTGGATTATTCAATAAAAGTAATCACACAACAGGCACCCCTAACGTGCTTTGCACAGGCCAGGCATTGTTCTAAGTGTTTTGCATGTGTTCCATGCGTTGAATCTCTCCTCTGTGAAATCCGTCCTTTCACTAGCCTTCCCTTTACAGAAGAGGAGTCTGAAGCTCAGAGACGTCGGTCGCATGTCTGCGATCACTCAGCTGGTGAGCTGGAGAGAGGAAGTCCTCTAGTGCCTCGCACATTAGTGACTAGAGCAAACCATCCAACCAGCAAGTGCTCTGCACGCAACATCACTCCTCCTTAAATGACCCTGTAAGCTTCTTGCTATAATTACTACTGTAACTTTTTAGATGAGAAAAATGGGATTAAAGAGAAGTTGGATAGATGGCACAAAACCATACAGCTTGGAAGTGACAGTTATAGC
The DNA here is from genome assembly GCF_054371585.1 of Giraffa tippelskirchi. Taxonomy (NCBI): domain Eukaryota; kingdom Metazoa; phylum Chordata; class Mammalia; order Artiodactyla; family Giraffidae; genus Giraffa; species Giraffa tippelskirchi. The sequence goes on along the minus strand of NC_137287.1, from coordinate 121,673,948 downwards.
AATGCCAAATCTGCTGTATTGCCTGTTTTTGCGAATAAAGTTTTATTGGCATGTAGGCACGCCCTTTTGTAAATGCACTGTTTATGACTGCTTTCTTGCAACATGGCAGAGCTGAGTAGTTGCTGCAGAGACCAAAAGGTCTGCAAAGGCCAAAGAAGTTTACCATCAAGTTCTTTACAGACTAAGTTTGCAGATTCTGTTGTCAGCCATCGTGTGCTAAGCCAGCTCCTGTCTGTGCCTGTCACTTACTTGTTGCAATGTGGTCCTGGGAAAGGAAGTCACCTATGCCTTCAGTATGCTGAATTGTAAAATGGGCTCATAGCGGTGTTAATATCATGGGATGCTCGTGGACATGAAATGCATGGAAAGAGTTTAGCACAGTTTCTGGCACAGGATAAAGGTTCAGGAAATGTTCGTGGCTGTTATTATTCCCATGATTTTCATTTGAATCTGTAACTAAGACCTCATGTCATACTCTAAAAAGTTTAACAGTTCATAAATTAAAGTTAGCAATTTCTGGGTATGTCAACCCATGGAAGAAACTGATCCTAAGTTTCCATCTCATTCTTTGAAAAAGTAATCTGCCTCTTAGATTAGGACAACATTGTCCAATCAAACAAACCAACTACCAGTCAATGAGCCGGTGTTTCCAGACACATCAGCGCCACTCAACCATCTCTTTCATTATGTACAAAATTCAGCCCCTAAATGGATTCAAGTGATTGGAGCTCAACCTGGGTTACAAATCACCCAAGACATAGGAGCCTGATGGCAAATGAGCACGAGGGTGCAAACCCCGTGGGGTCAAGGATGATGTCAAGTAAAGGAGACTGGATGGGGGAGGCCAGCCCGGGAAGACTGGGATTATCAATCCTAACATGGATTTTATTGAAGGAAAGGATGCCAACAGTTTTTCCTTGCATGCTGCTTCCCAGGCAAACACTGGCTGATGCTAAAAAGAAGTTGTCTTCCCCAAGCTCTGTCAACAGAGGCAAAGAGAAAATTAAGATGATTACATATGTTTAGGGGAAATCAGAGTGTTTTGGCTTCAAGTTTGCTTTCTCTATCAACCATATTAAGCAGGCAATTACTCGACACTCCATTTGGCCTGGAAGATGCTGCCTTAACATGGAGAACTCTATTTATAAGCTCCTTTTAAAACTGAAAGCAACAGAGTCATGTGGTTGGAAACACAGCTTTGGAGTTAAGCACGCATGGGTTCAAAGCCTATTCCCCCCAGTCCCAGGTTCATTTCTCCTGGCTTCAGTTTCCTGATTCAGGAAATGGGGCAAGTACTTGTATTACAGGCCCCAGTACTTCAGCCTTCCCTCTCTCTGTGCCTTTGCCAGCTAACCAGAGTGTCCCTCTCTCTGATTCCCAGCTAGGCATGTGACTTGTGTCATCTGTTGGGATGTTGGCAAACGTAATGCAAAACAGAAAACTGGAAAGTGTTTACATAACCCAGCTTGCTCACTTTCCTCCTCTGCCATTGCTACAGAAAGAAAATGCATAGGTTAGCCTACTATATGATAAGAGCTGCCTGGTACGGGGCCAGGATGTCCCAGCCATCACAGTCAAAGCTGTCCTCTATCAGTGGACAGCTAGCCAGTTCCCAAAGACGTGAGTGAGCCCAGCCAAGATCAGCAGAGCCTCTGAGCTGATCTGGAGGCTGATCACAGATTTATAGATGGGCCAGCTGAAACTGGCTCAGCCTAGCCCAGATCAGCTAGACCTACATACTAGTGGGCCAAATAAGTGTTGACAGTTGTACATCAGTGAGGTTTAGGTTTGGGTTTATAGGTGTATGTTGCTGCCTTTGTTACGCAGCATTGTCCTGTCAATAGACTGCATGCATGCGTGCTCAGCAGCTCAGTCGTGTCCGACTCTCTGTGACCCCACAGACTGCAGCCCGCTGAGCTCCTCTGTCCACGGGATCTCCCAGGCAAGAATACTGGAGTGGGTTGCCATTTCCTCCTCCAGGGGATCTTTCCGACTCAGGGATCGAACCCACACCTCTTGGGTCTCCTGCGTCGCAGGTGGATTCTTTACAGCTGAGCCACCGGGGAAACCCTGTCTGTAAATTAACTGATATATTTACTCCACAGAGTTGCCTTGAAAAGTAAATAACACCCAGCAGAGTTGGCGCCCAATGAATAGAGGTGCCTGGAAACACTAGAATCGTTACTGGAGCAAAAGACTTTTGTCGATATTAACCTGTATTCTGTCTCTACACTTTTATGTAACCAGTTGTGTTCATTGGCTTAGGGAAGGGATGTTGTAGAGTAGAAAGCAGAGATACCCTCCATCTCTCCTTAGCTTTCTTCTCCCAAAGCCCAAACTCCCTGAAAACCTTAGAGGATTTGGAACAGAAAAAAAAGATAAAGGATTTGGGCCAGAGCAGAGAGTTGAGAGTAGGTCTTCGTCTCCCCTATTTCATGCCCCCTCCCCCAGATTAAGAAGAGGTTCCGGTTGGGCTGGGAGGAGGAGAGAAGAGGGAAGAGAAAAAAATGCTCAACAATGGAGGCCAACACCTTGGGGATGAAATGGCTCTGGTATGTTAGACAGCCAGGATACCAGGGTGGCCCTGCAGAAAGATGTCTGTGCTTCAGTCTCAGCCCAGGTGCCAGAGAGAGCTCCCCGACATCATGAAGGAGGTGCCACAGAAAGCTAAGGAGCTCTCCACTTCCCCAAAGACCCTGCTTTTCCTCCCAAACATCTTAGGCAGGCATATCATCTGGATTTCTAGTTCCACTTCAGGGGAAGAGGACTCTGTTAACAGATTGGGGTTACAATGTTCTGTGTGCTTTGCTGAAAATACGAATTCACTTATAGTCTAGAAAATGAAAATGTATTCCTTGCTTCGTCCATCTTTAATTTGTTGCCCTAAGATTCATACTCAGTGGATGACAATAATAGGATGGTTGCTGTTGATAGGGGAAATAACTACTTTTAAGGTCCATCACTTATTTTGGGCTTCCCTGGTGGCTCAGAGGTAAAGAATCTTCCTGCCAATGCAGGAGATGCAGGTTCTATCCGTGGGTCAGGAAGATCCCTTGGAGAAGGAAATGGCAGCCCACTCCAGTATTCTTGACTGGGAAATCCCATGGACAGAGGAGCCTGGTGGGCTACAGTCCTCGGGGTCGCAAAGGAGTTGGACACGACTGAGCAACTAAACAACAGCAACCACTTATATTGGTATGAAAAGTAGAGAAGATTTTGTAGCTAAAGTAGATAACATTGAAGAAATAGCTATCAATAGATGACCTCATCTCCAATAGATCATATCCTAGGAGGGAGAGTGGAGGGATAAAGAGAGTGAGGAGAGATACCACTGCCCTTGCAAGATGACCCTGGCTGACCCAGACCCTGAGAAGAAAGATTCTTCCACAGAAGTCACACCCTAGCAGTCTTCAGCGTGTATCTGGCCAGGAAATGTATTTTCTTTGGCTTGCTTGATATTTTTAAAAAATGCTATCAACCCTTAAAAATCAAGAACTATCTTTCCAAACACACACACAAAGAGATCCAGATTTCTGCGTGCGTGTGCTGAGTCGTGTCCGACTCTTTGTGGCCCCACAGACCGTAGCCAACCAGGCTCCTCTGCCCGTGGAATTTTCCAGGCAAGGCTACTGCAGTGGGTTGCCATTTCCTCCTCCACAGGATCTTCCCAACCCAGGAGTTGAACCTGAATCTCTTTTGTCTCCTGCTTCAGTAGGCAGATTCTTTACCACTAGCATCACCTGGGAAGCCCACAAAAAAAAGTGAAAGTCGCTTAATCTTTTCTGACTCTTTTACCATCCGATTTTTTTTTTTTTTTTGCCATCAGATATTTACCATCAGAGCCACCAGGGAAGCCCTGGCTTCTTTTAAAAAGTATTATTAATAATAATAATAATAAAAACTACTGGTATCTTAGTCAGTACAGGAGACTGGGGTTCAATCCCTGTGTCAGGAAGATCCCATGGTGAAGGAAATGGCAACCACTCAGTATTCTTGCTTGGGAAATCCATGTAGGGAGGAGCCTGGCGGGCCACGGTCCGCGGGGTTGCGGGAGTCGACACGACTGAGCGGCTGAGCCGCCAGGGAGCCTCCACCGGCGCTGGGGGCGGCTGCTCCCTCTAGAAGCAGAGCGGGCACTGCAGCTCCCGCGCTTCCCACGCTCCCCACCGGCTCGCCAGTTAAGGGGGCGGCGCCAGCTGCCTGCCCTTAGTGTTCTTGAATCTCTTAAACTAAAACTCCTCTAGACCCGTGATATTGTTCAAAGTGGAAGAATGAAAGCTAGAGGAAGTAAGCTGTGGATTTCTGGCTCACTAGCTCATTTATTTTTTCCGACTAGATTTTGGGCATTCGATGCTGTGATTCTGAATTCATCCTTAAGATGGTTCAGGGATGGAGTATGGACCAGCCCAGAGCTAGGATGTATTGTTTTCACAAGCGCCTTGATATGGCGCATGCTCACACACATACATTTAGGGAGTGACACTTAGAGAACAACTTGTAGCCCATCTTGCTTTTGTTTGTCTAAAGTATTTTTAATTTTTCCCCAAATAGAAATATTTGTTTTCCAAAGAGGCCCACATATATGCTGGGGAAAAATAAAGTCTATCACTGGAACTTTAGTAAGATTCTGAAAAGACAGGAAAAATGTTGTGGCAAATGGGGGGAAAAAAGGCCATTTGTAAAGAAGCACTATTTGTATCGAATATCATGAGAAAATAAGTGCATCATGACAATTTTGTACATCTTCTATGATTTGATTGTCAGTAATGAAGCCCACAGGAGAGTGATAAATGTGCAGAGGAAAAGGATCTATTTCACTTACACCACAAATTATGCAACTCAGGGTTTGATAGCACTTGGCAAAATACAAATGTATTTGAATGGAATTCAAATTGTTGCTCTTTGCCTAAGACACAGGTAATATCACCAGGGGTCCTGTCTTTGGATTTTTATAAGAGGTAAGAGTTTAAGTAATAGTAGCAGTATTACAAAATTACCTTTAAACACTGAAAACATTTTTACTTTGTTACAGGGTGTAATTTCCACTTTTTCCCGCTAATGGCTCATATACAGAAAATGATACACTAATGCAATTTTTCAAATTTAGTTTCCTTTCTTTTTCTAAAATTATATGTTCTCATCATTTGCCCTGTTTGTCAGTCTCCAGAATCCATTTATTTCCCTGTTCTTATGGTTCCATAATTTATCTTCTTGTCACAGAACTTTCATAAACTTTTTTTTTTAAGATACAAAATACTTGCAATAAACTCTGACAAAAACGCTTCCAGTTCAACTTCTGAAATCTTTCAATTATGTTTTGAACGATTATCACACTTTCTAGTGTTGCTGCGCTGTGAACTCTCTCACGGAGTGACATCTTCCTAGGTTAGGGGGAAAATTACTTCAAAAGAGACTCACTTCAAACCGTTTATATTTCTTTGCCTCTTCACTTTTGAATCTATAGATTTATATTCACGCTCATAGCACGTAGAGATGAGAAAAAAGGAACAGTGAAATGAGAATTGTATTGGTGATGGGTAGAAACACTATTCAGTCAAACTTCAGTTATCTAAAAGGGGCGTGGGGTGGGCGGAGGTTGTGTCTTCGTGAGCCTTCGGATACCAGAGGGAGACGCAAGGAGGCATCCATAATTAGTGGAGCTTACTCAAAAGAACAAAAAAGCGCAGTGGTCTCAAGCCATTGGAACTGCCCAACTCAGAGAACTGGGAGAAACCTGGCTATAGCTTTGTTGTCATAATCAGTGGACAATCATGTTACTAGTGGCTTTTCAGCAAGTTTCCCTGTGATGCTGAAGGAATGAGTCAAGAAGCCCCAGATCTGTGCTATTTAATGGAAATATAAAGCGAGCCACTATGTAATTTAAAATTTTCTAGCAGCCACATTAAACAAGGAAATAGTAACAAGTAAAATTAAGTTTGATCATGTATTCTATGTAACCCAGTGTATTCACAATGGTGTTATTTTAACATGTAATTCTATAGCAAATTATTTTTTCTTTCTTTGAATGTTATATGTATATATTTATAAATTACATAGCACATGATCTATACAATTATACCATATAACAAACTATTAAAGAGGTCGTTCACATTCTTTTTTCCACACTAAATCATTAAAATTCCAGGTGTAGTTTATGCTTATAGAGCATCTAGATTGGGATTAGCTGCATCTCAAGTGCTGAATAAGCGTATGTGGTCCATGGCTACCATTTTGGGCAGCACAGCTCTAGACTGTATCCTCTGGACCGGATTTAGGGTTCCTAATAAAGAAAGTGGCCTCTCTTACTTTAGCACTTGGCCTCATTTCTTGCCAGGGCTTGTTTGATCGTATCTCTCATCTGTGACTACTGATAACAGACCTACTTTGCTCACTATTGTAACACTGATTTTTGAGACACAGTAGGTGCTCAGGAAACACTGAATAAATGGGCTGGTAATGAAATGAATGAATGGCTGCATTTTCTTCTGTGGAAAGCGCAGCCGTTTCTGAGGAGAATCTAGGTGCCGGAGACGACGCACGCCCGTCACCATCCCCTCCCAGAGCAGCTGTCCCCCAGCCATGGTGAGTGGTGGCTGCTGGCTGCCTGCAGCTGCCCCCGCGCAGAGGACTGTCCTCAGAGGCTGACAGAAGCCGCTTCCCTGGGAGGTCAAGACACCTCCGTGAGGCCCCCAGCCAGTGACTGACGGACACTGGAGCACAAAGCCCACCCTCCCTGCCTCACTAGAGGAGGGTTCTCCCGGGAGTCAGGCTTCAGGGCCCTTTCCTGAGGTTCAGACCAAGTCGGTCTCCACCCGGGACCACAGCCCTCCCGGGTCCTGTCCTGTTTCCCTCACTCTCCATTTCTCTTCCCCCGGTAAACCTCCTGCACCCAAATCCTTGCCTCAGGCTCCGCTTCTAGTGAGCAGGACATGAGACACTGCAATTTTCTTTCGTCACATTTTGACACGTCTTCCTCCCACCCCCACCCCTTTAAAGCCACCATTTCTTACAAAAGCTTTTCCAAATGTCTTTCCTTACTAGCCTTCAAACTATCAATATGCCACTTCGTAAGAACTACTTGCCCATACAGGAGAAGCCTCCACAGGCATTGGGCTTTTCTATGCGGATATTCATTTTACCTCATGAACGCACCAGTAAATTCTCTGGGCATGCCAGTCAAAAGGTAGTGATTCACAGCGAGACCCATGACTGCACGATCCTGCGGTTCTCCCAGGAGGTCACGGGCAGTGATGATCCTGTCATTCCCCCATGTGGCCCACCCTTCACATGTGTGTGACGTGCCTTCATGAAAACACGCACTTCTCAGGCTCCGGCCGCCACTCCAGCTGTTTAGAAATAGACGGTGGATTGGGGGAAATCCTAGAAAGGCATCTGGAGAAGCAGAGCCAACCATACTGAACCGGTTCACTGCGTGGCCGACGTGTGAGAGCAAAGAGCAACGTAGGGCACAAGCGATGTGCCGACCACGCTTACTCTGTCGTGGTTGCGACTTCACAAAACAGGTGTATCTGTTCACACTTCCAAATGACCGAAAATGTCATTCACTCCGTTTCAGGACATTTGCACTTACTGGCCCTCCTTCTGGGAACAATTTTCTCTTAAATGCCTGCATGGCTGACCCCATGAATTACTTGGTTCTCAGTTCACTCTAAACTTGTTTCCTTCTTCTTGAATCCTCCTCTATCATGTAATCCCGTTTGATATACTTGATAGCGATTAGCACCAGCTGGTTATCTTAGCTACTCACCTACTTATTTATCGTCTGTCTCCCCTTACCAGTAAGCAAGCATCCTGAGGACAAGCGCTTCTGTATATCTTGTTCATTCTTAAACCCTCAGGTCCTGGAACAGAGCTTGACACCCTGTGGGTGCTTGGTAATTATTTGCTAAATGGATAAATGACCTAGATTATCTTGTCTGCCTCCAAGTCCTTCTTACTGAGAAGGAGATACCTCCCGTTACCTCTTGGAGGCACTGATGACGTTGCCTAAAAATCTCAACATGCAGCTTCCTGAGTGCTTTGGACCATGTGTTTGTCCCTCAAAATTCACACGTTGAAATCCTAACCCTCACTGGGCTGGTGTAAAGAGATGGGGCCTTTGGAAGGCACATTAGGTCATGAGGGTGGAGCACCCACGACAGGATTAGTGCCCTTACAGAAGAGATAGCAGAACTTTGCCCCTGTGCCTCCTATATGAAGAAGCCAGGAAGAGAGTTCTCACACTCAGCCATGCTGACATCTTGTTTTGAACTTCTAGCCTCTAGACCAGGCAGGAAAAAATAAATGTTTGTTGCTTAACCCACCCTGCCTATGGTGTTCTTGTTACAGCAGTCCAAACTAATCAGGCACTCGTATATTCAGTGGTAGGCTCCCCAGGTGGCTCAGTAGTAAAGAATCTGCCTGCCAATGTGAGACATGGGTTTGATCCCTGGGTCAGGAAGATTCTGTGGAGGAGAAAAACGGCAATTCACTCCAGTATTCCTGCCTGGGAAATCTCGTGGACAGAAGAGCCTGGCGGACTACAGTCAATGTACAGTCGGACACGACTTAGCAACTGAACACCCATGCACATATTCGGTGGCATCTTCAGCCTCCTCATTGGTGTTCTTGGGAAAGCACTTAAAACAAAATGTGGTTTAGCATCTCTAAGGATGTGACCCAGGGGCCTGGCCTGTGGTGCTGCAGCTCTCCAGACAGGAGTCTGGTCTGAAGTCACCGGCCACCTTGCCTGGCTTTCCAGCCAGAACCAGAGATGCTGGCTGCTCAATCTCCACTGGGAACAGACAGGTGAGATGCGTAGCGTCTCTGCCCTCTAAGCTGATGATGTGAAAGAGCTCAGCGTTCTCTTTCCTGCCTCAAGAGAGGAGGAGAGTGATGATGAGGACCGCTGGGGTTTCTAGGAGCCAAGTCATAGCTCAGAGGGTGGGGAGATCAGAAGACAGAGGAACACTGATAGCCTTAAACCCCTCACCATGAGGCAGCTCTGAGTTACCTTTGCTCTTGACACTGTAGACAGCAGAGAAGGGAGGGGGGACACATATATGACGGAGTGTTTGTGTGTGTGGGGGGGTGTATTTCACACTCACCATTTTGACAAGAGCAATATCAGCTTGTGCTTCAAAGTCACTCATTCAGCCATGGGTCCATTCATCCAACACGGATTGACCATCTGCTTGTTTTCCTATCACGGGAAAGTCTTACACTGATTTTTGGCTTTCTCCTGCTAGGCTTTGGAATAACAAAACGGTGTGTGTTAAAGGCCCTCTGTAAGGAATAGATGCTTCCTGGAAGGTTAGTGATTCCTTCAACAAACATTTATAGCATGATTTCCCTGAGCCAGAAACTGCCTGCAGAGGAATGATAATGACAAGGACATGACACATAAACAGACAGCCGTGGCTCTAGTTGGATGGAGCTTCTACTGGGCTGGGACAGACTGGCCTCCATTACGTAATCAAATGAAGAAGGTGCAACTGCAGCTGATAAGTGCAACAAAGGAAAGGTTTTTGATCAAGGTGAGCATATTGTGAGGTGAGAGTGAAAGTGCTAGTCACTCAGTCGTGTCCGACTCTGTGCGACCCCATGGACTATAGCCCACCAGGTTCCTCCATCCAGGGGATTCTCCAGGCAAGAACAGTGGAATGAGTTGCCATTTCCTTCTCCAGGGGAATCTTCCCAACCCAGGCATGGAACCTGGGTCTCTTAAAGATTTGCAGGCAGATTCTTTACCATCTGAGCCACCATATTGTGAGGGTACTGGCCCATTCCAGGGGTTCTCTGAGCTCATGGAGTTTTCTCCATGGTCCTATGAAGGAGGAGAAGTCAACCAGGAGAAATCAGGGGAGGGGGTCTATGTCAAAGCTACTGAAAGTGGCCTGTAGGACCCCTGGGACGACAGCTACGGGGACGCTATTCACAGTGCTTTTCGTGGTCAGATTCTCCTAAGATTGCCAGTGATGAATTGCATCTAGTTGGGCAAACAGCATGTGCACTGCTCGTGCAGCGGGGGGTAGGGGTGGAAGACTGGGGTACTTCAGGGGCTGGGAGACAGTGAGGGAGATTGGAGCAAGGAGAGTAAGAGGAGACCAGCGCATTCCAAAGAGCTGGGCAATGGGAAGCCCCTGCCATTTTTAAAGATGTTTACATTGAAAAAGGAAACTTCAGGTTATACAAGGCAGGTTTTTTTTTACTTGACGAAAATGGTTTGCCGGTGCCATAAAGACGAGATGAACCCACTGCCAAACACGGGGGCAGCTCCTATCCTACACACTCACCCCTCCTTTATCATTTCGGGAAAAAATGAAAATAATAATATGGTATGTAATGTGATCTCTTAATGGCCCTGATCCATGGAAGAAGCCTGAGGATCTCTAATGCTGATCGGAACTATTCAAGGTCGGTATCACCACCTCCATCCTGTGGGTGAGAAGAGGGAGGCTCAGAACGGCTGCCCAGCGCGGCCCCAGGGAGGAGGGAGAGCTGGCCCAGGCCGAGCCCCTGCAGCGCCGTCTCCCTTCATCTGACCGGCAGCGCCCTTTTGGGTTCCGCACGGTGAGACTGAGGTCCCCACCCACTCCCAGTTAGTCCTCTACTCCTTTCCTTCGCTGCGAACCTGTGCTTCTCTATGTTGACCCCAAAGGTCCTGCCCGGTGTGGCCCCGCCTCCCAGTCGGGATGCACCGCCCCGCGCCCCCCACGCCCCCCGACGCCCCTCCAGCCCCACCAGCAGCCGATACACTTGCAGCTCTTTTGCCTGGAATGTGATTCCCCTTTGCTCAGCTCTGATGACCTAATTAGAACACTTGTATCTCTCCCCCCTTAATTATTCTCGATTTCTTTGCCTGGCATGATATTTTTTTTCTGTCATGGCACCAAACAGTACCTAAAATTAGAGTCTATATTAATATTTATGACCTCGCCCTCTATTCTAGAAGGTCAGGTCCATATGGGAAAAAGCCTCGTTTGTGTCCCCAAACACAGTATAACTGGACACACAGAGGGACTTCTGCAAGCGCTGGTTGGATGTGTAAATCGAGGAGTGAATGGGGAAGCCAACAGCGGGAGGAAGGGCATGAAAGCCCTCAGCAAACCGCTGAGGGTCAATGCTTCCTTCTGCAAGGAAGACAGCGTCCTGTGTGAGACCCAACCCATGAAAGCCCTCAGCAAACCGCTGAGGGTCAATGCTTCCTTCTGCAAGGAAGACAGCGTCCTGTGTGAGACCCAACCCAGACCCTCTCCTGCCTCTCAGATCCAGACTCAGAAATTGCTGGTCATGATTTGAAAACACCAGTAACTCTTAGTGAAAAAAGTGCATTTTCATGCTTCTGAAATCGCTGCAGGCAAAAAAATACATACGCCGGGCATAAAATAATTTAAGCAGAAGGCCAGAATAATCACATCTCTCTTTTACTGCCTCCACTCTGGAGGGGGGGACTTCAGTGAGAATGGGGTTTGTGAAAGCTCCAGGGGCTGCCTTTGTCTGGACAAGAGCAGTCTTTTGGGGAAGACCTAGAACGAGTTTCTAGAGCCAACAAGTCAAGAAGCGTTCACGCTCATGTCCAACGTGCACCCAGGTTTTCTGCCACGTGGACAGATGTGTCCAAGAAGTACAGTTTGACCAGATGGCGGTGGGAAGTGTGTGGGCAGCTCCTCTGCTGTCTACTCAGGACGCTGCACTGTTCATCTCATCGCATCTTCGTGCTTACCCGTGAGGGGTACTAGTCCTGCTTCTGCTTTATAGATGAGATTACGTCATCTGTCTCAGGTTCAACAGCTAATAAAGTTTAAGGCCAGGTGTAAACACAGGTGCATTCTGGCTCTGGGATTGTCCCTTTATCTGATCCTCTGTGCGAACCTCAGGGTCCCCTTGGGGCTCAGTGGTAAAGAATCCGTCTGCAATGCGGGAGACCCAGGTTCAATCCCTGGGTCAGGAAGATCGCCTGGAGAAGGGAATGGCTACCCACTCCAGTACTCAAGGGCTCCCCTGGTGGCTCAGACTATCAAGAATCTGCCTGCAGTGCGGGAGACCTGGATTCGATCCCTGGGTTGGGAAGATCCCCTAGAGAAGGGAATGGCGACCCACTCTAGCATTCTTGCCTGGAAAATCCCATGGACATAGGAGCCTGGTGGGCTACAGTCCGTGGGGTCGCAGAGTTGTACAGGACTGAGCAACTAATGGATGCATGCACTCCATAGACCATATCTAGGTAAATCTGAATAGTCACAGAGATACTTCTGTAAGAGGTTAGAAAAGTAAGGGTCCTGGTTTCAGTGGGACCAACCAATCACATCACTGAAGAAATGTGATGGACTCTTGTCCACCAGACATTGTGTTAGCTGTCAAAGAGCCGATGTTGAGTGAGAACAGTAGTCTGTACCCTCCTGGACCAGTTCATGGGACGCAGATGCTATGGAGGGAATCGTGTTAAGTCGCTGAGTCGTGTCCGATTCTTTGCCACCCCATGGACTCTAGCCCTCTAGGCTCCTCTGCCTACTGGGTTCTCCAGGCAAGAATATTGGCGTGGGTTGGCATGCCCTCCTCCTCACTCCTGACCCAGGGATCCAACCATATTTCTTACACCTCCTGCATTGGCAGGCGGGTTCTTTACCTCTAGCGCCACCTGGGAAGCCCAAGGGAGGAGGGAGGTAGCCTCACGCAAACACTAACACTAATCATTTTGTGATAAGAGGAGTAAGGTATTGGAAGGATTAACCTACTCTTGGGGATTGCCAGGTTTTGTAATTCTTCAAATACACACTCAAAGTCAATGCTAGGACACAATTTTCTGGGTGTTAGACTAGATTCTGGGGGCAGAGGAATGTTTTATTTGCCTCTTAGCTATCCTGAACCTCTCTTCAGGACTTCTAAATAGTTCTATTTACCAAGAGACTTATATTATCTGAGTGTAGCAAACATATGCACAGCCCAGTCCAACACATGCCAGCAAACAGAACAGGCAGGCAACAATCAGGTAAATTTTAGATACATGAGTGGCTTATAAATAAACATTTGATACACCAAACAGAGATAAACAAACAATAAATAAGTGGATTTAATATGGCTAGATACACAAAACTATTTCAGGGAGATAAACAGCAGTGGGGATAAAGGATAGCCAGGTATACAGGGGAACAAAGAAACAAACTCTGGAAAGGAAGACAAGAAAAAAAAAGTATAAAAATTCCCCTCCAGGAATTGCTGATAATGTCAACAAGCATCGCTGTTTCCGCCGTCTCTGTATATGTCGAGTCTGCTAATCTGTCGTAAGCCATAGTCTCTGCAGACAGATGTAATACCGGAAAGAACAGGAAGACCACCTATTTCTATTTCCCTGACACCTGACTTCTGCAGGCTGCCTCACTGGCGAAGAGGGAATCTGCGGGCTTATCGAATATGCAGTCTCACTGCAAGCGATGGCGGATGTTCTTAGACTTTGCATGAATCTCAAACTTGCAAGCTAGGGAACGCGCAAAGTTTACTCGTGCATTCCAGCCCCTCGGCCGGTCCTTTTTCTCTGGGACCTGGAAGAAGACTATTGGAAAAGAGTAGGGTATCCTCATGTAGTTCATGGGGATTGATGTCATATAAAAACGTGAATTTCCCAGTAGGATGACCTCTAATCTGAACATGATCTCAAGAGCAACTAGAATGGAGAACAGAAAAAGTAGAGAAGACAACGGGGGTGGGGTGGGGTGGAAGGGAGAAACGTCCCCTTAGGACAAACCAAGACTTCGGAATGGCTTCGGGGGCAGTGCCGTCATGGTGGGCTCTGCTCGCAGAAGACGCTGTGGGTCACTGTCCTTCACCTTTGCATCTGGGCTTTGTGAGCGAAGTCCAGGGAGACACGGAGCATGTCAGGGGGCAGCAGCCCCAGCTCTCGCACGGTGCTCCCCTCCCCACCTCCCCACTCCCCCCGGGAAGGCTCTCAGCGGCTCACTGCCTCCCCTTCTGGGATCAGGTCACACCTGGCTCCCTCTTCCCAGCCTCGCCCTGTTACCCCTGGGCGTGCCTGGGTCACAGTGGTGGAGTCGCGTAAGGCCTGCCTTTTGCCAGGCTAAGGACGAGGGAGAGGAGGAGTCAGGGTCAGACCCAGGCCCTGCAGCTTCTTGGTGGGGCCAAGGGTGCTGCTCCTCTCAGAGCTGGAAGCACTGAGTGTGATTGACTGGGGTCTCTTGCCTGTTCCTGACCCAGGAAACATGTTTATCCTGTGCAGAGGTTATAATCTTCTGGGGGTGGCCTGTCTGCCATGGGATGGGGTGGTGGGCCTGGGAAAAGGGGAGGGTGACTTCTCTGCCCCTGGCCTAGAAACTGCATTTGCATTTGCACTGAGCCCTGAAAATTGTGTGCTTGAGCCTTGGTTTAAGGAGCTAAAGTGTAAATATTCAGGGTTGTGACTTCTGTCTGAATGCGTGCATGCTCAGTTGCTAAGTCATGTCTGACTTTTTGTAGCCCCATGGACTGTAGCCCCCCAGGCTCCTCCGTCCATGGGATTTCCCAGGCAGGAATACTGGAGTGGGTTGCCATTTCCTTCTCCACAGCATCTTCCCAACCCTGGGATCAAACCTGCATCTTTTGCATCTCCTGCATTGGCAGACGGATTCTCTACCACTGAGTCACCTGGGAAGTGTGACTTTCACGTACTCTTCCTTTAAATCATCTCTGGGGTAGTCACGGGGGAAGCACGCATGCTCCATCTCGCTTCCCTGCAGACATGGGCTAGAACTGCACTTTGCTGCCCCTGGAAGGAAGACGTGTCCACTTGACTCATGTTCACATTCCTGAAGAAGCCTTAATGGCTGAGGTTCATTTTCCTTCTCTGTCGTGACAGTCACCGTGTTTCAAGAGATGCCTGCATTACAAGTCTGGGTCCAGGAAGAGAATGGCAGGGATCAGAGACAGGATTATGAAATAAACTATTGTTATTCTAAGCTGTAGAGATTTGGGAATTGTTTGAGCAATATTGAGGCTGTTATTGATCAATACACTTTCCAGGTTGAAGGGTTCTTCATAGCACACTTTTTGGAAAAATCATAGAAGCTTAGTATATTCTTATATTTGTTGAATGAATGGATGACTTTCTCCTGACCAAACCCAACAGTTTAACGTAAATATAGTACATTGATCTGTTGCTCCTTGCTCAGTGAACCCTGCTAGAGGATGCCCTTTTATATCAAACTGTCACCTTGATTCCTTCTCTGCTTGGCCTCCTACTTTGCTCTTGACTTTATCTCCCGCATGGACCCCACCTTCTCCTTCCTCTTCCCCATGTTCCTATTTCTCTTTATTCTCCCTCTCACAGAGAGCTTTTTGAAACCCACATGGACGTGGATGGCTTCTGAAATTGCAACTTGGGTCCACTCTTCTCTCCTCCATGTCCTCTTTTAACTTCAACTGTACAGGATCCATTTTAGGTGGACAGGCATCTATTTAGATGGCTGCTGGCATCTCACTCAATATGCCAAAAATGGGATTCAGCTTCGTCTTCCAGAGTCATCATTTCCCCGAGTCTCCACCTCCATCTATGTATTGGTGGTACCACCAACCCTCAAGCTCTTCCTGCCGCTTTATTTTAGGTTTTACATCAGCTTTAAAATGATTTTTTTAAAATTTTGGTTCCATCGGTCCCCAAACTCTCCTCTGCGGTATCTTTTGGCTTCTCCGAAGTCTCGCTTTTCCTGCCTCCCCCCACATCTCCCGCGCTCTGCCCTTCATGCCCCAAGTGCTCAAACAGGTATCGACCTGCCCGCCTCGCTTATAGCATCGGTTTCTATAGTTTTTATTATGTAACTAGATCCTTCTTATAGAACAATGATTCTCCACTAGCATGCCACCCAGTATTGATTAATGCATAACCTGTTTTTATTCCTTTTAGAATTCTAGGTTCAAAGCCTCTCTCAGACGGCACGGTAAGTTCTGAAGGTCATGCTACAGAGAAAGGCAGGGCGGTGTTGATGAGAGCGAGCAGCAAGCAGACCGGAGCAAGCCCGAGCCTCACTGGCGCAGGCGTGGCCGTGGGCGTGCGGGGAGGTGGGCGTGGGAACCGTCCATCTGGCTGTCCTCGTTTCATGGGGTCCTACTTTACCGAGGGATAATGCAGGAGTGGCAGCCCCAACTGCCTGGTGGAGTCAGGAAGTTAACAGGATCAAGGGAAGGTGGCTTGTAAGTAAAGATGAACTTGGAGGTGCCCTGATTAAGGAAGTGATGCCGTCACCACCAGCGAGCTGTGGGCGCGTGGGAACATGGGTCTGGTAGGTGAGAGGCTCCAATTTTCCAAACGAAGCCACGAATAGAGGTTTTGGTTACAAAATTAAAATGTGAAAGTTTTTTTGTAATACAGTGACATTATATCGGAACATTTCTGTGGGCCAGATCCTGCTTGCGGGCTGTTGAGATCTTGAGATCTCTGGGTCTAAAGAGATGAGAAGAGACGGGAACCCAGGACAGAGTCCTCGGGAGCCACGACATTCACCGGGTCACAGAGGACGCGCAGAGGAAACGCAGAGGAAGCGCACAGTCCCCGAGAAGAAGGGGCCTGACGCCCAGAGTCCCAGCATAGACCAGGGGCGCATCTCTGGGACCCTGAACTTCTGTTTCTATCACCGTCAGGAACACAACAGCAACAACGGCCGTATCACCAGCCAAGAGAGCAATTCTCTGAAAAGGGAAGATGTCAATATAACTCCGGTGTAAACTTGAAAATAAAAGGAAGTTAGAATCAAAGGATTTGGTCCACTATTGCAGCTCGCTCAGGTGGGACGAGCTCAGAAGAGCTCCATCTGTCCATCTGTCACTGGACAGATGACACAATGACAGAGCTGTTGGGGCGGCTGGGGCCGGCCAAAGGCAACCTGAAAACCGCGGAGGATGAGCAGGGGCTGAGGGGCCGGGAGAGACGTGAGAGCTCTCAGGGAGCTTGGTGATGAAGGATGGGAGAGCGCCGAGGCCAGCTGGCAAGAGACGCAAATGTACAGAGACAGACAGACAGAGGGTATGCAACTGAACAGACACAGACCCTGCAGAATTGTTGCTGCTACTGCTGCTGCTAAGTCACATCAGTCTTGTCCGACTCTGTGCGACCCCATAGATGGCAGCCCACCAGGCTCCACCGTCCCTGGGATTCTCCAGGCAAGAATACTGGAGTGGGTTGCCATTTCCTCCTCCAGTGTATGAAAGTGAAAAGTGAAAGTGAAGTCGCTCAGTCGTGTCCGACTCTTCGAGACTCCATGGGCTGCAGCCTACCAGGCTCCTCCGTCCATGGGGTTTCCCAGGCAAGAGTACTGGAGTGGGGTGCCATTGCCTTCTTCGGCGGAATTGTTAGCTGACAGTAAATGTGCACTTCCTGCAGGCTGACGACCTAAGAGCTTTATCTCGCTAACTCAGTCAATCGTCACAAAACCCCAAGAGAAAGGTACTATATTTACACCCACTTTCAGATGTGGTGGCTCAGTGGTAAAGAATCTGCCTGCCAATGCAGGAGATGTGGGTTCGATCCCTGGGTCAAGAAGATCCCCTGGAGAAGGGAATGGCAACTGACTTGGGTATTCTTGCCTGGGAAATCCCATGGACAGAGGAGCCTGGTGGGCTACAGTCCATGCGGTCGCAAAGAGTTGACAAACACTTTCACTTTAAGATGTGGAAACTGAGGTACAGAGGTGTGTTTATTCCTTTATTTAGTTATCTACTCATTTATTAAGAACAGAGTTGAGAATGTGTGAAAGGGGAGGGGAGAAGGTGGAAAAAGAGAGGGTGAGAATTCAGACGTCCTTTCAAGCTCCTCCGGTTGGAAAGAGACAATGCGAGACTCCAAATTCACATCATGAGACTGGGGGGGGGGGTCAAAATGGAGGGCTGCATTTTCTTCAGAGACTACAAGGAAAAAAGTGAAGGAAATCAATGGTATGAGATTATTGGCACACAGGGAAGTTGAAGGAAGAGACTTCACAGCCCCTTTGCTTTTGTTTCTGAAATAAATCACGTTGGACACGGGGCTCTGTTACTCTTGAGGATGTGATACAGACTGTGGGTTGTGGGAGAACTTAAATTAATCATGAGACAGGTCTTGGATATCGAGGAGAGATTAATCATCCAGATATAAACCAAGAATGGATTATTTCATATCTCTGGGTTATGCTCAAATATGTACACAACTCCACCGGAATACTGAAGCCAGATGGACTCCTCTTTGGAGCACCTGGTGACACGGCTTTCCCAAAAGGGATGCTCTGAAGTCATCGTCTCCACTACTGACGCGCTGAGATAATGCTCAGAGCACATCGCCTGTCTGTGCTGCCCTTTGCTTGGCCAATAGCCCTGCCCTCTTCCAGCTGGGGTTGTAAACACCTAGTCCTCCCCCTCAGGGTGACTTGTTTTTAAGAGCTGTGGAATGTGGAGTAAGAGTACGATCCTTTCATTTAAAAAAGAAAATCCCTCCATGTGGATAATTTACATTATCCAGAACAAGACAGAAAGCACAGAGGAAAAGAATTCTCTCACTCCCCTCATAAAATGGCAGCATTTTTTCCAGCCCAGGCACTCTCCGGTTCTGAGCAACACCAGGGAGATGCTGGACTTTTTGCTGGTTTATGCTAACGTCGTGGTTCTCAAATGAGTAAGTGTAAACACAAGTTGGGAGGCTTTTAGAAATTCAGATGTTCAGGCCCCACCACTAGAATTTCTGATTGAGTAAGCCTGAGCCAACGCCCAAAAATCTACATTTTAATCAAGCTCCCCAGGTGGACCTTAAATTATGTTTCTAAAAACACTCTTCCACATGTCCTGAGGAATAAGAACTTTTATCCTGAATTGTGCTGGTAGGAGGTAAAGAGCCAGGCTTTGAGAAATTAGCGTTTGCAAAAGCCATGCTTTCCTTAACTGAAGGACACAGGAGACTTCAGGGGTCAGTAGGAGAGGAAAGTTTTTAAAAGAGTCTTTCCTCTCATGAAATTAGAAGAATTCAAACCAACAAATAATCGATGGGGGTGCCCTGCACACCGGCGATGAAGAGGAGGCAGCTCACTGATCTGTTGGGAGGGTATGTGTGGTACGTGCGCGTGCACACACACACACACACACTTACACACACACAGATACACACACACATGAACCACAGTTATAACAACTATTTGCCTCAACTTTTTGGCTGATTGCATTTTAGAACTCTGTCCTATTGTCCAGACCTGTCATGTGACTGGTTCAGAAAATGTAACCAATGAAAGTATGCAACAAAGGAAACTGAGATGGATGTACAAACCACATCTGCAGAGAAGGAAGAGACCCTCAGACTATGAGATACTAATAACAGCCAACGTGAATCCCGGTAATACCCCTGTACAGTAGATGCCACTACTATGTCCATCTTACAGGTGAAGAAACAGGTACAGGTAGGTGGAAGTTACTTGTCGGAGGTCATATAGCAAGTAGAGGAGAAGGAACTGAAACTAGTATAGCTTCCAAGTTCTTGTTCTCAACCACAATGATATATCGAAGGTTTCTGAAAATGAGCGCAATGGGACTGGATCTTGAAGAGAGACTGAATTTGGGCAGATGGCGACCCGTGGGAAGAGGGTCAACTCACTTGAGTATCTATAGCACAGGCCCTGTTCAAGGCTTTAATGACATCACAGTGGACAGAACCTACAAGGGAAAAGCAACAGGGAAGACACAGGGAGACACTGCTCCTGGGATATTATAGAAAGTGTGAGAAGAGCAAATGGGGTTGGTATCAACGGATGGTAAATGGACAGAGGAGATTAGATCAAGATCCATGGGTACATGAGGGAGACAATTTTTCTGTATGCATCAGAGTTATCTTTAAAGTTACAGCTCTCAAGAGGCCCCTCGGGGGACATTTGGGAATATCTGGAGTTATGTTTGGCCGACACGGTGCTGAGGGATGTTCCTGGCATCTGCTGAGTGGGGACCAGCATGAGTGCGTGCTCAGACGCTCAGTCCTGCCCGCCTCTTTGCGACCCCACGGACTGCAGCCCGCCAGGCTCCCCTGTCCATGGGATGCTCCAGGCGAGAATACTGGAGTGGGTTGCCATGCCCTCCTCCAGGGAATCTTCCCGACCCAGGAATCAAACCCTTGTCTCTTGTGTCTCCTGAAGCGGGCAGATTCTTTACTGCCGAGCCACTGGGGAAGCCCCACGTAGAGTCCAGGGATGCTGTTAAACGTCCTCCAGTGCAGAGGACGCCCCCACCCCAAAGAACAGTCCAGCCCAGTTTGCCAGTGGTGTCAAGGCAGAGAAACTCCGCGTCAGAGGCTTCTGAGCAGGAAGTGACAAGGCCAGAGGTGAATGGGAAAGGCACCGTGCGTTTTGTGAGGCCACGGCAATGGCCTGGCCCTGAAGAGCACCCCCCACGTCATTCCTCGGTTCTCAGGCCCTACTTCATTAACTAGCTCTTCCTGGGGCAACTCTACTTTGAATATTGCGTCTTAGGACATAGAAATCTTTAACTAAATGTGACTTCGTCCTTTTGCATTAGAACATTATTATTCTGCTGGTGCCAAGAATTAACCTTTGTTTAATAGGAGCCCTTCCCTGGGGAGGAGCCGGGGCTTCCCTCTCCTTGAACGAGTCTCTGCTGGGAAGGGTGGGATTCAGCTTCACCTGAAACAGGCATGGAAACATTAACAGGATCCGGCAACTGGAATCACTCTGATGCTTTGCATATTTATGTTTGAGACCTTCATGTGAACTGTTACTTTAAAAAAGAAGGATCAGTTCATCTTTAAAAGGAGGTGATTGATCGCTGCCAGTCGGGCATTTCTTCATTCTTGGCTTCCCCTTAGCCTCCGTAATAAGTTCTTCACGAACACCAGTCTGCTATTAAAGAATGGTATTCATCATAAGCCAGGCAGAGAGAAGGCAGGATTTGATGGGCACAATACCATATTTCAATCCACAGTGTCCTTTTTGTTCAACTCGATCTGCCGCGTCGTTAACGTTTGAGGAAAAAAACGCACAAAGACTTTGGTAAATATTAACCAGCAGTGCACAGCCCCTTCCCCTACTCTATTACCCATTACTGGGCACTCCAGGTGATAATGTCCCACTAAACCTCCTATTTGCTTAAAATGCAAGTGCAAAGTCCTGATCGCGTGCCGTGCTCTTTGCAGACTAAGTGGTCTGTAACAGTGGGGAGACTCTCTTCCTCTCTCTCCCCGTCGCTCCTTTCTCCCAGCCCTCCAGGACCTGGGTGTGCGTCCAGCCTCCCGGCTCACTGCCGTCCTGAGGGGTCATAACTTCAGCAAGGCGTTCGGATGAGCTGAGACGTGGAGGAGGAACCGCACATGTGCTCAGTGGTCAGCACACCCAGCGGCCCGAGCATCAGGGCGCCATCTCTTTGAACTCAGAAGTCCATTTCCTCCCACTTCAGATCTTATCAGACCATGCAAACTGCCATCAACCTTTCCACACCGGCTGAAGCAGGTCTAAGTCATGGTCTTTCTTATTATCAGCAAAGTGATTAAAAGTCCATCAGATCAATTGGGCTCTGACACAACATTAAAAATGTTCATGGGTGAAATCTATTTCTCCACTCCCCTAACTGGGGTAAGTTCAAAGAGGCTCATAATGAAATCTTGTCCCATCCGTGTCAGCTCCTCAAGTTAACAATGAATATTAAAATCCAGGTGGCAAGAGCTGGATTCATCACAGGACATCAAAATCCGAACCCAAAAGGCCATGCTATGAGAGCAGCTACTTCATACAAACAGCAAGTATTCAATCTGACTGTGAAGAGGTAAGGGGCCAGGCTTCATCACACACTTCCTGGAGGTCGGGTCAATCTCTCTATGAGCCTGGAATTAGCAGCAGCAGAATGAAGAAGTGAGATGATTTTTAACTAAGTTAGGAGGTGCGCTGCTAATTCAAGTTATTTGACAGTTCCACCCCTGTTTCAAAAACCAGGGTGACTCACTCTGCTTTTTCTACAAATTGAACAAAATGTTTTCCCCCAAACAATTTCTTCTTTGTTTCTGTATGACATTATGTCTTCTTTTTATAAAAGCAATCAGTGCACAGATATGTATGAGGCACTTGGCACATTTTAATTTTGTGGAAGATGCATCTATGAACTGTCCCCTAAACACACCATCAGAGGTGCTTTTTGTTTTGTTTTGTTTTTAGTGACACAGCCTTGGTGACTGTCCTATGTGCTGAGTATTTGAGAAATAAAGAGGTGGAACCAAAAGATATCCTGTTTTGCTGAGAAACCACGACAGATCAAACCAACAAAAGAATTATGTTTTTCAATATATTCGGGAGGTATAATTCTTGCACAATAGTTTGTTTTTAGGTTACTTTTTCTACTCTTAAATACAGGAAATGAGACCTTCTACACCAGGGCTTTGAACTTCTTTTGTACTTGACTCACCATAAGAAGCACATTTGATGTTATGAGCCAGTACACATATGTTTATATGTATAAAGAAACAGCTATTTAAAAAATAGCATTTCCCTTGCTATATGAAAGGTATTCAGATGTATTCTATTTTTTTTTAAAGTGCTGGTCATAACCCACAATATTGATTCCACTGATTGATCTTGATCCACAATTTGAAAAACAATGTTCTATCCTAAAATATATGAGCTGTTCAATGCAAAACCCAAGAGGTATTCTTCATTCTAGCATAATGACTTTTTAACATATTAACACTGACTGGGCTGGGGGGTCCCCTTGTGAAGTAAGGGGATGATCTGAACAGGTTATTAACTATCATGAACCAAGATTTAAAAGTGCCTAGTGCGGCCCAAACGTGTTCCAGTTAAGAAAGTGCAAACATCCTTTTAGTTTTACACAGGTTGTTTCTGCCATCAGTTATACCAATCCTATTCATGGTTTCAGTACAGTGGTTTCGTTTATTCCTTCCTGCCTCCCTTAGTACCTCCCTCCCTTCCTGTCTTCCTTCTTTCTTTCTTCACTTCTTTCTTTTGGTTCTTTTTAAGTCAAGCTGTGTCTCCATGACAAAAGTGAAAAAGAGCGTTAATTGTTGGAACGTTTCCAAATATCCCGATGCCTCGGCATCGTGTAGCAGACGTAATGACTGCCCCCTCCTCCCCACCTGAGTCGCCTCTCATACAGCTGTTTTGGCATGTTGCACAGAGAGCCTCAGGTAGGGGAATTCTGATGATGTTTCTTGAGCTCAAGCTGAACACATATTGTCCATTATTTATCTAATATAGGAAATCATTTCCCATCAAAATGCAATTCTTGAGGGAAATTTCTCATTGCCTGGAAGGTTAGGTTCTGGAAAGTCGCCATAACACCATTAGGTATTGAATAGAATTTGGGATAAAGTAGATTCATCTTGGAAAGCAGCCAAAAGATTTATTTATTGTTGCAAAAAGATGCCTTCATGGGGATATTCCAACAATGAGGGCAACTTTCTAACGAGGTTCTAAAACCGGTCATTTTAAAACTGAAAATAAAATGGTGATAGCTTCAAAATAGTAATCAATATTCATATATCTGGTTCACACATTTGACTTTTACTTTTTCATATAAGATGAAATACTTGAATCTCATCACAGATATGACCTCTACAGGAAATTCAATGGGAAAACTATTTGAAATTCCATATTGCCAAAACAAATTGAAGCTCAATTCTTGTATCAAATTACTAAGTATATTAGCAAAAACAAACTGAAAAAAGAGAGATGATTACAACATGATTCAGCAGAAGATAATAAAAGAGAAAGAAAGTCAACTGAACTGTGCTATTGAACTTCTCGGGGGTGAGATGCTGTGGTTTCTACAAACTCTCAGAAAGTTTAAAACTCAAGAATGGAGAGATTGGGTTAAATGAAAGATCTGCCTTAATTGTAGACTTTGAACATCAAGAATACAGATAAAATGCAGAACATTTTCCTGGTTTCTACCAAGGAGAATGATGAGATATTAAAAGTCCTAAAGAACACTGGCTCTCTCCGAGATTTGCAAGGCAGTAAGGAATAAATTGAGGTAAGTGATAAGAAAAATCATCGCCATCCTTTTTTCATTATTAATGACCAAATATTATTAAATCAATAATTTTGGGAATGATCTGAACAGGTTATTAACTATCATGAATTATTAACCTAAAAGTTGATCAGAGCGATGCAAATAAGTCAAGTTAATGGGGATCTCTGGATTTCTAATGAAATATCCAGTCATTGACAAAACATCTCTGTTAGGATTTTTGGAACATGAAAAAGCAGAGACCACAGATGTCCTTAAGGAAGAGAACAACAACATTCCTTGCTGAATTACAGGAAATTAAAAAAACAGATATCCAGGATCACAATAATGGGAGATTAAATAGATGAGGTAAAAGCTGCCAATGGCTATAGGGGATGCATTGCCCTCCCTATCCGCCCCCAAGTAATATTGCACCAATTGTTTCAGGAACCTCAAAAAATTGGGAAACAGCCATGGATTTGTCAATCCTGGGTGTGCCTCAGGCAAGGGGAGTTGGGCATAAAGCAATTAGTCAGTGGCTCTCGGCCAGTAGTGCTATCTGTTCCAATTACTCTGCCTTAAGCAAGGTGTGTGTGGAAGGGTCTTTTGTCCAGAGGTTATACAAGAAAAGATAGAGGAATGTGATTTCATTCAGAAGGTACAAGGAGACAAGAGAGAAGGGTTGGGGTGGGTCCCGAGCAGGCCCAGAAAGTCGGAGGGGCTTGACCTTTTGGGAAATCACCGTTGTCATCCTTGGGAACGTGGACACAAACAGACCACGGATCCCGGCTGGCAGAGAGGCCGAAGGCAAACAGATGCCCCCGCGCTCCCACTGTGTATACCTTCTCCACGCAGGCTTCCTGCTCAACCAGAAACCTGCCAAAAAGCATTAGCCTGTGGTAGAATTTCCCAATAGGAAAGTGACTCCATAATTGAAGAGTTTAATGACATGTACTTTTTTGTTTAACCATTTAGTGCAGTGTGAGCCCTGATGCTAATCGGGCAGAGAAAGTCACAGTCAACATGGGTTCAGACTTTTGTAGACCAGACAGGCAGGTCAGAGTCCCGGCAGTCACCTGGAGAACAGGTTACGGGGGGCTTGGCTGTTTAAAACGAGGTGGGGGGTGTGCTTGAGGCAGGCTGCAAACGTGTGGAGTGGACAGGCACTGGGGTCAGAGGGCAAACTGGAGCTGCATCTCTTACTCTCCGTGGGGTCTCAAGCAAGGCACCCGATCTCCAGAGCGAGTAACGACATAGACTTCCAAAGGCGGCTGTGGGCTGGATCTTAATCACTGAATTTCCCCGCCAGGCACCCGGCAAATACTGAGTAGGTTTCCTCAGTGTCCCCTTCACTGTTCTTACACAGAGATGTCTGCTGTCATGGCCTTTACAGACGAGTCAGGGGAAATAACAATAAATATGTGGACAAAAACTACGCACGATATCTTCAGGGATTAAAGAGTACTATGAAGAAGATGCAAAGTGATGCTCAAAATTCTCCAAGCCAGGCTTCAGCAATACATGAACCATGAACTTCCAGATGTTCAAGCTGGTCTTAGAAAAGGCAGAGGAACCAGGGATCAAATCGCCAACATCCACTGGATCATTGAAAAAGCAAGAGAGTTCCAGAAAAACATCTACTTCTGCTTTATTAACTATGCCAAAGCCTTTGTCTGTGTGGATCACAATAAACTGTGGAAAATTCTGAAAGAGATGAGAATACCAGACCACCTGACCTGCCTCTTGAGAAACCTGTATGCAGGTCAGGAAGCAACAGTTAGAACTGGACATGGAACAACAGACTGGTTCCAAATAGGAAAAGGAGTATGTCAAGTCTGTATATTGTCACCCTGCTTATTTAATTTATACGCAGAGCACATCATGAGAAATGCTGGGCTGGAAGAAGCACAAGCTGGAATCAAGATTGCTGGGAGAAATATCAATAACCTTAGATATGCAGATGACACCACCCTTATGGCAGAAAGTGAAGAGGAACTAAAAAGCCTCTTGATGAAAGTGAAAGAGGAGAGTGAAAAAGTTGGCTTTAAGCTCAACACTCAGAAAACTAAGATCATGGCATCTGGTCCCATCACTTCATGGGAAATAGATGGGGAAACAGTGGAAACAGTGGCTGACTTTATTTTTTGGGGCTCCAAGATCACTGCAGATGGCGATTGCAGCCATAAAATAAAAAGACACTTACTCCTTGGAAGGAAAGTTATGACCAACCTAGACAGCATATTAAAAAGCAGAGACATTACTTTGTCAACAAAGGTCTGCTTAGTCAAGGCTATGGTTTTTCCAGTAGTCATGTATGGATGTGAGAGTTGGACTATAAAGAAAGCTGAGCGCCGAAGAATTGATACTTTTGAACTGTGATGTTGGAGAAGACTCTTGAGAGTCCCTTGGACTGCAAGGAGATTCAACCAGTCCATCCTAAAGAGCAGCCCTGGCTGTTCATTGGAAGGACTGATGTTGAAGCTGAAACTCCAATACTTTGGCCACCTCATGCAAAGAGCTGGCTCATTGGAAAAGACCTTGATGCTGGGAAGGATTGGGGGCAGAAGAAGGGGACGACAGAGGATGAGATGGCTGGATGGCATCACTGACTCGATGGATATGGTTTTGGGTGGGCTCAGGGAGTTGGTGATGGACAGGGAGGCCTGGCGTGCTGCGGTTCATGGGGTCGCAAAGAGTCGGACACGACTGAGCGACTGAACTGAACTGAACTGATGAAGAAGATGACACCATGAGGCTGTGATAGCAAGTGATCCAAAGGGGTAAATGTTTTACTTCAGATGTGGAAGATTAGGAAAGGCTTCCTGCTAGAGATCAAGACTGAGCTGGAACTTGGAGAGCTGGAACCAGGATGTGGAAGGAGGACGATTCAAGACGGGAGAATTGCAAAAGTCAAGGCTCTCCATAGGTGATGGGTGATGATGATCATGGGCTTCCTGGGGGACTCAACAGTGAAGAACTCGCCTGCCAAGCAAGAGACGCTGGTTTGATCCCTGGGTCAGGAAGATCCCCTGGGGGTGGAAATGGCAACCCACTTCAGTCTTCTTGCTTGGAGAATCCCATGGACAGAGGAGCCTGGCGGGCTACAGTCCATGGGGTCACAAAAGAGTCGGATAAAACCGAGCAGCTAAACAACAACAACGATGAAGATACTAACGGTGATTGCAATTTCTTACATGATTAACTCAGGAGCTGAGAAGACCAGCTCCTACGGAAAGCTCGCCTTTGAGGAGAGCAGTCACACCATTCACACCTTGCCTTCCCTCAACGGGCTTGTGTGTTGCCCTCGAGTCCTCTCTCTTCCAGCTGGTGCTGAGTCCAGGGGCGGCATTTCATCCCTTCTCAGACGCCTTGGAGAGGGCTTGCCATTCATTTACCCCCCAAGACTAGAATTATTTGTACAAGTACGAGATGGCATTGGAGGCGGTCCAAGCACACAGGCGGAGACTCATTGGCAGTTAAATCATGCTAAGACATAACAGTAAGTAAATATGCCCGAAAAGGGGATTTTAGTCATCCAAGGACACAGAAAAACCACAACCCTGGCCTCAAAACTGCATTCCTCGTATATCTTAACTCATGTTCTTATGCTATAGGATAAACCAAATAAATCAAGAGCCTCTTGGGATAGATCGAGAATAAGCCTGCAATAAATTCCATTAAACTTACTTGTCAGTGCCTTGCCTGGAAACTTCACTTCTTTTGGAAATTAAAAAATATTATTGAATGCTGTGGCGATGTGGCAGGAATTGAGAAGGAAATTCTCTCTGTAATTTCTACCTAATTTTTGAGGAGGTTAAGTAATTGGAGACAATTGAGTTTTGTGGAGATCCGTCACATGTTGGATTCAAATAGGATAAAAAGGACTTTCTTTTCTGCACGTGACACATTTACAATTTTATTAACTTAAAAGTGGTATGCAGCCACTCATCTTTGTCTTCTTTAGGTCCTGAATTACTAATTGCTAACACAAGGCACAAAGCAAGCACTCCGTAAATATTAGTTGAATAAATGAGAATGGATAAAATGGCTTAGAATCCTGTAAATTCATTATATGTGGTAGCTATGTTTCTTTGAGTATTTCCTGTGTTAAATGTTTGACATAGATTATCTAATTTATTGCCTTAAAAGTAGATTTTACTCTATTTTGCAGATGAGTGGGCTGAATCTGAGTGATGTTCAACAGTTAACCGGTATTTATTAAGCACTGACTTCGTGCCAGGTGCATATAGCTAGTCAGTAGCTGTTCCGGCTTGTCCGTCTCCAGATTCTCTGCTCCTAACCACAGCGTTCTGCTGGTTCTGAATGGACGATGCTGGAAGCCGAGTTTACCAGACTCTAAATCTGACATAACTTCCCACTGACTCCAAGGAGCAGCACTATCAGGCAAATGCGGGACTCGGAAGGACTCTCACCTTCACACCATCGGCCGTCGCCTGCTTCTGCATGTCCACGCACGCGCATCTACAAAGCCTGGTCTGGTCTATGTTTTTCATTAAACCTAACAAGCATTTTCATTGCAACATACAGGCCAAGCTTAAGAGCAACGATTTTCCATCTGGTAACCAGACATTAGGACACATTTTAAGCAACTAACTGGACATGCCGCACGGACCCCTGGGGCCAGATGGAAACTGGAAATAGCACAGGTGAGCTGGGAGGCTTGAGACGGCATCTCTGCAGTGAGATAAAGGCCAGAGGAGATGAAGGCACTCTGAGTTTCTGCTTGCTCAGGAAACTGGAGTTGCTAACAGTCACGTGGGTATTATACCAGGCCCTGGTCCAGACACCTCAGCCTTTTTCCTGGTCAGATTGGGCTGCTGCTGCTAAGTCGCTTCAGTCGTGTCCGACTCTGTGTGACCCCATAGACAGCAGCCCACCAGGCTCTGCCGTCCCTGGGACTCTCCAGGCAAGAACACTGGAGTGGGCTGCCATTTCCTTCTCCAGTGCATGAAAGTGAAAAGGGAAAGTGAAGTCGCTCAGTCGTGTCCGACTCTTCGCGACCCCATGGACTGCAGCCCACCAGGCTCCTCCGTCCATGGGATTTTCCAGGCAAGAGTGCTGGAGTGGGGTGCCATCGCCTTCTCCGTCAGATTGGGCAGCACCCCCTTATTTCTGTTGGGAAAGTGATGGGACCAGTTTGGGGGAAATGAAGCACAGCAAGAGGATTGTTACTGCCCCAGACAGCCGGCTGAAGGGGCCTGAGTCAGCGGGTCTCAACCACGGGCACTTTGGGCAATGTCTGGGGTCATTTTTGGCTGACACACAGGGAGGTTGTGCCAGCATCTGCTGTGCTGAGCTGAGGGCACCACTGCACACACTACACGGACAGCCACCCGCAGGGGAGGGATATGCGTCTCCCCTCCCCCTGGTCATAGTGCCCAGGTTAGCAAAACAAACCTGGCTTGAACGATGCAGATGATGCTGATAATCATGATGACACAAATAATTAAAGCTCCTGTTTATTGAGTGACCACCTCAAGCCCGCCTCTTGTTTACTTCATTGTCTATTTAATTACTATTTAAATCTCATATTAACTCCTATACTGTTTATGAGGTTCTCAAGGCAAGAATACCGAAATGGTTTGCCATTCCTAATCTCCTTCTCCACCAAGGAGATCGAACCAGTCAATCCTAAGGGAAATCAACCCTGAATACTTTTTGGAACAACTGATGTTGAAGCTGAAGCTCCAGTACTTTGGCCCCCTGATGCCAAGAGTGGATTCACTGGAAAACACCCTGATGCTGGGAAAGAATGAGGGCAGGAGGAAAACGGGATGACAGAGGATGAGATGGTTGGACGGCATCATCGATTCAATGGACATGAATTGGAGCAAACTCCAGGAGATGGTGAAGGACAGGGGAGCCTGGCGTGCTGCAGTCCATGCAGTCACAAAGAGTCAGACACTACTCAGCAACTGAACAATAATTAACTCCCAATTGTTCTACAGAGGGAAGAAAACTCCAGACTCTTGAGATATTAAGCAACTTGCCCAAGGTCCAGACCAAGAATGTGCCAAAACTGGGATTCAAACCTGGAACTACTTGACCTCAGCACACTTAAACCCTGGACCACACAGCCTGAGTTTGTTTCTGTGGCTAGGTTTGGGTGGATCACTCAGTTCTGAAAACCTTCCCCAGGCTTACCTGGAGAAAGAATAAGAAGTGAAGACTGAATCCTCCGCTGAAGGTCGGTCCATCAGAGCCCTAGAAACTGAACTGCTCTTTCCCCCTTTCATACCTTTTCCCTGGGGGATGAAGTCATCACCCTTGGCTCACTACTCTCATACGATAAGAAGTGAAGACTGAATCCTCCGCTGAAGGTCGGTCCATCAGAGCCCTAGAAACTGAACTGCTCTCTCCCCCCTTCATACCTTTTCCCTGGGGGATGAAGTCATCACCCTTGGCTCACTACTCTCATACAGTAAGCAATACATGGTGATTCTCACCCTGGGGTGATTTTGGCTCCCAGGGAACATCTCTGATTGTCACAACTTGGGGTGGGGGGAGAGGGAGACACTACTGAACTTCCAGGTTCGAACCCCTGGAATTTTGGCTCATTCTTGCTATGCGATCTCGGGCAAGCTACTTAATAACTCAGACAGCAGACGGAGGCCAGCAGAGAGAGGCCAGGGGTGTCGCTGACGATTTTACACTGCACAGGAGAGACCCCACAGTAGGGGTTTCAGCCTCAAATGTCAATAGCGCCCAAGTTGAGAAACCCTGAAGTAGAAGTGAAGTGGAAAATCAACAGTTGGTGAGAAAGCTAGCTTTTTATATGGTAAAACTTATTGTTGCTGCTTTCTATGTCACCGCTTAATTCTGCTTCTGATCTTGTTTCAGGACCCCCACTCAGAGCCTGTGGAATTCTGCAGGAGCTGGGAGCTCCCCTGCATTGCCAGGGATGACCGGCACAGCCTGTTTATCTGGCAGAAGTGGTTGGTTGGGTCTGAGACCAGCACTGTCAACCTGATGCCATAGGATGTTGACTGAAACTTCTAAGGGAGGCCAGATCCTTGAAGCCAGACTTACTCCTGGGGGGCAATGAAGGTGGGGCTGCTGGTGGCCACATGGTCACCATGTGGAGAGGGACCACCCCAATATGCAGCCAACACTGCAGAGGTGGGCCAGAGAAATATACAGAGGGAACCAAGCGTTTGTGATATAATTTGAGGCCTTGAACTAGCAATACCTGAAGTCAGCTATCCTGGACTTTTGACATACAAGCCAGTAAGCTGTCCAATTATTTAAGCCATTTGGAGTTGCATTTTTCTGCCCCCTGCAACTGGAAGAGGCCCAGATGATACCTTTTCCTTTGAGGTCTTGATAATACAAATGACTTTCATTGAAAAACAAAAATAGAGAGATATCTGCAAATTCCTTTGTATTCTCTACAAGAGATTTCATAATGCAATATGTAAATCTGGGGAAAACTCTGGAAGGCAGAATTTTCCTGACAAAGGGATATCTAACAGAACAGCCACTGGCTATTCATAACACGAGAAAAAGCTGGCAGCCCTGATTTCTGGAAGTCAGGTACAGAGAGCTGTAGGTTTCATCTATCTTGTCAAGAGTCTAGGTGTGCTGGGAGAGCAGTAGCATTTCTGACGCCTGTTATAATGACATCCGTGATGCAGGTGTACATGTCAAGCTCTCAGCCGGCTCGTGCGCAGTGTTAGAAAGAGGATGCTGGCAGACGCACAGCACTGGCGGGAGAAAGCCCTGAACGTGCTCGCGTAAAGTGGAAATTGCACTAAAAGGATCTCCGAGGTGCAGCAAGTCTGGAACCCACGCAGAGGACCTTCCCCCAGGCGCAGAGTCCAGCCGATGTTCAGGACTGTCACGGCAATGACTCCCAAGCACACCCCCGGAGTCCCAAGCTAGGTGATTTTAGGGGGTCCTGGAGCAAGCGTGAAAGTAATCTGAATAGTTATAACATTGCTTTTAAAGAGAATGGAGATAAAAACATAACTAGCACATCAAACAAGGAGTTCAGTGACTTTTATTGCTGAGTACAGGAGTCAGCAAATGTTTTCTGTAGAGAACCAAATAGTAAGTATTTTTAGATCTGTGAGCCAGCCAGTCTCTACTCAACTACTTAATTCTGTCCTTGCAGTGTGAAGGCATCCTTAGTAAAGACAGTAACGAATGGGCATGGCTGTGTTCCAATCAAAATTTATTTGCAAAAAAAAAAATTAATTCAGGTGGTGCATAGATACAGTTAAAGTCATAAAGTGGGTTGAAGAGAGTTGAAAACTGGTGAACTGTGTATGGGATCCTATGCTTTCAGTGCTATTCATGATGGTGATAATAAATAATAATAATAACAATCTTTGAATCATTTATTCTTTATATGTGCTTTTGGAACGTCTGTATGTGCCAGAACAGTGTATGAGACGCCACGATCCAATTGTGAATAAGACAGGCGCGGTCTGTCCCTGACTAATTTTGCTATGAGCTGTGGAAGGAAAGGCTGCTGGTGGAAGAGGAGTGAAAGCGTCTCTGAGGAAGTAACATAGAAGGAGACAATGAAAGGAAGAAGCCAGTCCTGAGAGAAGCGGGGCGACTCGCATCCTTGAGAGGAGGAAAAAGCACGTGTTCCGAGGCGTGAAAGAACTCCAGGCGCTCCTGCAGGGTGACTGGAGCCCCCCTGGGGAGGAAGGGGACCGCGGGACCCGCTGCTGGGAGAGGAGCCATGAGGAAGAGATGGGAAGGCTTCAAGCAGAGGACAGGCTGCACTCACTTCTCCGGGCCAGCGGACCGCAGGGGGCGTAACGAGCAACAGTCTGAACCCAACAACCCCAGGAGCACAGCAAAAGAGCTTCTGCCAGGATGAGAATCGACCATGCCAGGTCCGTGCTGCTCTGAGCATTACCCACCGGCTTTTCCCAATAACCTGCTGGAGGGGGGCTATACTTATTTCCCTTTTACAAAAGTAGCATCTGAAGACCTAAGAGGTGCAGTAAGAGGACTAGGTTCCTATTGGTGGGGAGAATCAGAGCCCTGATGTGGCCCAGGTTTGTGTGATTCCAAGGGTCAAGCTCTTATACTGAATATCTTAGGGACTGGCAAACTATGGCCCAAGGCCCAAATCTGGCCCTCGACTTGTTTTATAAATAAAGTTTTATGGAAAAATGGCCGCAGCCATTTGTTTACATAGTCTATAGCTGCTTTCCAGTTGACTAATTGCTACAAAGGCCTTAAGACCTGCAAAGCCAAAATTAGATACTATCTAGCTCTCTACGAAAAAGCTTGCCAAACCCTGGTCTAAGCTATGGGCTTCCCTCCTGGCTCAGATGGTAAAGAGTCCACTTGCAATGCAGGAGACCTGAGTTCGATCCCTGGATCAGGAAAATCCCCTGGAGGGGGGCATGGCAACCCACTCCAGTGTTCTTGCCTGGAGAATCCCCGTGGACAGAGGAGCCTGGTGAGCTACAGTCCATGGGGTCGCAAAGAGTTGGACACAACTGAGCGACTAGGCACAGCACAGGTCTAAGCTATAAGGGCATGAAGCTCATTATTGCTAGTAGACTGTCCAAAATGAAAAAGATACGTCTAAGACACTTTTTCGTCAGCTTTACTCTCCCAGAATATTTTTACCCCTACTTCTCAGACCCTTTTCCCATTCTGATCTCATGCAGCATTTTATTTTATTCTGCCCTGAGGACTTAAAGATGATTTTTTTTTTTAAATACAGCAATATACAAATTACAACAAGGAGAGAAATATTTTTTAAAAGTTTTCTAGAAGGAACTAATGACATAGCATGTGATCATCTGCTCCTATAAGGGAACAGAGTCTCCTTTTCCCTGTGGTTAATGTTCATCCTCCTGGGGATGCCTTGTGTGTTAGGCTCTCTTGAGGGAGAACTAGACTAGCAACCCGCACACTTTCTTTGTCAAACAGATCAGAATCAACAACTAACAGACATGCACATTGACTGATGAAATGCCATCTGGTAGCTGGAGCTAAGGTGGGGAGTGAGTCCTGGTTTTGAATTCTGGCTGAAATGTCAGGTGATGTTTTCTTGACTCAGTTTACATATCAACACAATGAGAATGATAACTAGTTTGGCTTCTAGTTCTATTAAGGTCCCTCCATATAGAATTAGAATTGACGTCAAAAGGCCCTCCCCTGGTGAACCAACAGAAGCATCATTTTTTAGCTTACTCTCTGAACGTCAGCTACACTATAATGAAGTGTTTTATCCACACGAGCTGGAAATCCCATGAAGAGTGCCTCATCTCTCCTGGAAAGGGAGTTGTGATGTCTTTGCTTTTGCAGAAATTCAAGTTAAGGGACTAGACGAATCATCCAAAGAATCGGGTTGCTTAAATAATGATAAAATGAGAATATGGATGATTTCAGTAGTAGGCAAATGTTTTAAAATGACTTAAGCCATCTTTTGAGCAAAGCAACTTGAATCTATGGCTCTGCTCATCAGATAAACCTGGGAGGGAGAGGAACTTCAGACACACGCCAGATGACGCCACAGGCTCCTGCAGGGGTCTGGGTCTAGCAAACCTCAGCATCTCTGCCCTGCCTTCATCAGTGTTGCCATTATAGACACACCTCTTGTACTATTATTCTATCTTTAAATAAACTCAGTTCTTAAATAAATGTATTTGAATAGTAAATTTTATATCAGAACTGACAGTGAAAAGCTGGCAATAATAGCTACCAAATTGCCGGTTTGATTTGGCCCTCATTTTATGTGAAAACTGCACATTAAAATAAACACATTACAATTAAATTGTTAAGAAGTTTATCTACCATTGAAAATGCCACTATGTACTATCAGGGATTCACGTGTCTTTCAAAATACTCCCCTAAGGGGATATACAAATTCACACATGTAAACATTTTATTTGATATAGTAAGCATTTTATTTGAATTAAATATTAAATGGTATGAAATGTGTATGTGTGTTTTGTTATATGAAAACATGGCATGTTTAAAACAAACCAGCAAACGGAAAGCGGGGTGAGGCTGCAGCGGGACCCGAGCTGCGTGGAGGCTGAGGAGTGTACACGCGGCATTCATGACTCATTACCGTGAACGGAGGCTCTGCAAAGCCTTTGTTTATTCTGCAAACTAAGTCAGGATGACTGCTGCAAGTGAAGATGCTGAGGAAGCCTCCTGAAGCACACCTGTGCGTGGGGGCTTGGGGTCCATGGGAAGCCAGGTGCTTCCCGTCCTTTGGGCAGACAGGGAAGTGGCATTCCTGGTCTAACCAAGGTGCCCTCCATGCCAACCCAAGGCCAGGTTCTTGACTGCACTCGGCTGCCTAAGTTCTGTCAAGAAGGAAATCCTTGTCTGGTATCAAACAGAGGCCCGCCTGCCTCCAGGGACCTCACCCCATGTCCATCCATCCCACTAAGGGCAGAGTGGCCTGAGGGTTGCCCACCTTCCTCAGCACGGCCAGGGCACTTGCTGCTTCTACTGACCAGGAGGTTTCCTTCTTGCCCTTTATCTAGACAGCTTATTCTCACTCTCTGGGACTCATCTAAACGTCACCTTATCAAAGAGTTTGCAGATGACCCTTCATCCTATGATCTGGTGTGATATCTTTACAGCTTTCGTCTCGGTCCAAAAATCATATGTATTTGCTTAAATGGTTAATGTTAGGTTCCTCAACTGGGCTGTGCATTCTTTAAAGGCAAAGCCTTTTAGTCCCTTAATGTGGGCACATCCCACTCTCCTGTGTCTTCAAGGACATTTTAAAACATATATATATATATATTATTTTTTTCAGTTCATACATAATAGAATGACATTCATACACTTGCAGTTTTCCATGTAACATAACCATAAAAGAATGTAATGGCATCTGTAGCCGATTGTTTCTGTGTGCATGTGTGCTTTCTAGGGGGAAGCGCATCTATCTTTTTACAGACAGCCTTTGAATCAAGCCCTTCAGTAAAACTTATGTATGTTTTAATAATTTCCTTGATGGTATAAATGTTTTGTATTTGAAAAGTTATCTGGGGTATTACATAAAAGACTTAGGTCAAGCAAGTTAAGTTATGAAGTTAAGTCATAGTCGCTGAATTTTCAGGATTAAGGGTTAAGCTTATAAAAAGTATTAGATGTAAGTAAATTTCATATTGGCCAACAGCAAGAGGTAGTCTATGGATGTCATTATTTTGAATTAAGGATTAATGTTTAACATTCTCAAATTATGTTTTAAGTGTTTTGAAGGATTGGTTAAAAAAAAGTTTATTTTCAATGTTTCTTTAAATTTCA
This sequence comes from Giraffa tippelskirchi, assembly GCF_054371585.1. Classification (NCBI taxonomy): domain Eukaryota; kingdom Metazoa; phylum Chordata; class Mammalia; order Artiodactyla; family Giraffidae; genus Giraffa; species Giraffa tippelskirchi. The sequence goes on along the minus strand of NC_137287.1, from coordinate 121,637,723 downwards.
AATAAAACTTATAGTTAAAATGTTAAAAAAAACTTATGTGCCATGCATGCCAGGCATAGTGCCTGGGATGTAACAGATATTCCATAAAGGCTGCTGAATAAATGAACGGACTTATGAAGACTGACTTTCCAAGCCCTGGAAAAAAATCCGGATTCATCACTTTCCACTATGTGGCAAAACCTATATTTCCTTTTCAACTTACTTGCCTGCCTGGAATTTAAAAGAACTTTTTTTTTTTTTTTTCCCCTTTAAATCCCATTCCTAGACCTGTCACTCCTGGGTTAAACAAGCTCACTTAATATTTATTTTTTCCCGTGTGGGCTTTGCTTGGGCCCCGTAGATGTGCTGCGTATGTTTCATGAACTAACATTTATTTTAGACACTTGGCCCATTGGACGCAACCTTGTAAGCCTGAACCCACAGCTGACACGCTATTGAAAGTAACGGGGAGGTTCAAAAAGGCATCACGGAGGAGCAGAGTGGATTGCAGGGTGCCAGGGCCAAGGGGGCGGGTGGTAGAGCCGCAGAAAGCTCCGTGCTCTCTCCCTGGCAGTCAAAGCCCCGTGGCTATGACCTGCAGTTTCAGGAAGCCGTTCCCAAGTCAGGCGAAGGATGCAAAACCGCCTAACTGCTGTCCTCGGAACCTAGCACTCCTGATAAGCCTGGAAGCCAAATGGCAGGATTTCATAAGCAGGGCTGGACACTCTGATCTAGGTGAGTGGCAGCTGGGGAGTCTCTGAGTTGTGTGTGGAATTTTGGATGGAATCCATAGGCCCCAGAAATTCCAGAACATTCTCTTCCTGGGACAGGGTCTTCAGTTAATGATGGAAGCTAAAATGTTGCTGGGCATAAATACACTTTGAAAGAATGCCATACCTCAAAGCACAGGGAAATTCACCTGAGGAAAGGGAATTTTAAAGGTATCTGAAAGCCGTAAAATCTCCATGTAAATAGAAATCTTTTATAAAGTTTTATTTAGTTATTCATTTTGCATTTTGGGGACAAAGTTGTCAGTCCAACAGAACAAAGGGTTAAAATTGGTATCCTCAATTCAATTCAAATCAAACATTCACTTAATGCCAATTCTTTGCTAGTGATTTAAGGACAGAGACAAACAGGCCCTTATAAGGTCCTGAATTTTTCCTTCACAGGCTCAAAAAAATTAGTCACTGCACTTTCCTGTGGTCTGTCCAACCCCAGCAGATTGTAAACGCCATGAGAGTAGAAATGTGGCCTGTTCACTTTTAAATTCCCAGTCTAACCCAAAGCCTGGAACATCGTAAGTTCCCAATGAAAACTTGAAATGAATCACAGTAAGCCCCAGTAGCCTTCCCTGGTAGCTCCGTGGTAAAGAATATGCCTGCCAACGGAGGAAACATGGGCTTGATCCCTGGGTCAGGAAGATCCCTGGAGGAAGAAATGGCATCCCACTGCAGTATTGTCCGGAGAAACTCATAGACAGAGGAGACTGGCAGGCTACATAGTCCACGGGGTTGCAAAGAGAAGGACACGACCAAGTGACTAAAGAGCAACAAGGCCCAGTACCTGCCCTTAGGGGGCTCACTGTCACTAGGAAACAGGAAAGAGAATGGAGGATTAGAGAAACAGGTGATGAGGCCAAAGCAGAAGCATTCCCAGCATCGCACGAGACAAGAGGCGAAAACTTGATTCAGCGGCATGAGATGGGGCTGTGCGATGCTTCCAACAGGGGATGAAGTCCAAATGAATTTTAAAAGGTAGTTCCAGACAGAGAGGGAACAGGTTGAGAAAAAGGCTGAAGAGAGGCATTTTGTTCCTTTTCTTGGAGCTTAATTTACCACAAATGACTGAAATAGCCTATTTCCAAAATGGCAGGTGCAAAGTCTTCCACCAAGCCAAATGGCAAAGGGATTTACCTGTTCTCAGGTTAATCTACCCAGAAGAGATGGGGATATGTAGCCAATCCTAAGATAATATGTTACGGTCATTAAGGTCTGCCAATCATTGACTCAGTAGACCTACTATTATACATTTCCCTCTAAATAACCAGAAGAACCATTAAACTACACATAAGAAAACAAGAAAGGAGAATGTCCCTTCCGAGACCTTCACTGAGCGCTGTAGGTCCTCAGTTAAGCTTGGTCCCAAAATCTTCGTTTGTAAGAGACACAAGTCAGAAGCATGCTATGAATTAGGTTGTATACTCAGCAGAAGGAGGGGGACCTATGATGTAATTAAAACCTCAATTGATGACCTTTAAAAAGTGTGTGAATAGGTGTAGACTGAGGGCTTCATATTAAAAAGCAGAGACATTACCAACAAAGGTCTGTCTAGTCAAGGCTATGGTTTTTCCAGTGGTCATGTATGGATGTGAGAGTTGGACTATAAAGAAAGCTGAGCACCGAAGAATTGATGCTTTTGAACTGTGGTGTTGGAGAAGACTCTTGAGCGTCCCTTGGACTGCAAGGAGATCCAACCAGTCCATCCTAAAGGAGATCAGTCCTGGCTGTTCATTGGAAGGACTGATGTTGAAGCTGAAACTCCAATACTTTGGCCACCTGATGTGAAGAACTGACTCATTGGAAAAGACCCTGATGCTGGGAAAGATTGAAGGCAGGAGGAGAAGGGGACGACAGAGGATGAGATGGTTGGATGGCATCACCGACTCAATGGACATGAGTTTGAGTAAACTCCAGGAGTTGGTGATGGACAGGGAGGCCTGGCGTGCTGCAGTCCATGGGGTTGCAAAGAGTTGGACACAACTGAGCGACTGGACTGAACTGAACTGAGGGCTTCATCAAGAAGCTCACATTCTAGTGAGCCAAACATCCAAACTAAAGAATCAGTAATTACACTCAAGGATATAAGATGGGTAATTTATAAACAGCTGCAGAGACTGCCCAGGGACTGGCGTGAGCTAACCACCTTTGTAAGCAATTATTTGTATTTGGAAAACTCTACATTCAAGTAGGATGCGTGCGGGTTTGGCCGGGGGAGTTGAAGGATCCCTTGGAAATATCCCTTGGAATAGCCACCGGCTAACTTGGAAGAGCATCCGGACTTTGTTTTTTGGGAGAAGTCCTTGCCTTCTTTCAGAAGCCTTCTTCCTTATCTATAAAATGGGAAGAGTAAAGAGATACCTAAAGCATAACGTATATGACATCTTGACACGGGACCTGGACATAAAGTAAGTGCTCAGTAGATGACAGTGCTGGACACTCAGGTTTTGTCCTACTTTAAGAACTGAGACACCAATCCTATGCAGTCACTGGGGTTTGCTTCCTCATTCTTCTACCAATAGCCTGAGTCGTATTTCAGATTCTCCATGACAAGCCATATGTTGTAACTGATGGTGAAGTGTCTATTGTTACCACTTAGCTTCCCGGGTGGCTCAGATGGTAGAGAATCTGCCTACCATTCCAGAGACCCAGGTTCAATCCCTGGGTCGGGAAGATCCCCTGGAAAAGGAAATGGCAACCCACTCCAGTATTCTTGCCTGGAGAATTCCATGGACAGAGGAGCCTGGCGGACTATGGTGCATGGAGTCGCAAAGAGTTGGACACGACTAAACCACTAACACATACATACACACATGGCTAACCTGCCAGGAGCGAGTACAGAACTAAAGCCTCATATGTATACTGAAGTAGGAATTTGTATCCCATTTTAGAGGGAAGCAAACAGAGAACCAGAGGGATGACACAGCTTTCTTGTGGCCTTAAAAATCTAGTAAATGGTAATTACTATTTATTGTAGAAAAAAATCAGTAATTTACACTCTCAATAAATTGCTTTAGCAAAAGCTAAATATTTGTTCAAAAAGCCCTGCTTTTTGTTTTAGTTAAGGATATTTCCTTAAGAAGAGCTTGAACTGAGTTTGATTTCTGATTTTAAAACACACAAGAGATGCTTATTAGATACTGCAAGGAAGGAAGCGAAGGAAGGAATCAGTGAGAACAAAGGAATAAATGAATAAGAACAAAGAAAAGGACCAATAAGTTCAAAAAATTAAACATGAAATTGAGTCAATCTTGCTCATAAATGCTCACCTTTAAGCAGGATGCCCCTTATTAACCAACTTGGGAGTTTAGTCAGCAAAATTTGATATTATTTGTTCTGTGTGGACAATACTTCATTCAGTTTTTAGCTAATGACATATTTTTAGGCTGCATCTCAGCATAACTAATGCATAATAGTAAAAATCTCAGTGGAAAAGGAAAAAAGCCTATAAGTCCACTTGAATGTCCAAATTGCTTTAAACACTCTTTAACACAATATAATTTCAACACAAAAATAATTCTTAGTTTCGTACAATTCTTCAAAAAGCAATTTAACCAATATACAAATGCTACTGCATGATTCCGGGCCAGAAATTAAGCAGAATGTCTTTAGAGTAACTGCTCTGCATCCCACCGTTCCTTGCTCCTGCGTTATCAGATTTTCATAGTTATAGGTGATATTATTACTTAGGGTCATGTTGATTAATGTTTATTCCATGGAAGGCATTATGAGAAACACCTTAACTATATCATCTTATTTAATTTTTAATAATATTTTATTAATTTTTTTTAAATCGGGGGAGCCTAAAGAACAAATAATAGTAAGGAAACCTTATGATTTCACCTGAGATAAATCAAAAGACATTAAAAAACAAAAGTAAAAAAAAAGGTAATAAATGCTTTATGGTTAAAAATTCAGGTAGGCAAGAAAAGTTGCTATTAAAAAAAAACAAACACTGAAACAACACCCCATTCTTTCTTCTAAAGGGTAATTGCAAACTGGATGCTTTTTCTTTTTTTCTGGAGGTTTTTATGATTCCTTCCAGTATGGAAAAGAAACCAAACTCCATACTATCTCATTTGATTTTAATCTTCATAACGATCTTATGAAGCAAGCACTATTGTTGTGCCCAGTTTACAGATGAGGAAACTGATTCTTCAATCAGTTAAGTAATTTGCCCAATGTCTCACAAATAAAAAATGACAGGAACAGGATTTGAACCTGAACGTCTGACTTTGGAAGCTGTTTGCTCTTTTTATCAGGGACTTGTATCGCATCTGACGGTCCTCTCCGGGTTTTCTGATACAGGCAGCAATGAAAAGAAAGTGGATAAAGTGATCAAGGGGCCACCAACCTTGGTCATATGGACCAAGCCAGTACACACGTGAGGCTCCATAATAACTTTTTGTAGGCGTATTTAAATCACAAGCCTTTAAATACCATGTGTCAGGCTAACAACTAATGTCTACTTGCCTAGGGAAGGTGATGTTTGGGGTAAATATAGTGTTGATAAACGCATTTAGGGGCAGGCTGACAAACGCAAAGGGTTAGTGTGCAGTTAATTACCAGACTATTGCTCAAATTCCTCACTATGAGTGCAAATGCACTGAGGAATTCAGCTGTGCGCCCATATAGGAATGTGGACTTGGACGGGAAACATGTTTGAGCTGTTAGTTTTACAGATGGAAGGGTAGGGAGCAAGCTGTGGTCATTTTTCCCATCAGCTGGAACTGCAAGGAGCTCCAGCCTCTGAAATTCCTTTGCTGCGTTTTCTCCTGAGTTACTACCCCTACACGTCAGATCTCTGGTCTTGCCTCAATCCAACCAGGCACACTGTTTCTAATATTTCTATCCGAGTAGAATTTGAAGTCTAATGAAACCATCCAATACAACACTTAACAAGATTTGGCATGGGCAATTTCTTAGGAATTAATGCCTTAAGTTCCCACCAGATTTACATAAAGGACTTGGTGACTTCCTAGATAAAAGCACAGGTTTTTCAACCCCCAGGTAAAATCAACTCTTGCCAAACAGATTCTTTAACATTTACATAGCTTATCATTTCCAACTTTGTTCAGTGTGCTCTTTGGAATTGCTATTTTGGGGGAAAGATCACTTATGAGGGAATAACCGGGAGAGGAGAAGTCCTTTAAGAGGTCTAAAAAATGAGTTAGTCCGGCTAACACGATGTTTTCCAAAAATAATATACTTTTGCTAAAAGTGTAAAATTAACATCAAATGAAGATCTCTTAAGAAGCTCTAAAGTTGAGATGACTTTCTTAGTGGCATATAGTAGGTACTTGATGCAATCAGCCTGTTCTACACAGGTAATTACTTTTACTACTAATGGTGCCTCCCACTCAGTGAGAAAGATAAGAAGCTCCAACTCGACTTAATCACGAGGATGCTTCATTACTGCGCTACCACCTACTGGGTAAAACAATTCGCTTATTCTATTCAGCAGCTCTCACAAATGAGAAAAATTTATTAACGTGCGAGCAGAATGGGACGTACTTAGTATGTACAAAGGAGATTACCTACTTGATTTTAAAAATACACAGAGGATTCAAATAGGTGTATGGATCATCTTGAAATAAGATCTTTCTGGAAAAGTTTTGTTTTCATAATGTTGAAGCTGGTTTGCAATGACTGTCCACTTCAAGCTGCTTGGCGACTGTTCAGAGGTGTTAAGGGAGGTGAGAGAAGGCAGTAGTAGGTAAGGGGGTGATGGAATTAGACAAATGTGGAGTCAATAATGGGTGACCTTACGTAAGTTATTTACTTTCTCTTTTTCTTTTGTGTGGAATAGGGAATAAGCACAATATCTGCTCCATTCTTACTTAAAGTCAGTTGTGCTATAAGGCATATGTGTGTTTCTAAAAGGAACCATGCTATTCCAAATCGAACAATAAATCCACAGAACTTATGGGGAAGAAATACGGACTTTGGAGCACAATGCTTATGTCAGTAACAAATAATAAAGAAAGAGGCACCTAATAAGAATAATGGCACTTCTTTACACATCAAATGGTTAAAAAATGCGTAAACACTATAATAAATGTGACATTTTATCTTGAAAAAGGTTTACAGAAGTGCATGCTAGCAGCGTTACAGCTGTGAGTTATTGTGAAGTGGTGGGTGGTGGGTTATCTGAAATTGAGTAGAAAGTTGTAACATCAGACGTTGATGGGTGTGGCTTGTAACACACCTGGTTAGTTGGTAGGCGGTACATATTCAAGGTGGGCCCATGTTGCCTTTTATGCATCTCCATGTGGCTAGATACTTCCCCAGTGGCTCAGCAGTAAAGAATCTTCCTGCCAATGCAGGAGAAGCAGGTTCCATCCCTGAGTCAGGAAGATCCCCTGGAGAAGGAAATGGCAACCCACTCCAGTACTCTTGCCTGGGAAATCCCATGGGCAGAGGATCCTGGAGGGCTACAGTCCATGGGGTCGCAAAAGAATTGGACACGATGTAGTGACTAAACAACAGCAACAATGTGGCTTGATGCAGAAGTGTGCAGCTTTCTGTGTCAGTCGGGTGAAGCCAAACATACACAAATGCAAAATCCAAATGATGCTCAAAATGTATCAGTCATGTAGGAACAAATTCCTATTTTCAGAAGCATTATAGCAGAACAGACAGTATTACAAGGATTACGGAAGCTGATGTTGGTAAAGACACAGCAGGCACTCATGAAGCGTCACTGTCCCTGACGTTCACGCCACCTCAATTAAACTGGAGTCAGGTTCAATCCCCAAATCATAGCGGGCATATTTAACCAGGTGGCCAATCTCTTTGCTGCTCTAGATCAGCAAAACTGATATGATGCTAAAGGGCTCTCCTACAACGTCAACAGACAAAGTCTGTTACATGTTTTCACATTGTACCTTTGTCCTCGCCTACAACAATACCATTTCCTGTAAAGAGTCGAAGAACAAAGTCAGGAAACACCATCCTTTTCCTTCAGTAGAAGTTGAAAACTATTCCGTAAGAAGCAAGAGTTTAGCTGCCCTTGGGGGAAAAGATTGGTGTGACTATTCAAAATGTTTGATTAACTCTGGAGAAGGGCAGACCAGTTTCTCTCCAGAGCCTTTTAGTAATAACAGGTAACACCTACCCAACGTTCTCTGCACGTCTGGCACTATAAGAGCTCTGGATGTATTCATTTGCTTAAGACTAAAATCGTTCTATGCAATTGCTTTTCAAGACTCAATGCTTCTTATCGAATGAGGTAAGCAGAACAAGTTTGGAAAGGCAGTCGGATTTCCAGTAAAGTAGGCGGTGAGTTTTCACTGGAAGCCCCTACTAGACGAGACTGCATAACCTAAGGTTCGACCTGGGCTCTGGAACCAAACCAGCCACAGTCAGGATCCGTTCACGGCTATGTGTTCTTGGACACATGACCTTTGCAGGCCTCGGTTCTCCCTTCTACAACTAGGGGTTCATCCAACTCTCTGGGTGCTCTCGTGAGAATTCAGTGAGAGACTGTAGGTGGGGGGTTAGCAGGGTACAGGGCACAGAGTCAGCTCTCAGCAGGTGGTGCTTTTTACTTACATCTTTATCATAACTTTCTCACAGGATAGGCCTGATTGATATCCAAATAGTTAGGTATATGGCATGAGATCCAGCTCTTTGCAACAGTACCTGGCACCTACCAAACGTGGCAGCTGAACACTTAGAGATCTTGCACCCCGGGTATCTCCTTTTGGAGCCCCGAATACGCAGGGTTATTCTGTCGACTGTTGCTCTAAGACGCACGGCCGTCTGTCAGTCCATGGACGATGTCCACACTGCTGCACTTCCTTCTTACCTCCCATGTCTTCATCCACCCACCCAGTCTGGCTTCTCCTCCCATGGGTCTGCTGAGAATGCTTTTGCTAAGTTCACCCCAGAGCTCCATGTTGCCACGCCCAGTGGGTCCCTTGCCCACTCGCACCTTTGAGCTCCTGGCAGGATTTACCGCTCCTTCCCTCTTGAAACACTCTTCTCTTCATCTCCTACCTGCAAAGCCAACCTCTTGATTTTCTTCTAACCTCTCTGCAGGCTCCTTCCCTGTATTTTGGTGGGTTCTTTCTCCTCTACCCCTTTAAAGACTGGCCTTCCTCTGGGTTTTATATTCTCTCTCTAGACAAGCTGGCGCACTACAAGGGCATCCATCACACCCTGTTGGCTGGGGTGTTCAGGCTGGTATATCTGAGCAGTGAACTGAGTGAGTGAGCCCTCACAGGCGTTCCCCATAGCTCTTCAGCACCTCACAAGTATCCCACACTGAGCGCTTCCCCCCTCTACCACTCCCAATCGCCCCTCTGTTGACAAAATACCCAAGTTTTATTGACTTTACCCCCGAAATGTAGGGGGTGCATCTCCATCCACTCACTGCCCTCTATCTCTATGGCCAATAGGCTAGTCCAAGCTATCATTTTCCCCACCTTCCTACTGAACTAGCTTCTTCACCAGCATCTTTGTATTCAGCCACATTATACTGCAAGGCATCCAGTACAAAGCAGCCAGCGTAATTTCTTAAAGATAATTTGTTTATATAATCCCCTGATTAAAAACCTATAACTTCCTAAGGCTCAAAGACCAAATACAATGTTATTAACATGGCAAAACCCTGGATATGTTTATGTCCTCCATATGACTATGCCCCCCAGCCCACTGTTGCTTTATATCATTTCTGTTCATTCACTCATTCGTGAAATAGTTAATGAGTGTCTAGTATATGTCAGGCAAATTACAGTTTCCTGAACTTGGCAAACTTCTTACAACAAACAAGTATCACTTGATATTTTAAGTGTTAAAAAATGCCTAGGAATCAATGCTACTGAAATGAAGTGCTTAAATCCACATTATACTCCTTATTTTGAGTAATCGCCCTAATAGCAAAGCTCTTTCCCCACATGTTTCTAGATCTGGGGTTTAGATCTTTGGCTTATGGAAATGTCTCTTTGTAAATAAGAGCACACAGGTTGCTAGTGTGACGTTGGATTAGTGATTGATATAAGCCCTTCACTTTGTTGCCCTTCTTACGGCTCAGCCCCCTGAGGCCGTCATGGGAACTCTATGCCTAGGCATTCAGGAAGTCCAAGACACTGACATTGCAAACACCTGAAAGGTGAGAGGCTGGGTAACAAAAACGTACCTGCATTGTACACAGAGCACATTTCAATTTTCTACTGCAGTACTCAGAGAAGATTAAAGTGTTTGCAAATTTGAGAATTTTCAGAAAAGACAGGGAGAATGAGCAGCCAGTTTCCATTGCATTTTTGCAAGTGAATATCAGGAAATTCATTATTAATTTTGTCCAAAGTGATGTAATCCAAACATTAGTCACTAACCTCCTTTTCAGAGATAACAAATGATCTATTAATTGCCACACTTACTGGCCTTTAGTCAGGCTTTGTTTTTCTTTGACTTTGGTTCAGCATTTGATGTCCCCACTGCCCCTTCTTAGTGACTCATTTTTGGCTTCCATGTACCTAAACCTCCTGAGTCTTCCTCCCTTCTGATTGGCTTTTCCATCGTGACCCTGATGGTATTATTTTTACCACTGATCTTCCTGCCAAGCTTATGGTTCCACATCTTCAATACCCTGGGGACTATTTCCAACTGGTCACATTATTCCTTTGTTCTCTCCTGCCTTTCCACCAAAATGTATCTGTACACTCACCTCTGAGTCCCAGCTTTCTTAGGAATACCACTAATCTCCTTGATACAAACATTCAAAACTCCGTACAGGGGGTCCTGTTTATGACCCTTTCTTTAATGATTCCCCATTGCTCTCAGAATTGTGTCCAAAATGGGTTTGTGTCTGTCACTCTCTTATAATTTGACCCTTTCCAACCTTTTAGGATCCTCTGGTGACTCAGATGGTAAAGAATTTGTTTGCAATGCAGGAGAACTTGGTTCCATCCCTGGGTTGGTAAGATTTCCTGGAGATGGAAATGGAAACCCACTCCAGTATTCTTGCCTGGAGAATTCCATGGACAGAGGAGCCTAGCAGGCTACAGTTCATGGATTCTCAAAGAGTCAGACAAGACTGAGTGACTAACACTCACTTTCTCTAGTCCTCAGCCACACCAGGCTTTTCTAAGTCCATCAAATGGGACAACTCCTTTCGGCATCCTGTCCTTGGTAAACACTGTCCTAGTGCCTAAGATGTTCCTCTCCATGGCCTGCTCTCTCCCAATCTGCCCTCCTGCCACCATCAGCCTAATTCTCTGCTAATTTCTTAGTTGTGAGCTTTAATATCACTCATCCCAGTGAGCCTTCTCAATTTCTAGTCTGGGTTTCCCTGCCCTCTGGCCCCCATCCATCCCTGGTGTAGCATCCTCACAGCGCTAAGCACATCTGGAATGTGCAGCCTGATACTGGTTTTCTCCACGAGACTGTGAGCTCCATGAAGTCAAGGTTGTCTCATCTCCACATCCTCAGTGTCCAACATATGGACACGCACCCAGCAAGCTGAATACAAGGGTAAATGAATGAAACCGTACTTCACTAACTCCATTACCAGCCATATGCAGTTAGTCACCAAGTCCCGCCATTTTCCTTGTTACTATCACTGCATGCTTCCTTCCTGTCTCCATCATCCTTTCTGCTCTTGCCCTGGCCCATACGCTTCTCATCTCTTGACCAGATTGTTATAATATCTCAATGGTTCTCTTCAGATGTTTCTTTGCTACAAAGAATCTTGTAAATTACTGCCAGATTAACCTTCCTTGAAAAAATAATTGAGCTATTCCTTTGCTCAGAACTTCCTCATGGTCCTTTCCCATCCACAGAAAGAAATGGAAAACGTCCTAGTGTCTCTACGCTGAAAGGAACCTTGAGGGTCATCTGGGGTAACCACCTCTTACCTCCAGTAAGGAAGCTAAGGTCAGGAGAGGGCTGGGGGACTTGACAAAAGTCCAGAGCAGGTGTTTCAGTCTCCGTGCAGAGTGGCCTGGAGAGTTTGCCTGCCTGAAACACATCTATGCCCTCTCCCTGCACAGAAAGGATGGTCTAAACCCCTTGCATGGTCTACCCGGGCTGGTGTAGCCTGGTTGCTGCCTAGGGTGACCACCCTGTCCTAGTTCGTGCAGGACTATTCCAATTTTAACACTGAAAAGTCCCATATCCCAGGAACGCCCTCAGTGCCCTGGCAATCTGGGTCAGTCGCCCACCCTACTCCCGCCTTCAACCTCAGTATCGTGCCTCACCGCGTTGACTCGCTGGACTCTCACCAGCCACATCAGACTGCTCTGTTTCTGGAACACTCTGCCTAAACCCATTTCCCTCGCGGCCTTGGCACCTGCGATGCTCCTTCTCCCTATCTCCCCAGCTATTTATGCCTGAAACCAGTACTCTAGACTCGTCATCAGGGCCCTTTCGTTAGCTCAGCAAGTGGTGCTTCCATAATCCCACTCCAAATCTCCTGGTGTCCTTATTTTATTACCTCAACTCCAGTCACTTCTGTGTTCAAAAAGTACATGAATCATTGAAATGATTAAAATACCAGCTGGATGAAAACCCCGCCCTCTCTCATTCCCATTGCACAGATTATTAAAATGGTAAAAAGGAACATGTTTTGCTTAGAGCTGTCTGTGAGCCTGACGGCAAAGAAGGCAATAATGAAAGTCTGAGACTACCTGTCTTTTTTTAAATTTATTTGCATTACTCAATAGATTCCTATCTTAACAGCCCAGGGCCCTTCAGGCCAAGCACATCACAGTGATCTATTGTTGGGATAAAAATCTCCTGGTGATGACAGCCAGGATTGACAGGGATGTTTAAATCCTAAACTATGCTTTGGACGACATTCAATTTTTTGTCATGGAATTTCAAAATGTGACTGGAGCCTTTTCAAAGCTTTCCACATGGAGGAAATGCCAGGGACAGAGGAGGACATGAAGCAGCTGTGGTTGAGTGGGAGGAACATTGACCTTCAAGGCCAAATATCTTGGGAGAGATTGGGGCTCTGACCAATGGCCTGTGTGACTTAACTAAATCTCAACTACTTCATCTGTATAATGGGCCTAAAAACATCTACCTCTGTTGAAAAATGAGTTATGCATGTGCTGACCCCTTCAGCACCCTCCCTGGCACAGGGATGGTGTGCCCTAATTTTTTGGTTAGAAAATTACTAATACTTATAGTTCCAATGAAGCTTTTTCCAAATTTGAATACTCCTTTATTATAAGTCCCTGAAACTCAATAAAAACAGCAATTGCTATTTTCTTTTCTTGGTTGATTGTTTTGCAAGTTTTGTCTGGCTGTTTAGCCAGTGTAAATTTGAAGTTTCCAAAAAACCTAAGTTTTACCAAGCTCACTCTTACCTATACTTTTTACACAGTTCTCTGATTTTTGCATTTCACACCACCCATCTCCTAACTTGCTTTCTGGCCGGCTCATTTCCTGGCAAGTAACTGAGGCACTATGAGAAGCCCTGGGGACACACAGGCCAATAAGTCCTGTCTCCTGCCCCACGGGAAGTCAAAATCCAGTAGGACGAACAGATTCGTAAGGACATAATTTCAGCAATGTGATACCTTTTATACATTAAGTACATTAAGAGACAATGAAAAAGAGGGAAACATTGAACTTTTCAATCAAAGGAGGAAAACATTTAACTTCACAAGGAGTAGTCAAGGAGAGCTCTATTGAGGAGGTGACATTTGGTCAGAAATTTTAAAAGATGCAAAAGAGTTTACAAAGACAATTATGAACGTAAGAAAAGTTATACCCATGTCACTTATAAACCAAGGTTGGTAAGGTGAAGATCACCCCTTCATTTCTTGTCTCTATTGTCAAACTGCACACAGATGCCTTAAAATTTGGAAATGCATCTTTCATTTCTTTGGAAATCTCATTGTCTGTAGCCAAATCATGGCCCAGAGAAATCCTGCAACCAATCCTTATGATAAATGGTCTCTACTTTTAGCTAATGTATAGTGAAAGTAACCAACACTGAGGTCAGTGGAAAACTATAAACATACATATTTCAGAATGAAAAGTTACATCAATCAACCTATACCCCAAACTGAAAATAGACCAATTTTTTTTTAACTTGGCAGAACAGAGTTAATAGTAGATGGGAAGCACTCTTTTTAACTATCAAGACAGTTTTCCTGGACTGTTGAAAAGTGTCCATTAGCTCATCTCATATCACCATCTTCCTTCTAAAAAATAGTAATTTCATTGTTAAAAATGACTCATACTTACTATGTTTAAGTAATAAAAATTATAAAGAAGAAAATTTAAAAATCATCTAACATTCCAGCATCTAGAAATAACTCCTAACCTTTGTTGAATTTATTTCCGATGTGGTTCCATCCATTTGTGTGGATGGAAGAAGACAAACGCTGGACTGACGGATGGATGAATGGATGGATGGAAGGATGGACGGATAGTTGGATGAATGGATGGATAGATGGAAGGATGCATGGATGAAAGGATGCGTGGAAGAAATGTTCCTTTCCTCCCCAAGGCTGATAATCTCTCAACCTTGTAGAAAGTTTACCTGCTTGACCCACAGTGAACCAGAGGAAATGTCCCAGTCTCACATAATTCCTATACTTTCCAGATTCCTAACGCTGACTTTCCAAAGTAATTTTGGAAAACCATCCAGGGATGATGTCAAAATATCCAGCTGAGAAGAGGGGAATGAAGGCAAAGCAGTTATTTTTCATCATATCGATTAAAATCTATGGATAGTTTATGGATTTCATGAGTTCTTAGAAATAGGATAGGAACAATACATCATTTAGATTCACTCTCTCCTGTTGCAATGAGGACTAAGGAGACTAGAAAGAAAATCTTATTGTGCAAGCTTACAAAATGAGGCAGGGACAGAAATCCTACTAGGAGTCAGGTCTACTCCTAGTAATACCACCTCCCAGTGCTCCTGTGAGCATTTGATAAAGTAGCACTGATAAAGGGCTTATTTCCAAGACTGGAACATAGTAGGAACCCCGCCCCTCCCCCAAGTGTGGCCATTAATATTGCTACATCTGTATCACTTTGTTGTCTGCACTGAACATTCTCTTTTTTCTCATATTTATTTGCACATTATGTTCTTTTAAAGAAGCTGGGAACATGGGCTATGTAACTTTAAAGACATGTCCTCCATCTACTGGAAGGATAAGGACGTCCTAAACTACTGTTTCCACCCGATTTAGCATTCTTGATACTTCTTGATCTGGATGTGTAGGTCAGGGGAAAAAATTCCCAGCACCCAGAGCAACACGGAAGCACAGAACATTCCCGAGCTGGCATTACCTCATGCCTCTCCACCAGAGTTGCTCAGCCTCAGCACCATGCATATTTGGGGTCAGATAATTCTTTGTTGTGGGGACTGTCCTGTGGGATGCTTAGCAGCATCCCCGACCTCTTCCCACTCGAAGTCAGTAGCAAGTCTCCATTGTGAAAACTGCAAATATCTTTAGAAATTGCCAAATGACCGCAGGGGGAGTGGCCTAAATCACCCCAGGTTGAGAACAAATGCTCTAGACTCTGGCAAATGCAAAGTTCTTTGTGTCTCCATAAAAAAAGGCAAAAGGGATTTGGGGGGTGTTTGTGTGTGTGTGTGTGTGTGTGTTTGGTTTTTTCTTTTGGATTATTTATTTTGGTTTGGTTTTTGAAAGAGAAATACATTTAGTACTGAATCATTCTCTAGGAGTCATCAGAGGACATGACTTCATGGATGTCTCTGGACCCAGGGCAGAGGAAAAAGATCTTGGAGGGGTGATAAAATGCATCGCCAGTGTTTGTCTGATCGAGAAGCAAGCTCTAGGTTTTCCTGACCTGCACCTTTAAGAACAGCAAGAACAGGTAAGTCCAGGAGACAGACCCCACCCCCAAAGCCTGCTCTCCTTTTTAAGTCACAATAACAACAAAAGAAGAGGAAGGGAAACTCTGCAGTCCTCTATTTTCATCAGAGGCACCAACAGGAAAGAAGCGGGGAGGAAATGACTGCTTTGACTTTTTTGGATCACTTGAAACATCTACGCATTGCCAATTACGGCAGCTGTAGATGCTTTATCTTTTGGGGACGCGAGCAGTTTCTGAATTGTGAACTTTAATTTTCCAGTTGGAGTTCAGATGACTGGCTCAACAGTGTCTAGGAGCTCCTGAAAGAGTCACTAGTTAATGGACAGGAAGCCCTGGGTTTTGAGACATTTGAAACGAAGCAGGACAAAGCTCTCTGCTCTGGGTCCTGCGGGGACTGATGGGAAAGCGCCAGAGGCGAGGAGAGAACTGATGGGAGCAGACGCCCCGTCCCCTCCTGGATCCCCGAGATCCACCAGGTCGTCACGCGAGAACTGGGTCGTCACACGAGAACTGGGCGAGCAGACGCCCGTCCCCTCCCGGATCCCGAGATCCACCAGGTCATCACTCGGAGGGATTTTTCTCTTTAAATGCGACTTTCCTTCCGAGGGAAAAAAAACACAACTATCATTTGAGGAGTCAACTGTGTATGTGCTGTTTAGTAATATAAATGTAAGTGTTAACATCTAACTAATCAAAACGAAAATTGTTTTGTTCTAACGGTTTTGAAACTTCCCCATCCCTCAGACAAACAGTACCCATTACTTTAAACACCTCCGTGTCTAGTAATTGTTCAAAAATGTGTCAGGCTACCAGTAATTTAAGTCCTGTCACAAATAAATCTCAGACACTCACTTCTTCCAGTCAGTGACTTGAAAAACACGCCCACATGTCAATTACCGGAAGCTTTAGCAATGTTTCTTTGTTCTGAATTTGTGTAAACAGAAAAAGGTTCTTCCTCGGTAACAACTGTTTTCTAAAACCTATATAAATGTTTATGTGAACCTCCTTGCAACAACACCTAACAGAAATAATAAAAGCCACTGCATTGGTACACACACACACACACACACACACACACACACACACACACACACCCTGTGTGTCTCTTTGCGTGATAAATGTACAAGTGTGAATGAACAACGTAGTAGTAACTTGTGAGAGGCCTGACCTTAAAGTATTTATGTTTTAAATTGTAAATAAAAATGATCTACGTTTTCAGAAGGCAATAGTCACTGGCTCATTCCCATATTATCAAAAGGAGATTGCTTCACAGATAATTTCAAAATCACAGGTAAATAAATGAGTAGAAAAACTGTGACTATAAAACTGAAATAATTCACAAAATTGGCAGCTAATTAAGATAGGCTATTAGAGTTTCTTAATGTAAAATTGTTCTCCACAGTTCAGACTTTAAATCTTGTGAAGAGAATCCAGTTTTGACTGCATTGTGTATACGCCTGTTCAGTTCAGTTCAGTTCAGTTGCTCAGTCGTGTCCGACTCTCTGCGACCCCATGAATTGCAGCACGCCAGGCCTCTCTGTCCATCACCAACTCCCGGAGTCTACCCAAACCCATGTTCATCGAGTCGGTGATGCCATCCAACCATCTCATCCTCTGTCGTCCCTTCTCCTCCCGCCCCCAATCCTACCCAGCATTAGGGTCTTTTCCAATGAGTCAACCCTTCGCATGAGGTGCCCAAACTATTGGAGCTTCAGCTTCAACATCAGACCTTCCAATGAACACCCAGGATTGATCTCTTTTAGGATGGACTGATTGGATCTCCTTGCAGTCCAAGAAACTCTCAAGAGTCTTCTCCAACACCACAGTTCAAAAGCATCAATTCTGAGGCGCTCAGCTTTCTTCACCGTCCAACTCTCACATCCATACATGACCACTGGAAAAACCATAGTCTTGACTAGACGGACTTTTGTTGGCAAAGTAATGTCTCTGCTTTTAAACATGCTATCTAGGTTGGCCATAACCTTCCTTCCAAGTAGTAAGCGTCTTTTAATTTCATGGCTGCAGTCACCATCAGCAGTGATTCTGGAGCCCAAAAAAGTAAAGTCTGACACTGTTTCCACTGTTTCCCCATCTATTTCCCATGGAGTGATGGGACCAGATGCCATGATCTTAGTTTTCTGAACGTTGAGCTTTAAGCCAACTTTTTCACTCTCCTCCTTCATCAAGAGGCTCTTTAGTTCTTCTTCATTTTCTGCCATAAGGGTGGTGTCATCCGCATATCTGAGGTTATTGATATTTCTCCCGGCAATCTTGATTCCAGCTTGTGTTTCTTCCAGCCCAGCGTTTCTCATGATGTACTCTGCATATAAGTTAAATAAGCAGGCTGACAATATACAGCCTTGACGTACTCCTTTTCCTATTTGGAACCAGTCTGTTGTTCCATGTCCAGTTCTAACTGTTGCTTCCTGACCTGCATACAGGTTTCTCAAGAGACAGGTCAGATGATCTGGTATTCCCATCTCTTTCAGAATTTTCCACAGTTTATTGTGATCCACACAGTCAAAGGCTTTGGCATAGTCAATAAAGCAGAAATAGATGTTTTTCTGGAACTCTCTTGCTTTTTCGATGATATATATATATACGCGTGTAAATATATATATATATACGCCTGTAAATAGCTATAAATCGAGCTATAGATTAGGACTGTTAATGATTATCTAAGATTCTGTGTTTCTAATGTAACAATATTTTTATTAACAAAGATTGTAATCATTTAATCATAAAAATCACCATTAAAACTTAGTATGTTGTAAGGTCTCCATGAAGGTTTCCGTTGCTCAGTCAAATAATTGAATTCCGAAGAAGGAAGGAAAGAAACATAAGTTTGGTTGACCCGATGTGAATTGTTCCCTTCTCCCTCTCTGGTTCTCAGCGGTATGGACAAAAACAAGTAAATACCACTGAAAAATACACAGGTGGACAATGCAAAGGTGTCAGAATGAGACCCTAAGTGGTCTTCTTTCCAGGGGTAAATTAGAATAAGTTGATTTTCATTAAGTGGGAACAGATCGATATTTCATTATTAACGTGGTGACAATTGCATGTTAATAATAAGTCATCTTTTTTCAAGCTTCTAACTGCCAAGCCACTGGATTAATGACTTCCCTCAACCAGAGGAGTCTCTTTACATTTCCTCTCTTGTTCTATGGACACGTGAGCAGATGTGTGTGCTGTGTGTGGAAACACTGACCTGTGCTAGGCAGGATTAGGAAACACCTTCTAAAGTTTCCTTCAGGAAGCAAGGGGTTTTGCTAACCTGTTTTCCCCTTGGGTTTCCCTCCCCCTAGAATGTTCCCCATCATCTTGTTTGTCACTGGGATTCAGATAATGACCCTCTTTGGCGGGTGGTAGTCTTACTGATAGAAGTAAAACCTTTTTTTCCCCCTCTTTCAGGAAGGAAGATAATCAGATAAATCATTAATTAAAGGGGCTGCATATGGCACAGATGGAACTCCACCCACGTGGCTGCCTCTCCCAACAGCTGAGGGTAAAGCGCACCATGAATCACTCATGGTCTAGCAGACGCCATAGGCACGTCCTGCCCTTTCCAGCGATGATAAACAGCACACGCTCCCAGAGCAGCCCATTAGGTACTCCAGAGTAGGTGAGCTATGAGATAACGCATTTATCCTCCCCGGGAAGGGATCTCTTCCTGTTTCACGTGCTGCAGAGAAAGCACACCCAACTGAACGAGGCCTAATGAGGATTAATGCCTTATTCCTCGGAGGGTTCGAGCCTCTTCTCTTTCGTACAGTCGTTAAATAATAACAAAATGAGATAACATGGCCCCCGATGCTTCCCTCAGCAGTAAATCTGATGCTCCGCACGCTTACTTTGCTTTTTCCTTTCCTTCCCTTTCTTTTTTATCCTTCTACTTTTTTCTTTTTCTTTTTAATCGAGGGCCTTAGGTGTTCCTCCTGTAAATCCAGTTGAAATAACCGTTGCCTCTCAGCTCTTTGTGGGAAGAAACACATCGGGAATTCTTAAAAGTCAAATTCTTTGAAAAGTCAAAATTAAGTAGCAAGGTACTAAAGACCGATGACAAGTTTCCCAGATACTAAGAGCCAGTGAAGCTTGCCTGGACCACCCCGATGAAGTCTAGTTCCCCTGCCACCTCTTAGAGCTTTCCTCCTGTATCGCTTACCATGGCTGGCAGTTTATCTGTGGGCTCATTTAAATATCAGTCCTATTTGCATGCGGTTGAAGCCAAGGATCTATGGCCAGAGTATGTATTTAATAAATAATCATCAATGAATAAATAAAAGAAGTCAGAAAAAGAAACTTAGAATGGTGTGGTTGGGAAGTCCTGTGAGACACCCAGGAAGCCGCTATAGTGACGTGAAATGAAAATAAAATGCTTCATTTTAAGTCATGGAAGGAGTTCTGAAGGAGGCGAGTGATGAGTCATGTTTTCAAACTATCCTCTCGGCCACACAGTGAACATACCACATTTGGAGCGGGTCAGAGGTGGAGTAGGGTCACGCAGAGGGCACCCTCCGGAGACGGCCCAGGAAAAGCATGGGGTCTGGGCGTGGGAGCTGGCGTGGGCATTCGCCAAATGCGTACTCTTGGAGGCTGACGTGGGGGCGAGCAGGAGACAGCCTGCTTTTCGACACCTCCCCTCCAACAGGGGCACCTGTATCTATGCTCTGTACAAAGATGTTGTCTGTGGACTCCAACTGGAGACTTCTAGGGACATTCCAATGATGTTGTTCACCATTTCACACTTGGAGTTGTTTTTCTCTGAACTATAATTGCTTTTTACATAATGAACAACCTGCTCGAGAATGACACAGCACAAAGAACTATTTCTCATGCCCTTTAAGACTGCAGCAGAATAGGATGTGATTGAAAACAAAAATCAGTTGCTTTCATTGGGAATAATCAATGATTTGAGGGACAGTCGAATCTGGACCCAGCGGTGCCCTCCGGTCTCCAGGAGGCAAACCACTGACATTACAAAGGAGCTCACTGGCCCTTGTCCAGCCGTGCAGGCTGTGGCAAAATATCGTGGCTCACTCCTTCAGGAATCATCCGTGGTGGGTTTGTTTTTAAACAGTCTTCGAGGTATGAGCAGTGGGTCCCTCGCTCCGTGGAGGGACCTTCCTTTGCTGTGTCGCCCCAGCCCGACTCTGTAGAAGGCTCCTAGTCCAGCCTGGAGTTGAAAGCAGACCAAGGAATCCTAGTCTTGCCTTGGGGATTTCTAAAGCAGACATGCTAGCCTTTTACAAAGTAGCTTTAGTTCTCCTGAACGTGATAGGCCAAAGACATTTCACCTCTGCTCTCCACTTCCCTTTACCCAAAAGATAGGGACTCTTGGGTGCTGAGAGGCATGTATATTGTGGGCGAATAAAGGAGAAGCAGTCCTAGACACTTAGGCTTCAGCCTGTTACAGAAGAAGCTCTGTGTTCTGCTTCCTAATGGCTATTTGCTGGGCTGAGTCCTTGGCCCCCGGCAGGGTGACCTGGGGGACAGCATGCAAGTTAATCCTTCAGGTGAGCGTGAAAGCAGAAGAACCTTCCGTTTCCGTGCCCTGTGAAGAGCCTCCCCTTCCAGGGGCAGAAGACTAGAAGAAACACTTAAGTGCTACAACCAAGAAAGGGGGTCTGAGACATCGCTAGAAAAATACTAGCAGTTCTGGCATAGTCTTCAGTCAGAGATCAGAAGGGAAACTGCACATTCTGCGGGAGTCGGTATAGACAGAAGGTCCTAACTCAGGACCGCATGTGACCTCAAAGTCCTTGGACACCGTCCCAGGAGGCTGAATGGACCCAGATCCCCTGATTTGACTCCAGTCAAGTTCGGTCATCCAACGGCACAGGTGTTCATAATAAGAATTTAATGCAGCTGTAGGAAGAAATAAAGTTAGGTTTGTTGCCACTTGGATGTAAGGCCACTACATTTATGTCTATTACATAACGGCAGCATCTGTCAGGAGTAACGCACATGCCCCTGCTTTCAATGGCGAGCCTTCCATACCCGCTTCCCAAGAGCAGGCACTTGAAGCTATTTCCCCAGCAGTGGGGATCGGCCACGTTCAAACACCTCTGATGTCACCAGGGCCCCGACAATATCTCTGCTCATCCACACATCTTGTTCTTTAGAGCACATTGTTTTGCAGCATCTTTGAAACTGAGATTCCTTGGAATTTGAATATCATGTTTTATTATTCTGTTCTTGCCTTCTACACGTACTGTCTTTGATGCTTTTCAGACTCCTTATCTCTATTGGTCCCTTCTGCCACTCTTCAGAGTAGTGAGAAGAGCAGCCTTGCTCCCTTTTGACAGATGAGCACAGAAAGACCTGGCGGCAAGTCCGCAGTCACAGAGCATAAAATAACAACCATCGCAACACCACCTCCACCTTGCGATCACCCTGGTAAGAGTTACCGCTTTTAATTTTGTGCTACCTGTCTGCTAACAGCTCTTCCTGAATCATCATTATGTGTCAACATCTCCCCTAAGGAGGTTTTATTTCGATCACCATGCTGCAGATAAGACGACTGAGGCATGATGAGGTGAAGAGCCCTGACAAGGATCACGTAAATGAAGCCGTGTCATGCAGCACATGCAGCTTACATACTCCTTATCGAACGTAACCCTCAAGAAAGATGCCATCCACTGTTTCACTGAATCCTCAAAACATCAAATAAACCTGTTAGCATGTTTTAAGATTAGAGAGGCTTATTATTACAACCAAAGAGAGTAAACCCTGCAGGCAAACAGAACTCTTGAGGAGTCTCTCCATACGCCCTCCCCAAAGCCCCTGTTTATTACCATTTGTCCGTCCAAGCCAGGGTCAAAGATCTGCTGTTCCCTCTCCTAACGTTCTAGGGTTGTCTCCCATTCTAAGCTGGCCGAACAGAGTTGGAAAGCAAACAGCTAAATGGTTGTGTCACAAATACCTGTTGACTATCCTGCTGATTGACCAAAAATAACACTGATTTGATCCTTTCTGAAATTTTTAGTTTAAATGCCTCAATCTTGCCAGCTCTGCCAGGTGCCTGCCATGTAGATATAGTAATTTTCTGTATTCCTATTGAGAAACATAACTTGAGGCTTCCAGTTCTAATATGTACTAGCACAAACTGAATGTCAATTTCCTACCAAGTTCAGATGAATCTGTTTCAGACTACTATTCAATATATATGCTGTTTGCTAACCCTCACCTGTAAACTTGTGTTTATTCTTCCTTCCCAAGCTCTAAGAGCAATCTATTGTAATTTCCCCCCTTGCCAAATATTCAGTGGCTGACAGACACATTCAAATTTCCTTGCATATTCATGCCTGTGATTTTGTGCTCAAATTGAGTTCCTGGGCAAATCAGTTTTGATGTTGCATACACATATCCATTCATGCGCATGCGTGCACACACACATATACACACACACACACACACAATTTCCATTTACCTACAATTGCTGGCAGGAGTTTTTGAGAAAATAAGAAGTATATGCCTTAACATAACATGCCAGTGTAGAACACCCCTCCTTCAGTAAGTAGAACTACACTGTAGATTTCATCTTCCACAAGCATCGATTTTGAAAAGCAATGAAACATTCAGAGTTTAAAAATCTACTCTTTAAGTCTGTATATTGTTCATAAATTATGTTATACTTGTTTTATGTGTATATCCCTATTGATGATATTTGTTAAAATGTATATAATATCTATTGTAGTGTGCATATATAATATGTATGCAGAACAGAATTTTAGAGTATCTTATAACATTTAAAACGTTTTGCCAAGTGCATATCATTGTAAATGTCTAAGTTAAATGTGTGTATATTTTAACTTGCCAATATTCTGAAACAGTATTGCTACCAAATAATTATTGCCATGGTTATATTTTTTTCCTTTCTGTATTTGTGTTAACCCAGAATTTTCTCTAGCTTACTGTTTTGTGCTCAAGAAACTTACCCACTACAGTTCTGGGTGATTATCTTCTATGTTAAATGGCAGTTTATGATTTGCCAAGCAATTTCCTGTAGACTATCTTATTTTATCCTCATAAAAGCTCAGTGGGGAAGACACTATTAATTTCCATTTTACAGATGAGCTGACAAAATCAGAGAGGTTACCTGACAGCGTGGCTTAGTTGACAATTGAGAACAGCTTATAAAGCCCACATTCTCACTCTCTCCCTGAACCACAGCAGCTTCTGGGGCAGTTTTAAAATGCCTGTCTCCTTAAAGATCTCTTAGAAGATACGTGGTCCACATTTTTTAAAAAAAGCTTTGCTAATTTTTGCTTATGAGTTTTAAATTTTAGACCAAAATAACCTCCTTAAGTAGGGATAAGAAAAATGATGTGACCAATAACTAGGAGAATGACCTCAGCAAAAGTTGGGAATTGAACTTAAGACTGATCACCTTGATTTCAACTAGCTCCTCTCTCTGAGTTTTGAGGCAAGTGAGTGAAGCACATTTATTGATTTCAAAATGGAATTTAAGCTCTACTCAAAAAAAGTGTCTTTTCATTGCTAAGTGCAGAGAATTAACCCATTCAGAGACTCTTATTGAGATGCCTAGAGTCTTTCTAGAACCTTCTAAGATGGTGTTTTCAACTGAACCCACAAAAGGAGCATAGAAAATAAGTATGGTATGTCGATAGAAGAAGCTCTATGATTGGTGACATGTTAACCAAAACAGTCCACAAAGTTGATCCTGCTGAACAAGCAAAGGAAATCTCCCAGACATTCCGTGACCTGCTTCCTGCACTCACCATATGGAGGATCAGCAAAGCCCAGACTAGAAGTGTGATGTTGTATTCAGAATCCTATATCTTTTCCTTCACACTTCTTAGGCTCCTCTGCTGGAGTGATTCAGGGTGTCCTTTGAAAAGCCACCAGGCTCAGAAGATGCTGTGTGCCTGTTAAGTCACTTTAGTCATGTCCGACTCTTTGTGACCACATGGACTGTAAACTGCCAGGCTCCTCTGCCCATGAGATTTTCCAGGCCAGAATACTGGGGTGGGTTGCCATGCCCTCCTCCAGGGGATCTTCCTGACCCAGGGGTCGAACCCTTGTTTCTTACGTCCTCTGCACTGGCAGGTGGGTTCTTTACCACTAGGGCCACCTGGGAAGACCCCGTAGATTAGCGTCAGAGAGGTTGGTTCAGCATACCTGGAGGCCGCACTGGGGGCTCCTCTGATGTGTGGGCTATCCCTCTCTCTGCCTTGGAAAGAAAGGGAGGCTGCTTCCACATACTTGAAGAAGGAAGAAGGATTTAAGTTCTCCAACCATATCGCTGTTTTTTTGTTTGTTTTTCTGCTTTCATCAAAGTGTCTGAAGTTCCAAAAAAAGGTTCATGATTGCATTTAGTCAATCATATTAACAACTGTTCTTTGGGTTTCTGCAGTGATAATTTTGTGTGAAGCATTAAGGAAGGAAAGTAAGACCTTAGCTTTGCCAATAAGGTGCAGACAGTGGAGCTGGGAAGAGGGAAAAGAACCCGAGCAACCAAAGTCTGCATCCAGCATGGACGGAAAGACAGGAGGGCGGCTCTGGAGGGACAGCACCCGCCCCAGCCTTGACTGGGAGGGCCAGGAAAAGCCTGAGGAGGAGCGAGCTGCCCTGAGTCCTGAGTGCTGCTTGGCACAGAGAAAACCCTGCTTATTGATCTCCCTATCTTGGGGGTTTTGACAGGAGTTTTATTACTTATAGAGGCAGCAGGCTGGATTCAGCCACAGGCTGTCATCTGCCAACCCCCGAGGCAGAGAGCTGGGCTCTGGTTCATTCAGCTAAGATGTTCCAGGAAGGCTTTCTAAGGGGGTAACATGCCAGCCGAGATCTCAGTGCTGAGAAAGGTCCAGGCATGGAAATGCCTAGAGAAAATGTTTTGGAGGCAGTAAATGGATGTAAAGAATCAAGGTGAGGAGGAGTGAAAAGAGGGACACTTCTATTACCTCCAAGTACTTTAAATCATCCAAGTGAAAGTCACTCAGTTGTGTCCGACTCTTTGTAATCCCATGGACTGTAACCTGCCGGGCTCCTCTGTCCATGGAACTTTCCAGGCAAGAATACTGGAATGGGTTGCCATTTCCTTCTCCAGAGGATCTTCCTGACTTCTGTGTATATGAAGGGTGTTTGAATATTCCTTGCTCATTTTTATGAAATACCACCTTTAATCACTTTCCTCCCACTATTCAAGATATTATTTTCACTAACTTGTTTTTACTACCTGGAATATAATTTTGAATTTTCCAAAGGTGGAAGATTAATTGCCAGACTCCTGCCTTAAGTTCCAGCTTTACATTTTTTGAGTGATGGAAATTCAGTGTACTTTCAGCTATTTGACTTAGCTGAATAACTCTTGCTGTTAATACCCAAGTCTTGCCAAGCATCGTATAGAAAAGCATTTTCAGGAAGGAAATGGGGATTTTGGGAAGATTTGACTTTTTAAAGAAATAAGTTTGGAAGGTAGTTTGGATAGAATGAGCAACGGTGGGGCTGTTTTATGTATTAGTAGCAAAGTGTTTCCAATCTAAGTAGCAGGGTAACATCTCCTGAAAAATAAAAGTTATATACCATGGACCCTTGACATTTGTAAAGGATATATTCCGCAGCCTTCAAAAACCCCTAAATTTATGAAGCCTCCAAACCATATATTTTCCCTCATAAAATGCAGCGAGGTATATCTGAAAAATTTAAGTGACTTCTTTAGGTTCTTAATAGCTATATAAATATAGAACCCACAGTCATTTGTGAAGAGTCACCTGTTTGGTGTGCAATGCCTTTATAACAACACTGGCAGGCAGAAAGGATGCAGCTCAACAGAGAATCTGGAAATTCACATTGTGCTGTAGCTCTGAGCCGCTCACTAGTAAAACTGCAGCCTCCTAGATCTAAGGGTCACTCAGCACAAGACAAACTCCTGTCTCAGCAAATGGCCAAAATGCTGCATGTCCTGAGCCCCCGGTCATCTCCCTGATAGACAAGACCATAACGCTACATCTGCAAATGTCATGAAGTTATGGTGTTGCTAGATCGCTAATAGACAAAACAAAAGACTTGAATGGCTGGGTATTCCAAAGGGATGCGGTTTGATTGCTAAGCTCTGGCAAATCTTCCCAAGTGGGAGGAAAGATACTTACTTCACCACTTTTTAAGTGCACATAAACAGGAAGAAAGACAACATTTTGAAGTCAAAAAGAATGTGAAACAGAGAATAAAGAGAAGCCACGAAAGTCTCCCCTGGCCTTAAATCTCAAAGCTATAGGAGAGCCTCTCAATTAATTCCCTTTAGTTAATCCCACTAAAACAATTTTATAACATGATCCCTGAAACTCAACATGAATTCAGAGGCAATAACAGCTCATGTCCCAGTCACAAAACATCACAGGTACATTTTGTCATCTATAAGACCCTGTCATCAATATAGATCTCCATTTTTGTAAATCATCTTTTATTTGGGGAAGGAGGGAGGTATTGATTTTTTCCTTGTCTTTTCTCGGAATGTTAACCTTGTTTAAGTTCTTCATTTCCTCTGCCTGAAGCACCATGTTGCAATAGAATTAAATGCATAGTAAAATGGCCATGTGAGAAAGGTTTATGCATTATGTTAAAACCTGCTCCCTTGATAAATGGAGCCATTACCGTCTGGAATTCACTGCATCAGTCCACTTAGTTCAATCCAACAACACGCCTTAAAAGTCTCACAAATTTGTTCAAATGTTAATGAGCTGCACCACCAAACCTCATCTGTTGTAGAAGGATCTAATATTTCCAAGGGTTTAAGGCATTTAAGAGGTACCCATGGACTCACTTTACCTGACTTGGCAATTCAGGACTACTCAGATTTATAGACAGGGGGGGAAATGTATACATTTCATTGCGTGGCAGCTTCTGCAAATGCAGTCAATGAACCTTAATAAAAATCACTTTTTGTTTAGCATCAGTTTATCATCATCTACTCTCAGGATACAACGTGGGAAAGATCTCTTCCAAAAGGTCATATATGTGTATTTTTTTCAAATAAGCTGCTTAAATCTAATAACATCTATTAAAGCCATCTCAAAGACAAAAGGCAGCCATGCTGGTCACATGTCCCCAGGCGCAACTAACGAAGCCCATCCTCATTCAGCGTCCTCCGTCGAGCACCCACACTGTGAGAGGTGCTGCGGTAACTGTGCAGAATTCTTCTCCTCTCATTTGAATGAGCCTGGATCTGTCTTTAGGACAACTCTCACAACCAGCTTTATGGGCGTGAAACCGGCACCATCAGACAGGGGTCCCTGTTCAGAAGGGCCCCAGAGTTGGTTTAATACCCTCCTGTTGCCTTCTTGAAATACTGGAAGGGGCCCCATAAATTACACAGCCTGTCATGACTTCAGGTGAACTGGCTGATGGGTTAAACAGATTTATCAAGGCTGCTTGTGTACATGCTAAGTTGCTTCAGTCATGTCTGACTCTCTGTGACCCCACAGACTGTAGCCCACCAGGTTCCTCTGTCTGGGGGACTCTCCAGGCAAGAACACTGGAGTGGGGTGCCGTGCCCTCCTCCTGGGGATCTTCCTGACCCAGGGACTGAGCCCTCATCTCTTATGTCTCCTGCATTGGCAGGCAGGTTCTTTACCACTAGTACCACCTGGGAAGCCCTCACTAAGACTAGTTGGGGAAAATTGGCTGCAGTGTCTCATCCTTCAAGGCTCATCTGAGACATTACTTCCCAGGGAGGGCTTCCTCAATGCCCCGTCCCATCCCTACTTTCCTCTGGACCTCTCAAGTCTTCTTTCACCCCCGCCCTTCCTCCAGAACAGGCCTTCTCTTGATTTTCTGTAACTATCTGCTCACTAGCGTCTCACACTGGCTGGGCTCTGGGCTCCCTTAGGACAAGAAGCACGTCTATAGTGTCCACTGTTGTATCTGCGCGTGTCCAGGGCTGCTTTATACATTAGGACTTTGGGCTGTGGGGATGGAGTGTATGCACCTCTTTTCAGGACCCTCAACAAAATTCAGGGGCCTTCAAATGCTTGGAGATCTGACCAAACATGCATTGGTTGAGACACAGAAAAATATAACTTAAAATTGTAATCAATAATAATTTCAAAAGCAAATGAATAGCTATTGTTTTCTTTAAAAGGAAAAGAAATATACTTAGCATGGCAAATGGGTGCATTGGAATAGGCTTATTTCTAGAAGGTGTGAGGTTTCCCAGGATAAGAGTCTAGGGCTCTTGAGAAACTTTAACAGTCTTATCTGACATAACCCCCAGCACAGTGTCAGGGGTGTGGTGCCGACTCCAGACTCAATTCAGGCCAAACACCTATTGGGTAATAGAGGGAAATATACAGATAAGTACGAAAGGGTGCCTGCTTTCAAGACGGCAGGCAGAGGACAAAAAGACGAATAGACGAGGAACCAGTAAATAAATCCTCAAGTGACAAGGATATGAGATGGGAACAAATGGCTGGATCAGTTTAGATAAAGACAGCTTTCTGGAAAGCTCTCACGCATGCATACACGTTAGGGTTTATGAACATGGTATGGGACAGGGTGATGTAAGTAATCAGAGAAAATAAAGGCATCTTTCCTTACATGGGTGGAGACTTTTTAAAGAAACTCATTTATTTGATGAGACAGGGTTAAACCAAAATGGTTGGTAACTCAGAAGAAAGTTGAGTGAATCGGCTTTGATCGCCTGGCAAATAAGAGTCAGTTCTGGTTCGTGACAACAGCCCCGGAGCAAATGCCACACTCACCATGATTCCCGTTGGTTTCACATCTTGGCTTTTTCTCACCAAGTTCAAGAGATGACATCGTAGAATATACTCCATAGGCCTCATCTGTCTCAGTGTATTTGGTTGGTCTAGTTTATGCAACCAAAACCAAACAATGGACCTGTTTTTTCCTTGTTGAAATGTAAAGCAACAGCACTCATTTGTGTATCAAGCTTGGGAGCCCCTGGCTGCATTAATGGAAACTCTACGGCTGGAATGTATTAAATTCACTCCATCAAACACATCATGCTCACCATATTCCAGGGAAAAGGGAAAAGGCATCCTTGAGAAGCTTACAATCTAATAGCAGAATCAGAAACAAACAAGCAAACAAATAAACAATAATAATTTCAGGTAATAATACTGTGAAAGGAATAAAGCAGCTCAATAGGAGTCTCGGGGGTCAGCAAACATGTCCTATTAAAAGACCGCATAGTAAATATTTTGGGATCTGTGGGCCGAAAGGTCTCTGTGCAACTACCCAAGTCTCAGCTTGTAACATAAACATGTAACAATGTGTAACAAGCATGGCTGTGTGCCAACAAAACTTTATTTGCAAAACAGGCAGCAGGCTGGATTCAGCCACAGACTGTCATATGCCAACCCCTGAGGAAGAGAGCTGGGCACTGGTTCATTTAGCTAAGATGTTCCAGGAAGGCTTTCTAAGGAGGTAACATGCCAGCCGAGATCTCAGTGCTGAGAAAGGTCCAGGCATGGAAATACCTAGAGAAAATGTTTTGGAAGCAGTAAACGGATGTAAAGATTCAAGGTGAGGAGGAGTGAAAAGAGGTACACGTCCAGCACCTCCAAATCCTTAAACTCATCCAGTGAAAGCCGCTTAGTCATGCCCCACTCTGCGACCCCACGGGCTGCAGCCTGCCAGGCTCTTCTGTCCATGAGGTTTCCCAGGCAAGAATCCTGGAGTAGGCTGCCATTTCCTTCTTCGGGGGATCTTCCTGACCCACGGATTGAACCTGAGTCTTCTGCCTCGGAGGCAGATTCTTTACCATCTGAGCCACCAGGAAAGCCCCAAGTCACTAAAAGTTCATGCAAAAAAACTACACAAACATGAAGACAAGGCAAAAAGATAGCACACTGAAAGATGAACTCCCCAGGCTGGTAGGTGCCCAATACGCTACTGGAGATCAGTGGAGAAATAACTCCAGAAAGAATGAAGAGATGGAGCCAAAGCAAAAACAACACCCGGTTGTGGATGTGACTGGTGATGGAAGTAAAGTGCAATGCTGTAAAGGGCAATACTGTATGCGAACTGGGAATGTTAGGTCCGTAAATCAAGGCAAACTGGAAGTGGTCAAACAGGAGATGGCAAGAGTGAATGTTGACATTTTAGGAATCAGTGAACTAACATAGACAAGAATGGGTGAATTTAACTGAGATGACCATTATATCTCCTACTGTGGGCAAGAATCCCTTAGAAGAAATGGAGTAGCCAATATAGTCAACAAAAGAGTCCAGAATGCAGTACTTGGATGCAATCTCAAAAATGACAGAATGATCTCTGTTTGTTTCCAAGGCAAACCATTCAATATCACAGTCATCCAAGTCTATGCTCCAACCAGTAATGCTGAAGAAGATGAAGTTGAACGGTTCTATGAAGATCTACAAGACCTTCTATAACACCCAAAAAAGAGGTCCTTTTCATTATAGAGTACTGGAATGCAAAAGTAGGAAGTCAAGAAATACCTGGAGTAGCAGGCAAATTTGGCCTTGGAGTACAGAATGAAACAGGGCAAAGGCTAATAGAGTTTTGCCAAGAGAACACACTGTTCATAGAAAACACCCCCTTCCAACAACACAAGAGAAGATGCTACACATGGACATCACCAGATGGTCAATACCGAAATCAGACTGATTATATTCTTTGCAGCCAAAGATGGAGAAGCTCTATACAGTCAGCAAAAATAAGACTGGGAGCAGACTGTGGCTCAGGTCATGAACTGCTTATTACCAAATTCAGACTTAAATTGAAGAAAGTAGGGAACATGACTAGACCATTCAGGTATGACCTAAATCAAATCCCTTATGATTATACAGTGGAAGTGAGAAATAGATTCAAGGGATTAGATCTGATAGATAGAGCCCCTGAAGAACTATGGACAGAGGTTTGTGACATTATACAGGAGGCAGGGATAAGACCATCCCCAAGAAAAAGAAATGCAAAAAGGCAAAATGGCTGTCTGAGGGGGCCTTACAAATACCTGTGAAAAGAAGAGAAGCGAAAGCAAAGGAGAAAAGGAAAGATATTCCTATCTGAATGCAGAGTTCCAAAGAATAGCAAGGAGAGATAAAAAGCCTTCCTCAGCGATCAGTGAAAAGAAATAGAGGAAAACAATAGAATGAGAAAGACTAGAGATATATGCAAGAAAATTAGAGATACCAAGGGGACATTTCATGCAAAGATGGGCTCAATAAAGGACAGAAATGGTATGGACCTAACAGAAGCAGAAGATATTAAGAAGAGGTGGCAAGAATACACAGAAGAACTGTACAAAAAAGATCTTCAAGACCCAGATAATCACGATGGTGTGATCACTCACTTAGAGCCAGACATCCTGGAATGTGAAGTCAAGTGGGCCTTAGAAAGCATCACTATGAACAAAGCTAGTGGAGGTGATGGAATTCCAGTTGAGCTATTTCAAATCCTAAAAGATGATGCTGTGAAAGTGCTGCACTCAACAGGACAGCAAATTTGGAAAACTCAGCAGTGGCCACAGGACCGGACAAGGTCAGTTTTCATTCCAATCCCAAAGAAAGGCAATGCCAAAGAATGCTCAAACTACCTCACAATTGCACTCATCTCACACGCTAGCAAAGTAATGCTTAAAATTCTCCAAGCCAAGCTTCAATGGTATGTGAACCATGAACTTCCAGATGTTTAATCTGGTTTTAGAAAAGGCAGAGCAACCAGAGATCAAATTGCCAACATCTGTTTGATCATTGAAAAAGCAAGAGATTGCCAGAAAAACATCTATTTCTGCTTTATTGACTATGCCAAAGCCTTTGACTGTGTGGATCACTATAAACTGTGGGGAATTCTGAAAGAGATGGGAATACCAGAACACCTGACCTGCCTCCTGAGAAATCTGCATGCAGGTCAGGAAGCAACAGTTAGAACTGGACATGGAACAACAGACTGGTTCCAAATAGGAAAAGGAGTACGTCAAGGCTGTATATTGTCACCCTGCTTATTTAACTTCTATGCAGAGTACATCATGAGAAATGCTGGGCTGGAGGAAGCACAAGCTGGAATCAAGATTGCCGGGAGAAATATCAATAACCTCAGATATGCAGATGACACCACCCTTATGGCAGAAAGTGAAGAAGAACTAAGAAGCCTCTTGATGAAAGTGAAAGAGGAGAGTGAAAAAGTTGGCTTTAAGCTCAACATTCAGAAAACTAAGATCATGGCATCTGGTCCCATCACTTCATGGGAAACAGATGGGGAAGCAATAGAAACAGTGTCAGACTTTATTTTTGGGGGGCTCCAAAATCACTGCAGATGGTGATTGCAGCCATGAAATTAAAAGACACTTACTCCTTGGAAGGAAAGTTATGACCAACCTAGACAGCATATTAAAAAGCAGAGACATTATTTGTCAACAAAGGTCCGTCTAATCAAAGTTATGGTTTTTCCAGTGGTCACGTATGGATGTGAGA
The DNA here is from genome assembly GCF_054371585.1 of Giraffa tippelskirchi. Classification (NCBI taxonomy): domain Eukaryota; kingdom Metazoa; phylum Chordata; class Mammalia; order Artiodactyla; family Giraffidae; genus Giraffa; species Giraffa tippelskirchi. The sequence continues at coordinate 121,604,737 of NC_137287.1, read as the reverse complement.
GTTGGACTATAAAGAAAGCTGAGCACTGAAGAACTGATGCTTTTGAACTGTGGTGTTGGAGAAGACTCTTGAGAGTCCCTTGGACTGCAAGGAGATCCAACCCGTCCATCCTAAAGGAGATCAGTCCTGGGTGTTCATTGGAAGGACTGATGCTGAAGCTGAAAGTCTAATACTTTGGCCACCTGATGTGAAGAGCTGACTCATTGGAAAAGACCCTGATGCTGGGCAAGATTGAAGGCAGGAGGAGAAGGGGATGACAGAGGATAAGATGGTTGTGTGACATCACCAACTCAATGGACATGAGTTTGAGCAAACTCTGGGAGTTGGTGATGGACAGACAGGCCTGGCGTGCTGCAGGCCGTGGGGTCGCAAAGAGTCGGACATGACTGAACAACTGAACCGAACACAAGGACTACCTTAACGTGCCCATAAATATAAAACCTCATATCATTTTTTTGAAGCTTTTCTTTTCCTAATGATCTGGAATGCTTTGTCTGAATTATTGTAAATTTCAGTTAGTTGTCTTCAGCATCCTGGCATAGCGAGATGTAATTTCACATCAGGCTGTCTCTCTGCACTAATCCTGAATGGAGGCGATTTAGGACTCAATTAATCAAGAGCTGAACTTGGGAGAAACTCAGATCCACGTAAAAAGCACAGTTAGCACTCAATGATTACTAGCTGAATGTTTTAAAAGTAAAAAAAAAAAAAAAAAAAAACTAGGTTGATCATTTCAGCGTAAGAGCTTTGGAAGATAATGGTGTGGATGGATGGCTAAGTATTTTTATACCTGTTCATTTAGGTTTTTCATCATAAACAGCAAAGGTTGAAAACTGACAGTCCACAGGTCAAACTTGACCTTCCAATTTGTTTTGTTTGGTTAGTTATAAATATTTGGAAATTAGAGCATTTGACATGAAAATCTGGATTTCTGACTTCACTGAAGGGAACTGATCACACCAGGCATTTTTCAACCTCCACCTGGCAACTGCCTTGAGCCCAGTAAAACAGCCTCTACCAGACAGGTATGAAGTGTCCATATTTCCATAAAGCCTGCCTTGCCTGCTGGTTTTGTAAAGTCTGAAGCTTTTAAAACCTGGAGAGAGCTCTTCATTAAGAAAAATAATACAAAATGATGAATATAATGTATTTGCAGCATCTCTAATACTGCAGGAAGAATTATAAATAAAAATTGCCTGTGGCCCATGAGTACAAAAGTCCTGGGATGACTCCTACATCATCGATCTCCCAATGTAAGGGAAACGGGAAGGGGGCATGTCAGAGATGGCAGCTACTGCCCTATTAGTGAATTAAAATTCAATATCTTAATTTTGCAAATTTCATTAAAACATACAATTACTGAGCAAAGGCTAGAACCCCTCCCAGGACCTTTCAAAAGGCAATCAACCTCTCTCGGCCACTTTTCTTTTTTAATTGTTTTTTTTTTTTTCTTTTACTACCTGCCTGGATTCTGTGGGCAGATGAGTTTTCAAACCCTTCAAACTGAAGGATTTCTAAGTTCTCTGACATTTTAAAGTTCTGTGGATTTGCTTTTGTTCACACTCTGTAATGTTTTCTTAAAAGACTCATAGCCTGAGCTATCTTCCGTTACTTTAGTCTTAGAATAATCTGCTAAATGAGTTTGACAATGGATAGGATGTGTGGATTTCTTTCAGCTGTTTGCGAGCAGTCTAACACATCCGAACTGCCAAGCATCCACTGACAAATGAAAGAATTCAGCCATTATCCTAAACAAGTGACAGGCAAATTCTTACACCACGACGATGATCAAACAAATGACAAGTTTCTCTACCTTCTCTGTAACAAAGTTGGACCGTGGTTGCATAAATGTGAAATATGAGTGAGGAGGGGGAAGTCTGTCAGGTTGCTCCAATAATGAGAAGGCTGCCCCATGGCTGAGCTTTCAAACAGGTGCAGCTTGTGGGAAGTCTCCCTCTGCTGCTGCTGCTGCTGCTGCTAAGTCGCTTCAGTCATGTCCGACTCTGTGCGACCCCATAGACGGCAGCCCACCGGGCTCCCCCGTCCCTGGGATTCTCCAGGCAAGAATACTGGAGTGGGCTGCCATTTCCTTCTCCAATACATGAAAGTGAAAAGTTAAAGTGAAGCCGCTCAGTCGTGTCCGACCCCTAGCGACCCCATAGACTGCAGCCTACCAGGCTCCTCCGTCCATGGGATTTTCCAGGCAAGAGTACTGGAGTGGGGTGCCATTGCCTTCTCCGAAGTCTCCCTCAGTTCATTCCAAATCTGACTTCCACTCCTTTCAATGTCCAGAGCAAGGAAATATCTTGCCCAAACCCCTAAGGGTCTTTTGCCCTGGCACTCAGTAAAATTCAAATGCTGCTGGACACATGGCTAAGGACTGTGATGCCTAAAACACTCTGAGTTCACTTAGGGCTCGATTATTAATTAGACAGAATAGCCTCGTCCTCGAATGGAATTTGAGACGTGGACACTGGACAACACAGGATAAAAGCAGCAGCCGTCACAGACACTGGAGTGAGAAAGTTGCCACTAACATGGAAATTCATAAAAGCCTAAGCAGACTTTTACTTTGGCACAGATCCTTTGCATCAAGGGATAATTCCTGCATTTGCAGATAGTTCAGAAATGTTTTATGTATGCACTATTTCCAAAGAGTCTTTTAAAATTTCCTTTCTCATAGTATAATCGGTTGTTACCCCTCCTATTGATTTCCCTAAAGAGCACAAGTCTATTCCATTAGAAATAAAAAGGAAAAAAAATACATATATATATTGCTTTTAGGCTGAGTGGATGGAGTTTTCTTCCTTTTTTATTTGGAGGGAATAAGACTGTGGAGAGTGGGGGATGAACCTGCAGTTCACCACTCAGAGAAGTTCTCTGGTCGACATTTTCACAAAGGGGCTTATTTGTCCCAGTAGAGAAAAGGAAGATTCTGAATGCCACAAGGCTAGACATCGGCAGTGTCACAAGGCAAGAAGTATGGTGATGGTAATATGGTATGATGGGTACAACACAAACATCCGTTAACTAATGGGCAGATGAGTAAACAAAATTGGCCTATCCAACAATGGAATACTCTTCGTCAATAAAAAGAGAAGAAAGTATGGATTCAGGCTACCCCATGGATGATCCTTGCAAGCCTTCTGTTACGTGACCGAAGCCAGACAGAAGACCACACACAGTATGATTCCGTTTACAAATGAATGTCCGAAAGAGGCGAATCTATAGAGACAGAAAGTAAATTAGTGGTCACGTAGGGCTGGGACAAGAGAGGAATGGGAAGTGACTGCTGAGGGTGTAAGATTTCTTTGTAGGGCGGTGGAAATGTTCTCAGACTCATTGTGGTGACAGTTGCATGGATCTGTGAATATACAATTGACCCTTGAACAGCTTGAGGGTTGGGGCACCAACCTTCCATGTACTCAAAACTCTGCCTGTAACTTTACAGCCAGTATCCCTACCCATGGTTACACATCCAGTGGTTTAACCAACCCTGGATCATGCAGTTGGGTACTATATATTTATTGAAAAAAAATCTGCACATAAATAGACCTGAGCAATTCAAACCCATGCTGTTCAAAGGTCAACTGAACCAAAATCCACTGAATTTTGCACTTTAAAAGGTAATTTTATGGTGTGTGAATTATATCTCAATAGAGTTGTTTTAAAAATGTAATGGGTACAATGTCACTTCTAGAAATTTATCCAAAAGAATTGAAATTGGGTTCTCAAAGGTTAATATATTCATGTCCACAGTAGCATTATGTGCAATAGCCAAGAAGTGGAAGAAAGAACAAATGAATGGATAAACAAAATACAGTATATCCATACAATGGACTATTATTTAGCTCTAAAAAGGAAGGAAGTCTAGGCATATGCTAAACATGGATGAACCTTGAGGATATTATGCCGAGTTAAATAAACCAGGTCACAAAAAGACAAATTCTTTATTTCACTTTTATGAGGTACCTAGAGTAGTCAAAATCAGAAAGGTAGAGAATAGAATGGGCTTCCCTGGTGACTCAGTGGTAAAGAGTCTGCCCGCCAGTGCAGGAGGGGTGAGATCAATCCCTGAGTCAAGACCCCTGGAGAAGGAAGAGGCAGCCCACTCCAGGATTCTTGCCTGGAAAATCCCGTGGACAGAGGAGCCTGGCGGCTCCGCTGGGCATTAAAAGAGTTGTGCACAACTTAGCAACTAAGCAACAACAACAGAGAGTGGAGTGAGGCTAAGGAGCGGGGAGGGTGAGGAGATGCTGTTAACAGAATTTCAGTTTTGCAAGATGAAGAAGTTCTGGAGATTGGTTGTACAACACTGTAAATATACTTAACATTACTGAACTGTGCACTTAAAAATGGCTCAGACGTAAATTTATGTTATGTGTATTTTACTGTAATAAACTTATAAATGTATACATATGGGCATATTATCCAAACCAGCAATTTCAGTTTTCACCCTCCTCTACAAAGACCCTTCTATGCCTTCCCAACCTTTCTTTGGTTAAAGACAAACATCTGCCATCAGAGTAGAATCCCACTTTAAAGGTAACGCAAACAGACTCGGCAAGAACTGGGTAGGATTCCTGTGCGAGTCCAGTCTTGTGTAGTTGGAGGCCTTGCTCGTGATTGCCACTTCTGTGACTCTTTCTCAAATGGTCCAGAGTGATCTTTAGATGCTCTTTGAGCTAAATCTTGCATTTCCAAACCTCAGGGACTATTACACAGGCAGCTAAAGTAAAGTTGGGCTCAGTAATGAGTAGCTTTTTGTGCCAGAGTTTTGTCCTGTAGCTAGACCAACACATCTCCAAGTCAGTCAAATGAACAGGTGTGCACTCTTGATCCTCACACAATCACTGTGGAATAAAGGAATAAAACTACTTGGCCACTTGATGCTTCCTTTAGTTCTCAACAGTGAAAGGTCCTGAATAAGATCTAGTGCAAATCCTTCAGAAACATCTGGACTTTTTTCCAAGACATAGTAATATGATAAAAATATTTCTTTGACACCCTGTCCAAAAGAGCTTTTACCAAAATACATTCCTCTGAGCACAAGTCCTACAATATGCTTGTTGAATAAGGCCATCTGAACCCGAAACAAGTTAGGGAACCACATTCCCTAATCCCCACTTGGACATTCATGACAGTCATTGACCTGTTAAAGGCTCCAAAGAGTCTTGCAACAAGGAAAAATGGCAAGTACTGTTTTTCTGTTTCTCCAAATTCTGCAGACTTCATGTTTTGAGTGTGCTTCTACTAACATCCCAAGAAACATGAATTCTGGAGATATTCCGGGATATGCTGATATAGGCAGTTCTCAAATAATTAACTCTTCTCTGCAAACGCAATCATCCCTCGGTATTCTCAGGGGAGATTAATTCCAGGATCCCCAAGGATACCAAGATGCATGGATGCGCAAATCCCTTCCGTAAAATGGTGTGAAGTTGTGTAGTATTTTTGTATAACCTACATACATCCTCCTGTACACTTTAAATCACCTCTAGAGTACTCATAGGGGCGTCCCTGGTGGCTCAGATGGTAAAGAATCTATCTGCAATGTAGGAGACCCAGGTTTGCTGCCCAGCCCGCTCTAGTGTTCTTGCCTGGAGGATTCCCTGGACAGAGGAGCCCAGTGGGCTGTAGTCCATGGGATTGCAAAGAGCTGGACATGACTGAGTGACTAACACACACACAGCACTCGTAGAGCTTCCCTGGTGGCTCAGATGGTAAAGCATCTGCCTGCAACGCAGGGGACCCAGGTTCCACCCCTGGGTTGGGGAGATGCCCTGAAGGGAATGGTTACCCACTCAAGTACTGTTGCCTGGAGAATGCCATGGAGAGAAGAGCAGAGGTAGGGGGGAGAGGGGGGGTTGGGGGGCCTGGTTTCCAGTCCATGGGGTCACAAAGAATCCACATGACTGAGCACCGAGCACTAAGACCTTCCAATTTCACAGAGTACTCATAATACCTGCTGCTGCTGCTGCTGCTGCTGCTAAGTCGCTTCAGTCGTGTCCGACTCTGTGCAACCCCATAGACGGCAGCCCACCAGGCTCCCCCGTCCCTGGGATTCTCCAGGCAAGAACACTGGAGTGGGTTGCCATTTCCTTCTCCAGTGTATGAAAGGGAAAAGTGAAAGTGAAGTCGCTCAGTCGTGTCCGACTCTAAGCGACCCCATGGACTATAGCCTACCAGGCTCCTCCGTCCATGGGATTTTCCAGGCAAGAGTATTGGAGTGGGGTGCCATTGCCTTCTCCGTCATAATACCTAATACAGTGTAAATTCTATGTAAATAGTTGTAGATACAATGTAAATACTATGTAAATAGTTGTAAATAAAATGTAAATGCTATGTTAATGGTTTCCAGTGGACAGCAAATTCAAGTTTTGCCTTTTGGAACTTTCTGGAATTTTTTTCAAATATTTTCCCTCCTCAGTGGATTGAATCCCTGGGATGCTGAACCATGGATACAGAGGGCACTGTACTCGAAGTTCTGCCTGCGGCACACCAAGGGTTATCATCTGAGGGGTTGTGTAAGGATCGGCTATGAAGATCATCCTCCCTTCCTTCAGCTCTCTTTTCAAACGTTACTCTATCCAAGATCCTTCTTTGACAGCCCATTTTAAATAACCACCCACTCAGCCAACCCTCTCTAACTCCTCCCTGATCACTCTGCATATTGCATCTCTCTGCTGGCACTGCATACTTACATATTTATGTCATAAGTAAATATTACATACGATTTATGTAATAAATATGTCTACTACGTTATGTAGGATAATTACATAATAATTTATATAATAAATGAGAGCTCCCTGAGAGCAAGGACCTTGGTCATTTCTCCCCTGAATCAGGAGCTCAGTAAATATTTGTTGAGTTAATGAACACAATCATGAGAAAACTTGGGAAAAAGAGGCAGTCGTAATTTTTATCTAATGTATCAGATGTTTTATTTGTGAAGACATGGAGTTCGCCCTTGAGAAGGAAAGGCTTCTTTCTTTGCAGATTTAGGTCTGCTCCTTGGCTAGTGAGAGTGACAGTGAAGACAACTACAACAAGAGTAAGAAAATATACCAAAAGTAAAAGTAACTACTCATTGATCCAGACCCTTTTCTCCCTGGCGAGGCTCTGTGCTGGGTGCTTCCCTCGGTCAGTCCTTTCGCCTTCCTTCCCCCCACCTCTCCCTCCTTGGTGCACTCTGACAGCTGTTCTAACAGTGTCAGCGTATGGTCCCAAGCTGAATGCCAGACATTCAAAGATACACAAGACACAATTCCTGTCTTTGTGGAGGGCACTACCTAATGGTGAGGATAGCAAAATATTTAAAGTGACTGAGACTTCCTCAGTCCCTGAGGATGAGACATACCCCAGTTTTTCAGGGAGGGAGGAGGCAAGCAAGGATGGCTTCCTGGAGGAGGTGACCTCGAAGCTGCACTTTCAGGGTGAGTAGGCAGGTGTTAACCATGAAGAGGAGGAGGGAGGCCATCAGAACTGGAGGAAGTACCTGAGCAAAAGTATGAGCGCCTGAAACAGAGAGTATCTGCATGAAGAGAACTAGAAAGTTTGACATCTACGGAGTACAACATCTGAGCCAGGGGATGTTAAGGGTGGAGGCTGAAGGGGGCAAGGGCCCAAACTTCTCCCATCCTCAGAGCTGCTTTGTCAGCTTGATATCAGCAGCGAACGTTCATAAAGGCTGGCTTTCTTTTCTCATTTACCAGGGGTCTGGGGCTCGCTAAACCTTTTACAAACACGACGTCAATGGACACCACCAATAAGCTCACAAAGAAGATCCAGTCATCCTGCCCAATTTACAGACACGGAAACTGAACTCAGAGAAGTGATGACCCTTTCTAGGTCACAGGACCAGGAAGTGACCTCAGGGCCAGCAGGCAGACCCTACAGCCCTCACCACTCTATGAACCTGGATTAACCTCCCTGGGGCAGGAGTTCTCTGCCTGGAGTGATTTAGCCCTCAGGGGCCACGTGAAGATGCCTGGAGACCTTTCTGGTTGCAGCAGCTGGGGAGGGGGCTGCCACTGGCGTCTAGTGGGTGAGGCCAAGGGAGCCCCTGCAGATCCTATGGAGTTCAGGAGACCCCCCCACACCGGAGGTGATCTGGCCCCAGATGTAGATCCATGGGGAGGATGAGAGAAACCCTGCCCCAGTCCTGGCCAGCTGAGTGAATCGCTGACCTACTTATCTGGATGAAAAAGGTGCAGAGTTCGTCTCATTAACCACCTGATCATGCAGGGCTGGGCTGCCCAGGAATGCTTCAAGCTTGGTAGGTGGTTGGAGGTGCATGCGATGAGCCTCTCCCGGAAACCTTCACGCACAGGGTACACACAAAAGGAGGAGGAAGAAAAGCCTTTTGGCAACAAGGGAAAATAAATGAATTTGAAGCCATTTGCTGTTTACAGAGAGCCTGGCCCGGGTGCTCTCTTCCCAGACTGACGACGATGTAGCTGCTGCGTGGGGCCCTGCATGGAGAGGGTCTGAGGTCATTCGCCGGAAACTTCCCTCCTGCCCACGCCTGGCAAATCAAAGAGCTGGTGGTAGGTGTTGAAGGGAGAGGGAGTTTTTCCATCCTGCCCTTGATCAGAAGCAGGATAATGGCTATGATGATGGATTACACGGAACGCTTGTGCTACAAAAAAAGCAAGCAAGGGGCAATCTGAAGTTACTGCCAAGCCCCGGGCAAGAGATGAGAGGGGAACACCTTCCCAGACACCCCGGGAAAACAATTATTCGTGATTTTGAAGAAAAGCAGTTCGGCTCAGAGTCATTATTTCACATTTTCTCTCTCCTCCTTTTAAAATGTAAGTAGGTGGAGGAATGTGTAACTTAATGAAAAGAAAGATCAAAGAACAGCGGGGAGGCCCGGACGTCTGCATGTGTGGGTCCTGGGCTGTCTGTGACCTCCTGTAACCTGGGTTCCAGCTTGTGACGTTGCTGTGACGAGGTTCCTCCCGACCAAGACGGAGAACCGCGCGGAGCCAGGAGGGGCGGAAGGAGGTACGAGTCCACTGTCCTAGGCACTGAGGAAGCAAAGACCTGGTGTGGGACGGGCCTGAGACCAGATCCCTGTTCTGCTACTCATAGACCGAGCACACTGTTCACATCACTGCAACCCTCTGATTTCTGTCCCCACGTTTGATGAAGGAGGCTGACCACCTTTGGAGGGCTGTTCCGAGGGCTGGAGAAGTCACGTGTGTTTAGTACTTAACATTGACTTTAACCCGTAGTAGGCATTCAGTGCATGGAAACTACTTTGATGCTGGTGCTGACAAGCATCTTAATATACAGAAACTTCTATTAAAACGAAATGTTCTTACCTCATCCTCAACGGAGGCTGGCTCTTCCGTTCCCAAATGACCTACTAACGTGTTTTGCTTCGTGCTCATAATAAAAAAAAAAAAAAATTCCACATTACTTGTGGCTTTGTTCCTTTTTTCCTGGTTGAATATTTGGCCACCCAGAGTAAAAATCACACTCCCTAGGCTCTGTGTCAGAAAGATGTGGCCTTATGACAATGTACTAGTCATAGATATGTATGGAAATGATATGTGTAATTTTTCAGGTTATACTTTTAAAAGAGAAGCATCCTTCTACTACCCCTTTCCCTGCTGCCTGGAATATACATGTGATGGCAGCAGCTACTGCAGCCATCTTGGACCACGAGAAGGAAGCTTCTTATTAAGGCAGCAGAGCAACAAGTTAGAAGGTGCCTGGATCCCTGAGCACAAGAGGTGAGCTGCCGGTTCTCAACCCCCTGCCTGCACTTGTAGATGAGATAAAATTCTGCCTTAAAAAAGCCACTGCTATTTTGGAGGGTATGAAGTATTGAGGGAGTCTAGTTTTACTGGAGCTAAATAGGCATCCAGTTTAACAAACTAGACAGCATTAAAAAAAACCAGGAGATTTCACATAAAGCCTTAGACTTCTAACATTTTCCTGAATAAGCAGCTCTCAGAACAATGGGTTGTGCTCTCATGACCGCTTGGGTCTTCATGGGGAGCGTGCAGCATCCGATGTGCCACAGACCCTTCTAGCACCTTCATTTACACACGCTTATTCTCGAGGTCATCCCTTTCTCAGTGTGCTCCACGGAGATGACTTACAGGAGAGCAACAACGGAGCTACCCTGTTCTTTACTTTTTATAATTTTATTCAGTTTTATTTATTTATTTTTGGCTACCCTGGGTCTTTGTTGCTGCTCGTGGGTTTTCTCTAGTTGTGGTGAGTGGGGCCTACTCTTTCATTATGATGTGCGGGCTTCTTACTGCAGCAGCTTCTCTGGTTGTGGAGCATGGGCTGTGGAATCTTCCCAGACCAGGGACCAAAGCTATGGCCCCTGCATGGGCAGGCAGGTTCTTAACCACAGGACCACCAGAGGAGTCCTACCTTGTTCTCAACATGGATCAAAGACTCAGGTGCCAGTGAAAAGTAAAAGCAAAAGAGTGAGTCACTCAGTTGTCGCCAACCCTTTGCGACCCCGTGGACTGCAGCTTGCCAGGCTCCTCTGTCCACGGAATTCTGCAGGTAAGAGTACTGGAGTTGGTAGCCATCTCCTTCTCCAGGGATCTTCCCAACCCAGGGATCAAACCCAGGTCTCTTGCATTGCAGGCAGATTCATTACGGTCTGAGACACTAGGGAAGCCCCAGCTGCCAGACCCTTCATTAAATATAGAAGGTGGTTCTGTTAGTCAACCTCCCAACTACACAAGGTCAGTATTCCCATGCTCTCATTGCAGACAAAGGAGCTGAAGTTCTAAGAGGACACAGAACTTGCTTCAGGCCACAGCCCAGGGGCAGAGACTGTCTGACTCCAGAGCCTGAATTCCTAGCAATATCTACTTGACTGTTTAAGCTGAGCTTCCACATTTTTTGAATCAAGTACTGATTCATTTGCAGAAATCTAAATGGAGTTATGATGGTGTGATCACTCACCTAGAGCCAGACATCCTTCATATCCTGGAATATGAAGTCAAGTGGGCCTTAGGAAGCATCACTATGATCAAAGCTAGTAGAGGTGATGGAATTCCAGTTGAGCTATTTCAAATCCTCAAAGATGATACTGTGAAAGTGCTGCACTCAATATGCCAGCAAATTTGGAAAACTCAGCAGTGGCCACAGGAATGGAAAAAGTCAGTTTTCATTTGAATCCCATAGAAAGGCAATGCCAAAGAATGCTCAAACTACTGCACAATTGTACTCATCTCACACGCTAGTAAAGTAATGCTCAAAATTCTCCAAGCCAGGCTTCAGCAATACGTGAACCGTGAACTTCCAGATGTTCAAGCTGGTTTTAGAAAAGGCAGAGGAACCAGAGCTCAAACTGCCAACATCCGCTGGATCATTGAAAAAGCAAGAGAGTTCCAGAAAAACATCTATTTCTGCTTTATTGACTATGCCAAAGCCTTTGACTGTGTGGATCACAATAAACTGTGGAAAATTCTGAAAGAGATGGGAATACCAGACCATTTGACCTGTCTCTTGAGAAACCTGTATGCAGGTCAGGAAGCAACAGTTAGAACTGGACATGGAACTACAGACTTATTCCAAATAGGAAAAGGAGTACGTCAAGGCTGTATATTGTCACCCTGCTTATTTAACTTATATGCAGAGTACATCATGAGAAACGCTGGACTGGAAGAAGCACAAGCTGGAATCAAGATTGCTGGAGAAATATCAATAACCTCAGATATGCAGATGACACCACCCTTATGGCAGAAAGTGAAGAAGAACTAAAGAGCCTCTTGATGAAAGTGAAAAAGGAGAGTGAAAAAGTTGGCTTAAAGCTCAACATTCAGAAAACTAAGATCATGGCATCTGGTCCCATCACTTCATGGGAAATAGACGGGGAAACAGTGGAAACAGTGTCAGACTTTATTTTTTGGGGCTCCAAAATCATTGCAGATGGTGATTGCAGCCATGAAATTAAAAGACGTTTACTCCTTGGAAGGAAAGTTATGACCAACCTAGACAGCATATTAGAAAGCAGAGACACTACTTTGCCAACAAAGGTCCGTCTAGTCAAGGCCATGGTTTCTCCAGTGGTCATGTATGGATGTGAGAGTTGGACTATAAAGAAAGCTGAGTGCTGAAGAATTGATGCTTTTGAACTGTGGTGTTGGAGAAGACTCTTGGGAGTTCCTTGGACTGCAAGGAGAGCCAACCCGTCCATCCTAAAGGAGATCAGTCCTGGGTGTTCATTGGTAGGACTGATGTTGAAGCTGAGAAATTCCAATCCGTTGCCCACCTCATGCGAAGAGCTGACTCATTTGAAAAGACCCTGACGCTGGGAAAGATTGAGGGCAGGAGGAAAAGGGGACGACAGAGGATGAGCTGGTTGGATGGCATCACCGACTCAATGGGCATGGGTTTGGGTAGACTTAGGGAGTTGGTGATGGACAGGGAGGCCTGGCATGCTGCGGTTCATGGAGTCGCAAAGAGTTGGACACGACTGAGCAACTGAACTGAATTGAACTGCAATGGAGTTAAGATTTCTTTTTCTAATTAGCAGGGTTTGCTCCCTCTGCACTCAGCGCATAAACTTGTAGCAACTGTTTTCATTGTCTGTTTGTTGGTGCATATTTTGTAGCTCAGGGTGATCATACCTCTGTCATCACACTGCATTGTTCAGAGGCGAGGCAGCCTGAAGCACACAAACAAAGCCCCCGGGGTCTTGTTGCTGCCCCCCACATGCCCTGAAAGAAGAGACCAGTGCTGGAGGGAACTGAGGAGTGTGGCCGAGGTCACAGGGCTGTGGAGGGTTCCAGAACACCATTTCCTGGGAAGGCTCACCCACAGATAACGCATAGTTGGCTCATGTCAGTGTTCCCTGGACGGGTTCAAGGCCAGAGCTTGTGGTTAAGGCTGTTCCCATGCTTGTCTCATACTCTGGCTTCGCGTCTCCCCCCTGCCTGCAGCCCCCTTGACAGATACACTCTCCAGACCCTCGCTGAAGCTTACATCGGGAATGCTTTGAAAGCTCAGGAAGGAATCCGGGGGCCCGCCTTGTGTCTTGGAATCACAGAATGTCAGGTTTGGAAGGAACCTCAGAAAGCTTCTGGTCCGACTCTTTTGATTTATAAGATAGGAAACAGAGAGAGAGAGGAGGAGGGCTGGTCAGTATTCGTCCACCAAGAGCTTTTTACCCTGTGACCCCGTTTTTGCGTCAGTTAACGTTCCAGGCAGGGTTGCACTTCGGAAAGATGATGGTGGTGATGGTGCTGACGGTGACAAGGATGGAGCAGTTGCTTCTTTTCTGCCCCCGGCCCTAAATTAAGTGCTTTGTGTGGACTTGCCTCATTCACGCCTCATCACAACCCTCTGAGCTTACTACACTTATCCCTGTTTACTATTCCTACTCACTCCCCCGTGACCTGGGGCACAGAGCCTCAGATCACCCTGCCCTGATCGCACAGCCATAAAGGGGCTTCTCCCAGGTAGCTAGCCGGGCTGCCTAACTCCATCCTGGAACTGCTACCACTAGGCTGGACTTTAGTTCAAGAAATGCAACGCAAATTCCTACAGGAACCGAGCTGACATCTTGGGTGAGTGAAACAACTCAGTAGGGCTGGTGAGCTGGTAAACGACGGCCTGTCCGCAGTCCATGAGGCGAGGAGCTGTAGGAGCCACTCCCGTCCCCTCCCTCTCCTGACTATCGCCACGTGACTGTGGGCCCCCAACGCTGCAAGATTCTGCAAGCTCTCAAAAGAAGCCAGAAATTCAGAGCCGCACGTGCGTTTTACACCTTGCTGACTGGAAATCATTAGAGTCACTCACAGATACTTCGTGCCTCTTCCCCGTTCGATGCCTGTTCTCCCCCACCCTGTTGGAGCTAGCCAGGGTCACGAGACACGCGATCAAAAGTAGTGAGCGTCACTTTGGGAGTCGGGGTGTGATTCGCTGAGCCCTCTACTCTCTGTCACAAGGGCAGGTGAGGTCCTTCCCAGACAGCATCTGCTCTGCTCGGTTTGAAGACCAGAGGAGGACTTTGAGCCCTCAGCTGACCCACAAGCGTACGTAGCATGAGAAGTTCATCCTTGTTGTTTTAAGCTATTGAAATTTGAGGATGTTCCTTTACTGCAGCAAAACCTACCCCAATCTGACAAATATGGGAATGAATTCCAGGCAAGAATACTGGAGTGGGTCACCATTTCCTTCTCCAGGGGATCTCCCCAACCCAGGGATCAAACCCACATCTCCTGCATTGGCAGGTAGATTCTTTACCTGAGCCCCCAGGGAAGCCCCAAACACACATCAGCAGGCCAGTGAGTATTCCTAAATGTTGTGTGGATCTAAGAACTCTGGGTCTTACACCTCAGGGTTGGGCCGGGGCAGATTAAGACAAAGCCAGTGTCAAGGTGTTGACCCAGGGTTAGCAATAACCTGCTGTCTCAGAGTCGCTGTTGACAGTCATCGCTAGTTAAGCAAGACCTATTCGTTTCATGAAGACCAGGAAGACTTTACAGCACGTCTTTCCTTATTGGGAATCTCACTCAAGGCTTGCCCCTCCCCCTAGTTACACTCAGTATCATTTCTGTACTCAGAAATTAGATGTGTAAAAAGATAACTCACGTGGCTACACTACAGCACAGATATGAGAGAAGAGATGTTTTATTTCCAAGTTGAAACATTAATGCCCTGTGACAAAGGAGTATTTCTGTTCAGAGAAGGAAATGACAGGGCAGTTACTCTCTTCATAGAGAATGAAGGATTACTTAGAAAACTTGCTTCGTTTCACAACTAAAGAAATAATTAAACAAATACAACATACAGAGTTTTATCTTTAGTTTTAAGCAAAACACAGATGTTTGAGATGAAGCAATTTAAGCCACTTCTGGGGTGGCTCAGACCATAAAGAATCTGGCTACAATGGGTTTGATCCCTGGGTCAGGAAGATCCCTTGGAGAAGGGAACAGCTGCCCACTCCAGTATTCTTGCCTGGGAAATCCCATGGACAGAGGACCGTGGTGGGCTACAGTCCATGGGGTTGTAAAGATTTGGAGACGACTGAGGAGCTAAGCACACACAAACCGTCGTCCTCACTGGGATCAATTCACACCACACACGATGCCTTCCTCAGCGCTCAGTTTTGTAAAAAAAAGAACACTTGTTCTGCTAATGGAATAGAAAATATTTTATGTTCCTATGAAAAAATGATTGATGTCAAACTTGTTTCTTTGACTTGATCTTTAAAGTCATGAGCAACCATGCTTCTATTCAAAGGTCAGACTTGAGACTTTGTTTTGCAGATTTTTTTAAAGTATAAGATTAATGAATGCTTATGGTAACAAACTGAAGCACTAAATCAGGGTTAAAAAGTAGGGTTTTCCAGTTGTGGCTCTGTTGATCTTTTAGCCAGGATAACCCTTTCGGTGAGGGCTGTCCTGTGCGTTAGAGAACGTTTAGCAGCCTCGCTGGGTTCTTCTCACCAGAGGCCAGCACAGCACCCCTACCAGGGCTGCCACCAAGTGTGTCCATACACTACCAAAAATACATCTAGACATGCCCGTATATACACCTCAAGGAGCAAAATTACCCCCATTGAGAGCCACAGTCTATAGTGTAAAGAATAATTGAACATACAAATTTCTCAGAGGTAATCACTGTTATCAGCTCGGTTTACATTTTTCCAGCAATTTGGTATATATAATCCAATATATTTATACTCATCATTACTCCACCTCTATGCAGACCCACAGACAGAATTTTTTCACTCCAAAAAATTGGGATTATGCTATTCTTTGTAATTTTTTTTTTTCATTTAAGATATATGTTCCTTTCCACATGTTTACATGTAGAGCTTTTGCATTCTTTTAAAGAAACGTGGGAAACCATAGTCCATGGGATTCATATACTCTAAGTTATTTAACTGATTTCATATTCATGAACATTTAAGTAGTTGCAAATTTTCCTATTATGAGCAATACTGTATTGAATAATTTCATACTTATATCCTAGCACATTTTAACCAGTATTTCTACTGGAACTGTTGGATCAAATAGTTTTGATAGATTTCTACAAGTTTCCACTATAAAGAATCTACTTGCAATGCAGAAGACATGGGAGACACAGGTTTGATCCCTAGGTTGGGAAGATCCCCTGGAGGAGGAAATGGCGACCCACTACAGTATTCTTGCCTGAAAAACCCCATCGACAGAGGAGCCTGGTGGGCTGCAGTCCAAAGGGTCAAAAAGAGTTGGACACGTCTCAGCGATTTAACACACACACAAAACAGAGCCTCCCAGCTAACCTTGGAGACTTGGGGTTCCAGTTTTGTTTTTCTCTTTCTCAGCTGACATAATAGTAGAGTAGTTGCTGGCTAAAAGTCAATAGTTGAAAGGTTGAGAAACTTTGCTTTAAAATAAAAGAAAGCCAAGTTTGAGTTCCAGCTCCATCAGAAGTTCAGTAAGTTTCAGCAGACAAATTGTTTAAGGCTCACTTTGCTCATCTGTAAAAATAATGGCAATCCTAGTGCCTCCTACAAAGCATTGTTGTGGGAATTTATTGAGATTATAAACATACACCTAGCACAATGCCATTAATTATTGTTGTTAATAGTAAAGAGCCAGGGAGTAGGGCCAGGGAGTAGTAGCCAGAAATGTAAAGACACAATGTGTACACGATCTAACAATTAGAGAATGCTATGTTGCCAGATGATTTAGTGGCCACTACAAAGACGAATTTCAGATGATCATGAAGGGAAGATGTTTTTCCTCACTAAGGAGACTGTAACTAATGTTTGATTCCCTGGATGCATATGAATCTAGCAGAGGGGTAAATACCTATATTTATCTACATACACACAGAGGATATGAATATACATGGTTTTAAAACACGCCTCCACACATTTATATAAGAGAGTGTTGTGGACATATGGATTCTCCGTACATGTAGGTAACACGGTGCGATGCAGGAGATGCTTATTTCCTTAAAGGATAATTTCAGAACACTCCACTCTGTACTTGTTAAAGAGTGAGTCACCATGATAGTCAGATTACCTGGAAAACTGGTTTCTAACTTCCTCTGAAGTACATGAAAGACACATAGCAAACTGCCAGTAGGGCTGCTTTAGGGCAGTGGGTTTCCAGGGTTATCTTGATCCTCTTTTCAGGGCTGCTTCAGGGCAGTGGGTTTCCAGGGTCATCTTGATCCTCTTTTCAGCATCTCTACTTCCTGTCTCAAGTGGAAGGAGATCCTTGAGCATCAGCTTCAGAGAGAGACACGTCCATAAGCAGATCCTGTCTCTACCACTCACCAGCTATGCACTTTGGCTGACTTAGCCTCACCTTCTCCATCTGCAGAATGGGATGATAACTATGGTGCAGAGTTCTCTGAGGACTAGCTAAGAGAATGTGAAAATCAGCACCTACTGGTTTCTCCTGCCCAGCATCTGGTAATGTGACCCCACCGTCTTTAGAAATTGTCCTTTCCCTGTTGTTGGTCCCCAGGGTTACATGGACTAATTCCTAGCCTGGTGCCAGGTTGAATACATGACAGAAAAACTCCTAACCAGCATGGTACTGCCCTGGAAAAATGACTGTTTTAGGTCTGGGTAAGACCAAGGAGACTCTGTTACAAGATGTCTACTAGAAACGGGAACAGCTGCCTTTGGCATCATTGAGGTGGTAAGGTGAAACCTTCTATTGGCATCTTGCTACAACCTGAGAGAAGAAGCGTCTGGAAGGGAAGAGAAAGGGAGAATAAGACCTAATTCTGATGACTCCATTTGAACCCTCACATCCAACTTAGCCAAAGCCGAGACACCCCTGGCCGTTTGGAGATACAGAACCGATCTTTTTTGATGTAAACCAATCCCTGGAAACGGAGAGTTCTCACTAATACAATACGCAACATTTTTAGTTCACTGTCCGGTAATTAGTTCTCAAGGAGCGGGGGGGCACTCAGCAGGTAGCTCTATGATTGCGGAGACAAACCAATTTCGTTCCCCCTTGGCACCTGAGAAGACCGGGCTCACGGCACAGTAATGAAGCGGCTGCTGTGTGAATGGAAAACAACAACAGGAACCCTGGGCCAGTTTACTCACACCTGGCACCCTGCCAGGGTGCAGGGCATCACACTCGGAGAGGGAGCAGACGCCGCCACCGGCACCTCGGAAGGCAGTGCTGCTGACGTGATCCAGGCCCGCTCCGCGATCAGTCAGAAGAGGCCGGGCCCCAGGGCGGGGTCCCTGACTCCAAAGGCGGACACTGGCGCCCCAAACAGGACACGAAACAAAAAGGACCCTGCCGCCAGAGCAGGGCTGGGCTGTCACACCTGGCTTCCGAAAGAGGGGCGGACCCTGCTTTGATGACAAAATGCACCAGGAGGACACGTGAGCGGGGATGGGTACGGCGAGAGGAGGCAAGCTGTGGATTCAGAGAGCCCAGTTTCTATCCCGGCTTCACGGAGTTCAAGACGTGTAATTTCATTCATTTATACATGTCTCCTCTTGGCTCAAAGTGGCTTCCTACTGCGTTCAGAGTAGAAGCTGAAATTGTTACTGAGGTCCGCAAGCCTTTACACGTACCACCCCGTGCCACACTCTGACTCTGACTCTATCCCCTGCCACTCAGCCCTTTCCTGACTCCACACCAGTCAAGCTGTCTCTCTGCTGCGTCAAACTCACCCACGTGTCTCTGCCCCAGGCCCTTTGCACTGGTGGCTTCTTCTTCCTGAAATACTTTCCCCCCTCCCACCCTCTGGACATCTGTATGACTCGTTCCCTTACTTCATTTGGATCTCTCTGGAAACGTCACTTTGCCAGACAGGCCTTATCTGAGAGCAGCTCGTCTTTACCCCATCACCTACGTCGTGTGCATCAGTGCTCAGATGGCTTTGACGCTCTTGTTAGTATCTGCATTCCCTCCTGGACTGGGGCTTCTTATTTTAGTTTGCTGCTGTATCCTTAGCGCCTAGAACAGCGCCAAACACATAGCAGGTGCTTTGAAAGTATTTGTTCAATTTTTTTCGTTGTTTAACACACATTTACCGAGCACCTACCTCTACCAGGTGTGGCTAAAACAGAACTGAGAGAGATAAGGATACCGACCCTTGCTAAGAAACATTACTGTAGACAAATGAAAGGAAAAGAGGAGTGGCTCATTTCAGAATCTGGACGGTTCCCTAGGATGATAAAGGTGACAGAGGAGCAGAAAATGTTTTTAATCACGTCATCAAGGTAGGTCCCCAGGTGGAGATGAAGTCGCAGAAATGGTGAGAAAACCACATCCCAGGAGGTGTGGGCCAGGAAGGAGCCAAAGGGTTCCAGGCAGAAGGACGAGCATGTGCAAGGGGGCCTGAGAAGGAAAAAGTTACAAACCTAAAGCACTCAGCTGGCTAGACTAAGAAAGAGAGGGATGAACAGGTCAGCGTCAGAGAAGCAGGCCTGGGGAAGCCCATATAGCAGAGGCAAGCCTTTTGTATTTTCCTCTAAGAAACTGTCTCACCATTTTCAGACTCAATTTCATCTCTAGTAAAACGGAGGTGATAAATGCCCCTGGTGGAAAGAAGGGTCAAGAGGAAAAGACATAGGCAAGGCCTAGCAGGGTGCTCAGTAGGTGGTAGGTACTTAATAAATGTCAGTGATACTCGTCCCTAGAGAAAACCAAATGTGACATGAGAGAGAAGTTGGCCGGCACATTCAGTCTCTGCTTCTCAAACCCCAAGGCTTCTTGACGGGAATGGCTAGAAATGAACTGCGAGGAGCAAGGAGGTTTCAAGACAACTTGAGGACTCTCACCAGTTCCTTTTGACAGGAGAGGCTGCCTCCGTCTTCCCAAAGGTGATGCTGTGTTAAAGAAATACCCTGCCTGAGCGGAATGCACGTGAGTCGTCAGCAGAGTGGAAGTTCGAGTGATGGAGTGAGTTGAGCAGGGTGTGTGCGGAGGCCTGGGGAAGGGGCGCCAGGCATTCTGCCCTGAGAGAGGTCCCTGCTCCGCACGTGGGCGGCTGCAGCAGCTTAGGGAGCAGAGTAGGGACAGGGAGGGCCAGGAGCCACAGGTGAGCCCCGCGGACCGCTGACCGCGGACTGCTGCCCACCCCGGACCCAGGCACTGCCCTGGGCGAGCCCCGCGGACTGCTGCCCACCCCAGCACTGGGCACTGCCCCGCGGACCGCTGACCACCCCGGACCCGGGCACTGCCCTGGGTGAGCCCTGCGGACCGCCAACCACCCCAGCACTGAGCACTGCCCCAAGCGCATGGCCAGGACAAGTCTATTTGTACACACAGGAGGGACAGGGGAATTGCATGGTCTTCAAGCAAAATGCCTCACTCTCAGAACAGATGACTGGACACATCAGCCAAGCATGCAACCTCCTGCCATTAAACAGATCAAAATCCATACCTGCTGAGACTCAGAGGAACAAGCCCCCAGAAACAGCTCTGAGCCTTGGGGAAGACAGATAACATAAAGACACTTAATTAGGAAAAAGTTTGCTTGGAAGATGATTTAAATATCTAAAGAGTTTTCCCTGGGGTAAGGGCTATTTAATTTCAAAGCAAATTTATTTATTTATTTTTAATGGTGACAATTTCTTTGTGATGTATTTATTTATTTTTTAATTGGAGGAAAATTGCTTTACGATGTTGTGTTGACTTCTGCTGTACAACAACGCGAATCAGCCATAATTACACACGTGTATATACACACACATATCCCTCCCTTCTGAGCCTCCCTCCCCTCCCCTCCCCACCCTTCTGGGTCATCACAGAGCACCCGGCTGGGCTCCCTGTGTAATCCAGCAACTTCCCACCAGCTACCTATTTTACGCATGGTTACGCATGGTGGCGCACACATGTGGATGCTACTTTCTCTGTCCCTCCCACTCGTTACTTCTCCCACCGTGTCCACAAGTCCATTTCTGTGTTCTCCATTCCTTCCAGTTTGAAGTCTCTGTGACTGTTTGAAAAGAGGAGAAAATGCTGAGGCCAGTTATGAAACACGAACCTGTCTCTCTGCTCTAAAGCACCAATTTGACTTGGAGATTGCACCTTCTGACAAAGAATGCTGTTTCTGCAGATGAATCTGACAATGATAGAAAATGTAAAGCCATTTCTGCCTCTGCCTACTGAGTTCACACGGGTCCACCTTAGGACATCACCGAGTGACTTAGAAAGTGACGATGACATCTGTTCGAGAAGGCTTAACCTGGGAGGTTATCATCAGGAAATAGTCCTTATTCAACTAACGGGATGTCCCTCACAACAGGAATTATCAGAGGGAAAAACGGATGCAATTCAAATGCCCAACATTAGGAGAACTGTCCAACACTAATACTCTAATTAAAGACATCATAGCACCATGTAGTTAGACGGGAGCATACTCAGCAGCTGTTACAATGTAACGGTAATTTAATAACTAAAATAATATTTATGAAATTTAAGTGGAAAGCAAAAATAAAACAAATACAAGAAACTGATTTCCTTAGAAATATGTCTATTTAGCTATACATCCATATATAAACTATGTGATATAATAATTTAATATATTTTATATAATGTATATGAATATCTATTATGTTTGTATAAATATATAACATGTAATATATTACATTAAGTGACATATACTTATATAATATGCATATTATAAACACATCACATAATATATAATCACTGTTGATGGTGACTGCAGCCATGAAATTAAAGATGCTTGCTCCTTGGAAGAAAAGCTATGACAAACCTAGACAGTATATTGAAAAGCAGAGACATTACTTTGTCAACAAAGGTCTGTCTAATCAAAGCTATGGATTTTCCAGTGTATATGTATGGATGTCAGAGTTGGACCAAAAAGAAAGCTGAGCACCGAAGAACTGATGCTTTTCAACTGTGGTGCTGGAGAAGACTCTTGAGAGTCCCTTGGACTGCAAGGAGATCCAACCAGTCCATCCTAAAGGAGACCAGTCCTGAATATTCATTGGAAGGACTGATGCTGAAGTTGAAGCTCCAGTACTTTGGCCACCCGATGTGAAGAGCTGACTCATTTGAAAAGACCCTGATGCTGGGAATAATTGAAGGCAGGAGGAGAAGGGGCAACAGAGAATGAGATGGTTGGATGGCATCCTCGACTCAATGGACATGAGTTTGAGCAAGCTCCAGGAGTTGGTGATGGACAGGGAGGCCTTGTGTGCTGCGGTTCATGGGGTCGCAAAGAGTTGGACATGACTGAGCAACTGAACAACATAATATATAATACAACAACATAACCTGCCTATATTGTATGATGTGCATATATATATAAATTAGAGTGAACTGTTACTTATTTTAAATCTTATGTATATTCTCTATTTCTCTCTAATATACATATGCATACACACATATTTTAAAATTTATATATATGCATATATATATTTTAGAAAGAGGATGCATATATATACATAAATATATACATATTCCCACATATATATTCATATTATTAAATGTATACTTGAAATGTAGATATCCAGATACATATTACTTTCATAATGTGAAAAACAAAAGTTATTTTAAGATGAGTTTTAAACATCTCTGATAGAGTCACAGAACACAGCTTACTTATTCCCATCACAGTATCTTCAGCAAAGCAGATGCTTAATTAACACTCATTATATTGAGAAAATAAACAGCAAGATAAGGAAATAGAACCACTTCAATGAAGAAGAAACAACTCCCGCACCTCATGTGAAATCCTGGGTACACTTGGGTCAAAGTAAGTAGATACAACACCATACATTTTGACTTCATTTGTTGTCCTGGGCAAAACAGGAAACTCACTCTTTTCCTCTGCTCAAGGAGTAGAGTTCTTAATAGACTTGCAAGCAAGTTTCAGTTGGGAATATGGCACTGACAAACCATACAAATATTTCATGTTGAAGTGAATACTATGTATATGCATGTTAATCACCAGAATTTTTCGTAATTTACATAACTTACTAAAAGTGTACTTAATGTAAATATAAAACATATACTTATGAATCATATACTTCATATGAATCAGTCTTAAAGTAATCTGATGCTAATGCTTTGACCCATACTCTTAAATCTTTGTAGTTTAAAAATGATACTAAAACAGTACAAATAAAAGTAAAAATGATCCTGATGTGTCTGTCAGTCACACTTTGCCAGTCTACAAATAGCTACCTTTGTGCTAGGAAACCAATGGACTCTGCTTTATTTTTACTGAGTTTCTTAAAACCTGTCTTTCTTCATTAAATTATAAGCTCCACGAGGGCCAGGACAACTGTCTGCCTTGCTAATCTCACACCCCAACACAGAGCAACATACACAATAAAGATATATTGAATAAACAAATCAATGGATCTTGTCATCATATTCTTACAAGGAAATAATATTTCAATTAATTCAGCACTAGAAATACTATGGTGGCTCCGCAGTAAAGATACCACCTGGCATTGCAGGAGACCCAGGTTCGATCCCTGGGCCGGGAAGATCCCCTGGAGAAGGAAATGGCAACCCCCTCTGGTATTCTTGCCTGAAAAATCCCATAGACAGACGAGCCTGATGGGCTACAGTCCTTGGGTAGAAAAGAGAGTCAGACACAACCAAGTAACAACAAAGAAATCCTATGTTTCTTGGTTCTTGTATCCTATGCTCATTGGTTTGCATTTTACTGTCCCTTGAGTTTTTAGAGCAAGTTTCCTTAAAAGCTCTGATGACACTAAATGGGGTCCATGTAAGTACTGAATAAAGAGCAAAAGCAAAGACAAACAGCAGCTGATACCAGAAGGCTGTCTCTGCTGGGGTTAGCTCTTCTTCTTTGCTCAAACCCCTGCTGATTTCACATCTCCCGGGAGCCTGACACCCCAGCTCAGGCTCACGGGGAAATAGAGGACTCGCCTCTCCAGAGGACAGGGCGCCCCACGGAAACCCCGGGGGAGAGGGGAGCAACGGGGGAGTAAGAAATGCCAGCGTGAGCACGCTGGGCCGTGAGGAGGGGCTCACAGGGGCCTAGCGTGCTGCTGTCCTGTCTCCGCCCCGTCCTGGGCTTCCGTCTCCAATCACATCCGACATCCCTCCCATCTTCGTCTCCATTGCCACCCACTTCGTCCCAACCACGAGCATCTTTCTGGGCAGGAGCCTCCTAACTTGTCTTCCTGCAACTCTTCTTGACACCTGTCATTGTCACCGCCCCTTCCCCCTGCCCGCCAGGGTAATGACCTTGACAAAGAAATCAGCTTAGTCCTCCATCTGTGAGACATCTGCCAGTGGCTTGCCATCATCTTGGAATCAAACCCCGTGGAATCCTACAGGAGCGGGGTTTTGAGTTCCTTGGGCCGGGCTTTCCCGACTCGTATCTGTTGGCGATGTGCCGAGCACTCTGGCGCCAGCATTCTCCCTGCAGGACCTATGCACTTGCTGCTCCCTCGGCCTTGGTGTCTCGGGACTCAAATCTGGACAGGGTCAGCTCCTTCTTCTCCCCAGAGACTCTGCTTACTCGTCCCTCCTTAGAGAAACCTTTTCTGACCACTTCTCAGACGTAACCTGTCTACTCCCAAACATGGCCTTTGCTTTTACTGTGTTCCCAGGAACCCCACCCCGTCTAGAATTACCGTGTTCATCTGGGGTATCGTCTGTCTCACTCAGCCTGGAGTCCTGTCTCTCTTGCTCATTTTGCCCCTGGTTTCTAGAGCTCACTACAGTGTCTGGCATGAAAAAGATGCTCAGAAAATAGATCTTCACTGTCAATATGGTGTACACACCCTGTTTGGCAATAATTATAACAAAAACTAGTATCTGTCAGAGCCACTTATAAACTGATGACCCTCTAACATAGCTATTCTTACACATAATTTGCAAATAAGGAAACTGCACGTTAGAGAGATAAAGTCAGCTGGCTGAGGACACTTGGCTAGCACTGGCAAGCCTGGATTTGAATTTCATTCTATCTGGCTTCAAAATCTACCTTCTTAGTCATCTCCATCCGTCTACTGTCTGCCATGTGCAGATTTAGCACTTTATTACTGTGAACTGAGCTCAAACAAGTCAATTTATCCATTAGTTCATTCAAGAAGTATTTTTCAAGAATGCCACATGTATCATGTCCTGTGCTAGGCACTCCAGATCTCTTTGTCCACAAGGCTACCACAGTCATGCGTTTACTCTTCAAAAAGTGGGTTTTGATCCCTAGACAGGGAAACTGAAGGAAATTCTTGGAATAAAAAAGCTATCTGTTGAGTATCTTCTTTGCATCAAGGAGATTCCCTGGTGGCTAAGACAGTAAAGAATCTGCCTGCAATGCAGGAGACTCATATTTGATACCTGGGTCAGGAAGATCCCCTGGAGAAGGGAATGGCTACCCACTCCAGGATTCTGGCCTGGAGAATTCCACGGACAGAGGAGCCTGGTGGGCTGCAGTCCATGGGGTCACAAAGAGTCAGACATGAGTGAGCGACTAACACTTTCACTCTTTTTTTCTGCACCAGGAGCTGTCCTAGGCTCTTTCTAGCTATTGTCTCACTCAATCCTCGCAGGCCATGTTATAAGGCAGGTTACACTTACCTCGGTTTAATGATGACAATACTGAGGCTCAGAGGTGAAGTGACTCGCTCACACAGTCAGTAACTGATAGAGCTCGTCTGTCTCCGAATCACACACTGACGTTTGCGTGCATAAGGAGGCGCTCAATGACTGTATGTGGAATGAATAAAAGGAGTCCTGCAACAACCCCAGTTTATGACACAGTAAGCCGGCTGCGTTTTGCCCATGCCACGTGTAAGTAACTCCAAGCTATAAAAATGACTGTTCTTGATTGGGGAGATCAGCTTTACTGTCTGATGACAAACTATCGTTTCTGCTGATAATTTAGAAGGAAATAATGCCAGCTGTCAATGCAAATCACAGTATTTACTTCATTTATTTGAATTGATCAAGTTCAATAACTTTCCGGGCAATGGGACAGTCTCGAAGTTCACCAGTCTACGGTCAATAGTTTTCAATGTCTGAAAATTTACCATATACCAGGCCCTGTGGGTGGCCCTTTGTAGATACTGTTATATGTAGTTCCAGTACAAGTTTGTGAAATATGAATTATTACCCGCATTTCCTGGAGCAGGGAAGGCACAGAGGAATTGAGCGACTGGCCCAGCATTGCTCAATGATGAGACGTGGCGGCGTCAGGATTTACACCCGAGCATGCTCGGTCCCCGGCCCGGCACCAAATGACCCTGCGAGCAGGCCTCAGGGAGGCCGGGGAGCTGGAAAAAATATGCAGGACGTGGGGAAAAGCAGCTCAGGAAATCTTTACGCCTCCTCATCAGTTCTCACAAATCCCTATCTAACGGAATCCAACAACGAGAAATAATTTGTCCCCAGGGCCTGACCCCCAAATGCTTCCAGGATGAACTCTTTGCTTCCCTCACCACAAAATTATTCAAGCGCTCACAAGGCCATCACTGGCCTCTGGAACCCAATCTCGGAACCCAAGGAGGGCCTCGAGGATGGACCTAATGATATTACCAAGTGGTTCTTCCTGTTTTGGGCCTCCGTCAAGAGTTTACGTCCAAAGATTATTCCACCAGACGGGTCCTGCGGATGTGATGGGATTAGCCAAATTTCAAAGCTTATTTTTGACCTCCAGCAGAAAAAATTGAGTGCATACACTCTTGAAGGCCACAGGGACCATGGGAGAGCATCAAGTTGATTCATCAAATTAGCTCCAACATAATTGTCCTGCATGACTGGCTATAGAACTCGTCAGCTATAAACCTGTCAAAAAGCCATCCACTCTCATGTTAAATAGAGACA
Source organism: Giraffa tippelskirchi (assembly GCF_054371585.1). Taxonomy (NCBI): domain Eukaryota; kingdom Metazoa; phylum Chordata; class Mammalia; order Artiodactyla; family Giraffidae; genus Giraffa; species Giraffa tippelskirchi. The sequence goes on along the minus strand of NC_137287.1, from coordinate 121,577,990 downwards.
CAAAGTTATGTTGTTCGGAATCTGACATTTGTTGGATTTTAGCCTGCTAGGGATGCTTTTTTTTTTTTTCTCTTGGAGGAATTTGTCAAAAGATACACAGTGGATATATCAGAGCAGAAAAAAGGAAGCCACACTAGTTTCTGGAAATACCAGCTTGCATAATCAGACCTGGAACCCTATCCTTTTCTTCGAGAGACCTATAAAGGTTAAAGACACACATTTTTGAATTTGTGTGTGTGTCTGCGTGTTTTACTAATCACATTGCATATGGATCATTTGCGTTTCTACAACTAAGACTGTTCTCGCAATGCAGAAGATGCATACGCTGTTCTAAACCTTTGCTTTTTTGCATAACACATTCTCTTGCCCAGCTCCCATGGGGCGCCATAGAAGGCATCATCTAGAGACTACAAGTTTTGACAGAGAAAAATACACACGGTGTCAGGGCAAGGTGTAAGATTAATTATCATCTAGCCACCACTGAAGATTCCCCTTTACATAGCTGATCATCGCAACCCCACACGCTTTTCCATTCCCTTGCACCTTCTCTGTGCCAAGCTCTGGGCGCTTGAACATGCATTCAGATGCTGTGAGCCTTTCTCTCTAAACCCAAACAATTCAAGCTAACCTGATGCACTTCACTCTGATCAAAAATTTTTTCACTGTTGTCTCATTTGTCTGCTTTCGGTGACTACTTGTCTGGTTCCTAATTTTTATGCCATTTTGGGGTAATTTTTTCCTTTTTTGTTATTGACAAAGACAGAGGAGTCCTCCTATAATTTGTGGGTGACTGACAAGGCTGAACGCTGTTAACTCAAATGTTTTGATTTACATCAGAGGGGACCTCTAGGCCCCAGACGTGACAGGCTGTGATAGCTCCTTCAAAGCTAGTGAATATTAAATCCCAGTAGGCAAGCCCTTTATGTGCTAGTTAATAAATGTGCCCTTTTAGGGTGATTTGGCACTGACTATCAGAAGCCTTAAACAGGCATGATCTGTAGCAATTCCACTTCTGGAATTCTGTCCCAGGAAATAAGCAAGGTGTGCAAGGATGCGTACAAGGATGTTCACCTCAGTGTTATTTAGAATAGGAAAGTTTTTTTTTTAAACTACATGTTCAGCAATAGGGTTAAGTAAATAGGTTAAATAAATAAGGTACATCCATACAATGAAATATTTATATATATATATATCATTAAAATTTATGTGCATCTTAACTTACTGATAGAAAAAGACATTCACCATAAATACCAAGGGAAAGCTAGATTATAAAACTCTATTGTATTATACCATCCTCAGTTTAACTGTATTGTCGGTATTATACATGGCTATTTGGAAAAAGCTTTTGAAAAGGCATGAAAGTGAAAGTTATTCAGTTACGTCCAACTCTTTGCGACCCCATGGACTATACAATCCGTGGAATTCTCCAGGCCAGAATACTGGAGTGGGTAGCCTTTCCCTTCTCCAGAGGATCTTCCCAACTCAGGGATCAAACCCAGGTCTCCTGCATTGCAGGCAGATTCTTTATCAGCTGAACCACAAGGGAAAAGGCATTGTCCAAAAATTAGCAGTGTCTGTTGGTGAAATATAATCTCTTTTTTATGCTTCACAATGTATGTATATTTTTTTTCTTTACAGCCAGAAGAAACAAAAGGATTTTTATTTTAGGAAAGCAGTGTCCATTGATGTGAGAGAGAAGTGTTTCATATATTGTGACCCATTTAAAATATCTCTATCATATTAGAGTTGACGGAGCTGATTGCAAAGGGCACCAGACTAAAAATTGACCAGGAGCCCAGAAAACCTTCTGTCATCTCTTGCTGACCACTACTGTGTTTGATCTCAGTTTCTTGGCCGACTGAATTAGAATTTTCTCTTTGAAAGATGAAACTGTGAATTTCCTGTTAGACAAAAGCCCGGGTTGATTATTTCTTAAGTCAATGTTCTACTTTTAGCAAAACTGAAAACCTTAAGAATGATGTCATCTGTTAATTTACTGCGGATGCATCTTCACCAAAACTCAACCTTTCAGAGGGAGGAGAGAGAGATGGGTTAGCATCGTGGTTAAGAAGAAGACCCTCGAGGTAGACTGCTGGAGTCTGCGTCTTGACGGTACCACTTACTGGTGGGGTAGTTCTGGGGAGCCGTCTGCTCTCCCTGTGCTGTCCTGTCCTCAGTCACAAGACGGGGCTGATATCAGTATCGATAGTGCTACCTGCCTTCCAGAGGGACCGTGAGATTTAGATGAGGTGCCACAGTTAACCGGAGCACGGTGAGCGCTTTCCAAATGGAGGTTTCTAACATCCTGGCAATTCGGCTCTCTGCTGAGGGCATGAACAGGTGCGGGGCAAAGTCCCTAACATACTGCAGCAGTTGCCCATCTGACTCGCAGCCCACCTGCTGTGCGACCTGCTGCCCGCTTCTTGAATCCTGATGTGTGTGATCTCGATTTGTTGGCCTCATGAGTTGGAATCCTCACTGCGAATGGCCTGGCTCACACAGCTATCTCAGCCTTATTATTATATTCTGCAGCCTTTCGTTTAAATCCCCTCTAGACCCATAGGTCTGAAAAGATACCAAAGCAAGACAGCTCTGACCTCTTACCCCATAAGGATGACAAAAACAAGCGTTGATCTAAGGCCTCAGAGCAAAGGTCAGAAGCAAAGGGCTCCCAGGAAGAATTTCATCCAAAGACACATTTTGTTTGGCATACACAATAGTTTTTAAATGCAATAAATTAGTTTCCAGCATTTAAAAAATTGGCACGCATCACGATCACTCTTACTCTCCAGAATTCCTTAAGAAAAATGAAAGCTTATCTCACTTTGAACTTTGTAAGAAAATATTGTCATTTTATAGTATGGAACTTACTTTGTTACTAAGAAACACTCATCAGCTTCATGTAACCGTGGCTTATTTGGCATCATGCATGTATAGTATGCTATTGTATGAATATGGCAAAATTTATTTTTACATTCTCCTATTAATAGATATTTAGTTGCTCTAGGTTTTTGGCTAATACAAGTAATGTTTCTATGAATATTTTTGTGTTGCCTTCTTGTACATGTGCAACAAGTCACATAACATGTTGTTTTGCGAGATACACCCATATGGTAAAACTATGAAGGAAAGCAAGGGAATTATAAACACCCAATTCAAGTTAGTGGCTGTGGCAGATGGTAGGGTGCATTGGATTGAGGGGAGGGGCGTCACACAAGAAACTTAACAGTATTTGTATTATTTTATTAGATTGAGTGGTGGGCTCACAGGTATTCCCTTTATTAGTATGCTTAATAATTCACACATATATTTTATACTAATCTTTTGCGAGGTTTTAATTTAAAAAATATTTTTGCATGAAATAAAAAAATTAAGAGATCTACCAACTCCCTGATGGCTCAGTGGTAAAGAATCTGCCTGCTAATTCAGGAGACATGGGTCCAATCCCTGGGTCAGGAAGATCCCCTGGAGAAGGAAATAGCAACTCACTCCAGCATTCTTGCCTGAGAAATCCCATGGACAGAGGAGATGGGCAGGCTACAGTCCATGGGGTCACAAAGAGTCAGATGCAACTGAGTGTACATACACACATATCTCATAAGGTACACATGCGAAAACAGCATATATGGAAGAACTATATGGACTAGATGAAGCTAATAAATATTCATTTCATGTATATATGATATATATGTCTATACAGCAGTGTCTGTGTGTGTACATATGAATGCATACATACATACATGCATATAATTTAAAATAAGTATGAAAAGTACATCCCAACCCACAGATATAACCTTTGGGTCAATAACTCTACTTTTTAGAACTAACCCTCAGGAAATAATTTTATAATGTGTTCAAATATTTAGCTATAATTAAAAAAATTAGAATCATAATTTTTTATTACTGGCTGTGATATCAAAAAAGGTTTTAGGGTGGAAACAACCTAAAAATCCAACAATAATGACTGATTTAGTAAATTAGAATATATCTATTCAATGAAATGTGATTTTGTCATTCAAAATGAGGTTCTGTAGTGCTATTTGAAAATAAGAAAAAGTCTTAAGGATATATATATTTAACTAGGGGAGGATGTTAAAATGGTATACAATTTAAGTATAGCAATGTTTGGTTTTTTCTTTTAAAGCTTAAAAATGTACAGAAAGGCAAAACAACAAGTGTCAAGAGCACATTATGTATGGATAGGATAGGTAATTTTTACTTTCTTGTCTGTCTGAATTTTCTAAATATCCCTCAAGAAAAATGAGTTTTTTGATGTAATAATAACAATAGAGCAACAATATTATTTTTAAAATGAATATGAGAAGCTGCTTAAGGAACCTGATTTCTGCAGGAATCTCAGGGCTACAGTTGGGATATGAGATGACGTTACAGAGAGAACCTGCAGACAAGTAACGGGAGCACGGGCACCATGAAAACCCATTTTGCCTCCTTGCAAACTTCACCTCAAACTGGCTCCAATTATGATCGTAGTCAGGGACACTGCCTGTGAATTCAAGCGACCTCTCTGTGTGCGTGGGAACAGAAAGCTTTGGTTTCACTGACTCAGAGCTGGAAGTAATTTTCTGCTCAGAGGGACAAAAAGTGGCACAAGGGCAAGGCACACAGGACACCTGGCAGCAAGGCGCCCCCACATCACAGCTTCCTGCCCGCTGATGGGCATCAATTCGTGAGATTAGTCTTTATTCGGGGGGGTCTTGGCATTCCCCCAGGGGTGCAAAAGAGGATCTATTTTAATACAGAAAAACATATATGAAGTTGAATTTATATTCATTTCTATTTTTTGTGTGTAAAAAAATAGTGATTTTTGTCTAAAAGTAAGAAAACATACACTGACATTGGTGCCTTGCTTCATTCTAGATGTGAAGCTGTCACCTATGAGATGAGTGACCCTATGCTGAAGGGGACGAAGGATCAGGGCTGGAGGGTTGATACGACCGTCCACTCCTTCCTCAGGTCTTAGCCACTCCCCAGGCAGGGCAGCTCCTGTGTGCCTGTGAAGGCAGATTTTATCACCCAAGTTTAATCCGTTTGGATCCATGCATTTCTGCGTGCCTCAGCTCGGACAGCCATTTAAACCAAGTATCAACAACAATAAAATTTACAACCAGATGTTTGAATCAACGTATCATGAACTGATACACAAGGCCTTGAAAAATTACTAACCATATTCAACCAGTTTGTTCTCACTATAAAAATTTTAAAAATAAAATTCAGAGTTTTAAAAAATATTTTAAGCAGAAAAGTATGGCTATGTATAAAATCTAATATAAATACAAAACGCAATTTATAAAATTATTTTCAAATTATATATTTATGCATACATATATATTTGGGGCTTCCCTGGTAGCTCAGACAGTAAAGAATCTGCCTGCTGATGCAGGAGACCCGTTTTGATCCCTGGGTCGGGAAGATCCCCTGGAGAAGGGAATGCCAACCCACTGCAGCATTCTTGCCTGAAGAATTCCAAGGACAGACCATGGGGTCACACATATGTATATAACATATATTAGATATATTCATATATAATAAACATATTACTTATATCTCAATCTTTTAAAATTTCCATTTTATACATATTTTAATGAAGCACATTTTTTACTTGTCCTGTGGTATGCGCATATGATAAATGCATAATATACATATTCTAGAGTTGCATGCTTTATGTTTACCTACAAGGCACAGAATGTTAGGAAAATACTGGTTTAATGCCCATTTCCCCACCAACACCACGAGCTCTCTGAGGTCAGAGACTAATTACCACATTTTGTGTATCCTGTTATCACATACGCCTGTTTCTGGGGCACAAGATAAAAGTTTAGCCAATGAAGCAAACTTCCCTTAAAACACAAATCAAGAAAAGCTGGATTAAAAGGAGAGAGTATGATTTGGCTTCCCTAAAAACATGAAGTTTTTGCCTGACCCATGATGATCACCCCTCTACATCATCCAGCAGTTCTAAGATAAGATAATTTTGATATATTTATTTACTTTGGTAAAATATCAAAACATACGCTCTTGTTATAACTACAGCCATACTTTTTTCACTCAAAAAATAAGAGAATGAGATGAATTTTTTTCTCCTTTCCACCCACACTATTTCAGTAAGGAAAAAAAAAACCAAATGTTCTCCCCTTTATGGCAATTTGTAGCCTAGAGCCAGTTTTCAGAGCTGAGTAATAAATCCCAGAAAAACAGTGACTGCAGTCTACAATGGAAAGGCTGACAGACATTTAACACTAATGGTGCAAACAGAGGGCACGCAGAAAAATACCCTTCTCAGATTCCCCATGCTGAATGCTCACAGACTGCTCACCAATGTGCTATTTTTTAGTGGACAGTTTGCCTCTTCATTAACAGCAGAAAATTTGCAAAATACCCACAAAACCCAGAGAGAAGAAATTTTCTTGATATTCCTGTTTCCCACAGGGTTGATTCTATACTAAACATTCACTTCACCTGCTTTTGCTATTGTTGTTGTTTTTAACTCTAAGGAAGAAAAATGACATTTGAACCATGACAACTTGATAACTAGTAAAAAAAAAAAAAAAAAAAGACAAACTATCATACTCAACGTGAACCAGAACAGCTTTATGTTAATGCCACTGTCACAGCTCCCAACACTTAAAACATCTAATTTTCTGAATATAATGCGCCACTGTGTACAGACTTAAAATGTAAATTACAAAAGCCATTTGATTAACAGTCAAGATACCAAAGAAGGAAACAGCTCTGAACCCTGAGGTTTATATTGAGATCATAATACTTAACAATTAGGAGGAAAAAATATTTGGATAGAAATCTGCCTCCAACTGCAGTTACCTATTATTTCTGATTCGTTTTAAGGCTCTATCATTTATGTGGGTGACTGTGGTCATGAACGCCAAGCCTGAGTGTTTCATACTGGGCTTTCAGAGGTTCTTATGTGTGCAGGAGAAACAACAGACCCAGAAAGCAACGCATCCATTGATGAGACTGTTTTATAATTACAGCAAGGCTTCCTTCCAGAGATTTGAAGAATAGGGAAGACTCTTCTAGGATGGAGGAAAAATATTCCCAGGTGGTAAAAATTCACTTTTGGATCGAATGGGAGTAACTGGGTTTATTCAGAGGAGCACATTTCCAGCAGAGCCTGGAAACCCAGTAGAGACAAAAAGGCAAACGATAACAAATAATGCATCTCGATGGTAATAAAAGCGTTGGACCTATTCATGTAATTATTCCACACAAATATCGAAGAGCTAGGCAGAGCACAGATGACATGTCATCATTTCAATTGATCCTTTAGGCTCACTCAGAGCAACTCTTGTTTTACCCAAACGTGTATATTCTATGAACAACACTATTTGTGTTAGATGTGTGTACAATTAGAGGTACGTACAACAAGGAACACAATTCTGCACCAAAAACCTGAGCGTCTGTGTGTGGAAGGAGCCAGTGTGGTTGGCATTTTTATGACCAGCTATGGATTTTGCAGACAGATTTACATCATAAGCATTCTGGGGAGGGATGGGGACTGGAGAAAACGGTGTAGATATATTTTTAAAAGATGCTTCCAGCTCACAAGGACTCAATTTTGAAGCCCACTCAGGCATTCTGCATGTACAAGCACTTTCTCTGGGTATAATTTAAGGGCAGTTTGAAACTTTGGCCCAATTTGATCAAATATTGATAGACGGTCCAGTAAAACGAGGTATGGGAAGCAGCTACTTTACTGCACATTGACACTGTAAATTTGAAGAGACACTGTCAACCTGCTGAGATCTGAAATTTACTTCCCTAAAGGGTAGATAAATCCCATGGATAATGCTGGAGATCTGTGTTAAATATACATACTCATGTACCTTATGTAAGGTCCCCCATGATAAATTTCTCATAGGGTTTAAGTCCTAGAAAACAGTTTGTCTTTCCTGACGAACGTCCTGCTTTCCTATCAGACGAGCAGGGCCCTGGGCCACCATGGTGCTCTTTTTCCCTGTGCAGCCAGGAGCCTCCGAGACTCAGCTCCGTTCAGTCGCTCAGTCGTGTCCGACTCTTTGCGACCCAAGGGACCGCAGCACGCCAGGCCTCCCTGTCCATCACCAACTCCTGAAGCTTACTCAGACTCATGTCCATCGAGTCGGTGATGCCATCCAACCATCTCATCCTCTGTCGTCCCCTTCTCCTCCTGCCTTCAATCTTTCCCAGCATCAGGGTCTTTTCTAGTGAGTCAGCTCTTCCCATCAGGTGGCCAAAGTATTGGAGTTTCAGCTTCAACATCAGTCCTTCCAATGAACACCCAGGACTGATCTCCTTTAGGATGGACTGGTTGGATCTCCTTGTTGTCCAAGGGACTCTCAAGAGTCTTCTCCAACACCCCAGTTCAACAGCATCAATTCTTCGGTGCTCAGCTTTCTTTATAGCCCAGCTCTCACATCCATACACGACTACTGGAAAAACCAAAGCTTTGACAAGACGGACCTTTGTCAGCAAAGTCATGTCTCTGCTTTTTAATATGCTGTCTAGGCTGGTCGTGGCTTTTCTTCCAAGGAGCAAGCGGCTGAGACTCATTCTGTGCTCAGCTGAAGTTGCTCGCTTAGCTGAGGTTTTCTGGTACAACTGATCAGTCCCTTCATCACATGCCTCTTATTCTTTCCCCTCCCTTACTTTCATAATTGTATTTCTGTCATTTGTTGAATGTCCCGTTCCATTCTTTCTGGAAGAAGGAAGAGAAATAGCCGAAAACAAACTCAGGTCCCAAGACTCCTTCAAATAACCTCAAGGGAACTTTGTTTCTAACTTTCACGTGCCTGAAACAAACCAAATATTTGTATACATAACTATGACTAGGTGTCCTCTCTTGCCACCTAGCACTTGGTTTAGTTGCCGAGATAGATGAATCTGCGTCAAAAATCAAGGCAGTTCTACCAGGATGTTACCTGAATTCCTGCTGAAGTTACCAGAGGTGAGGCACACTTTATACCTTGAAAAGTGAAAGTGTTAGTCACTCAGTTATGTCTGACTCTTTGCAACCCCATGGACTATAGCCCGCCCGGCTCCTCTGTCCACAGAGTTCTCCAGGCAAGAATACTGGAGTGGGTAGCCATTCCCTTCTCCAAGGGATCTTCCCGACCCAGGGATCAAACCTGGGTTTAGTGGGCTTTTAAAAAATGGAAAGTCAGGACTTCCCTGACGGGCTTGTGGTTATGACTGTGCTCCCACTGCAGGGGGCACAGATTTGATCCCTGGTTGAGGGACTAAAAGTAGGAAGTCAAGAAACACCTGGCGTAACAGGCAAGTTTGGCCTTGGAGTACAGAATGAAGCAGGGCAAAGGCTAATAGAGTTTTGCCACGAGAACGCACTGGTAATAGCAAACACCCTATTCCAACAACACAAGAGAAGACTCTACACGTGGACATCATCAGATGGTCAACACCGAAATCAGATTGATTATATTCTTTGCAGCCAAAGATGGAGAAGCTCTATACAATCAGCAAAAACAAGACCAGGAGCAGACTGTGGCTCAGATCATGAACTGCTTATTGCCAAATTCAGACTTAAATTGAAGAAAGTAGGGAAAACCACTAGACCATTCAGGTATGACCTAGATCAAATCCCTTATGAGTATACAGTGGAAGTGACAAATAGATTTAAGGGACTAGACCTGATAGACAGAGTGCCTGATGAACTATGGACAGAGGTTCCTGATATTGTACAGGAGACAGGGATCAAGAAAATCCCCATGGAAAAGAAATGCAAAAAAGCAAAATGGCTGTCTGAGGAGGCCTTACAGATAGCTGGGAAGAGAAGAGAAGCGAAAAGCAAAGGAGAAAAGGAAAGATATTCTCATCTGAATGCAGAGTTCCAAAGAATAGCAAGGAGAGATACGAAAGCCTTCCTCAGCGATCAGTGCAAACAAATAGAGGAAAACAACAGATTGGGAAAGACTAGAGGCCTCTTCAAGAAAATTAGAGATACCAAAGGAACATGTCATGCAAAGATAGGCTCAATAAAGGACAGAAATGGTATGGACCTAACAGAAGCAGAAGATATTAAGAAGACGTGGCAAGAATACACAGAAGAACTATACAAAAAAGATCTTCATGACCCAGAGAATCACGATGGTGTGATGACTCACCTAGAGCCAGACATCCTGGAATGGGAAGTCAAGTGGGCTTTAGAAAGCATCACTATGAACAAAGCTAGTGGAGGTGATGGAATTCCAGTTGAGCTATTTCAAATCCTCAAAGGTGATGCTGTGAAAGTGCTGCACTCGATATGCCAGCAAATTTGGAAAACTCAGCAGTGGCCACAGGACTGGAAAAGGTCAGTTTTCGTGCCAATCCCAAAGAAAGGCAATGCCAAAGAATGCTCAAACTACCGCACAATTGCACTCATCTCACATGCTAGTAAAGTAATGCTCAAAATTCTCCAAGCCAGGCTTCAGCAATACATGAACCGTGAACTTCCAGATGTTCAAGCTGGTTTTAGAAAAGGCAGAGGAACCAGAGATCAAATTGCCAATATCCGCTGGATCATCGAAAAAGCAAGAGAGTTCCAGAAAAACATCTATTTCTGCTTTATTGACTATGCCAAAGCCTTTGACTGTGTGGATCACAATCAACTGTGGAAAATTCTTCCAGAGATGGGAATACCAGACCATCTGACCTGTCTCTTGAGAAACCTGTATGCAGGTCAGGAAGCAACAGTTAGAACTGGACATGGAACAACAGACTGGTTCCAAATAGGAAAAGGAGTACGTCAAGGCTGTATATTGTCACCCTGCTTATTTAACTTATATGCAGAGTACATCATGAGAAACGCTGGGCTGGAAGAAGCACAAGCTGGAATCAAGATTGCCGGGAGAAATATCAATAACCTCAGATATGCAGATGACACCACCCTTATGGCAGAAAGTGAAGAAGAACTAAAGAGCCTCTTGATGAAGGTGAAGGAGGAGAGTGAAAAAGTTGGCTTAAAGCTCAACGTTCAGAAAACTAAGATCATGGCATCTGGTCCCATCACTCCATGGGAAATAGATGGAGAAACAGTGGAAACAGTGTCAGACTTTACTTTTTTGGGCTCCAGAATCACTGCTGATGGTAACTGCAGCCATGAAATTAAAAGACGCTTACTCCTTGGAAGGAAGGTTATGGCCAACCTAGATAGCATGTTTAAAAGCAGAGAGATTACTTTGCCAACAAAAGTCCGTCTAGTCAAGGCTATGGTTTTTCCAGTGGTCATGTATGGATGTGAGAGTTGGACGGTGAAGAAAGCTGAGCGCCGCAGAATTGATGCTTTTGAACTGTGGTGTTGGAGAAGACTCTTGAGAGTCCCTTGGACTGCAAGGAGATCCAATCAATCCATCCTAAAAGAGATCAATCCTGGGTGTTCATTGGAAGGTCTGATGTTGAAGCTGAAGCTCCAATACTTTGGCCACCTCATGCGAAGGGTTGACTCATTGGAAAAGACCCTAATGCTGGGTAGGATTGGGGGCGGGAGGAGAAGGGGACGACAGAGGATGAGATGGTTGGATGGCATCACCGACTCGATGAACATGGGTTTGGGTAGACTCCGGGAGTTGGTGATGGACAGGGAGGCCTGGGGTGCTGCAATTCATGGGGTCGCAGAGAGTCGGACACGACTGAGCGACTGAACTGAACTGAACTGAGGGACTAAGGTCCCGCATGCCACATGGTGTGGCCAAAAATAAAAAAAACAAGCAAACAATGGAAAGAGGAGACACATCTTTATCAGGGGGCTGACGACAGTCAAAGAGACCAGCGGCTTGTGGTCTTCTCACAGGTAGCAGAAATCACGATGGTATTTCTCAAGCCTCAGATCCTGGCTTATTGTGTGAGTTGGGAGCCAGCACTTTTGCCCTCCATGGCTTTTGTTAGCCAGGCAAATATTGACCGAGTCTGCAAGGGTGCTGGAAAATATGCTAAGTAAAATGAGATGAAGAAAAACAGAGACTGGGGAAAGGAAACACTAGTATGAAAAATTAATTTAGATCCTAAATTATGGAATCAACAGTAACAATGATAATGATGGTGATGACGGGGAGAGTGGTACCCGACCTTTAGGAGGCTTTTCCCGCTGGACGAGCGCTGTGCTAAACGCTTTGTCAACTCACGCATTCATTCACTCCTCAAAACAATCCTATTGCCAGGTGCTGATTCTACCAACAAGCATGGAGACTTGGAGGAAGCAAGTAACTTGCCCACGGTGCCATAATTACCCAGTGGTGGACCGTGGATTTGCCTGCAGCCGGGGTCCTAACCGCCACATGACATAAGCTGGCATGCGGGTCAATGTCACGGGCATCCCGCCTGGATGATGCCTTCCTCCGATGGCACTCCCCTCCCTCAGTAAGAACCTGTAGGCGCTTCCCTCTCCCCTCTCACAGAGGCCCAGGCCACTGCTGAGTTTGAGTCTCCACACACTGAGGCTTGTAAACCCAAATGATGAAACCTCCCACCAACTGTTGGATCTCATTTGAACAGCGAGGCCATCATCATTGGTGACCTAATCTATGTGCCAAATTGCCCCCCAAAGTAGGATACATTTTGCTCTAAATTCTGCAAGTATGGGGACCTGATCTGTTTCCCCCGTTTTTCTCCTAATGTTTAGATTTGTAGAAAGAAAGCCCAAGAGGAGAAAAGCACTTTAAATAAGGAATCAAATATTGAACAAATGAGAGAAAAGAACAAATCTGTTTGAAAACAGTCTCTCAGCACTAATGACTAAGATCTAAAAATAATCCCAATGTATTTTTAAATTGGAAGAACACCCAGAAAAATAAATTGAAAGATAAATTGGGGAAGACGTTTTTAACAAGGTGAAACAAAACAGGATTCAGTGTAGAGTTGAGAACATAAGAGCTGCGTCCTGAATTAAGCTTTTCCATGATCTTTGTTGTCAGCAAAGTGGAACCAGGAAAGGGGGCTGGAGAGTGCAGTGTGAACATAAAACTGCATGAAGGGAAGTGCGGCGTAAGGGAAGAGGCCGTAAAGTCCCTTCCGCACTTTAGGTGACCAGATTTAAAGGCCAGGGCAGCCTGTGTTAGGACAAAGACAACGCAATCGCTTTCAAGGTGACGTGGGGGCGTTAAATATCAGTTACAAAATGCTCCATGTTCGCTGGAGTCAGACCTATGTTTCTCTCCACCTGCCTGCAGTGACTCTTTGCTGGCTGCCTTCCAGCACCCTCCGTAACCCCGCCTCCTGCGGTCCCTGCTTTCCATAGAGACTCATGGGATTCTGGGAACCGAGACCCCGTTTCCAGGTCTGTGCACAGAGCAGGAGATCTAGGCTTTAGCCATCAGCCCATTTCATGTCCCTGAAAACTGAGATCGTGTTGACAACTTGGCATAAGATGGAAGGTGTTCCAATTACAGTGATTACCCACAGGATTTCCGGGAAAGACAGGAAAATGAAACACTTTTTTGTTGGATATGAGTAAGGAAGTTTATAACTCCAGGGCCCTCTCGCTACCATCTTAGGGCCACGTGCGAAGGCAACCTTGGGAGACAGAAGGAAGTTGCCTTCTTGGTGATGTTGCTGAACTGCTAGATCAAGCTTTCCCTCTGGGGCTCTCCGATCAATGAGCTTGTGAGTTCCGTATAAGCCAGCTTGAATTGAATATTTTGCTTATTACTTACAGAACAATACTATTGATAAAATGCTTATCTCTTACTAGATTGCAGACTATTCAACAGTAAGGTCCATGATTTTATTTAAAGATATCTACCTGGGCCAGGAACTGGAAATACTAAAACTAATAAAACCCCATGAGAGGTACATAGTCTAATGGGAAAAACAAACATGTTATATAAACACTACTAGACAATGTTATTGGTCCTAAACTACACTAGGGGCTTCCCTGGTGGCTCAGTAGTAAATAATCCACTTGACAATTCAGGAAATGCAGAAGTGGGTGCGATCCCTGGGTGGGGAAGATTCCCTGGAGGAGAAAATGGCAACCACTCCAGTGTTCTTGCCTGGAGAATCCCATGGACAGAGGAGTCTGGCAGGCTACAGTCCATGGGGTCGCAGAGAGTCAGACATGACTGAGTGGCTAAACAACAACAAAACAAACCATACAAGATATTCCTAAAACTAGAGGAGGAAGTTCTTAACCACTGGGGTAGGGATGAGTTAGAAGGAGGATGATGGGCAGGTAACGTGTGAGGATTCTTCAGCCCATGAACAGACTCAGCAAATATTAAGCTGTTTAACTGACTCAGTACATGAAAAAATCAGTATGTTCAAACCTCCATTAATTGTGTACTATTTTTCCATTTTTCTTACATTTGTGTAGTATTTTTATTAGATCTACCTGATTCTAAAAGTTGACTATTTTTAAACTTAAAAATTTAGTTAAGCCTCAAATTAAGCAATAATGTCCATTAGATCATGATTTGGCTATGTCAGTTATATCTTTTCCAAAAACACATTACAAAAAATACATAGCTATTAAAGTAAAATGTTGGCTCATGTGCTACCTAAGTGTTGAGAACTGAGAACCAACAGCACTATATCCACTCCATTTCCAGACATCCCGAGTGGAAAGACAGAAGGGAACCTATTAAACAAGACTGGTCAGGTGCAGTGGGGAGGCCTGGGCAGCAGAGTCAAGCAAACCTAAGTTCAGACCCAGCTCTACAACTGACTAGCTCGGACACTGGGCAAGTTGCCTGATAACTGTCTCGTTTCAGGAATGAGGAGTTACAATGCCCTCCACTTTACAGAGTTGTGAAAATGTAGTGAGGTAACACACATACGCTGATAAGGTCAGACCTTGGCACATGGTCAGACCTCAACAATGGCATCAGTTACTGGGGTGATGATGATGATAACTAGGGCTAGGCACTGGGATAATAAAACCGGTTGTTCACATCATCTGTGTTCTTCTCTTCCTCCAAGTTCATGGTAGGAAGCAGCGTCCTTTTTCATCACAATTCAGAGTAATATTGAGCAGAGTTCACTACCCCCAACTCACATTTGACAAATAGCAAGAGTAAAGAGTTGGCTAGGCGGTAAAAAAAAAAAAAAAATCCACCTGCCAATTAAGGAGATGAAAGAGATGTGTTTGATCCCTGGGCCAGGACGATCCCCTGGAGAAGGAAATGGCAACCCACTCCAACATTCTTGCCTGGGAAATCCCATGGGCAGAGGAGCCTGGCGGGCTATAGTCTAGGGGGTCGTGAAGAGTTGGACGCAACGTAGGGACCAAACAATGAAAACAAAATGAGTAAAGAGCAAGTTTTTGTTGTGAGTCATTGTATTTGGGGGGTGCTGGTTGCTTATATGCAGGGTCAGCTTCATGGGCATTCAACCTGTGCAGCCCACCACCTGCAACTCACTATGTAGCATGAGCAAAAAGTAAAATTTTGAGGTCCTAAGTCATTGTCTTTTGGGGGTTGTTTGTTACAGCAGCATAACGTAGCTGATCCAGTCAAATAGAGGCATATAAAATAGCAGGTTGTCTTTTTTGTCCCTTGTTTAACTTCTATTTCTTGATTTCAAAGCCTCTCACAAAAGTATGGGAACCATAAAGAGGAAAGCTGTTTCTCTGTGGACCAGGACTGCTCCAACCAGGGTGAGCCACATGGTGCAAGGGTTCTGGGCTGAGTCTGTGTGGAGGAAGGGTAGGGCTCTGTTCACTTTAATTGCTTTAGTTCCACTAATCAATTAACATTCGGCTAATAATCCCTTTCAAATGAGTCATTCTCGCCAATTAAAGGCTGATTTGTTGCTAACTGCACCGGCTCTTGGTGAACCTACCTTGTTCCTCCGAAACTGCTTGGTGGATGCTTTAATGGGAGTTGCGGCTGTGATAGACTCTCTCTAGACAGTGACAAAAGAAGTCATGTGGTTGGCGGGGGGAAGCGGGGGGCGACAGGAGGTGGGAGGAAGGAAGAGAAGTCCTGGGCGGTGCTCGCCCCAGTGATTGAATTGGAAAAGGAGCCATTCCTCCAGGTTAGCAAATGACTCTTCATCAGGCAGCAGACTATTAAGCACACCTAGATAATAAACGGATGATTTTCACAGTCATCCTGCGACGGCCTCATATTTTCCATTTTTAAATTCCATGTTACTTTTAAAGGATTCGTCCATTACGATGATTTACATCGCTTAGCTGAGACAATGATGCCCTTTAATGTCAGAGGCAGAGCATGATTATTTATCATTAAATCAGTCTTTTTATATTTTTTTTTTTTATTCTTCCCTTCCTGGAAAAACCTTTGAAAAGCGCTTGTGTCCTAATGTGCTATCTTTACGCTGAGTTCCTTGAATGGGGGGGCCGGTTGGCAATGGGTGGCTTACAGTACCCTAAGGATACAGCTGAGAGAAGCGGTCCCCCCTGCCCAGTTCCCACCCTCTGGTCCTGTCCCGGCAGCGTGATCAGTCACCAGTGAATACAGTCATTTCCTGGAGAATGTCTAATGGCGTGGCGCTGAGTTCAGATTCCCTTTATTCAGAAATCATAAGGGAGAGACCCCCGTGTCACATTTCCCCTCATGCTTCTCATAAAGCACTCTATTTATCCACGCCACAAACAGTTAGGAGTGCTCTGTCCCAGGCACTACCTGAGGCATGAGAGTACAGAGCAAAAACAGGACAGAAGTCACCCATCCTCACAGCACAGAGTCTGGCCCAAGGGTTCTCCATCTTGGTGGTACTGATCACAAACCAGATAACATTTTTGCCATGGGGTGCGGTGGGGGAGAGTGTCTTTTTCCAGTAGTCATGTATGGATGTGAGAGTTGGACTATAAAGAAAGCTGAGCACCAAAGAATTGATGCTTTTGAACTGTGGTGTTGGAGAGGACTCGTGAGAGTCCCTTGGACTGCAAGGAGATCCAACCAGTCCATCCTAAAGGAGATCAGTCCTGGGTGTTCATTGGAAGGACTGATGTTGAAGCTGAAACTCCAATACTTTAGCCACCTCATGCAAACAGCTGACTCATTTGAAAAGACCCTGATGCTGGGAAAGATTGAAGGCAGGAGGAAAAGGGGACGACAGAGGATGAGATGGTTGGATGGCATCACTGACTCAATGGACATGGGTTTGGGTAATCTCTGGGAGTTGGTGATGGACAGGCCATGCTGCAGGACTCCATGGCGTGCTGCAGTCCACGGAGTCATGAAGAGTCGGACACGACTGAGCGACTGAACTGAACTGGGCGGGGGGGTTCTTGTGCATGGGAGAATGTTGAGCAGTATTCCTCGCCTCTACCCATTAGAAGCCAGTAACACCCTCTTTGCAGTTGTGACAACCAAAATATCTCCAGACATTGCCAAATATCTCCCTCGGCAGGGAAAAATCATACTCCACTTACAGATCTACCATTCTTATAGAAACAAGAAATAAGATATACAACAAGATGACTTCACATAAGTGCTATGAAGAAAAGTCAGCCTGAAAAGGTTGAAAGAGAATGACTAAGAAGAGGCCATTTCAGTGAAGTAGTCAGAGAGGGCTTCTCGGAGGAGGTGACAGTGACAATGCAGAGGAGAAGCCCAGGCAAAGGGAAGAACCAAGAACACGCATCACAAGTGAAGGCGAGAATGAGCACAAAGGCTGGGAGGATGAGACAAATGAGCTGTTTCCAGGAAAAGAAGGAAAGAAAGCGAGAGGTCCCTGTGTGGGCAGGGGTGGGAGGCGGTGGTCAGGGAGGTTGTGGTGTTGCCCGATGTGGAGGAGGGCAGGGGAGAGGGCAGGGTAAAGAATTAGGCTTTAAGGGCAGTGTGGGAAGCCACTGGGGGTTTAAACACAGGAGGGACATTATAAAAGTATCTATTCGTTCCACATCTAGTATTAATAGATTAAAGAGGATCCATTCTGTGCAAGGCCATGTTCTAGGGAGGGGTGGGGGACGGGTACAGAAATTGGTGAGATACCAAGACAATTACGTTCTTATCCCTGACCTTGAGGGCCCCTGAGTCTATTGAAAGACACCAACTTGTATGCAAAAAACAGAGAGTGATAAATGCTGATACAGAGATGATACAAAATGCTGAGGGCACATTTTTTACAATGGAAAGAAGAAGGTGAGGGGGCTGGTTTGTGGAGGAAGGAAAAGAGCTTTAATCAGGAGGAGGAGAGAGAGCCCAGGACTCGAGAGAGCTCTGCCTGAAAAGCCCGTGGATCTGGGTGCATCAGGTCACCACGGTCCCCAAACTCCAACAATTTTCCTGGTTAGTAGTTAATACTTGATAGATGACAAGAGGATGAATTTTTGTGCCTCTTCCACAAGCAGGGTACTTGTCAAATGACTCTGTATGCGGCTGTGAACTGAACTGTGTCCCTCTGAATTCATATGGTGGAGCCCTAACCCCAGTGGTACCGGGTTTGGAGATGGGGCTTTGGGAGATGATTAGGTTATGAGAGTTGGGCCATAAAGAAGGCTGAGCGCCAAAGAATTGAAACTTTCAAACTGTAGTGCTTGAGAAGACTCTTGAGAGTCCCCTGGACTGCAAGGAAATCAAACAAGTCAGTCCTAAAGGACTGATGCTGAAGCTGAAGCTCCAATACTTTGGCCACCTGATGCGACGGGTTAACTCATTGGAAAAGACCCTGATGCTGGGCAAGATTGAAGGCAGGAGGAGAAGGGGATGGCAGAGGATGAGATGGCTGGATGGCATCACCGACTTGATGGACATGGGTTTGGGTGGACTCGGGGAGTTGGTGATGGACAGGGATGTCTGGCGTTCTGTGGTTCATGGGGTCGCAAAGAGTCGGAAACGACTGAGCGACTGAACTGAACTGAACTGAATTACTTTTATATTTAGTCTGTGCTCAGCACCTCTTACTATGAACTACCACAATTAACCCTCACCCTTTTTGTGTGATATTCTGGAGGCAATCTCTCACCGTGGACAAAACAGATGCAGTCCTCCTGCACTGTGGGGTGAGCAGAGAGATATCACCAAGTGGATGATGGGCTGTCATTGAGTCTGGAGGTCATGGTCAACGGTCTTATAAATATTTGTTAAGTTGATGTAATGAAGAACTGCTTCCGGTTCTTACAGAAAACAGCAGAATCTCCAAGCTCGGGTTCTTGTGTATGGTTTAACACTCGGTCCCTACATAGCTCCTCTCCGTAAAGCTGGCTATCTTTCCACCGGTGTGATAAAAATGCTTGATCTCAGCAACTATTAAGGGCAAACACGAACATGACATTTTCATACAGGAAATGGCCAACTTTCATTAAGGAGCACAGTCTGTTGGGAAGTAATTGTTAGGAAGTCACTTCTCTTGTTTCAGTTTGGACAATAAAAGCTTTCTGGGAATAGGTGATCCAAAGGGGAGAGAGAGAGACAGGTCTGGACCCTGCCTCCAACGTTTTCAGTACAACAGATACAAAATCTGAAGTGATCCATAAATACTAGTCTGGGAGGCTATTCAATAACTTTTTATCTTCTAATCAGGTCAAGGTGGAACAGGAAAAAAAATATTGTGAAACAAGAAAAAACAAAAAAAATGTGAATTTCTGTCAAGTATGCAATTAAATATCCTATGCTTGATTCTGATATTATAAAGGGATAGTTTTGGTTAATTTTAGTTTTCTTATTTTATTTTAACATTTTTACTTGGCAAAATAATAAAGAAAGCAACCTGGAGCTAATTTCCTAAACGTCTTGCTGTTCTTTGAACTCTAAAAGAGTGGAACCCACTGGAGAAGGGTACTCTCAGCTGGAATCGGCTGATGGGACGGACAGAAGGGGAAACTGCGAAGGGCCAGGGTGGGACAGAGAGGGGGCACCTGGAGAAAGCCCCTCCTTCCCAAAAGCGCACGTGCGGCGTGTAGGGCCATAAACGCGGCTCCTTTAAGAAAACAAGGAAGTCCTAGTGTGAGATGGACCCGCACTTTTTTTTGTTCCAGAAAAACATCTATTTCTGCTTTATTGACTACACCAAAGACTTTGACTGTGTGCATCACAACAAACTGTGGAAAATTCTTCAAGAGATGGGAATACCAGACCACCTGACCTGCCTCCTGAGAAACCTGTATGCAGGTCAGGAAGCAACAGTTAGAACTGGACATGGAACAACAGGCTGGTTCCAAATTGGGAAAGGAGTACGTCAAGGCTGTATACTGTCAGCCTGCTTATTTAACTTATATGCAGAGTACATCATGAGAAACGCTGGGCTGAATGAAGCACAAGCTGGGTCCAAATTGGGAAAGGAGTACGTCAAGGCTGTATACTGTCAGCCTGCTTATTTAACTTATATGCAGAGTACATCATGAGAAACGCTGGGCTGAATGAAGCACAAGCTGGAATCAAGATTGCCAGGAGAAATATCAATAACCTCAGATATGCAGATGACACCACCCTTATGGCAGAAAGCAAAGAAGAACTAAAGAGCCTCTTGATGAAAGTGAAAGAGGAGAGTGAAAAAGTTGGCTTAAAACTCAACATTCAGAAAACTAAGATCATGGCATCTGGTCCAATAACTTCATGGCAAACAGATGGGGAAACAATGTAAACAGTGACAGACTTTATTTTTGGGGCTCCAAAAATCACTGCAGGTGGTGACTGTAGCCATGAAATTAAAAGATGCTTGCACCTTGGAAGAAAAGTTATGACCAACCTAGACAGCATGTTAAAAAGTAGAGACATTACTTTGCCAACAAAGGTCCGTCTAGTCAAAGCTATGGTTTTGCCAGTAGTCATGTATGGATGTGAGAGTTAGACTATAAAGAAAGCTGAGCACCAAAGAATTGATGCTTTTGAACTGTGGTGTTGGAGAAGACTCTTTAGAGTCCCTTGGAGACTCTCAAGGAGATCCAACCAGTCCATCCTAGAGGAAATCAGTCCTGAATATTCACTGGAAGGACTGGTGCTGAAGCTGAAACTCCAATACTTTGGCCACCTGATATGAAGAACTGATTCATTTGAAAAGACCCTGATGCTGAGAAAGATTGAAGGCAGGAGGAGAAGGGGACGACAGAGGATGAGATGGTTGGAAGGCATCACTGACTCGATGGACATGAGTTTGAGTAAACTCCAGGACTTGGTGATGGACAGGAAGGCCTGGCATGCTGCCGTCCATGGGGCCACAAAGAGTCGGACACGACTGAGCTGAACTGAACTGAGAGTGAGATGGAAAAGGGAATACTCCCAAACCAAGGAAATACTCCCAAACCAAGGAAATATTCTACATTGCTTGTTTCTTTGGGGTCTGGGAGACAGGTACCAAATCTACGCTTCTTAAAATTTCACATGGGTTTGAATCGCATAGGGATCTTGTTAAGATGAAGGTTCTCGTGTGTTCAGTTTGCGGATGGCCTGAGAGTCTGCATTTCTTACCAACACAGATGATGCCAGTGATGCTGGTCTGCAGACCACATTCTGAGTAGCAAGGAGTTAGACACCATCTCTGAGTAAAGAGCTGATGAAGGGGGACTGATTGGCCAACTGGAGAGAGGGAAAGAGAGAAGTCAGAATGGAACGTGATGGGAGGTGATAAGGGTCGGACAAATTCACCTTGAGGTGTTTACGGAATGTCGAGGTGATCCCACTGGTAATTAGGATGCAGGTCTACTTGTCAGACCTGGGGAGCGCTGATACATGGGAGGGCTGTTCACCCCCAAAATGGTTCACATTAAAATATAAGTCTACAGCAGGTCTCTGAAGAGCGGTGGACCATCCTGGAGCAGTCAAGGACACTGGCTTCAGAGCCAGACCTTCCGGGCTGAATCGCAGCCACACCGCGTACTAACTGTGAGGCCTCATTTCTCAACCTCTCTGTGCTCGGTTTTCTCATCGGTGATGTGGTGATGTTTGCACCTGCTCATAATTATTTTGTCAAGTGTATAGATTATGCCAGGCACAGAGTAAAATAACCCTATCAGGAACTCAGATGACGAACTGACTGTAGATTGACTCACCAAGAAGGAGCCATGCCCTCTTTCGCCAAAAGATACAGCATCAAGAGGCAACTGTGGAGCTGTTTGCTCTTCCCAGTTTAAAGACAAACTGCCCGTAACACTGACTGTTTGAAAATTGATTACAGATCAGTTTTCCTTACTCAAATACAATATGTAGATATTCAGCCATCTGCTTGTTGATTCAACCGTGAAACAAAGGTTTGAGATCCTACTATGCTCCTGCACTAAGTTCTCATATACTCCTGCGTGCTGTCTGATATTCATGAAATTCGCCTTCAGAAATGTCTTTTGTTAATACACTTTCCCTGGTGCAAAATGATATCATTCTGCTAATTCTGAACTACTGGGATTATACAGCATATAATAAGGTACTAGCTTTTTATCAATACTACAATCATGTTGCATTGAATGAATGAGTAGTGTTAGTCCTATTTAATTTAAAGCTCTGAATTTATCTATCTAGCTGTTGTTTCATTGGAAATAAAAGTATTCAATCATTTGTCTTTGGTATTAGCAATGAGATTCTCAGCTAATGCTGCAACATTTGAGGCTGAGATCAAAAGAGGATGCTCAAGAGTTAAACTGTAGCTTCAGACACGGGGCAGCTACGCACAAGGCACTGTCTATACATCCATTCATGACGGCTCTGCCCGGCTCAACAACTTAAAATATAGCAAAAAAGAATTTACACTGCAAAATTCAGGCCAAGCTGCATCAGTGTATTTCTCTGAAAATTTAAGACACACTAATAAAAAAACTGTTTGAACAAAACTTATCAAACATGACATTCACTTTTTGATTTTACTGGTATCATTGTTTATAAGTATTTCTGTCTAAACAGCCAGATTTGATGAAGTAATAAATGTGACTGTTTTGTTACGGTAAGTAAATCTTACAGAGAATATGAATAGGGAGAATGTTCAACTTTACAAAATAAAAGTTTTCTAGAGGGGAAAATAACCTTGGTTCAAGCGTTCAGTTGGTTGGAAAATAAGACTAATAAAATTGGAAGGATATCAATTAGCGGCAATTTGGGGGAAATCTATAGCTTCTTAGGTTTGACACTCCTAAAATATGTTCGTAGTCTTCAATTCACAGCGCAATAAAGTTGTTCCATTCTACTTGTAACACCATATTGCTGGTTAATTTGTGTTGTTTTTATAATCACTGTAGCAGTAAAGCTGTCACGTCCCCCCTTGTGACATGTGTCTTGGTTTGTCATAACTCAGCACGTCAGCATTTTATTTTGTTTTGTTTCCAACCCTGCTGGCCAAGAAAAAGAAGACCACTGACCTCCCTCCTAAAGGTCGGAGGCTGGGCACACATGGACTCTGACCAGAGGAACTGCAGCTGGCTCTAACCACTGGACGGTAAAGTCATACTTTCCACTCAGAGTTACTAATGTGGAGGGCAGGCAGATTCTTCTCTGCTATGCATCCTTCAGAAGTGTGTGCTTAGACACGAAGAATTGCGGGGGTGGGGACTGGATGAGTCAATCAAAATGGGGAAATGTTCAGAGATCAGCCTTGTTTCATTCTGCTGTGCGATCCAACGTGGCGGATGGTTAGGGATTCGAATTCTCTGGCTGCACCCAAAGGACTGTGGCAACTGGCTTATGGTACTAGCTGTTGAGTGACTCGTTTTGTTGATGAAGGAGGAGATGGTCAACATCATTTAGAAGCATGCGGCAAGACTGGGATGGGGAGGGTACCCTCCTGAGTGGCAGCCTCTTGTAAGAGTCTCTAGAAGACCAAGAGAATAGGCAAGGATGGTGCTGGTTGTGATGACAATATGCACACATCCTGAAAGCTTGAGGTTCCATGGAGTCACAACAGCAAAAACAAAACAAAATAGAACAAAAAAAGCACTCAGAACTCTGGATTCCGGAATTTTGTGCAGAAGGACTCCTATGTGGATGGAAATAATGTATTGTTTTCGGTGACTGGTCCAAGGCCTGACCATTTGTCATTGAAATAATGTAGAAATTTGCCTTTCACAAGATATCCTTAATGTCTGAATTTGAAGAAAAGTTTTTTTTTTTTTGGCTCAGAAAGTCTCTCTCCTTTTGAGTCTCCTAACCATTTCAAAGGTTCGTGACACTGTACAGGAGACAGGGATCAAGACCACCCCCACGGAAAAGAAATGCAAAAAAGCAAAATGGCTGTCTGAGGAGGTCTTACAAATAGCTGGGAAAAGAAGAGAAGTGAAAAGCAAAGGAGAAAAGGAAAGATATTCTCATCTGAATGCAGAGTTTCAAACAATAGCAAGGAGAGATAAGAAAGCCTTCCTCAGCAATCAATGCAAAGAAATAGAGGAAAACAACAGATTGGGAAAGACTACAGATCTCTTCAAGAAAATTACAGATACCAAGGGAACATTTCATGCACAGATGGGCTCGATAAAGGACAGAAATGGTATGGGCCTAACAGAAGCAGAAGATATTAAGAAGAGGTGGCAAGAATACACAGAAGAACTGTACAAAAAAGATCTTCACGACCCAGATAATCACGATGGTGTGATCGCTCACCTAGAGCCAGACATCCTGGAATGTGAAGTCAAGTGGGCCTTAGAAAGCATCACTATGAACAAAGCTAGTGGAGGTGATGGAATTCCAGTTGAGCTATTTCAAATCCTGAAAGATGATGCTGTGAAAGTGCTGCACTCCATATGCCAGCAAATCTGGAAAACTCAGCAGGGGCCACAGGACTGGAAAAGGTCAGTTTTCATTTGAATCCCAAAGAAAGGCAATGCCAAAGAATGCTCAAATTACCGCACAATTGCACTCATCTTACATGCTAGTAAAGTAATGCTCAAAATTCTCCAAGCCAGGCTTCAGCAATACATGAACCGTGAACTTCTAGATGTTCAAGCTGGTTTTAGAAAAGGCAGAGGAACCAGAGATCAAATTGCCAATATCCGCTGGATCATTGAAAAAGCAAGAGAGTTCCAGAAAAACATCTATTTCTGCTTTATTGACTATGCCAAAGCCTTTGACTGTGTGGATCACAATAAACTGTGGAAAATTCTGAAAGAGATGGGAAGACCAGACCATTTGACATGTCTCTTGAGAAACCTGTATGCAGATCAGGCAGCAACAGTTAGAACTGGACATGGAACTACAGACTGATTCCAAATAGGAAAAGGAGTACGTCAAGGCTGTATATAGTCAGCCTGCTTATTTAACTTCTATGCAGAGCACATCATGAGAAACGCTGGGCTGGACAAAACACAAGCTGGAATCAAGATTGCCGGGAGAAATAGCAATAACCTCAGATATGCGGATGACACCACCCTTATAGCAGAAAGCGAAGAAGAACTAAAGAGCCTCTTGATGAAAGTGAAAGAGGAGAGTGAAACAGTTGGCTTAAAGCTCAACATTCAGAAAACTAAGATCATGGCATCTGGTCCCATCACTTCATGGGAAATAGATGGGGAAACAGTGGAAACAGTGTCAGACTTCATTTTTTTGGGCTCCAAAATCACTGCTGATAGTGATTGCAGCCATGAAATTAAAAGACGCTTACTCGTTGGAAGGAAAGTTATGACCAACCTAGATAGCATATTTAAAAGCAGAGACATTACTTGGCTAACAAAGGTCCGTCTAGTCAAGGCTATGGTTTTTCCAGTGGTCATGTACGGATGTGAGAGTTGGATGGTGAAGAAAGCTGAGCGCCGAAGAATTGATGCTTTCGAACTGTGGTGTTGGAGAAGACTCTTGAGAGTCCCTTGGGCTGCAAGGAGATCCAACCAGTCCATCCTAAAGGAGATCAACCCTGAATATTCACTGGAAGGACTGGTGCTGAAGCTGAAACTCCAATACTTTGGCCACCTGATGCGAAGAGCTGACTCTTTCAAAAAGACCCTAATGCTGGGAAGGATTGGTGGCAGGAGGAGAAGGGGATGACAGAGGATGAGATGGCTGGATGGCATCACCGACTCGATGGACATGGGTTGGGTAGACTCCGGGAGTTGGTGATGGACAGGGAGGCCTGGCGTGCTGCAATTCATGGGGTCGCAAAGAGTCGGACACAACTGAGCGACTGAACTGAACTGAACTGAACCTTTTGAGTCGGAGAAGGCAATGGCAACCCACTCCAGTACTTTTGCCTGGAGAATCCCATGGACGGAGGAGCCTGGTCGGCTGCCGTCTATGGGGTTGTGCAGAGTCGGACATGACTGATGCGACTTAGCAGCAGCAGTAGCAACCTTTTGAGTTAAAAATAATATCATTGAAAATGTATCCATCTATTTCTCTCTCCTTATTTTTAAAACACAAATAACTGATCCCTGTCATCTCTGCTTAGTGTGGTCCTTATATTGGCTACTTTTTTCTCTGAAACTCTTAAAATTCCTTATCATCATTTCGGCCCTTACTTTGAATTAAAATTGTGACACAAGGCTCTACTTCCGACATTCGTTTTGAAAATGCTTTAAGTAGCAAGTGTTAACTCCCTTTTTAAAAAATGACTAGTTCATTAGAATTGTTTTTTTAATTTCCCTCCTTTGTTGAAAATATGTAATACCCCAACGCTCTCCCTTCTAACAGCCAGGGGCAGAGTGCCCTCTCAGACTCTTGGGCTATTATAAGCCTATCAAATGCCTCCTCCCACAATTTTATTCAACCAGGAGGAGCCTCTATTTGCCCAGGACAAGGGGCAATTCATGATTTCAATAACTGCCCTTGTCATCCCTGAAGAATAAGCCATGAATTAACCACAGGCTTAAGCTCAAGTGACACCCAATCCCCAATGACCCAGTTAACCATATTCCTGAAATGCCTTTACTTTCTTTCTCTCATCTCTCTTTAGAGTTTTCTCTCTTTCTCCCTCCCCCTTTCTCTCTCCTCTTCGTCATAAAGACTACACACACTGTTTACATCATTGAGGAAGCCATGCTCAAAACTGTAGACTGTGCTTTCGTTCTCAATTCTATATTCAAGGCTAACTATGTACTGATTTAAGTTAATCATTTAGCCTGGAATATCAGTATTAACCTCCACACAATTCGATGGAATTGGTTCCTCAACATGAGATGCAAGATGTTTTTCTTCACATAGGCTTGATAAAGTGGGCTTGCATTTCATTTATTAGTTTTGTGAGTATAAGGAAGATAGAAACACAGCCAGTGAGTTTGCTGTGTTGTATTCCATGATTATTTTTTAATTATCTTAATATTCCTCTCCAAACCTAATTTGGATATTAATCATTAACCATGTCATGCTCACACTCTGCATGAGGATATGCCATCTGAGTGTGTAAGCACACACACACACAGACAACATAAACATGCATGCACATGTGCGCGCATGCGCGCGCACACACACACACACACACACACACACACACACACACACACACACACACATTCCCTTTCATTCTCCTAGATGACCATCATTTTCCTCTCTCTTCCAGCACACTCCTCAGGTTGGTAACTAACTATTCCACAATGGTGGTGTCACTGTGAAATTATTTTATCTGACACATGTTCTGTGACTTCCCGCCTTTCATTTTGGAAGTCCTATGCCCACGCCATATCCCTCCTCTTTTTGTTTTCACTCTTCGTAGCTCAGGTACTATGATGAGGCACCTTTATGTGTCCCTGAGATCCATCAGGATTTCTGTGCGCCCGCCCGGCACTCTTCCCTGTCCTTCTGTGACCTGATCATGCTACGCCCCCCGGCCCCTCCCAAGGCCCTGTGCTCTCCCACCCAGGACCTGAGCATCCAAGGGCTCCTGGGCCGGGGCTGGCTTGCTCCCCAGGTCTCTTCAGTCTGGTCAGCTCCTCCTCAGCCCCCAAACATCAGGTTCAATGTCATTTCCTCCAAGAAGCCTTTTCACCTCCCCTGTGGTCTGTTAGATGTGCTCAGGGTAGCCTTTACAGCATCGGTCACAATGGCAATTAAAGAACTACTGAATACCATGTTTGGGGGCACCGTGAGGCTACCGTCAACTTTGTTCACTAATGTGTTTCCAGTACCTGGCAGTTAGTAGGTGCTCAAGTATTTATTAATGAATAAATGAACATTTAAGCTCCGTATTAAGTGAGTTTACATAGATGCTCTTTCATTTATTTTCTCCTTTTACTATACT